>NC_064565.1:83743588-84351088 GCF_937001465.1 Orcinus orca
GGTGAGGAGGGAAAAGTGGGGTGATGTTAAGGTCAGGAGAAGGGAGAGTGGAAGACATTCTAGCTTGGGCTATTTTAATTTTAACTACAAAATTTAATCACATTCTTTGAGTAAATAGGACTCTAAAGCTAAATTCTTAGAAATCACATAACGCTTAAAAAAACATATTTGAAAATGACTTTAAAAATTAATCAGTAATGAAAGAATAAGGTACATTCTGCCACAGGATAGCCTTTTTAAAAGCTGCATTTTGTATTCTATTAAATAATGAATCCAGGTAAACTTCCTGCATTTATTCACACAGGTGGGTACCTTTCATATGACTCAGACTTCTAAAAAGTAAAAACATGACATTTTTGGTTAATAATTATTTCAGCAACATTTCCCAGCATCTTTTACATCATAAACAACGTGGATCCTGATTCAGCTCTTCTGGATTCCATAATAACAGATGGATTTCGAGACTGTTTACTGCTGCTTCCCACAAACTTCCTCTTTGTAAACTACTATATTATTTATGAATCAGAAAAGTTTCAAAGGAGCCTCCTATCTGATTACTGCTTACTGATGAACTTGCATCAGAGAAACTTTTAGTCCAATTATTCCAGTTTGTTATAAAGAACTGTTATTATTCCAAAGTCTGAATTTGTTAACTGCTTACTCTGCCTGCTTCTCTGTGCCATTTATTCATGAAGACTTTGTCAGGCAGATTGTAGTAACTCTATCCACAGGAAACAACGAATAGTGAGTATATTGGCACTGAAAAATCAAGGTAGACATTATAATAATAAGCGTTTGTAAACAGCAGGACTACACCAGACACTGAGGTGTAGTTAAAATGTACTTTAGAAAATATTGCAAGTAATTTTGGTTTTGAACTGGTTTATATTCATCCTTGTGGAAAACTGTATCTAGTTTTCTGCATTGACCTAGTAACAGACGTTTAGACAGTTTACAGACGTTTCTGGTCACTGACCTTGACACTTAGAATTGTTGGTTTGAGTGTCAGGCAGGAATAAGTGTGGAAAAAGAATGAAACTGAAATATACTTCTTAAAAGTTTATTTGATCCATCCTGATTTTACAGTTTACTTTAGCAATAGAAGCAATTTCCTTTTCTGTGTGTGCGTGAAGTGGGCACAAAGATATCCACACTCATGGCATTTTAATTAGACGCACGAGAGAGGACACGACACAACAAAACCAAACAAAGCAAAAATCCCCACTAAAATAAAACCCTGCAAATAACTCTAACCGTGCCTTAAAATTTTCACCCTCTGTGCTACGTAACGATAGGCAACATGATTATGATTAATTCATTATGACCTTGGTAAGAAACATATTTATGGAGAAGTGTCATCAATTACGATGGTTCTTGGGCTGAACCTGAGCTTGTGTGTGTGTGTGTGTGTGTGTGTATGTGTATGTAGTATAGGGTTGGTTATGTCATCATCCTATCGAAAATATAATTGTCTATTTGCTGATTGGGAACTGAGCGAGTTCTCACCTGCCTCTGGGCGCCATCCTCACTGGGGACTCTTTGCCTTCCTGGGAGCCTAACGCTGAGGCAGGCCAGCTGCGTGATCCCTAGATGCCAAACAACCAGAAAGGAGTCTGTGACAGATGCTTCTGCATTTTATGCAAATAGCAACTTCATGGATCAGTTTTCCTTCCCTCTGTGGAATATAAGCATCTGGAAAATAGAATTCCAAGAGCCTTAGCCCATTAACAAATGAACAGAAATGACCAAACAAAACAGTGGTAACAGCACTGACCCGGAATGTCAAAGAGGCATACGTTTATTAAAGCCCTAGTTTTATTGTAAATTTCCCCTCCTCAAACCATGTACTTTTATCACTTCCTAGTATTTTTCTTCCCATAAATCTGTAGTAACTGAAAAGTATATATTTTTTGTATAGATGTCTCCCGGTCACTGTACTGTAGTTTTCGAGTATCACAGGTCTGGAGTCACAGTGAAGAAATCCACACGTTGGCTGAAGATGTGTTTAAAACAATTCTAAACAAAAGCCAAAGCCAAACCAGAACATTCTTTCCCAGAAAAAGTTTTTTTTTCCAAAGTAGAAATAAGTTTCAAAGCTTACAATTTTAGATCTATTTGCAGTTAAATAAATGCTATTTATTTTTTATTAGTGTGCCTGTTAAAATATACTTAGGAAAGAACATGAGCTTTATGATTAAGTATGTAGCAAACATTCATGTATATTCTGACGTTCAGCTTCAGCTTTTAAATGGAGATTACTAGTATTTCAATACATAAATAATTTTATAGTACTCATACATTTGCTTTAATAAGGCTTTCACATTATACCTAATTTTATGTAAATGTTATTCAGATTTCAATCCAAGAGTTTTGTAGGGGAGGTTAAAAGGTGTTTATCTTGATTTGTTAAAAAAGCACCATTAAAATTAAGCAGTGACAAATATTATGACTTTTAAAATTGTTCTAATTGGTTGTATTTGTTTATTAGGCTTGTGTTTATACCAAATATTTTAACTCTTTAAATGTAACCCAATTTGATGAATTGTTCATAGAGGAGCCGTAATCAGGAATCTCGTAAATTCAACTATCGGCTTGTATTCTCAGTAAACACCGCTTTATGAATATTGTTTAATGAAATGAAATAGTATCTATCACATTTAGGAAAAATAATGAAATTATTTAAAAGAAAGCTTAGATTATCTTATTTTAAAAAACACTAGCCTTCCTGTAACTAAATCTTTATGTTACCATAAAGATTAGTACTAAAAATGTATTTCTTGAACATACATATTTCTTGGGAGAACATATATTTGTTCAGAATAATTATAATAAAAAATAAATGCAAATTGAGAAAAAGTATTTCATTTGTTCATTTAAAAATACTTCTGAAAATAATATTTTAAGGAGGAAAGGAAAGTGATCAGAAATATCCCTCCATAAATACATGACTAGTATATTCCTCCATAAATATATGACTAGTATATTCCTACATGTTACTTATTAAAAGTAATCAGCCAAGACGGAGGATGGGTAAGACATGGCTCTAAATTAAACCTTAACCAAAAATTCAAATAGCATTTCAGAATCGAGTATTAATAGAATAAACTTCATTTTAGTTTCTCATAAGTGCAGCTGCATTTTCTATTTAATTACGGGTTTTCAACAGTAGTAATTTTTCCTTGACCTGCTCAATCTTCAAAGTCAGAAAATTGCTTCTTTTTAAAAACTGACAATGGCACGGTATGTTTCCAAAGAAAAAAGACAAATTACAGAAAACCATTAGTTTAAACAGATTTCAATAGCCAGGAGTAAGTTCTAATAGAAAACTTGGTTGAATAGGAGGAAAAGTTACGAGTTACTTTTATTGCATGGCATAATGTGAAAGTTAAGATATATTATTATTTTCTTTTTTTCTAAAAGAAAAAAAAAATGTGTTGTATAATTATAAAAAGCCCAAGGCATTAAAGATGACTTGTTTCTTGCTCTTTGGTAAATGCAATTCTTTACAGTTGTAAATTCATGGAGATTTTGTCTACAGCCTAGCCTGGGTAGTAGATGAACAGAAAAAGGTATTTTAAAAGAGAAAAGTTCAGCTTAATAAGCGTTGTGAAATAAGATAGCAAGAAAAATAAAGAACAGAGCATTGGCCTTTGAGAAGATAATAGGATTGAAGCTCAGAGTTTGCTGAAAATACAGAAGCAAAACTTGTTTTTTGACCTAAATTGTTAAATTGTAGTTCAGCGTGTAAACATTTAGGTTTTTTTTTCTGAATGAGAAACTAAATAATCTTACTGATTTAATAAAGCAGGCTGCTTAACCACAGAGAAGAGAGGATGGGATTTTTTGGTTGATTTGAATCAGAGATTTTACAGAGTATGTTTTAATCACACGTTGAGCCTCCTTTTGAGGCCAGTGAAATAATTCGACCTAGGACTCCAGGTCATTGACTGATTACAGAAAGAAAAATTTAATAGTCAGTGGGTAAATTATTCATTGTTCATTTTTTTTTTACTTTTATCATGCTCATAACCTTTATTACATTATACGTAGGTGTTGAGAGATTTTCTCTGACTCTTTAAATGGCATTAAGAGCAAACTGCATACAAATGAGTTCAATCTGAGAAAAGAATATTTTTTCTAAAGCTTAATTATTAATGCATTTCATTATTTGTGGTGCCAACATAAATTATGTCTGTCTTCAGAGCTAAAACATGGTTTCAATACTCAGGTTCACTAAAAAGGCCAGGTTATAGAATCTGAACCATTGGTACCACCAGGATCTGTTGACGACAGTACATCCAGCCAGGGAGTCAAGGGAAGCTTTTAATAAAAACCAGGGATGTCAAGACATTCCGTGCTTTTATCTCTGCTCTTTTTGATAGAGTTGATATCAACAAAATGACCCAAGACCCCCTTCCAAGTGCACATCGGCCAAAAACCCAGCTTGCCCGGGGAGGGGAAGTCAAGAGGCTCATATTACTATAAACTATATGTGGTGACACCACTGATGTTTAGCTTAATTTTTTCTACTAGAGTTTCAGACGGATGTGCTATATTTTAAAATTTACTTAGTAAAATATCCCTTTTACAATCTACTGTTGCTTGTGAGCAAGGTCCAAATAAGGGTGGTACTCAAATCTCATCAGCTTCCTCAAAAAAGCTATGAATTAAAAACAAAACCCGTGTAGCTCCAAAAAGAGGCTGCTTCACCGTGGGGAAGAACTGAGATGTGATCAGATGGGTTAGTGGGGAATCTGCCTTTGAAAGGTAATTACAACGTTAATCTGTGGGATAAAAACTCATGAAAAAAGAATTCTTTGGAATAGAAGGGACCGTGAAAATCTAAATAGCAAAATAAATATACCTTTACACTCAAATTCTTGTAAATTATCAACCCATAAGAGGCTGATCTCTGGGTCATAGGCAGTGACCATAAATACTGTTATCAGGGGATGACAATATATTGTATTGTCCTCATGAACAGTTGGGCCGTAAGACAAATGCATAATAATTTTGGACCCTTTTTTATGGTGTCAGGAATTTCACAAGGAAGTCTTCACAAAGCTAAGTAAGTGTGGGTTCCGTGCCATAATGTTTACTCCTTAATTTGCTGAGATACTATAAAATGAAAGTTACAGGTAAAAGTAAGCCATAGGTCGACTAGACAGAGTATTAGGACATATTTTTGGAGCCCCAGGACCTAGTTCTTGGTCTGACCAAGCTCTCTCTGTCTTAGTTTCCTCCCATGTAAAATGAGCATTTATGGGTAGATGATCTCTTGGGTCCTGACAAGCTCTATAATTCTATGACTTTTGAAATTATAAGTAAAATGCCATTTGATGTTTCTTTTTATTTAAAAAGTGCTGTTCACATTTTTCAGTTGATTGGTACTGTATTACTTTACTGTGTTATATGCCCAGCTTTGTAAAAAAAAAGTTAGAAAATGCATTTTGCCATGCACAAAGGAATCAATAAAGGTCACGTAGAGAATGAAGAGTGGAAGCATTGTTAAGAGCAATGGAATTGCTGAAATGAAATTTTTAGGTATTACCACAAAAATGGAGAAATGCTGAGAAGCCATCTCTCACTAAACAACAGATGACTCCGAAGTTAGTAAAATATTTCTCCTCTCCACAAACAAACGAACAAACAAAAGGCCAAAGAGATAAGAAGAGAAAGGAGAGAGAAGAGAAAGTGAGAGAGTGAGAAACCTGGGCCTTCTGTCTTTGCACGGGCGAGTTACCACAGGTGTCCCATTTACAGTCAAGGGGGTTTTCATCTCTTGAATGCTATATTTTTGTATCCACTAAAAATATGTATGCACATTTTAAAAATGGCAAGGCAATGAGTTTGGAAAATTTTTTTAATTACAAAAATTAAAATGTCTCCAAATGAGTTTGAGCAGGTGTGCACACAAGTCATTAGGTCAGGGAAATGTCAGAGACTTAGTGGCTGAGAAAGAATGTGAGCAGGAGGTTGAATGGTGAGGAAAAGAAAAAGGTGGGCGGGGCAAAAGGGCCACATGATGGAAATTACTTGATGAGTAATTCACCACCTTCACCCTTCTTAGCAGTAACTTTAACCCTCTTTTTAAGATAAAAAAATCAGCCACAGCCACTAAAAATACTCCCTTTTCAATCTGAGAGTTGTGGTCCTGCTGTGAAGGCACTAGTTGCTTAGGAAAATCCCAACTGACTGCTGTAGCCGGTACTTTAAACTCAAGCCCTGTGGTGTTACATCATTGACTATAGGTGTCTGGCAGGTGGCTAGATATCAGTAGATCCGCACCATCAGCTTTCATTATTATTTTCATTTACCAGGAAACCACTGGCTGTCAACCCAGTGCTCTGGTGAATTTAGCTGAAGTCTAGTTATGATGGAATTGACTTAAACCTTTTCTATAGGGGGAAGATTTTTTACAAAAAGGCTGTCACCCTGGGCTAAATTCTTGGTGTCCAGTTTGTACTTCACTGACTCTCCAGTGAGAGATGCTCCAGATAAAGGGGGCTCGATTCTGCTGTCTGATAAAGGTGCCATGCAGGCACCCCAAAACTTAACAATCAGGAAGAAAGGGACTCTGACCAATAAGAAAGATGGCCTTCAACTTTGCCCAGATCTGGTCCTCTAGACTGTGTAGTGGGCTCCAGCTGTATGGGCTAGTAGCCAGCATCAAAATATATGCCTACAGGATGTTAACTCAAAATTAAATATAGGATCCGGGAAGACTCCTCTAATTTCAGGAACAGTTATTATTGTTATTATTATTTTTACTATTATTTAGGTTAGTATTTCGCTTGAATATTAGACTCATAGTTCTTACAAGTGTTAAAAAACAAAATTCAACTGAGTATATTTTAAAGATCTCCTTGGCTTTATTCGGTAGTTTGTGAATTGGGCAGCATCCAAACTAGCAGATAGAAAAGACCTCTGAAGAGCTATACAAGGCAAGAGATTTTATAGGCAGAAGGGAGCAGGAAAACAGGAGTTGTATAGGCAAACAAGCTAATTGGTTATTGCAAGGTTACTTCCATTATAGGGGCTGGCAGAGGTCTACTTGGCAGATCACCTCCCTCTTGCTGATCAGGTGGTTCCTGGCTGCTTTATGAATCCATTTCTGGGAGAGCGGAGACTATAATGAAGTTCAATTTGGGTTTGGTGACATGGGGCTTAGCATAAGCAACTCCATTTTGGGCCTGTTGTCTTGCCTTTAATATAAGAAAATATCAGAATTTGGGGTTAATTTCTGAGCCATGCAGAAATATTTCAATTTGTAACTTTTAATTGTTTTTGCTTAAACTTCATCATGCTTAGAAAAAATTAGGAGCAGTGCCACTGACTTTCCCCACCCTTAGCTTAAGTCCTTTTCTCAGTCCCAAAGTCACATGCTTTTATTGCCACATACAATGGGTCTGCCGATAGGCTGACTGTGTCTGGGAATGTCTGTGTCTAACTTACCCCATCTTTCCAAGTTATTCTCCTTCGCTGCCTACACTTTTATCAGTTTGAAGTTCAGAATATATTTTATTCTACTGAGTCCTTTAAAAGCAAGGACAGCAGTTCGATTAACTTTATTAAAGAAAAGAATATTATTTGGTAGTGATAAAATTTTTTTGTAAATTAGGTCCCATTTTCCCGTTTGTTGAAACTACAATTTCAATAAATCGTTAGATTAATTTCAACTTTTTTTTCAGATTGAAAGATTTCTGAACATGAAGCTTTTACATTTTTCTCTGGGCTCTGCCAACCCCACTCCTCAATTATTGACCTATAAACGAAACCAACACTGAAATCTGAAAGCACAGCCACTTTGTCTCATACAGTTGTCCCTTGGAACCAGACAATTTAGTTTTTGTCATATGAAATTTTATCAAATTTAATATTTTATCATCATGCTATACAGTGGCTGTACTCGATTTTCACACATTTTATATGAGTTTAATTTTTTGTTAAAAGTACTTATGAAGAGAACAATTTTATTCTTTCACATTACCCAAATACTTGTAGAATTATAAATTAGCCTTTTTCTTTGAAACTTTCCAATAATTCATAGTAGATACAAAAACTAATCTATTCCTTTACTGGTGGAATAGATTAGTTTTTGTATCTGCTATGAATTATTGGAGAGGGAAGGGGAAAGGGACATGATAAGGGTAGGGTATTAAGAAGTACAAACTACTATGTATAAAATAAACTACAAGGACACATTGTACAGCACAGGGAATACAGCTGATATTCTATAGAAACTATAAATGGAGTATTATCTATATAAATACTGAATCCTCTGTTGTTCTACCTGAAACTAATATAATACTGTAAATCAACTACACCTCAAAAAAACAACAACCCAAAATCTAACCTATTCCTGTATTGTATGTCACATTAACCATAGAAATGTGGCTTTTGGGGTTGGACACAATGACTCCTTTCCAGAGAGTAAAATTGTCATTAGAAGAACAATGAAATGCTTTTAATAGCATGAGCTATTTCTGGTCTTCTCTACTTGGTAAATCATGAATAAAATCAGAAATATTGATTGTGTCTTACTTTTATACTTTTAAAAACATAGATTGTGTATACGAATACCACAGGCTGCCCACTAAATTTCACAAATGTTGTTGCTATTTTTAACAAGTTGCTTGGTAAAGCTTCTGCTTTAAATTCAGGTTGCTTTGCTTATGATTGGGATCATCTTTAATGTCACTGAGATGAACTTTTTTTTTGCGGTACGCGGGCCTCTCACTGTTGTGGCCTCTCCCGTTGCGGAGCACAGGGTCCGGACGCACAGGCTCAGCGGCCATGGCTCACGGGCCCAGCCGCTCCGCGGCACGTGGGATCTTCCCGGACCGGGGCACGAACCCGTGTCCCCCTACATCAGCAGGCGGATTCTTAACCACTGCGCCACCAGGGAAGCCCACTGAGATGAATTTTTAACAAATCTATAAAAACTTGTTAAAAATAGCAACATTTTTGAAATCTAGTGGGCAGCCTGTGGTATTCGTATATACAATCTATGTTTTTATAAGTATAAAAGTAGGACACAATCAATATTTCTGATTTTATTCATGATTTACCGTATAATTTCCTCTCATGGATAGAAAAACACAGGAAAAATTTAGTACAGGAATTTGGGGAGAAGGCATAGAGTGAATAGAACTGGGATCTTGGATGCAGGTTTGTATGAAGATTGTTGTTCTTATTTTACTATTTCCTCATGAGTTTAACTTTTTATTTAATTTAACATATCCCGTTATTTTCTGTGGCATTAAACACTGGTAGGTAAGAAAAAAAATGGTTCTGGAAATAAATTCCTAAGTGCAGTTGCCTTGTACCTAAGTGATAAAGCTAATCTAGAGAGAGAAAAGTGGCCCAGAGACCTCTTTGTGTGAAGTATCTCAACATATTGCTGTCTGTTATATTGTACCGAACACATGCACTTCTGTTTAGTAATATTTTGGGGAGCTGAGATTTAGGGCAGAAAAGATTGGAGCATCTTTGCAACTAATTCTAAAATTTTATAGGGTTATTTATTTATTGATACTGTGACGAACATGCATTATTTGTAATAACATTTTCAGTTTAACATTCCTTTTTTATTTAATTCTGATTTTTAAGACCTTTGAGTTTTTCTTTGCTTTAGCTTGGGAAAACCAAATAAGTGCAAGTTTCCTCCAAGACACCTCATGAAAACATTTTTTTTTTAATAAAATCAAGAGTGAAACGAGTCTATATTTATTTGGAAGATCATCTGACTACTGCTAAATGGAGTATCTCAATCTGAAAGTGAAATCTGTTTCACTGCTAAAAATTGCCAAGAGTTTTTTGACTGAGATTTGGGAATCTGCAGAAAATGTAAAAGTTTTTTTTTTTTCTACAATAATCTGTTCAGTGAACAAGCTGTGAAAAATAGTTCTGTATTTTGTCCATGTGATGCAGCAGACGGTAAATTTCCATTTTAAAGAACGATATGAGTAGCTTCTGGCATCCATCTCTATTGCCTTACTCGAATCTCCTTACACTGAGTTACAACAATGCAGTTTATTATTTCTTTAAAGCAAAAAATAAGAAGGGATCTTACATTCTTTCTTCTTCTTTTTTTTTTTTTTCCAATCAATATCTCAGCTCTATTTCTTTATCTGGGATCAGTAATATGAGGACATTTAGAGGCCTTATCAAATGTGCCTTAAAATGCCACAATTGTATTAAGAAGATATTATTTTCCTGCATTTAAAGCTTTGCATTTGAAGAGCTTTAGAATTACTTTACTGTTTCTTCTTAAACATATTCTTTTGAGGTAGGTGGTTCCATAATGAAGATTTATCATAAACTGTTAAAGGACATACTTTTAAAAGAGGTATAATTATGATTCTTACATAAACACAAAATGAACATGTGCTTAAAGATTTTATTTATTCATTCATTAATGAGAGAAGCAGAAAGATGTTACAACCTGCTCAAAGGAGAATTCAAATTTGCATTCACATACATATAGGTAAATAAAGAATGCTGGAATGAATTGGCAAGTAGATGCAAAACTATTTAATATTTACAAGGCAATAATCAATTGCATTCTATAGGTCATAGTATTTATATTATGTTATATTATGGACTAAAATATTTTGTATTATTATTAATTTTCAATAACTCACAGATTCAAAATAGCTCAAAGGCAATGAAAGGCGGAGATAACTTGGAAGGGTGTGCTAGACACCTAAGGAACTTTTTGGTTTATTTCAAAGTCTTTCCCAATTTTTTACCTACAGATCCAATTAAAAAGTACTTTTCACATTTTCCACCCAAATTAATCAATTTTGTTTCCTAGATTACATTTACCTGTTAAATCCAACGCCTACCCAGAACAGTGTCTGACACATAGTAGGTGGTCTATTCATATTTGTTGAATAGATAAAAATTTTCTTGTATCATCTGAATATTTTACAAATAACCCAGAAGTACAAATTAGTATGTTCTTTTGTTCCCAAATCTCAAGCATGTCAGAAAGATTCTGAAAAACTGGGGGCAGCCTTCAAGGCTTTAGTACCTACCTTTCTTTTGCTTTTGATCTTTTTACAGTCAATGACGCATCTTCTGAGAGAGCATGAGATACATAAAGGGAAACCATGAGTCAAACTGCCACTGTGTTCCCTGTCCCCCATGGCAGGGCATGAACTCTGGTGGGTGAAATCAACATCAAACTGCCTATGAGGTAGGTGGCCTCTGAGGGCAAAGTCTTACCTTTCTGAGGACTCCAGTGTACCTTTCTGAGGACTTTATTGCAAATCAGATGCTTGTTACTACTCGGATTTTGACAATATTAGGTTGTCCCTAAAATTAATTTTTGTTCGGCCTCCACTTATTTCAACTAGATGGTAACTCAAGGAGTTTAGTTTCAGGCTTCCGAGGAGGGCTTCAATGCTCATACAATCTTTTTCTTCCTCACTTGCCTGATGCCTGAAATCCTGCCATTGTTACTTCATCCCTTGGACTTACCAGTTGCAATGATCCCACTGATGTGCATATACATTCTCTTGGGAGGGGTAGCGTTCTTTATGTTTTCAGTGTTGCACACTTCCTAGGGAAGAAAATTAGTGACGAGGTTGTGATTTGTTATCCTATTAAGATTTTGATGGGGGAAATGAGTGTCAGACAATGGGCACCAAACACTGGGGACAGGTCCAAGTAGGCAAAGTCAGGAATGAGAAAGCGGTACAAGGTAGGGCTCAGTGTCTTCAACAGATTCACACCCTAACCCTCTTTTGGCTGATGTCTCCAATGTATTTCTGCAAAAATATTCTGGTGTCAGCAGCAGCATTACAAAATGGAGGGCGTTCATTTTACCATGGAAGATGGTTAGCAAAAGTGAAAGTTTTTCATAATGGTGGCTCTTTTGGATCTTTATTTAACCCTTGGATTTCTTTGTTCCTTATTAAATGTTTGTGAGCTTGTCTTTCAGATATTTTATCGACTTATCACTGCTCTACTGCATGTCTGAATACTCTCTTATGGTTGACAAATCATTTGCATATACATTCTCATTTGATCTTTAAATAATTTCATAGTCCTTAGTTGTGAAAGATGATCTTTGACCTAAAAAGTGTTATTTTCCCACTCAAGGCGAGCTTTTCTGAGTGAAATAAATGGCTGTCCTATAATGAGTTTGTCCTCCTCAACCATATGAGTGCTAGATGTTGATGGAACTAATTATTTTTGTTGTGGTAGTCCATATCCTGCACGAAGATAACAAAAAAGACAAGCCTCCGGAGCCACAGCCTGATTCATCTGCCATTTATAGGTGTGGTTTTAGTCTTTCCTTCCTCGGTGGCTTTGCTGTTACCACTGAAGAAATTAGTGCTATAAACACTTCAAGTCTTGACTCACTGACACTTTGCACTTTGTCATACAGTATTTTCAGATACTATAAAATGTGAATGAGGAAATCCTGGAACATAGGTTATCCATTATTCTCATCTATAACTCTCTATTAAAGGAGTAGGCGTGTAGGAATGAAAGTTAGACTTTGAAAAATAATACGACTTGTAAAGACAAGAATAAATGATCTGGTAATTCTCACTCTAAATAGCTAGTGTGACTTTAGACAAGTGACTTAATTTTCTAAAGTGAAAAGAATAATACTTTCAGTTTAGGGCACAGAGATATTGTGAGGATTAGGGACAGTGAAATACTCTTAGTTAAAAGATACTATTTAAATGCAAGGCACTATTACTATGAAAAGGAATAGAGGACCTAAGTTATGTTATGATTAAATTTGCTCTTAAACTCTCGAACCTGAAAGGCCAAAGAAGTCTGTTCTTATATAGATCATTTTGTGCACGATAGTTGTCTACCTCAAAAGTGACTTTGGATGAATTTTCATTAAATGAATGAATACAGTTCATTCAAGGATTCCTAACTGGCTTTATTCTTTCTAGGTCAATAGACAGTTTTTAAAAGTTTGGGTGGTACAGGCTGTGGAGAGAAATAATTTAGGTGTATCCTTAAACAGTAGTTAAATACAAATTCTTGTGCACTGAATGAAATTCTGGTTTGAAAAATCCTTAATCTTAATGTACTTCAAAACATTTTTATATTTTTATTATTTCCTTATGACAAATCTAGACCTTGTCTTATCTACATATATTGTCAATTTTGGGCTGTCCAGAATCTCCACTATGTTTTTAAGCATTTTCCCTCTGCTCTTTTAGGGAATTGCATCTCCACCGTAAGTAGTCCTGGGGTGATATTGAATTTTCATCCAAGGGACTGGATTCTGTCTTTTCCCTCCCTAGTTCTGCCAGGGGGTGATTGAGTATCAGTATTGGCCAATTAGATGCCTTCTTTGGGGACATCAAGTCTTGAGGTGATGACAAGGTCTGGGGTGTGATTAGTGGCTTTCTTAGCAGCAGCAGAGGCAGAGATGGCGGCTGTAATGGTGGTGGCATTCTGTTCCAAACATAAGCTGGGTGCTGTGCTTTAGGCTTCTTTTTTCTTGGTCTTTTGGAGCATCCTTGGATTTTTGCCCATACCTATAGCCAATCTTTCAGTTTCCTGTTCATTTTGTGAGCGCCACAAAATCTTCCAATAGGTGCTCTTTTGTCTAAGGTAGTTAGAGTTGGTTTCTGTTGCTAGCATCCAAGAATTCAGACTGAAACAGTGCACCTGTGTTTCTGAGGAATAGCAAGGTAATACAGGAAAAGTACTTGAACATTACTTGGTTTTAAGTTACCATTGAATGTTGGCCACTCTGATTATTATGACTCTTCTTTTAGCACTATCATATGATATTGTTTAAAACCATTTAGTTTGTCATTCTCATAGACTAGAACACAAGCACTTTGCAGGAACCTTGTCCTAGTTATTTTTGCATGTGGCTCAGTATTTGGGATATAGTTGGAATTCAGCAAATACCTATTGATAGGACAAAAAAATAAGCTAAATTTGGCATTATTAAGCACACAATAGGCAATCAATTATTATGTTTGATTAAATTCAAGTTCACTTAATTCATTGAGCCCTACTATGTCCAAGTTACTATGAAGAATATAAAGCCATGTCCTTTGCCCTTTTACCTTTAATAAGTTTGTAATTTCATAATGAAGAAGGATAAAGTAAGAAACTCATATTTAAATTTATTCCTCTACATTCAATGTGTGTGTGTGTGTGTGTGTGTGTGTGTGTGTGTGTGTGGTTTTGATGCTATAGTATTGTACAATAAATTTGAACCCTGTCTTTAAGACTGGCTTCTCCAACCATGGGTGTAATCTAGCGCTAAATATATAAAAATTGATTACAAACTCAAAATGTACATACTCTGTGATGTTATCTGGTGGTTTGTATTAGAGTTGACCTATTGCCTCCATAATCTGGAATAATTGAAATTTTACTATTTTTAATTGACATTCTGATTTTAATTGATTCCACTGAAAATAGAAACAGTATTTTGTATTTTACACTAGAAGCTTGTTTTATGCAATTAATGATCATGCCGAGTACGTTCATTCATAAAATATTGATAAAATTGAATGAACCTGGAAATTGAAATGAGTACCAGGAAAAAATATTTAAACCTAGGAGTACATGGCCCTTATCAGAACACCCAGAAAGAATTGTAGCTGTATTTCTACATTGTAATATATTACAGGAAATAGCAATTAGGACAAGGGTGAACACCATCCCCCGGGTCTATTCCCAAGGCTCTGACTTTATAGTGACTTACAAGAGGGAGAGAGAGGACTTTATGTTATAGGAACTGATAACCTCCCATCTCTGTATCTTTAAGCCAGATTTTTGCAGGTATGGCTCCTCAGACTGTAAAATGTGCATAAGTGTTCTGGTCTCTCAGCTTTTGTGAGCTCAAGACAAGAAGCTTGCTCCAGAATGTAAATCATCTTCATCACCAAACACACTGTGAAGTTCAACTAACTAATTTTTTTCATGGCAACACTGTGCTGATGAAGGAAGCTGGGCCTTGATCTACGGTCGAGTTCCTTATTTCATTGTAGACTGAAAACAAATACTTTGCAGCTAAATCACTTTGAGCAGGGCTGGTTGATACAGTATCACCTGGCTGCTTGTTCAACTGTGGTTTTAGGGCCACAGAGGACACCTACTGAAAACAGGAATTTGAGGAGGAGACTCACTGGGAATCCTCAGAGCATTCTCAAGGCAGGGGGCAAAATTTAGTTTTAACAATTTTCCAAAAATGTAAAATTATATTATTTTGCACATTTCCATGAAAATGAGAGAGATGGTCAGTCTCTCCAAGGTGAACACTAATATCTCCATGGTTTAAGCTGCATTTTTCTGGTTTGTGATGTTACACATATTGAATGCTGATAGCAAGACTATGTGGACCGGTACATTAACTTAGACAGCTTCCTATATTTTAGGGACCTTTTCTTGCTTTCTCTTACACATTCATTAATTCAAAACAAGGCCCTTACTAATTAACCTAGGGAAAGAAGTATGAGTCTAAACGAGATTCTTATAAAGTTCTCATTTGAGCAGGATGAGGAACTTTCTATAACTTTGAGATAATAATCAGGGTGAGTTTTAATAGAAAATGAAAATCAAATCAAATCTTAGTGTGTCCTCTCTGATAGTTGCACTTTCTTGGCTCCTGAGGATGGATAAATTTTTGATTAATGTCAGTTGACCATGAATTGCGAAGGTCCTTCAGTTTTGGGACAGCATAGAGACATCGTGATCTGAGAGTTACTGTTTAAGCTCCTCAGGGCTTCAGAGGGCAGGGAGACTATGTAAACTGATATCCTGCTGTTGGCCATGTGCAGTCTAAGAAAGCCTTGCAACGCGAAGATGGGGAACTTTTGTCACGAAGGCTTTGAAGGGCAGGTTGGAAGGCAGGATGTGAAATAGACTGGGCTGAAACAGGCGTTCTTGAGACGCCTGTTGAGGAAGATATCTTGAGGAAGATAGAGCTATTACTTTTTAATAACTCATTCTATTTCTTTTGTATTGAGTGGGATTTAGTGATTTTGATTGATATTACTAGTGCCCATCAGTATCTGATTCTTCTCTCCTCTCTGGCACATGGAAGACTGCAAGGCTTGGCTTGCAGTTGGGCGTTACACAAGAATAGTTCTGGCCAATAGGCTGTGAGTACAAGTGCTGTTACCTTTAGGCTGAAGCCTGGAAGAAGGGGTAGAATGTCTCCAGGTGCTCTTCTGCCTCAGCAACTTATAAGACCTCCTATTGAGAAGACAGAGCCACAAAATCAAAGTAGCCTAGATTCTCCAAATTACTGCGTGGGAGACAGTTGCCCTCGAATGTTGCCTGAACTCAGAACAGGCTTTGCACACATGAGAAATAAGTAGTGCTGAGCCACTAAGATTATGGGTTTATTTGTTACCGAAGCGTAGCCTAGCTTAACTGGCTAGTAAAATGATTTAATAATAATTGCCTTGGATAGCTTAATCTTTAGGTTCTAGAAATAATTCAGATTATTATTAGCAAGAACTAATTATTAATGGTTATTATTAATAGCAAGAACTATTAACTATTTAGAGCTGTAAACTATTTCTTTGTATTCATTTATTCATTTGTTCAACTGTTCAGCAAAAGATCTAGTGTAGATTGTATGTCAACCCTGTACTGTGCTGATGGAAGCATAGTATCACGGTGAACAGCATGTGCTCTGGAATCACTGCCTGAATTTTAATCCTGGTTCCACTCTGTGTAAGCTCTGTGATTATTGCCGGGTCTTTAACCTTCCGGTGCTTTCCTTTCTTTATCTCTATACTTGTAAAATAGCAAGTGTAACAGTACCTACTTAATGAGTTTGTGAAGATAAAAGGAGATAATATATGTAAAGCACTTGGAATTGTGCCCTATGAAGTAAATGATCAGAAACATTAGCTATTATTATTTGATAGCATCCCTGTCTTCCAGTAGCTCCTATTCCAACTGAGAATATCGCAATCTAGTAGTGAAACCCATTTATAATAATAATTCCTGTATTATATTTTTATTACTACTATAACAAATTACCACGAACAAACTTTGCACCTAAAATGACACACATTTATTATCTCACATTGCTACAGGTGGGAATTCTTGGTTGACCTGGCTGGTTTCTACGCTCCCAGTTTTACAAGGCTGGAATCAAGCTGTCAACCAGCTGATTCTTACTGGAGCCTCTGGGAAGACTTGGCTTCCAAACTCCTTCAGGTGTTGGCTGATTCCAGTTCCTTGCAGTTTTAAGGCTCAAGTTCTCATCTCCTTGCTGGCTGTCAGCTGAGGACTGCCCTTAGCTCTTAGAGGACCTTCCTTTTCCTTGCATGTGGACCCCTACTTCGCAGAGCCTGCAACGGTGAGTCCAGTCTTTCTCAAGTTTGGAATCTCTTTGACTTCCGTTTCATCTCATTACTCTTCTGCCTCCAGCTGGGGAAGTTTCTCTGTTTTAAAGGCTGATGCGATTAGACTAGTTTACCTAGATAATCCAGGATAATTCCCCTATTAAAAATTTTTTAACTCTAAATACATCTGCAAAGTCCCTTTTGCTGTGCAATGTTAACAATATCGTCACAGGTTCCAGGGACTAGAGCATGCGCATCTCTGGAGAACCATTATTCGAAGTCTATCACAATTACCCTGCGTCCACAATTTAGCTTTTTCCTGTTCTTTTAACTATACTACTACATATTGAGTGCTTTCTGTGCGCCAGGTAATAAACCATATCTCTGTCTGTAACTTTCTAATTTCATACAACTCTGCAATCAGGTTATTATTAATCCATTTTAAAGATAAGGAACTGATGCTTACAAAGATTCTTGAATTGGCCCAAGGTAGATCTCCATAGCTGGTAAATGGGAGAGAAGGAATTCCAAGCCAGGTGTGACCATCTCCCTTGCGACTTTACTGCACTAACATCCAAGGTGCAGCTGGGGCTCCTTCCAACATCATGCTTAGTCCACTATGCAAGACCAGTGGGTTCCCAAACTGGCAGTGGCTCCATAATTAAGGTTCTGCTTGACTCTCTAGAGCCATCTACATGTTTGTCTGCGTCCAGAGTCACAAACTTATTTTGCCCGTCTCTGGTGTTTCAGGTCAACATCAGGAAGAAAGGTGGGATGGTGCCGATGGTCAGGGGGTAGACATTGCTCATATTACAATAATGATAATAATAGTTGATATTTATAGAGAACCAATTATGTGCTAGGCCTTGTGCCAAGCCCTTCACATAGAGTCTCAGCACTCCTTTCATTCTCAAAACAAGTTTACCAGGGAAGTGTTACCACCAGCTGCACTTTACAGGGCATGGAATTGAAGTCCAGAAATTATGTAACTTTCTTAAGGTCACACAGCTAGAAAGTGGCCAAGCTAGGATTTGAACCCAAGCCTGAGAGCTCCCTTATACTTGAATATTGCCCCAGAAACAGGAGTAGCCTCTAGATTCTCAGGCTTTAAGTCGTACTAGAGTTGTCATTCCTTCTCTTCCTCTCTGTCCTCCAGTAAAGTTGATAACAAGAGGGTCTGCAGTCAGGACTGGGTGTGGGGCTGTTGGCTGGGCTCAGTAAGAAGATAATCCAGAGCAGATGTGGGAGCGCTGCCTCTGGATTAGGGTACGGCATCTAGCCTGCCAGCTCCTCTCCTTAGCGTGGGAGTGAGGGAGCCGCCGCCTGAATGGGACAGCTTGGGCTGCTATTAATGTATCAGAGAATCAGGAAGAAACCTGTCTGCTTCTACCCTGACACCACATTCAGCAGCCATTTCAGATAGTTACCCTTCTCTAACCCCAGAACGCTTCATCTGCGTGATGGTTTTTATGTCATTATAAGCAACACTTCTCTTCCTTTCCATATTGCTGTGCTGAGCAGCCTCTTTTCCTGACCTTTATTCCTTTCCCTTTCAAAAGTGGTGACATGGTAAAGCATGTTCCAAAGAGTCTGCATGCACTTTTATTTATTTTTTTGGTTCCGATTTAGGCTCCTTTCACAAATATCTTGAAAACACAGTCTTGTACATATGTGACTGTTCTAAATTGCTTTTGAGGAAAGTTGTTAAAAAGTGATGAAGAGGGGTGGATGTGTGTGGTAGCAACATGAAAATCTCTCGGCCATAAACTAAAAGAACCAAAAGGAAATTAAATACACGTTTTTGAAATGATTATACTCTAGAGGAGAAGGATGTGTAGATATTTAGAAAGCCTTTTGTATCTTCTATACCTTTTTCAAATTTATTGAATTTGACATTCAACAATTTAGAATGATATAAGTTATGAAGACAATGAAAAGTTTGGTCATAATGACAGAATTAACTTGATATTTTTGTGCCATAGTTGAAATCTGTAATGGTGATATTTAAGTTGAATTGAGAACTTCTTGTGATTCTATACAGTAATACAAGAAAAATTCAGACGACTTACATCCTTATGTGTACTAACATTCCCTTAAAATATGTTTTAACTTAACATTGAAAAACAATGACAATTAAAATGTATTCTTAATTATTGGGCTAGAAACACAAATGTGTTAAAACTGTCTTTACTTGCTTTCCTTTAAGAGCTAACAGATATCTCACAAGATACATTTTATAGGACTGGATTTTACAGGCTTTAATCTGAACTGCAGTACTTTTATTCTGAAAGTTTTTCATGGCTAGATCCAATATTATTTAGCTTAACATCATGTAGAAAAATAGAAACTTCAAACTGATAGAAAGTTTTGCTCATTTTCATTAATGTAAAAGGAAACTCTTTGTGATATACAAATGTTTCTTGAGCTCCTGCCAATTAAAAAACACACTAGAAAAGTCATCTGAATTATAATCGAAACATAACATTCAACAGCTGAAGCCTGCTATTTGGAAAACTTTGATGAGCCTGTAGAGAGGTGGAATCAATTTCACCTTTGACAGCAATGGAAATGTGTCTTAGAGACTTTCAAGCTGTAAGGTATGTTCTGGTTCCATTCTGAAATTAAAAACTGTCAACTTATTGTAGAAATTGACTCATATTCAACTTTAAGTTCTCCTTTGTCTAATAATTTTAAACTGTGATGCAGATGTGACTTTTTCTTTTCTAACTTTTATGATAGATTATTAGATCAACAAGGGCTAGCCTAATAATTGCACAAAACCTTAAAGCGTTCCTTGAAAGAAGCAAATTTGGGATTTTAATAGGCTTTTGGGTTTTGATGAGTGTTTGTTCAGCCTTGCTGCATTATTCATGAAATGAAAAGTTTAAATTTTCTGTTTATGAAACAATTGCAGGCTGAGAATGCTGCTGCAGTTTTCAGCAAAGCTCAATATTGTTTTTGAACTTAGCAACCTTACCACATGGACCTTAAAGAGGCCCTAAGACTATGTGATAAAGCCTTTTGATACAAAATTCTTCCATCTCAATTTCTTTGTATTTTAACTGCATGATTTAATACAGCACTAGATGATTAACACTTATTGACGTAATCTTTCATTAAAGACCAATGTTTGATAGAAATACCATCAACAGAGAATGAAACCATGCATTTATCCATCCAATAAATAATTATTGTGTAAAACACTGGCTGAGTCCTGGAGATGCAGCAGTGAGCAAAACAGACAGAGGTTTGCTGTCGTGGAGTTTACAAGCAAAAAGCTAAACCTCCTCTCTTTATGGGAAGCACTTTCCATTAAGTCTAATGGTGCTAATTTTGCAAATAAAATCTCATTATAAGATAAACTCTAGCTGATTTTAGGCTATGGTATATTTTTAAAATGCCAAATATTGACTGGTAATAGCCACATACTGCTATTTATTTCATTTATTTTAGTGGAGTTTTTTGAAAATTAACAGATGATTATAAAATACTATACATGTGCTTACTGGTATGTTATGTCTGAGATTAGCTCTCTGTGGCTGCAATCTTTTTAGCCTAAGGCTTACCTGTACAACAAAAAAAAATCAAAGCCATAGGTATTACCCTTAGGAGGAAATGGTGAAATAGTTGTAAATTCTTCCTCTCTGGCTTCTCCCAGAGTCTTTTACTTGGATCCTGCTCTGATCTTAGTAGCCCCATAGTGATTAGTATCATCACTAATATACAAATAAAATGGTAGAACGAAAAGTTACATTTGTATTACTATGCGCTTTGCATTGTGCTAAGCACTTCACATGCCTTATTATACTTAATTATTACAACAATTCTATGAGGTGGTTACTCTCACATTTTACCAATGAGAAAAACTGAGAAAACTGAGCACAGCGGGGTAACTTAACCAAGATCACAAAGCTAGGAAAATGGTAGAAAGACTTGCACTCGCAATCACTGAGATTAAATATTTGGTGGGGAAAACCCCATATTTATGGCTCTGGAACTTCTGAGATGATAGAGCACACAAAAGAAGAAGAAATAAATGTCTCTCGGATGCAAAAATGGTGTAGCTGTGGCCCTCCTTCTAGCTGTGGGAGCAAGACTTCAGAAACGCTCCTTGTACTAACCTGTCGACCCTATTAATTACTGTAGCATCTCCCAAAAGGTTTTTTAGGGTTGTTTTCTTTCCTCCTTCACTATAGATCCAACAGATCGAGCAAGGTTAAAATTCAACTTGCTAAACTTTAACATCAGTGATTTCTTTACTAGGAAACAAATACAGTTAAAATAGCTAATTTAATAACTATTAAATTCTGTTGAAATAACAATGAGTTACATTATTGGTCTCACCAACATAGCCACCTTGAATAGTCACAAGGTAGGAATAACAAAAGAACTTCCATCGTTTTTTCTTGGCTCTTCTCTCCCTCTCCAAGCTTTTAAGTGACTGTGTGTGTGTGTGTGTGTGTGTGTGTGTGTGAGAGAGAGAGAGAGAGAGAGAGACATTGGGTAGTTCTGTGCACAAAACATGAGCATTTAGGTCCTTGTGCTGAGAAAGTGGAAAGTTAGCTAGTATTTTCTTCATAAGAATTTTACAATAGTATAATAATATAACAAACCTTGAAAAGAATGTCTCCTCCTGATTTCAATAAACCATATTGGTGAGAAGCATAATAATGTCTTCACTTGCTGGAAAGATCTGTTCAAATATAATGCCATAACGAGTTGTGAATTTGGTTATAAAGATAGAAAAGTCTGTTACGGGTGTCGTGTGCCCTGATAATATGGCTCTGCCTGTAGACACATTCATTACCTGCATCTGTGACCAAACTATTGGACAGAAGGAAATTATCGGGAGTTTTAACTTGATGCATGGGATAGTGGGTGTCTCCTTGTGAATTTGTGTGTGTGTGTGTGTGTGTGTGTGTGTGTGTGTGTGTGTGTAAGGCAGTTAATTAGTCCAGGGTAAAGCAGGTCCTTAGAGATGGTTACTTTACAACTCTGCTCTCGTATACTAGTTCCTTGAGAATTTACAAAACAAGGAGGATGTTGATCTGATCTAAGGACCAGTTTAACTGCAAATAGAGAAACCTACTAACCCAGGTTGGAAGTGCCGAAGACTATGATTCTTAAGTGCAGGTTGGAATGGGAGTTTCAGAAGCTCTGTGGCCAAAGAGCTTTACAAATGCCAAGTATGAGTACTAGTCAATACTGGTGCTTTAAAAATGCCAGTCTGTGTTTTCCCTCACAGAGAACAGTTACATTTGATTAGGAATCATCTGGGAATGGGAGAGGTGAGGCAGTTTTTGGCTAGGAGAACTTTTCAGATAGAAGCAGAGAGAAGTGGGATGAAATAATCCTTAGTATTATTGCCCAAGACTCAAGGGATAGATTCTTTCTGAACACAAGCCCGGGAGTTCTCCTGTAGCCTGAGGCTGACATTCTCAGGCTGGTGATGACATTTACTCTCTCAGGGTGAATCTTGAACTTCAACAGCAAAGCAGAACTGCAGCTTCTTTCCTTGTTTTAGACCAAACTTTGGGGGACATATTAATATCAAAGACAGTTTAAACAGAGCAATAAGACGACAACATACCACTTTAACTAAACTCTGCTTGCAGGCTAATTTTAAGGCAGCCCAGTTGGAGAAGCCCATGCATTAATTCACTCTAATAGCAAGTTGGGGGGGAGGGAATGGGAAAAGAGGTTGAAAGGCGTTGTTTAAAAAAAAAAACAACCCAAAAGAACTCGTGCTCAATTTATTTCTATCTTTTTATTTTGGTGTTTAACACTTGTACAATTTGGTCAAATTATGGACAGGATAGCAAGAGAAGCTAGTCAGCTTTAAACGACGGAGAGCGCGTGACAGGACATGATTACTTTGCTGAATCCCCGCTTTTTTTTTCTTCCAGAAGAGACAAAGGGAAATACTTAAGAACCAATAGTGACGGCAACAAAGCAATCGTTGAGTTGCAGGATACCTTTGTCTCTAGGGGGCACGCAGTAATTTTTACATGTCTACCACTGAGTGTCAAACCTTTTCATTTCTTCTTCTTTCCATTCTGGATGGCCAAACTGATTATCTAAAATAGAAAATTAGCACACAATGGGTTTACTCTGCGATACCCCTTATGCAACTAATGGCAAAGCTTGTTAATTGGTTGTAAATGGCAGCAGGTTGCCAGGATAATACTTCAGAAATAAGCGGGTATTCTGATAATTACAGCAATCTTCCTCTATAAAAGCTTAAGTAGATGAAGTAGTGGCTGGCTTAAAACCAAGATTTATCCCGCTGCACTCACATTAAAAGAAAAAATAAGATGAAAACAATAATGTAACAAAACAATTATATAGCAAGAAGCTTTGTAGGTTTTAGAGATTGTGAAAACTCAGAAAGTAAAACAGTGCTGTAATAACCAGTTATGGAAAAATAGGCCATTTACATTTGTGTATAATTAAATAGTAGGCTATGCAATTTCACTTTTTAAAGTAAACTGCCTTTTCCTTTTTTTATAGGGCAACGTAGCCATAATTGCTGCATTAAAGCTTTAATGAAAGAAAAAAGCAGCAGATCAAGATGACATGTAACGTCTACATTTGTACCGTGGCGCTGTGCTTGTTCAGTAATGGGAAGCTACTGAGGAGATTAAAATTGCAGAATTCTTCATAGTTTATTCTAAAATTGCTATAGGAAGATCATTCGGGGTCTAAAATACACACAATTTATTTTCCCACCTTCAGTCTTCAAGAATTTAATGGCTTTTGTAACTAGTAGGTGGCTGGAGATATGTTTTATATTAGACAGAGAACTACTTTGGATCATAAAAATGATCAGAAGTGAATGGACCAGAATTTAAGCTTTCAGGGCCTTCCTTAGGCCCTGACCATTAGACCATTGCCGAAATGTTATATTATAGTGCTTAACTTAGTGCAGTATAAGGAGATTTCTTGTTCAAAATATCAACAGGTTGGCTTGTAATATTGTTCCTTTATATTTTGCAGTTTCTTTATCACCCCCACTAACATCAGGAACTGGTGCAAAAGGCAGCCAGCTCATATAAGGAGGTAACATTCTGGTAAACAGTTAACAGGCATGTGGGCTGATTTAGTTGAAAAAAAATTAGTCTCTCCTGTGAGCTACTTTCTCATAAGTTTGAAATATTCCTCAGATGTTACATTCCACATAGGTTGGCTATGTTTTCTGTAAACCATCTCTGGCAAATAATGTAGGCAGGGATTGGAAACCTTTATTATGTGTTACAGTACTGAAAAGAGGGTATGAAAACACGCTAAAAACACATCAGGCAAGAGAGCTAGGAGAAAAATACCAAGGACATTAGTGCCAATGGCTAGAGAGATAAAAAGTAGCCCTAAGAAAGTTAAAAAAAAAAAACCCCAAACATTTGTATAAAATCTACATGATTTTATTCTTCCTTTTGTAAAAAGAAAAACGCAAAAGCAACTTCTTGTAAAAGAAAAACTCAAGGAATGGACCCTATGAAGACCTAGAATTTTGGCTTTCTTGGTTCTCACTTTAAGAAAGCGATGTAATTGCTCCAGGGTTTTGTTTTGGTGTTTGTTTCTTGCAGGGTTGATGAAAAGCATCTTCATCTATGTGCAGTTCTTCTGGTATGGAAAACTTTAAATACATAGCCTTCTGGAGTGGCTGGCTTCCGCACAGAAGTCAGAATATGGTATTGGCATGGGGGCCGGAAGCGAGGAGGTGCAGAGCTCTCCAAGGATGGAGGCGCCCAGGCAGCAAAGTGTGGGGGGCAGAGCAGCCTCGGGTGGGACAGGCGCGTCACCACCTCACAGAGATGGTGCATAGGCAGCAACTTTGTGTGTGTGTGTGTGTGTGTGTGTGTGTGTGTGTGTGTGTGTGTGTGTGTGTGTGTGTGTGTGTGTGTGTAAGTACTACCTGAAGCGGGAGAGGAAAAAAAGGGAAAGGAACAAAAAGAGTTTATTGAATACTTGTGGAAGTAGGAAGGGATTCTGGTCTACCACCAAGTCCCGTAGTTAAATGAAGTTAGTACCTTCGCATACTCTGCTGTTGGCTTCGTATTGCTCAGATAAGATGCGGCAGGAATGGCCTCGCACCCTCCCAACAATATTTCATGTCTCTTGGAGGCTGGCAGTTGTCGCAGCATTTAGGATGGGGCCAAGTAGGCACTTGTTTTAGGCGGACTGATTTAAGACGCTCTTTCATCCACCTCTTTAGTGCGATTTGAAGGAGCAGAGAAAATAGCAGAGGGAGGCCTTCTTTCCAAGGAGCTTGAAACCAGCAGAATTTTGGGATCTGGGTAGGTAGAGGTCGAGAGGTAAGCTTTTAGGGGAAGAGAAACGAAACAAAACAAACTTCAGAATAAGAAATGTGTGTGGGGGGCATCATATAGTGTTGTCTTTTCGTTTTATCAGAAACCTTAGACACGACTTTCTTAGTACGTACTGAAATCTCATTGAGAGGTATGAAAAGAAAGACATCTCAAAATGAATCGTCTACATTCAGGGAAAGAAAAACTTCCTCAAAAGTAAAAAAATATTTTACAAAATCAAACAAAATTTATGGCCAAGGGCACATGCAATTTTTGCCAGTGTGAGAACTTGTGGAAATTACTCATTTAATATAGTTTTACCTTTTCTGAAAGAAGAAAATAGTTTCCTTTTAAGTCTTTCTCATGCTTGGGTTAAATAATTTATTATTCTTAATGATATAACATGTTTTCCGTATGGTAGTGAAATACTCGTGGTAACTTTCCTGAAGGACAAATACAAATTAAACTGAAGAATTCAGTGCTTGGTAGATTTGTCTTTCACATATAGCATGAATATTATCTTTTTCTTTGACACGTGAATTTTATCTTGTTCTAAGTCACGACTCATCCTTGCAGCACTGTTCCTATCCTTTGAGATCTTTCAGAATTGTTCAATATTTGAGTAATGTACATAATCTGATCAACTTACGTTTCAGCTTCTTTATGCTACTAGCATGTTTTTTTCCCCTGTCACTTACGCTTTAGTGAAGAACACACTCCACAGAGTAGGCATTTGAGAAATATTTGTGAATCAATTATTTTTAACTGAAGAGTGGAACATTTTTGCTACTTTCAAGTTTTTAATGATAAACACATTAAATTGATAAGAATTTTTAAAGAAATATTTCCAAGTAAGTTTGAGGGTTAAGTACTTAAAAGGCAAAGTTCTTTGACTAGAATTTTCTCCCAGGATAGGAATGTACTTTCTGTACATACAAAAAGTATAGTATGCCATCCTGATTGCACTGCTGCATGAATCATGTGTTCGTCCTAACAGTGAACATTTTCTCTGTTTCTGTGTCAGTTGTCGCTAATCGGTTATGCATCTGATGTGCCGATCCATCAGGGAATAGAATTTAAGTCATTTTGGCTTTAGCACATATGATATGCTTATACAGGAGTTTACCAAAGCCCCTTTTGATACATTTTCAGAAGGGGACGTGCATATGTTATGGTACCTCTACAGCAGCAGTGACTGAACTAGCTGACAAGTGACAGGAGGGTTTTTTTCCCTCTTTGGTATTTCATGGAAGTGTGCACAGATCATAACAAGTTGCCTCACTTTCATAAGACAGGGAACATTTCCCTTAAAGCGCACATGGCTATATGGTGTGTTTGTGTACATGAAAATTCATGCTTCTATCAAGTTTAATTTTGCCATTTTTGTTGTTTTTAAATTACAGGTTTGGGGTTTTTGAAGAGGCATAAATAATTGCTTTCCATTTCATCTTGACTTTTTTTTTTTGTTTTAACTCTATCAAAGTCTTAGTGGAAAAGTAAAGTTCTTTACCATTGAGAAAAACTATGATGTACAGGTGATCCATTACCCCTGGGCTGGCTGTTGTTTTATGTATTTGTCAAGACACCTCGATAAATAGTAAACACCTGCTGTATGCCAGGATGTCTTATGCCAGATGGTATGTGTGCAGCAGGCCAGGGTTCACAATCATCTGTCAGAATTTGGACCCATGTTTTAACTCAGTATTAACAGCAACAACAACAGTAAATATAGGAGCCCTTACTTTGTTATTTCTTCATTGGGCTCTGTGCTGTATAGGCTTATCCCCAACCAAATGAAATTAAGGGAGGATAGTGAAGTGGAGAGAGAGTAGTTTCAGCGTCAGCAAGGACTGGGTTCAATCCAGCCTTTAGCACTTAATGAGCTCTGGTTTTGCCTGGACCTCATAATCCTCATCTCTAAAACAGGGAAGCTGTTGGGAGGGACCAATGTGCAAGTCACTTACTATATCACTTGACGATGGATGCTTAATACATTTTGTTCCTTTGAGCTTCCTTTTCCCTTGTGACCTCAGAATAGTAAGAGATTCCATATAACTCTTTATAGATAAACTTGGCTCTAGCTGCAATTTTTTTAGGTAAACGAAGATCTGTAGTGGTAGGTTCTGGACCTACAGAAGCTGACTGCCTGGCTGTGACATCTAAGGTAACTGCCAGTAAAATGATCTGTTCCAAATAGCTAATAAATATATACAGATACGTGTGGTTTTCCTTTTTTCTGGTCAGCAAATGTATTCTTTTTAAGTTCTTCAACTTCTTTATAATTATCTAAGCCATGAGATGTACCCAGAGCACTGAATGGTAGCTTTCAATTGCCATGGATTTCCCCTTGAATCGAGGGACATTCATTTAAACCCAGGGAATTCAAGGGACAGGAGGAAGGAAAGACAGGGAAGAATCTGCCATGACCTCATTCTGAGCCTAATAATAGTCTCATGGCCCTGAGGTTAGAAGTCGCACTATTCTTTCTGAAGAAAAACCTGTTTTTAACCTGCATCAGGACCACATAGTGTGATTTTCTATCATGAATAAAATGAGAGCAGTGTTACTAGGCCTACCAAAGTGCTTGTTTAGACTTTAGAATAAGGTCTCTGCTGTGAAATCGTTTGTGGGGTCTGTCCTTGCTGTTAGTATTTCCTCTCTCCCTTCGTACCTTCTCTGTTGCTCACCTCACTCTTCCCTCCGGCGAGTGTGAATCTGAGCTTCTGAGATCTTGAGGAAGCGTCTTCTTCCTTTTTCTTTACATACGAAGTGGCTTCTTTTTCTGTTTATATCTTCATGTGAACATTCTGGATGGTACGAATGACAGATTATTGGCTCAGTCACAATTTGCCTTACACATAACCTCACTGCCAATTTTATTAAAAAAAGATGTTTTCCTTTATGGAAGAAATAAGCATATCTTGGTTGTGGTTAAAAAAAAAAATTACGCAAAAAACTATTCCGTGAACCAGTATCTTCCATAAAAGCAAATACACCTGATTTCTATTGTAAGCCCCAGACAACGGGGCCTTATTTAACCTACTTCTTGCCCTGTCTTCTCATGCTGTAATCATTATTTCAGGATGGTCTCTAACCTAATGAGAGAGAGCTCATTTGTGGCAAAATAATGGTAACGATGATGATGAAAATAATAATAATATCATCTTACAAGGGTGCTTTCTATTCCATCTTCCTGGCTGAGCAGTGAGCCCGTAACAATGTAAGATGAGGAGATAATACTGCACACTTAATGTGTCCCTGCATTACTTCGAACTTGTCCAGCCTTCTTTTTGCATTGACTCTGAATGAGGACAATTAATAATCTGCTAAGATCCCAGGGGAGAAGACAGTAGAAAAATGTAGAATTTTAATTCAGGTGGTTTGGTCTCATTCTCGTGCTTATTTAATGAAACTCTATTGGGAAGCTTTTTAAAACCACAATACACAATTGTAAAAAGAAGAAATGTTAATTAAATTTTTGTATTATTTAAACAGTTTTGTGGAGAACACCAAATAACTAGCTTATCCATGATTAGGAGTAATGCGAGATGGGTTGAATAATAATTAGTTATTTTGTGGTGTATCTATCTTCTTCAGAGGTTAATTTGATTTAGAAAGAAAGATGTTGTTAACATTCTTTAATAGATTTCAGATTCCCTGGGGTAGCTTTTACTTTATAACCCTATTGTACACTTAATAAGACTTTTATCATTGTGTCACTGTGTTATCCTTTAACAGACTGTGGTATTTAAGTAAACTGCAGTGATTCTGTTTCACAGTATGATTTAGGGTCTTATGTTAGTTCTCTCGAATCTATGCAGAGAGTTGAACTAAACATTTTATTCTCAAATTTTTAAAAACATCCTTGCCTGCTAAAGAGACAACCTTCTTAAAAATGATAATAAAAAAGAAAAAAATGCTTTAAAATATTGTTTTGGTTTGCATTGCATTAAAGAAAGCACATTTGATATTATAGATCTTGTCGTGTTTGTGTTTTCATATAGTTTTAGGTCCTGCTTTGTTAGATACTTTAGGAATAGAGTCAGAGGGAGTTCAGGATGAAAGAGGTGTTTTAGCTTTAGATGGCAGTCATTGTACATACATTGCAAATGACAGTACTTTTCGTGTTGGGTATGCACTGAGAAGTTAATACGCTGCTGCCACTCATATAAATAATGTTAAAACTATTGTGTCGTTGGAGATTTATATGGCTTACTTATAAAATAAGATGGGATATTTTGGAGGACACACCATGCAGTATGGGCTGACTGATGCATTAGGAGGACAGACAGAGGATCTGTGAAAGTATATACTTTTCTGCTGGAGGCTGTAGAGTGTGTCAGGTGTCGAGTACTTGGATCTGGTGGGTGGTGTGTTTCTTTAAGGAACTAAAGCCTTTAAGAGGTTTGAGAGTGATGATGTCATTAATTAATAACTGACCACATGGTAATCAATGTGATAGGTATACACTGTAATGGCTTATAAGCATGATGGCTTTTTAATGGCTCATGTATAAATGTTAATTGATTTAAAACAAAGGGAAATTTCTGTCTATTGGGTCAATAGTTTATGGATTATGACTACCTTTTAGTTTGAGATTGCTAATGAATGCACCTTCCTTGCTACCCCGCTCCTGTCTTGTTCTTCTATGTTTTTTAATCAGAAATGTCTGTAAACAAGATACATTAGACCAATTATTGGGACTGGAATCCAATAACACTTGTAAAGCCCCAAAGGCTTTTACAAGATGCCACACTGGGGCTTCACAATATATATCCTACAACACGGAATAGATACGAGTCTGAAGAAAGTTCAGTGCTTACTTCTTTTATAATATATTTTACACAAAAGATATATATCATATAAATATGAAACCCTTGGTAAATTATGAAAAATTTTATGTTTGGAGTTTCTTAAAGTGTGTAGAGTTATGAGATATATAGTGGATGTGTTATCTGCCAGAATAAGTGACCTAATGGACAAGGCTCTGATATTACCCCACCATCTAAATCAAGAATCTGATAAGACATACTGCATGTGTAGAACTGAGTCACTTTGCTATACAGCAGAGATTGGCACAGCACCGTAAATCAACTATGCTTCAATTAAAAAAATAAAGTTAAAAAAAGAATCTAATAGACTTAGAACAGACTTAACATCAGAAATAAGAATTGGCAGAAGGAATTTTACCTGGGAGATTCCTATTGGCAAGTACAGGCGCTGCTTATAACAGAGGTGTTATGAAGACTTAGGAATTGTTTATTATAATAAGTTTTGTGTTTAATAGAAAAGAGGTGTGTGGTTAATTCTTCGTTTTTCCAGACGGCAGTTATCGCTTCCTCTCTTCCTTCAACTGCCATTTGAGCTTTTTTTTTTTTTCTGTTTTATTACTCCATTCTTGGAGGTCTGCTTTGGAATGGTGCCAGTTATCTTTTTTCATTTAGGCAAATTTTACATCAAAATACTGATTTTATAAATAAGGAAACTGGTGGTTTGGAATGTTATCCCTATCACCTTTTATATAAATGTGCATGAAGTCTAAAGTGCCAAATGGTATCATAAGAGGTATTATGAAAAACAGCAGCCCTTTGCCCAAAACACTTCTGACTTCCTGCAGTTCTCACTCCTCAGAGAAACATTTCCAACTCTTCTAGCTGACTTTTCCCCCCCTGGTGTTTACCTCCATACTTCAATAATTTATACTACAGACTCCTCATTTTTCAACTCTAAACGTTATCTACTAATTTCTTGGTATGCAAGATAGGAATTTAGCACCTTTGCACCTTTCCCTCCCCAACAGTTCTTTTGCTGAAACCTTCTTAGAAAGTTTCAGTTTTTATACTTCTCTCATCATTATTATTATTATTAATCCATACACACATTTTTATAGGAAGTGTAACTCTCCCCTTAGTATGTTCAAACACTTTAGGTAATCTGCCCAAGAATAGTAGGAAAAGTGAGACAAGAAGTCTTTTTTCACAGGTGACTTGTGTGTGTGTGTGTGTGTGTGTGTGTGTGTGTGTTTGTGTGTGTGTGTGGTGTGTGTGTGTTTGTGTGTGGTGTGTGTTGTGTGTGTGTGGTGTGTGGTTGGGGTAGGGGACCAATCTTAAGGGACAAGCAGAAGAAGAGAGCTCACGAGGGAGACTGAGAAGGAATGGTCCACGATGTAGGAGGAAAACAAGGTGTCAAGAAGAGGGAGGTGGTAAACAAATGGCAGAAGTCACAGAGGAATGAAGAAGGGGAAGATTGAAAGGCATCCTCTGGTGGCTGCCAGAGTATTGAGATCCAAAGCCTCAATACAGTGGGAAATAAGAAGTAACTTTGTAGTATTCACTTGAGGAACTTGGTTCTGAAGTAGAGGAGAAAGAAGGTAATCAAAAAATAGCTAGATGCCGGTGAAAGATAGAGATCAAAAAAAATTTTTTTTTTGGCATGGAAAAGCCTTTAGCATGTTTTTAGGTGAAGGTGTAAATGGAAAATTCTGTAGGTGATCAGCAATCTTTTCTAATCATACCTCTTTGAAAATTATAATTTGATGATAATATTTTCCTATATTTATATTGTACCTTACAGTGTTTAAACGGCTGTTAAAGAATTATCTTACTTTATCTTCACAAACACGCACACACACTCACACGTTGGATGCTGCCAGTTTAGAAGAGATGTGTCCACTTTACAGATTGGAGCCAAGACAGACAATCTCCTAGCGCAGAGCTGTCTCTACCATCCTGCAGCTGCTCTTTACGTCATCTTTTATCTTCCTCTGCCTCTTGATTGATCTTTGCCTTTAAGAGTTTCCTCCACTCTTACAGTTTTTGGCCAGGCTTGTCTGTCCATCTGCCTGTTGTCATCGTTTCCTTCAAATCCACAGCTATATGGTGTGTTGACTAACTTCATCACACCAAAGAGCTGCTGTTACTATTCAGATCGTACACAGATCCAGACATTTTGCAAGGAAAGAGATTCCCTCCAGCCTAGTAACCTATTTTGAGGACATATTTTTATATGACTGTCACTAGAAGCACCATTATCTTAAACAACATGTGGACTTAGAGCTGAACATCAGGATAGACAACAAACCACTTAATGTAATTGGAGTTTAACCTGGACACTGCTGGTGTTTTGGTGCCAAACGCTACCAGCAGATCCCAAAGAATATATTTACTTGATTTCACTTTTTTTAATATAATTTTTTTAATCATTGTGTTCTGGATTCACAGCATTTTAAAATTTATTTATTATTTAATTTATTTTTGGCTGCGTTGGGTCTTCGTTGCTGTGCAGGCTTTGTCTGGTTGCTGCGAGCGGGGGCTACTCTTCCTTGCAGTGAGCGAACTTCTCATTGTGGTGGCTTCTCTTGTTGCAGAGCACGGGCTCTAGGTGTGAGGGCTTCAGTAGTTGTGGCACGCGGGCTCAGTAGTTGTGGCTCACAGGCTCTAGAGCTCAGGCTCAGTAGTTGTGGTGCACAGGCTTAGTTGCTCTGTGGCATGTGGGATCTTCTCGGACTAGGGCTCAAACCCATGTCCCCTACATTGGCAGGTGGATTCTTAACCACTGTGCCACCAGGGAAGTCCCTGATTTCACTTTTTAAAATGACTTTGGTCAACCACAGCACACCGGAGTTTGGTTTATTTAATGGGTAGTGAAAGTTAGTAATGGTTTTCATTTCTGCATTATCAGTGAAAATATTTGGCTACGTGTAGGTTTCCTGGATGTGAGATAATACATTCCTCAATCATTCACTCATTCATTCTATCAGTCTGCAAAAATTTCTTGAGGGTTTACTATGTTCCAAGAATTATGCCACACATTCCTGTCTTCGGGGACTCTCAGGCTTATAAGAGAAATAGAGGAGTGAACATATTATTAGAATATCATATGATAAGGGCAGGTTACCTTCATCATGAATAATGGGCTGTAGGATTCCAGAGGAATCCTACACTTAGCCTGAATCTTGGTGAAGCAGTTCAAAGAATGCTTTCTGGAGAAAGTGACACCTGAGCTTGGAGGATGAGTAAGTAAGCCGAGTGAGACAGGCAGAGAAGGAAAGGAAGGCTGCCAGGCAGAAGGAACAATATGTGAAAAGGCATGGAGGCATGAGCAAGCAAGAAAAAGCCTAATGCATCCTAGGAAGAGCAAACATGTAATACATCTGGAGTTAAGGGTGCATGTGGAACGGCTGGTAAGTGGTAAGGCTGGGGGTGGGCAGAGTCCACATCTTCAAAGGCCTTGCTTTTAGGGATCTGGATTTTAGGAGAGTGCTGGGAATTCACAGAAGGGTTTTATGCAAGATAGTCATGTAATCCAATCAGTCTTTTAGAAATACCAGTCAGGAGAATGCATTAGAAGGACGTAAGGCTGGGGCCATGAAGCCAGAAAGCTACGTGAGAAATTCTGCTTTGAGCTGAGATTATAGGTGTGGATGGTTGTGAGGGAAGATGAGAGAGACATTAAGAAGACAGCATCACCTGTGCTTGGTGATGTGCTTCAATTTGGTGTAACGAGGAGAGAGGGGTCTTGTGAACGGTCACGGTACCTTCTCAGTAATTTCTAGCATGAATTCCTGGAACTAAGGGTGCTGGGATGTGCCCTGTGGTAATCTGAACAGCTGGTTTATGCACGTGGAGGCATTCAAGAATTTCTGAATTAAAGTTTCCAGTAGGCTGAAGTTTCTTAAATACACTATATACAATATTCCCAAATGACTTTAAGTTATTCGGTGGTATCTTTAGCCCTGCTGGGTGCCTAAATTAAAAAATCCCAGGCCTCCATCTATATTCTATGACTAATGATGAACAATATGCAATGCTAATGCAATTCTGAAATGAACTTTCTTTTTGTTCTGTCTGAAGAAACAATATTTTGAATTCTCAAGGATACTTTTCCCCCTGTTACAGAAAAGTATGTGAAGATGTGTTGATATAAATGTTAGACATTTCCTTTCTTTCCCAGGTATGATATTTGATCCTAGAAATATGAAAGTTTTCAGAGGTTTTGACAATGGGAATACTTCAAGCTCACCAAAAATTCCGAAAAGAGCTTCACTTTTAGGAATTTAACCAATTGACCTTGGCATCCTGAAAATGGAACCAGACAGTTATATTTAATCTTTGCATTTTTGAGAGTAGAATGACTTAAATTTTTTAGAGGGGAAAATATTTATTTTTTTGTTTAGAAGCTTAATAAATGCTCATTGCAAACAATAGAGAAACAAAAAAGAAATGTATAAAATGGAAAATCAAGAGTGCCTTATAATCTACCATAATTCCATCACTAGAAACAATGGTTAAAGTTTAGGTTGTATCTTCCAGATATATACACACATGTATTTTTTAATGGTATCAAATTATGCATGGTTTTCCATAAACTGCCTTTCTCAATTACCAATGTTATGGATATCTTTCCAGGCAGATATATAGATAGTCTTTAAATATGTTTTAATTTTATATATGTATAACTTATTCACCCGGTCCCTTATTAATTTTTTCCTCTAAATTTTCAACTAACAATGTTGCTTTGGATATTCTTGTATACATTTATTTATGTATTTTTTCCATTCTTTCATTTTGATAAATTTCTGAATGGAACTGTTGGGTCAAAGGTTACATATATTTTTAATTTTCATAAGTATTTTCAAGTTAACACCTTAAGCTGTACTGCCAACTAAGGATGAGAGTACTTTAATCCACGTGTTATTACCTATCTTGGTATAATCAACTTTTGTTTTTTCTTTCTCTGTGAGATAGCAAAAAAACCTCATAGCTACTCTAATTTGGGTATCTTTTATTTATTTTTTATTTTTTTGCGGTACGCGGGCCTCTCACTGTTGTGGCCTCTCCCGTTGCGGAGCACAGGCTTCGGACGCGCAGGCTCAGTGGCCGTGGCTCATGGGCCCAGCCGCTCCGCAGCATGTGGGATCCTCCTGGACCGGGGCACGAACCCGCGTCCCCTGCATCGGCAGGCGGACCCTCAACCACTGCGCCACCAGGGAAGCCCTATCTTTTATTTTTAATGATGTTTATCTTATGTTTATTGTTCTTTTCCGTATTCTCTTTTACAAATTGTTAAAGTTTTTTGCTAATTTTTCTGTTATGTTGTCATTTATTTATTGATTATGAAAAGTTCCTCATATATTGAAGTCAAATTTTTCCTTACAATTTTTAATTTAGAGATCTGCTAAAAGAGGCCTCTTCTTCCTCAAGATTATAAGTAGAGTAAGTTTTAATTTAAAAAAAAACAACTAGGGATAAAAGGTCAAGTGAAAATTAAAAAATAATTAGTTTATTAACAAAAAATGTAACATAGGCAATTGGAAGGATTGTGAGATGGTCTCTAAAAAAGGAGAAACTCATCTAATTTCACAATAAAATGGAAGTAAGGACTGAAGTATAGATTGCATGAGGGTAGTGACCTCTGTCTTGTTTACTGCTGTGCCTTCCCTGTAGCCACACTTGGAACACAGAAATTGCTCAGTTATATTTTTGGTATTAATGAAGGAACGCATGCATCCGAGCTTGCGTGAATGAATACATGAAAACTTGAATTAGGAAAGATCTAAAAATCAGTATTATTTCTACAAGTACTGAGAAACTAGAGACCACAACCATTACTAAGGCAACTTTCACTATCACCGTGAAACGGGCAATTTAAGCTGTAAAGTCCTTTAGTTTATTGAGATTTTTTTTCTTGACTGAAGATTCCCCAATTTTCCTAATGTTTGTGAGGACATTAAATTTGTGTCCCTTATAAACAGTAGTATTTGTCTTAGTGTAATATAAATCCTAAAGAGGATTAAAGAATTTAAAAAGGATTAATGCTATACTACAGAGTCAACGAAAGACTGGGCCGACGGTTAGAATTTTCATTATTTAGTGACTTACACCTAAATGAACAAAAAAAGACACTTTAGAATCTTCCTCATTTGGGATTCTTGAGCAAGTTTCACGGTCTGACAAAAATGTTAAGCACACTGGGAAAAGTGTAGGAGATAATCTAAAGAATCAACCTAAATCTAAGGAATTAAAAGGCAGGAGAATGACTTCATGTTTTCATTTTAACCAGTTGTTTGATCATTTTTAAGTTTATTATACATATAATTATGCCTAAATTCTGAGTTCCAACTTATGGAAAAATACAATAACCTTCCTTTTGTTTTGTAATTTAGATACTTTCTTAGATGATTAAAAACAGCTTTTTATAGGCTACGTTCTCTAGCATTTTTTCCCTGAAAAAATGATTTTTTTTTAATTAGTATAATAGCTAATTTTAATTCTATGTGACACAAACCCCTTTAACTTTATATGGTATTTTATGTAGTAATGTTTATTTCCTATACAAACTATCTAGGATGTTTTATCTGTTTTATATCCCAATGAATTCTCCCTGAAACTGCACTAGTTTACAATAATTTTATTACTTTATTAATTAAACATTTTCCAACAAGCTAGCTATGGCATTTCTTATCATCAAGGGTTCCATTAGTTTTTAATGGTGTGAGACAAAATTACCATTTACCCACATGCAATTTAAGAAGCATCATTAACACAGAAAAAGCACCAGGTGGGATTTCTAATAGTTACTGTTTCTCATTTTTGTTTTTATTTAAAAGGAATAACTGGTTTTGAGATTTTTTTTTGCCGCTATATTGCCAAATCTTCACGTGGATATTATGATCGAGATAATTTAAAATAATGTCCTCTATTTCCTTAGGCACTGTTCAACAGTATTTTACTTATGTGCTCACAGCTCCAGTCTAGCACTTTTTCTACACAGTCGGGTGACTGTTGTCTGTACAGACAACAGAACAAAGAGAGACCTGCTCGGACTCAAGCAGGATGTGCAGCCAAGGGTGTGGGCAATGTCAGCGTAGTGGCCGCAGAACTGCCTCTGCCCTCAGAGGAGCAGGGGTATTGGGACTAAAAAGGTCCAGGGGTCCCAAAACCCAAAAGAAATTCTAGCACTCTTGCAAGGTGTACACTCTTTTTTTTTTTTTTTTCCTGCATATCATATGAACCCTTGAGAAGAGGTCATATGTCATACATTAGATGATGCTTGCCCTCTTGGAGAGTGGAAAGTACCCATTTCTATAAAATGAATGTAAGAGGACCAATCAGGAACACTCAGGCATTGAAGTTTGTAACAACATAGATACTCTCAGAAGATTGGGAAAAAATAGCTATCTTGCAATTCAGTGTGCTGTAAAACATGTAGAATATAATACAGACCCCTATTGCCTATAAACCCTAACTAGAAGTGGAGGTTTATTCATGTAAGTCTTCAGCAAAATACTCATCAGCGATTAACAAAAGGCAGAACAGATCTATAAAAAGACGTGTTATAAAGCCAGTCTGGGCAATCATTTCAGATTTTGCTGTTACTGGACAGTCTCTGTTCTGGGGATATAAAAGAAGTGGAAAAGTAAAGGAAAATCACAGTTTCAAAAGTCAGGGTTTGGGCAAAATCTAAACTCTGACATAAAATAGACAAAATTTAATGAAATTTACCAGTATTTCAAGATATTTTTTATTAAAGGGTAAGATATTCAAGAATCGTATATTCACTTGACTCAGGAAAGGTAGATTAAAACATCTTTTAATCATCTAGAAAATGCTCTATAAATTTTATTACCTGGATAATCTGTTGAAAAAATAAAGAAAATTGTTGACTCATACCTAGTCTGCATGTCCTTCCTTTCTTTTCAAGTAATTTTTAAATGAATGGATGTATATTTTGAAGTTTAGAACATTATAGGGGGAGGCTCTTTATCCATCTTCATATAGTGGTCTACTCTGGGGCATTTTGGTATAAATGTATTAAGTATAATTCAATAAATATTTATATATATTTTTATATATAATTATTATAATTATTATATCTTGGTTAGCACACCACACTACACGACACATAGTTGCTTCATTTCAAATAGAATTGCTGTAATAAATAAGCTTTAAATAAAAAATAGGAAAAAATATGAATAAAATCTTCTAAATATGTAAGTTTTGACATATTAGAAGAAATAGTTTACTTTCTAAGATTAAGATATTTTATATTAAGCTAAATCTACACTTCCCTCTTATACCAATCTACATTTTCAGTTAATTGCCCAATAAATATGTGTCTGGATACAGAAAAAATGTAAGCTTATATACTATTGTATATGTGGCTAGTTTTTTCTTTGTCTGCAGGATGGTCATGTGCTAGATGGTTCTCCTGTTAGTGTATCAAGTCCATTTTTGTGTTACCTACAAAAGAAAAAAAATCAACAAAGTTACCGATGAGCTTCTGTGTTGCATGTGCTCTGTAGTAGTCCTCTATTTTGAATTTAACCTAAATTAGTTATTAAATTTTAAACAAGTCACTGTATCACTTCGAATGAGAAAATGTTATTTGGATAGATTGCTTTCAGCATTTGTATATAGGAAGAGTCTATAAATTCTTCTCTGAAACAATTACATTATTACATAATTTATTGGGTAAGTTGTATTTTATTGGGGCTGACACTTATTAATACTAGATTTCTAGGGATCCAGTAAAGCAGTTTTGGTGCTGCTGGGTTCCATTCCCATTCAATGTGCTTTTATTGTGCTTGAAGCTGACAGAAAATTGCTATAGCCAATCACCAAAAAGTGCTTATTTTTTTATGATGTTCTATTTTCATTGCTCAACATTAACATAATGAAACTTTAGATTTTTCTATTAAAACAATGCAGTACATGTGAAGTGTCATGGTGAATGACAATTTCTTGTGATATACATTTTGGAGCTTGTAAAATAAAGATTGACATTAGAGCTTCCTGGATTGGATACTCTCCAATTTTATTTAGAAGCTCTATAAAAAGTAGACACACACCATATACACACATGCACACACATGTTCATGTGTGTGTAAGTGATAGTCTTAACCAGAAGAAAGGTAATAAAAATTTATTAGAGCATTGTTATTTCTATCAATATTATTAGTCATCATCTACTAAGCATCCCATGCTATGACAAAGCCCCGGCCTTATTTCTTTGAACGGATATTTTCCGTAGGATGGCATGCCAGCATATGTGATTGTATGTCATTGTAGATTCTCAAAAGCAGTACATGTGATATGAAAGAGATTTCATTTGGAAACAGACACCAAGAAAATGCTTTCATTTTCTGGTGTGTGGATAGCATAAGTTGATGAACTTAAAAAAATTTTCTTTACCTATAATGAGCTTTAACTGCTTTTGTTTTGAATCATTTTTAGTAAAATGGTACAGAGATTAAGAAACCATGATGGCAAGAGGAGACCTGTAATGGAAGTCTGAAATTAACAACCAAACTTTGTGGAATACACATGCTACAGCAAATTAGTGCCATGTGTCAGGGGTCCAATTCTCAGGCAATTGGGTGAGGAGAAGAATCAGAAGGGTCAGCGGGATGAGGTCCTTCAACTTTTGCTGTCCTGTATCAGATTCCTTGTTCTCTGTGTGCATGGGCTGGCAACCTGATTGTACACCATCCAGAGCTGGGCACATTCTAGAGAAGGAAAAAAGCAAAGTGGTTTAGATCCAAAGGGCTATGGGATCAGATACCTCTCGTTTCCTGGCTTGTCTCCACGTAATCTTGGGCAAGTCACTTCAGGTCTCTCAGACTTGGTTAAGCTTTCTCATCTGAAAACAAGAAAATAGAGTTGGATTGTTTTAAGATAAAATGGTACAAAGCAGCAAAGTTCTTAGTACAACGCTGGGCACCCAGCGCTAGTCAATGAACAGTTCCCATTCTATGCATTGTTTGTGTTTCTCTTCCCGACACGTGCTGTGAGGTACAATGAGGTATCACGGGGCTGTCCTGAAGAGGGAGATGCTGTCATGGACGTGTTTTGTAAGCTATAAATCACAGATGTGAAGTCATTCTGTGACCGGCTTCGTTGTGAGAGGGCTGAGTTGAAGGCACTCTTACACAATGACAGCAGCATCACCAAAAGAAATCTGCATAAAAACAGGATAAGTGTTCCCAGAGCCCCATGGACATAAATAACAAAACAAGTAGTCAGGGCGTTCTGGAAGTTAAGTGCTGGAGAGGTTATACGATATTAAAGAGAAAAGTTAGCAATGAAGTCAGCTGAGGTAAATGTCTGTAGCTACTAAGTTATCTTAACATTTTAATAGCTTGGAACTGTGAAGAATGAACTGGTTAATGGAATTTTGGAAAATAGAAACTTAGAAAACACAATTACAACAAAATGTTGGACATTTTAAATACCTGAAATTTTAACTGCGTGCTTAAAACTATGTACTTATCCAAATTGCCATGGATATTACTTTATGATAGAAATTACCCTAGAAAATTCTAGTGTCCTTTTTGTATCTTGAATGACTGTCTTAAACACTCAAATAAAAGTCAGGTGAATATATTAGCTCTTCTCATTGGTGAACTCTCCTGGTCAAGTATCTTAGATAATATTAAGCAAAGTGCTGAAGTAACTTTATAACAGGGGTTCTCAACCTTGCTAGCATTAATGTTTAGGACCACATAATTCTTTGCTGTGGGCGGCTGTCCTGTGCATTGTAGAATGTTTTGTTAAGCATCCCTGGCCTCTACTCACTAGATGCCAGTATCGCCTCTCAGTTGTGACAACCAGAAGCATCCCTAGATATTGCCTAATGTTCCCTGGGGAACAAGACTATTTTTGTTTGAGAGTCAGTGCTCCATAGTGATATCTGAGAGGCTTTAGCTTTCATGAGTCAGAATTCCAAAAATTCTAGGATAGTAAAATTAGAGATATTACATTATAGAGAATAAATGAATATATATTTAAATGTTTTTGTGTTACTAACATATCCCTCTTGTTAACTCTTACTTTTTGGTGCTGTCATGAAGATGCATAATTCTTTTCATGGTTAGATAATGTGCTTCTGAGGTCAGGAACTGGGTTGTGTTTCTAAGCATCTCTGTCTATCTCTTCTAGCTCTGCAGTCTCGCATTTCCATCTACCTCCTGTGCTTCATTATTATGTCTTTCATTATTACGTTCATTATTACGTCATCCTCATTGTTATGACTCTCAAAGCAGGTAGAAATATAGCTGTGCTTGCCTGTCTCTCCAGCACTTTGACATGCCTATTATTCCCACTGAGCTTACCTTCCACTTGGCATCTATACGTCCGATGCTTTCGCTGTTGTTATTGTTAACTTTTTTCTTCCTAGCTCATCATCTTGAGGGCATCCAGGCACATCTTAGGGTCAACTTTATCCTCTTTCCTCCTTTGCCTTCTCTGCCAAGCAAATCATATCTAAATTGTTCCTAAATCTGCAATCTCTTTCCTAATTCTCCTTTTCAACCAACAAACTCTCTAAAACACCTCCTAACTTTGACTTGGACAACTGTCACTATCTCCTAACTGCCCTTCCTGCCTCCAATCTTTCTCCATCATGAATATTTTATACTGTTAGACTGATATTCCTAAAACACCCGCAACCCAACAAATCCTTTAGTTGACCCTAACTTACTTCTTCAACCCTATTTCTTATTGCTGAAGCTATAACCTGTACTTCTTTAGGACTTTATCTCTTAATTTCTTAGAATACGTTCATTTGCTCTAAACCACTTTTTCTTTTGTATTTTTGACAAACTGGATTAACATTTGAGAAAGAAACACAAATCCCCTTTAAGGTCTGAATTATATATGGGAATCAAAGAATCTACTTCTCCTTAAGTACTCTAAAGTTACTTTAAAGATTATTTTAGAAAACTACAATATGCAGATGGTTATAAAATACTTTACATGGAATTCATGCATCCCTGATGTTGATACTGTTTATTTCGCCTCTTGGAATTTAACATACAGCAGGCCCTCTTTACCTCCTCATCTTATGGTGGGACATGAATATGTAAATTTAATTTCCATATTTTAAAAAATTGTACATGAGTCTTAATCTGCATTCCACTTCAATAGGTATTAAAAATACTTGCTTAGGAGATGCTGACTTTACCAAGTTTAAATATGGAGATAACATAGAAAATGAGAGAGAACCATGGTTGTTTAGTGGCGCTTATTGTTACAGCCACTGGGCCGTTTATTGGAGGGGGGTGAACATCCGTTGAACTTGCTATTTGTCATCAAGAATGCTAAAGCAGTTCCTTGGAGAAGGCCTTGGCTGGAGCCCAGGTTGGTAGTAAATATAGGCCATTACTAGTTGATGTCTGTTTGATGGCCTGTGTGAAATGAATTGGTGGTCTCAGTCCAGTTATTAGAAGACAGGTGTCTACATCTCAAACATCATGGCAATTGGCACTAGTTGGCACCCTTGTTGGGAGTCTCAGCAGAGAAGCAGAGGAATCAGTTGGGGGAGGGGAGAAATCATTGTTGCCCCGCCCTTCAAGAGTTTCCTTTCCAACAACAGATGATGGAAAACTCCCCTGCCTAAGATAAAGAAGTCTTTGGGGATATAAGCAGAAAAATAATACCTACTCCTGGAATATCTACAGGTTTTCAATACCAAAAAGAATTTTAGTCATGTGTCCATCATCACTGTCTTATTTCCCTTCCCACTCCCATATCCCCTTGCAATTTAGAACTGGACTGTTGGTCCCACTTTCTCCTTCCTGATTCCAGGGAATGTTCTCAGATAAAAGAACATCTGCTTGGGTGTCCACTACTTTCTTTTATCAGTTCAACCTTAGACTTCTTCATGTTCCCGGTTTTCTCCCTGGATTTATGATACCGCCGCTTTCATGTACATAAAAGCGCTGAGCATACTGGTTCTATGGCTACCTGTCAATGAGTTTTTCTTCCATGGTGTATTTAACTCAATTGCAATGGGATACATTTCTCTTACACTCTGCTGTCCATCTTCCCCACTGTTCTGAGCTTCTAGAGAATAGGACCCTTACTTGATTCATTTTACCATCCCCAGCACTGGGTACTCTGCAAGGCACATATTAGGTACTCAGTAAATACATAAAATAAAGAAACAGTGAATGAATGACTGAATGAATGCATTCTCAGCCTGTAGGAGACATATATTGACATCTAGAAGAGAAGTGAGGAGTAAATATGAAAGAGACAGATTTTTAAGAGGCAAAGTGGCAAGAATTTATAATTCTGTTCTACTTGGTGCCTTTGAAATTCTCCCACTTGCATTTTAAATGGTTGCTTAGTGTTCCAATCCATGCAAACCATTTTACACAATTGCTTTGTAATCGGCATAATTTAGCTTCCTAACCGAGGAGCCTGCTTCAATGTGTGTTTATAAGGAGAATTTCTGTGTTCTCCGTTAGAGTTCATAGTCTCATTACCGCTAAATCCAGTGTTCTTTATTTCATGTGAATTAATAATTTAATGAACGTGGTTTTGATTAACCTAACCAGTAAAATTAAGACAAAGGGGAGAATTTCAGAAATATGAAAACCATGACTATATTTTGATATTGCAAATAAATATAGCGTTAGAACTGTTTTACTTATATGTACTAGAACTGGGTAAATGTTTCCAAGTGTTTTGCTTTTTTTCAAAATATAATTTATCGTGAAAATTCAAAAAAGTACTATTTTAAAATTATAAACCCAAAAATATCTGTCAAAACTTGTCTAAAAAAGAGCTTAATTTGATTCTTGTTTTGATTATTTATTTGAATAAGTTACTAATGTTTAAAATAGGACTATTAAATGTAGCAAATGGTGACGATAAATTAGTATATGTTGACAAAAATATACATAGACTGACAAAAAATGTACATAGACTGAATAAAATTTTAAAGTTCTAAAATTATTTAAGATTTCTGAGTAGTAGAATGCTTTCTCTTTCTCTGTATATCAACTTTGACTTGACTAGTTCCCTAGAGATTTTTGTCACCTGAATAATGACTAGAAACAACTTCACAAATATGACAAATCTCATGTTGTAATTTGCAGAGATATATTTCCTTAGTCCAACATTACACTTTTTTTTTTGAACATTAGACTATCAATGAAATAAATAGCCAACCTTTACAAATCCTTTTAGGATTAGAACCAAATAACACTTGTATTTGTTGTAGGACTGTGCTGTGTTTTATTAGGAATCCCCATTGCAGGGTATTTACCCAAGGCGAGGGGAAGTCCAGATGCTCAGGTTTGTGCTATAGGACCATATACATTTGAAACCAAGGGAAATCAATTCAGATATTACAATCTTTAATAGCAGAACAAGAAACTCAGATGTTCCATTGTTCTCATTCATCCTTTGATTTTATAGGTAATTTAAAATATCTTGAATTGTGAGCTAAATGGTACATGTAAGGCAAGATTCCTACCAAGATTATAGCTTAGTGCCGAGTCCACATGTGTATTAGTGCTGTGTTGGATAATTCAAATCAGTTTCAAGCACAGAAGTTTCTGCTAAGCACTTACGAAAAATTATTTTCAGTAAAGCATATGATATTGCAGACCCAACACAGAATTTCTATTAACAGTAATTGATTTGTAAGCTGATCAATGTGGGATTCACCGAGGAATCTCAATATGTTATGCTTTCATGCCTCGTGATATCATCACTAAAAAACTCATTGGATTTATTTCCTTAATGCTTATTGCAACAGTCTCTAGAAAGCAAAGCTCAGAGAATGGTTTTCAATTTCATCCCCTAATTCAGTGTATGGGCCTCACCTTCAAAGTTTTCATGTTCCCTTAAGACATATTTGTGCTCGCCTTTGTTTTAGATGGAGTTGTAATTAGTCCTGGGGAGCAGTTGTTTCCAATTAACTAGGAGGAGAAAATCACAACTGAACTTTTATAACAAAGCATTAGGCAGTCTGATATCAAACCAATATATTATGAATTTCTGTGATAGAAATCTGCTATGTATTTTAAAACAGTTTTGCCTATTCTTATTTATTTGTGATCATTATATTTTTGTCCTTATTGGCAATAATTGAGAAGGCAAATAATCTTGTTTTTTGAGCTGCCCAGAGGGACAGAATTTCTACCATGCACATACATAGCATTTTGCTGTAACTCATTTATTTCACACAAACAATAAAATACACAATACCCATTCTAACACCATGGCTTGCATTTAACAGTCACAGCATTAACTTATTTTAAGTTAACATATTTTTAAATGAAGGACATCAAAGTACTCTTTTAAAAAGACAAAGAAGGTGACTATTTTAATGAGACAGATCTCTGACTCCATCTCACAGTTGATGATTTCATGCTATACTTTTGAAGAGTGCTGCTCTCCTCCCTGTTACTTAACTTTTTAAAAATAAATATAATTACGAAAGTTTTGAATCTCAATATTTAGAATTAAGATATTTAATTTTTTTGCATGTAATTCTCTTTCTATATGACAGATAGTTCATTGCAGATACCATTAAATATACCCAAGTAGTAAAAATATGCTACTACTTATCTTTGGTGATCATAAGCTCTTTAAAGGAGAAGAAAAATGAAAACTGTCATTTAGTGTGAAATAGCTTTTGATAAGATACTGCAGAATATATAAAGATTATCTGTAGGCTGTTGTTCTTCCTGTATAGTTAAAAATACATGCACATACACACACACAGAACTATAAACAATATATCTAATGTAAAGCTCATACTGATACTAATGGAATATATACAGCATGTTCAGGGCTAATAGGTGGCCCCTGAGTGTGTGATTTAATAAGAATCTTTGAAAATTCGGTTAAAGCTGGGGAGGGAAGCTAATGTCTCCTTGATCTTGGAAGCCAGTTCTGACTTTTATGTGCAAAAAGCTAGCATTATGTAATAAAATTGTATCTGTGAATTTCATCAGCAGGCATGTATTTTTCATGTTCAGGCTCCAAGTAACAATTAAACAGACTTCGGTTGAATAGAATGGATGAATTCTGTACCATTTATAGAACGCTGTATGCTAGGTTAAACATGTCCTTGGCTATTTGGGAACCAGATAAAAAAGTTTTTGTAGGGCCCCTTATTAAGTGAGTGTTTGTGTGTCTGGGGAAGGGGATGAATTGGAGTAGCGGGATGAATAGTAATAGTGTCAATCAGCTGTTTCCGAAACATGCCTACATGACTAAAAAATTTATGTGGAATGTTACCCTGCTGTTTGTCAGATATATTTTCCCTTCAGATGCAACAAAAAAGTTTACTTGCTGTCTAATCAAGCAACATTGCTTCTTCAGATTTGAAGGAGAACTCAGAAAGTTCGGCTTTTTTTTTCATTCTTCTTCATTTAAGTATTATTTTTTAATTGCAGCATATTAAACATAAAATCTGGTACAATCTTTAAAAATAAATAGGACCTAACTATAAATGGGCCCTGTTGTGTTTTTATCTTTGACAAGCAAGTAATTGCTTCTCAAATTTATCAGTTTGTTTATGCAAAAACCATTTACCAAGCCTAGCTCAAAAGCATCAATTTCATCATTATCATCTTATTAATTTAGCCAAGCTATAACACAGCTGATTATTCCTGAGTAATATCCTCTGCAGCACATCATGTGTGGCAAAACCATCTGTACAGTACCTATTTAATAAATAAACCCTCAGCTAAATGTCTCTGTTTATTGAGAACTAATGTTTATAGAAAATATAATGGAACTCAATAAATAACTCAGCTTCATCAACCTGCATATGAATCAGTGTGAAGAACGCTGACATCATCACCTTTCAAGTACCAGAGAAAGCAAAATTACCCAAAAGAGCTATAGAGTCAATATTAAGGCATTAAAACTGCAATGAAGGCATATTAATGCTTAAAACTTCATTGTTAGCAGTGGAATTGGCACAATGGACGTATTTTATAACTCTAGGAATACTTAGGCTTTATGGCTGCTTCTTTGCTGGCTGCCTTGCACTTAATGTAGTTTTCCACTTTAAATAAAAAAAAACCCTCAAGATCTTTAAAAAAAAAAAAAGAAAATTGCTGATTCTAAGCATTCATTTTTAAAATAATGCAAACTGCTGATTCCAATTGTTCAGATTTAAGAAAAAAAAAGCCAACTCCTTTAATTCCATGCTTCCTGAATTCATATTAGTAGCAACTAGATATTTTGAGGCAAAGGCTTTTTTGAAAAGTTATGAATTAAAAAAAAAATGAGATTAATGAATGATATCACTGGTACTGAGAATGTGAGAATGATTAAATCACTTTGCAAAGAAAAGCCAAGTTAGCATGTTTGGGACCATTATTATTAATAGTGCACATTAATAAAAATATGCATGCCCCAAATTTAAATAAGCACAATTGTTTAACGTATTCATATTGACGCTCATCACTAGGGTATCAAAAAGTTAGATTAATGACTTGAATTTTTATGTTAGGACAAATCCAATGAAGCAAAATAAATTCTTTTGAAATAGATCAAGAAAACAGGTTCATTTCTTATAACTTGTTTTAAAAGACTGTCTGTCCACACTTTGCTTTTCAAAAATGAAGTTTCATTGAAAAGAGAAAAAAACTAAAACATAATTTCTTTATTCATAGTAAGGAATGGCCCTCATTGATCTTTGAACGCAACTCTACTTTTGAGCATCAACATGGTCCACTTCTACCTTGAAGCCTCCTTGGTCATGAAGCTTAAAAGTGTCCCTTCTCCAGTGCCCACAGGACTTCAGATTTTCACCAAGGCCCAACCCCGATGTAATTTAAAAGCAAGGGAAATAGCAGGTACTGACCTGTTGCTACGGACATGTTAGCTCATTCTCCAGGCCTTGTTCTACTTCTACTCATGCAGCTCTGAGATCCACCTGCCTTACTCTTTTCCAAGTGAAGAGTTGTGTGCTAACACTTTGAAAACCTTTTTCCCTGGGCCACAATATCTTTGCAAAGTTTGGACAGTAAGGGCACAGAGTTGCTCTTATATCTTTCACATGTGAATCTAAAAGCAGAGTGTTTTTTTGTTTTTCTGTTGTTGTTATTCGAAACTTTCATTTATAAGTCTCACCAGAGAGGTGGTGCAAAGTGTAATAACTTAAGGAGGGGTAAGGTCCTATAATCTGCAGACATCAACTTTCCTTCCTAGATGCTGGTTCCATTATCCTAGATGTACAATTTTGTTTACTAGTGTTTCAGTTTATGCAGTGGCATCTGTGGTTTGCACAGAGACTGCCCATTCCCCAAACCTAGGAGGACTAGGGGGTAATCCTAACAGAATCCCTGTACCTCCTAAATTAGGCAAATGCCTCAAACAAAATACATACCACATCAAAAGAGCAGAAAGATAGTGAAATGGTGCCAGTAATTGCCTTGTGGGGCAACTCAGCTTAAACAACTTAAAGCTTGCAAACACTGCACCCACATGACCCAGAAGAATACTTTTGTTCCAGGGTTTAAATTGCAAGCTAGGGAGCCAACAACTCTGAAACCCCTCTGTTTGGAGCCAGAGCACGCAGTGTGCCTCTGACATATGCCTGTAAGTAAACCTGCATCTGCACATCAGCAGTTTTGAATAGCTTGGGTTTGGTGACCAAAGTCAACTTCCCACATACTCTGTCACAACCGAGCCCAGATCAGCAAAACGGCTACTGGATAGACCAACTGATTACATTCACTTTAAGATGACCTGTGGTTTCAAACAGCAAAAACAGAGAAATGCTAGCATTTCATACTGTCAAGTGGCCCACACCCAGAGGGCTCCTGAGATTAAGCAAAGTAAATTTTTATCTATTTGTTCTGAGTGTACTTCACTGTCTAGCCTCCCATTGTGTAATCCATAAAGTCACTTTCATTCCATTTTAAGAAATCAATTTTAGATATTTCTGATGAGAGGTGATGTCAGGCATTACCGTTTTGAGGCAAGAAATCAAAATACCAATTCCAGTCATCTACCCTGCAATAGGTAACAGTGAGGCTGGTGTGTGATAGAGAGTAGGCCTCCCATAAAACGTGGGTATTTGGATATTTTTGAATGCATTGGCCTGACACAGCTCTTAAACAAAACCACCTTTAGCTAGTCCTGAGGACCCATTTTTAAAGGCGTAGTCATTTAGCTTATATCTGCTAAGAACCAATAGCAAGGACCACTGAGCGTGACAGACCACAATTCAAGGTTATAATGCCAAAGCCATGGAAGCAAAGACAAACCATTCCCCTAGGCGAGGCATACTCTTGGAGAAATCAGGAATTGGTAAACCCCATGTATATCTGTGGAAAATTCTGACTTGATAAAGGGGGACAATTATGAAATAGGTGGCACGTTGGCTTTCTTTCATCTTGATAAGAAATGGAAGAATTTACAGTTCCCAGTCCCAAAGGCGATACTGCAATAAATACTAATAAGGAGATGGTAGTTTCAGTTGGATGATTTAGCCACAGTGGAATATATTCATTTGTTCATTCATTCCATCATGCAACAGTTTTTACCAGGTGCCTACGTTGTGCTAGGCATTCAGATACAACAGAGACCACAAGGACATGTTGTCCCAGTTTCATGGAGCACACAATCTGGTGGAAAATTGAAAGCTTGGAGAAGTAAATGCAAAATTCAACCAAGAGAAGGACTGTGAAGGACAGACACAAGATGGGTGTGGGGATTACATTTTGAACAAAGGAAATAGCCCCTTAAAACACCCGCAGTGGTAAAGGAATCCACAATGCATGCAAAGAACTGAAAGAACGGTGTCATTAGATAGTAGATAGCAAGAGAAATATGGTGAGAGATGAACGTGGAGCATTTGTAGGGTTTGATGTTAAGAACTTTGGTCTTTAGAGTAATGTTATAGTTAATCCATGTCGTCTGTGGCACTGTCGCTCATTGTTTGCCGAGTTTATTACAGGGTACCGTGGCAGAGAATATTTGTCATCAGCTGGTACTAAAATTCACTCTTTCAGCTGATACTTTAATAAACACCCATTCTGTGCAAGAAATAGGCATTGGAAATATAGTGGTGCTTCACATGGATGTGGTCCCTGCTTTCGTGAACTTGCAGTCTCTCAGAAAAGTTAAACTTTGAATAAACACAGGTGTACTAGCTGTTATTAAAGAGCAAGTGCAGGGTTTATGACAGGGGAGCCATCTCAGTGTGGTGAGTTGGGAATGCTTCCCTGAGGAAATGATTTAAGCTGACGTATGAAGGAAACCAGAGTTAAGAACCGTAAGATGTCCGTCACAGGCAGTGAGGAAGAAAGCGGCAGGAGGTGAACTTAAAGAAAGAGGGGATGCAGGCCTTGAAGCCTCAGTGGCTGACAGTGAAAACTATGTTTTCGCTCAAACCTGGACAAGGTGGCTGCCCTTTTATATTTTTCCTCTTAACCTTCAGAAATACACGTGTTTTTAAGGAATGAGTACCACTTTGTGAAGTAGCTCACCCTAACACAAAGTTCAGCCTCGGTCATGGCCCTGTGCACACTCTTGCCCTTCCCCAGGGTTCTGTGGTTGGTGTGGATACAAAGACCTGTGAATCTACTCTTTCTTTTTTCTTTTTTAATTTTTTATTTTTGCGGTACGCGGGCCTCTCACTGCCGTGGCCTCTCTCGCTGCGGAGCACAGGCTCCTGACGCGCAGGCCCAGTGGCCATGCCCCACGGGCCCAGCTGCTCCGCGGCATGTGGGATCCTCCCGGACCGGAGCACGAACCCGCGTACCCTGCACCGGCAGGCTGACTCCCAACCATTGCACCACCAGGGAAGCCCAATCTACTCTTTCTTGATGGGTCATCTTTTGTTCCTGGATCCCAGTTGAAGCAGTGGGATCCTGCTTCTGGGGTCAAGGCCACCTAAGCTGAGAGTGAAATGGGGCTGGTGATTATGACTCTCATTTTTCCCCTTTGTTGTTATTTTTTCTCTTTTTGGGAAACTCACATGGAAATACATAAACTCTCTTTTTCCCATTATCCTCCCAAGGGAAGGAAGGAAAGGAAGAGATTGGAAATCCGAGGCTGAAGCAGACAGAATGGTGGACTGAGCTGAAATAGGACTCATTGTGGTTTATAAACTTCCCAAAGTTTCCAGTTCCCTGTACCACTCTGACAAGGAATAAATTGCTCTGAAGTATTCCACAGTCTCCATGGTTGCTCCGTTGTATATAGGAGCTCAGACCAAAAATAATAGCAATAGGTAGAGGTATTAAAATAATTGAAAATCAATCCAGTATTGCAGAATTCTGAGCATCTGTGTATGACATACAGTGACACAGCTTAGATACCGCTGTGCATAATATAGGAGTTTTGCCTTGTGTTCCACATCACACTTTTAAAGGGAATAACCCTGAATTTAACACATGGACATGTTTGTGGCCTAAAATGTCATACTGTTCTAGGCCTGTGTCTTAATATGTTGTATCCATTATTTCAGTTTTTTACTGATTACATATAAAGGGATGGTTTAATTAAAGCATATATTAAATTAGTTGTGGCCCAGGATATCAAAACTCTTGAGATAATAGTTTTTAAAAATCCCACATTTTATACAATTTATTTTACACTCAAGATCTCTTAGTTTAGTAAAAGCTATTTACTATTTCTTAAAAGTTTTCAGTGATGTACAGCTGTTCATGTGCTGAGGGTAGTGATATGGATGTCACTTTTCTTGCAGAAAGGAAAAAATAAGACTTACAAATATTTTCTGACATTTTTGGTAAAATTTACAATCTAGTTTAAGTCCAAGGAGGCATTTCCTACTTAATGCATTTAAAATTATTTGTGTTTATTGTAAACTCTTTCTGTAAATCTGTAGTCATTCTAGCAAGCCAAATTATAGGCATTCCGGTGGTTACTGCTCATGAAAAGGTTTGATTGGAGGGGGATGGCTTAGGTGAGAAGGGCCATTCCTTCTATAGTGATAGTCTTCACACAGCATGGTGATAAAAAGCTTGTTGGAACGATACTGGGTCATGTGATGACACTTCACTATTATTTGGTGTCATTTTTGCCTCTTCATTTACTGATAGGGTATCTCCTGATGTTAAAGACTGATTTCTCCTGCTGTACCTGAATTTGCAAACACAAGAGCTGTATGAGGCACATTTCATCACCAATTAAGTCAGAACGGGACAATCGTTTAAAGATTTTGCAGAGTCATAATTCTTATAAAGAAGCTAAATTTGGTTAGTGTACCTGTGATTTAGCATTCTAGCGAATTCTACTACCCTGTTAAATTCTAGTGAATTCTATTATTCTGCTAAATCAGGGTAATAGAGTAGGTGCTAATCAGCTATCTTAATATAGATGATATACCTTTAAATTTTTTGGTTACCTACTATCATGTAGACATAGTATTTAACCACAGACCACTAATGTATGTGTCTGAAAACTGTGTGAAAACTTTTATCAAGGGAAGTTTACAGTAGAATTAGGAGGTTGTTGGTGAAATTATATTACTTATTCCATTGTTATATGCTTTTTTATTAATCAGATACTTTGTAAATATCACTTTGCTTATGCTAAGGGAATCTTCAAGTTAACAATGTTAGAATATTCACCAGGGCAGTGATTTTCAACCATATGAGACCCAATGCGCCCTTTTGGTAATATATCTTTTGTGATGCCTAATTTAGTACTCTTAAATGAAATTCATAGGTAATACTTTCCCAACTACACACATCATTTTAGAATATCTGTAATGATGTAATTATAATACATAAGAAATACAAAAGGAAGGTATATAATAAAATAATATGTGTGTAATTTGTAAATTCTCTGACACAACTATCCTAGGAGACAAAAACATTCACCAAAATGTCCAAATTGCTCCCTAGGTAGTGGGGTCATCCCTCCTGAACACTCTTCCAGGAGTTACCAAGTTCCCAGAGGTCCGAGAATACACCTGTTTTATTCTTTGCTATGTGTCCAATTCTAGACACGGTATTTAGCATTAAGTGCTCAATAAATATTTATATAGTGAATGTTTAATGGGCAAAACCAAAACCAAACAAACCCAAAAAACAAAACTCTAAATTCAAACCTTATCCTTCAGGAATTTATTGTCTAGTTGGGATGGCAGTTCAGTTTGGAAGCATACACAGCAAGGCGTTGGCTTCCCACAAGTTCCGAGGTCTGGGTGCATGGTGTGCGCTGCAGGAATTTAAGGAAGGGGGACACGCCTTGCGCAGCCCGGAGCTGAGAAGCGCCCCTGCGTGTCTCAGACATTCATTCAGGCAGCGGCTCAGTTATGCATTTCCACCGCACTTTGCTCAGCTCAGCTCTGTGCCGGCTGCTGGGCCAAGTGCAGAGGACAGAAGGTTAAGGTTAATAAGGCCTTGTGCTCCTGGAGTTGCCATTCTACGGCGTTTCTGATTTCTGTGCGCATCAGAAGCCTTGGAGGAAGGGTTAAATGCATATTCCCAGGCCTGGCCTCAGGGCTTCTTATCTGCATTTTCAGCAAGTCTTAGAGATAAATTGATGTAGTTCATGGGTCTGGCTTTAAGAAACAACCGATAGGGGTGGACAAAGCACTTAATGTGTTCCTCCTGAAAGTTTTGTATTTGGAAAATGAATCGCAACCCTTGGGTGAATTTTAAGAATCAACTTGAAAGGAAACTTCTTACAGTCATTTCATAAATAAAGTGAATGTAAAAGATGAGAGTATATTTTTAAGACTTCACTTTTAAGACTGATAGTGTTTGTAAAATACTATTGTTTTAACATTCTTGTGACAGTAAAAAGTTTTGATTATAGGTGGTGCAATTGTATTTGCTTTCTTTTGCTAGTATTGCAAATGGAAATGTATCCAGGATGGAAATATATTGAGCAGAAAAAAATTGTTCTATTTTGCAAGATGAATTTTTTTTTTTTGGAGGGGAATATTTAAATATTTAAAATCAACTTTTGTTTTGTTTTATTTTCTTTGTTTCCCGCTGTCTGCCGTCTTTATAAAAGCTATGTTGACTTAAATGGTGATGTGAGACATAATGTAATAAAACAAATTAGTTATATCTTTCATTAGAAACTTTAAAACTTGTCCTGTTAACACCATCTTATACTAAAATTATTTCTAGGAATTTTTTTATTGCTTTACAATTTCTTTTTAAGAAACACTTTAGGATTAACCAGAAGTGTTTACAGTTTTTCTCACTAGGTTAATATTTTATTTTTATGTGCTTTGTCTGAAGTTTTTAACCACAATTAAAATCGTAATGTGTCTCATCACACACACGCTTTTAATGCTATACATCTGACAAAACTTTAAATCGAGTAGTAGCTGCCCTGGTTATAAACAGAGCAGCCTAGTTCTCAATATACCAAAGACTAATACAGGTTTTTGTATCTTTTAGTGACTTTGACCTTATATTTTTGAGTCCACCTTTAAAAAAGATAATTGGGTGGAAGCAGAATAAAAGACTTTCCAAGTTTTATTATAGTATATTATGTAGCTCAAAATAAAGGGGAGATAGTTATTCCAATAAATAAAGGCCTACAGTTGTGGATAATTTCATTACCCCTTCCTTTGGGGATGGGGCCCCAACAGGGCAACAGCTTACTGCCACGCCCTCTCCAAACCTCATCCTCATGAAAATGAATCAACCAACCAAAGAATTCTACTTTTGAATCACAGATCATCTACCTTTTTTAAATAAACATATTCAGAGTAATCACAAATTCACAAATTCTGAAAGCAATAAAATGATAGCTCAATCAATAGCTTTGTCTGCATGATGGTAAACAACTTTCTGAACAGACTTTATTCTTTTTAAACTGGTTTAAAAAAACTCCAAATGTTCAGTTTATTGTTTTAAGCTTGTAATTGATAAGAAGGTTACCTTTTTATTCTTTAGAATAGTCCTGTAGATTATTAAGATAAACTTCATACAATTAGAGTAGTAGATGCATTTTATAGTAGGACACATTTTTATACAAAGTTTTCTGAAGATAATTTATATGGGGAAAATCTTTTACTCAGATGGTTATTTTGTGGGTATAAATTCAATTGAGTAGAGAGTATTCTGAACAATTCCTGATTTACAGTTAGATTTTCTTATTTTATGTTATATATGACCAGGGAAAATCTACAGAACAAAATTTGGTTTAATTTCCACTTAGGCTCTTTGCAAGGAGGCTCAGTTACGGAAGTGAGCACAAGGTCACATTCTGAGAAGGCCTTCCTCTTTCCTACGTATTTTCAGAGTGTGAGTGACATTTTAAAAAATGACCTAGCATGTGTTATATTCAAATAGAGAAATGATTCTTCACATCCACATATGCAGATTTCTATAGACTTTGATGCTGAGCATAATGAGTAAGATACTCAAGAAATTAGGTACAACTACACTCAGACAGGCACACACAGAAGACTGACCCAGAGCAGTCAACGGTTGTGTATGGGACAGACCCAAATTGAATTGATGAAGTGGAAATGTGTGAAGGCTGTGAGCTCCTGAAATCAGCCGATCGTTACACAAGATGCAGTAATGTGACACAGGCAAAGGTCCCTCCTGCCTTGTGTTGCACTGAGAGTCCAAGAAAGTTTGGCAAGTAGACCCTAAAGTCCTGTCCAGAGAATCCAAAATCATCACTCATGGAACTTAATTCCAAATTTCCGGCCCAGACAAAACTCCGATTAAATTCAATGAGTGTTTCTCATTTTAGAAAGCTGTGCATGTTCATGCCATGTTCTTTTCTTAGATAAAAACATACCCACAGCTCCTTCCATACAAAATGAAACCAAACACATTTAGAACACATGTAAGCCATTTCTCTATGGGAAAGGCCATTTGTGGTTAACACAGAAAGTATTTATGGTTTCACTGTTAATTGTGGTTTCTTTGTATTAGCCAAAAAAGGTAGCATTTTTCATGGTAGGAATAATATGAAAGCAATAGCCTTTCTAAAAAATGGGCTGAATTTTCCGGGGCATGAGGAAGTGACTGAATTTATGATATCTTCTAAACACCAAAGGAGTGTATACAACCTACAGTTGTGTTTTCAATTTGAATAAAAGTTTATTTAAAATTGTCTTAATTGCTCTTTGGTACATTTCCACAAGTCAAGTCTATGTAATCAACAGTATATAATATTTAAGGCTTGGGTGCATTTTAGTTTTTTATTTCTGTTACCTAGGGATATTAAATTTTCTTTCTGGACCAATGCCGTTTTTGGCAATTGTTAATTTTACAAATGTTAATTCATTTAAATAAATCAGTGGATTACTTTCCCTCCTTCCTTCTCCTTCCTTCCTTCCCTCCTTCCTTCCTTCCTTCCTTCCCTCCCTCCCTCCCTCCTTCTTCCCTATTTCCCTCCCTCCCTCCCTTCTTTCATTTTTTCCATTTTTTTGATTTAAAAATTAAAGAATCATTACAGTGTTGAAATGTTTCAATTATTTCATATTACTAAAAGTATAATTTTAATTTTAAACTGCATTTTGGCAAGGATTCTATAATATGGGTGAGTGAATTCAAAAGGTTACTTAAATATGAAAACAGCCAGATTCATTAATTTGAATGTACATTTGTGGGGTCTATACACTGATATTTTTTAGCAGGGATTTCCACAAGGGCTGTGTTTTAACCTCTGAGTGCATCACATACACATTTTTAGGAGGTGGGAAGGAAGAGACAATTCTGATTATTAGGTTAATAACCAGAATACTTAGGAAGATTAATGTATCAAGCAGTTTTTCTTTAGTATACTAGCTTTTCCTACAGGAAAAAAGTATAATTTATTACTTCATCATTACACAACTTATTAATAATTTTAGAGAAAGCAGTGATATATAAATATTGCATTATAGCTTATTAGATTTCATAAGGAAAAAAAGTATTTAAACCGTATGACCCTAATTGCCTCTTTCTGAACGTGAAAAACATTCTTAACGAAAATGCTTAAATTCATCAATTTAATCATGTACATTTATGTATATCTCATAAATGTATGTGAAATTGAGTCTAAATGAACATTTTGTGATGTTAAATGCACTTTTCCAAAGATCTGCATTTATTCAAAGATTATGTGAAAGGCTGTTAACTTCGATAAATACTGCTCTGTCCATTGCTAAGCATTTATATAATTCTGGGTTTAATTTAATAGTTACAAACACCAAATATGCTGGTATATTTAAATTATACCAATATTAGTATCCAAAATATTTCCAGTAAAAAATTTCAAAGGTTTTTGGTACATACTTTGTTTCTCCTTTTCTTACAAATGGAAAATTAAACTGGATATATTATTATATATGAAATTTATTCCCTTCAATTTGTTGATATACCATAAACTTTATGCCTCTCCAATAATATTGTAACATACATTATACAGTGTATAATATTGAATATTAATGTAACACATTTGACACCATATTTATGTATACATTATGTAGTATTTTAAAATATGTTGATAAGTCTTTCATGTCTTCTTGTGATTTTTATTTTGAAAATCATTAGCATTTTAACGGATGATGTTCATAGAAAGTAAATACTTCTCGGTGAAGTCTTTACAAAAAGGAATAAAACCTCAAACCAGAATTTCGTCTTAATAAATATGTTACATTTTCTTTTTATGTTACTAACATCAGATGCAATTCATTTCTGATCCCAGATACAGTTTTCGTTTGCATAGCAGAATATAATGTTTCTTTCACTATTATTTTCATGTATATTCAGATGTTGATGTAAAAGAACCAAAGAACAAAAACAGACTTTACTAATACATTGTATTTTCTTTAGCAGTATACAATAGGTGCTGATAGTCAAATAAAAATCCATGCAAAAGTTTTTCATTTCTTGCTGTTCACAAATATGTAAAGATAGGAATTCATAGTGTCCACATATTTCTTAGGCTTTAAAGTCACATTTTCTTAGCCGAGGGTTCTTACCTTCCTTTCACTGACGCCTTTTGAGAATCTTCAAACACTGCAGCCCTGTTCTTTCCTTGTCATCTGCTTGTGTTGTGCTCATCAGACTGTAGGGGGCACTCCTCAGCTACCACAAAGACAATCCTGTGATAAGTCCTTTTTGTGGCTCTGAGACGTATTTAATATTCATTATTTTATCAAGGCATTTAGTCGAAAAATACTTCATAGTTCATCTTTAAAGCACATATAGCCATAATTGAGTAAAAAAAAAAATCTCACATAGGTATCAAGGTGTGCATTTCGATTCCTGATTCGTTAATAAAATTTATAATACTGCACAGCGCCTGGGTAAATAAGTACTTTTTAGAGCTCTCTTCGTGTTATTCTTTTCTTCTTGGAGCTCAGGATGGATTTTATAATACTCAGACTTTTATTACTGTACCTCAAGTCTTGTCCCTTTGCCTTGAGGACTCCCAGAGAGCAGAGTGGAGAGTGATCATGATTTATGTTTGGGAAGAGGAACCACAGAGTTTTTACTTAGAATTATGTGCCCTACACTGAAGCTTATAAACAGCTTATCTTTAATGGGAGTGAAATATTGAATTTAAGATTGTGTGTGGCCTTTTCTCCTCTCTCTTCCCTCCACGTTCATTTCTCTTCACTTATTCAATCCTAAACAGACTCTACTTGTGTGGCAATTCTAAGACCCCTTCCCGTACAGAATCACATTGGCCTCTCACACGTCTACACCTTCTAGGTTCACATCAGCTGCTGGGGCAGCTGCTTTGGCTTTTTATAGCTTTTCATCCTTACTTCTCAGAGAGGCCAGTAGCATTAACTAGCCTGACATGTCGGAAATTTTCTTTCCACATTCAACCTCTTACTTGCCTCAGGGCCAGCTGCCCTGTCTTCCTGCTGAGGGTTACAGCAGTGACTGCACACCCCCTACTTCTATCTGGGACCAACCCCTCCACTTGAGTCACAGATTCCCTTGCTCCCCCTGACTCTGGATGCCACTTTTGCAGTTGCATCCTTTCTCTCCTTCTCATCATCAAACTTTCCCCCTCTGTGTTGTAATCTCTCCTCCTCAAACAAACAAACAAAAAAATCCCTGTCTTCTACAACCTGTGATCTCCCCAGTTCTCAGTTCCCTTTTAGAGCAGAGTCCCCCAGAGAGCAGTTTACTTGATATCACCAGCTCCTTGTCTCTCCTTTTCTCCCCTCCCGCTGCACCATGGATACTCTCTTCTTAAGGTCACCAGTGACCGTTATGTTATAATACCTAATGGTCGGTCCTCAGTTCTTAAAACACATAGAGGCAACAATTTTTTCCGCACACTGGATCACTCCCTTCTTTTTAAAATATTTCTTTCATGGAGCTTCTACAGTATAGACTCTCTGGTTGTCCTTCTGAAGCCAAATCCGGCTTCTGTACCCTGACACCAAATTAAATCTCAGAGATAGAGTTTTGGGTGAAGTAGAAAAGAATAGCTTTATTGCTTTGCCAGGCAAAGTGGGCCACAGCGGGCTAGTGCTTTCAAAACTGCGTGTCCCAACTTGGAGGGAGTAGTGAGAAGTTTCATAGTAATGGTTCAAAGAGGGCGTGATCAGCTCATGGACATTCTTCTGATTGGTTGGTGGTGAGATAAGTGGCAGTCAGCATCACCAACCTTCTGGTTCCAACCTGTCTGGGGTCTACATGCTTGTGGGCACCATACAGTGTTAACCATTAACTTCTCCCACCTGGTGGGGATTTCAGTATCTGCAAAACAGCTCAAAGATATTGTTGTGTGTATACCCTGATGGAGAACCAGGACCCTGCCTCAAGGCTGCACTATTGTTTCTCTTGACTGTTCCTCATCCCCTCCCTTCCCTAATTAACAACTGTTTGAACTTGTCCAGTTGGAACTCAGGGGAGGTCATGGAGGTTGAATGAAGCCTATTTCCTAATCAAAGAAACGGAGGGCACAGGAAGGTTTTTGTGCCCAGGAGCCCCACAGGGTCCTGATCGGTATCTCTTCCAGCACATCAACAGCTCCCTCTCTGCTTCTGCACTAGCTGCCTTTCATCTTCTGGAGGGACTCAGTCCTCAAGGCTTCTCTGTTCTCTATCTTCACTCTCTCTCTAGGCTTATCTCATCTTCTCTGAGCCTTTAAATCCCATCTGTGCTCTGAAAAAAATCCTTAATTTGTATTTCCAGCCAGGACCACTCCCCTGAACTCCGACATGTATCCACCTGCTTTCCTTGCTGGCTTTCCTTGGATGTCTAACAGGCTTCTCAAACTGATCTCCATTCCAACCCTCCAAAAAGCAAACAAACCAAAAAATGAACACATACCACTTCTTCACAGTCTTTCCATCTTCGAAAAGGGAATTTTCTCAGAATAAAAGCTTGGTTTAGGGACTTCCCTGGGGCTCCAGTAGTTAAGACTCTGCGCTCCCAATGCAGGCACACAGGTTCCATCCCTGGTCAGGGAACTAAGGATCCTGCAGGCCACATGGCATGGCCAAAAAAAAAAAAAAAAGCTTGGTATATATGATAGTAGTTCAGGCCACTGCCATCATCCATCTTGATTATTGTCTCCCTGTTTCTGTCCATTTCAATGCACCTGATATCAATACAATAGCAGTTCAATGTCAGCTCATTTCAATCCTTTTCTCAAAACCTGTCAGTGGTCCTCATCTCATGGTAAAAGTCACAGTCTTGGTAATGGCCCACTAGCTGCATTGGATCTGGTCCCCGAGATAATCTCTTGGTCTCCTCCCTTACTCTTCTCCCTGGTTCACTTCTCACCAGCCACACACCCCTCCTTGCACTTGCTTAATAATCCAAGTAGTTCCCTGCCTCAGAAGCTCTTCACTTGTAATCTTCTTTGTCTGGAATGCTCCTCCCCCAGGGGTCTTCACGATTCCCCACCTCACACCCATAAGATTTTGCCCCAAAGTCACCTTCACAGTGGGGAGAATTTCCCTGACTACCCTATTTAAAATAACAACTTTCCTACTGGACCCTGAATTTCATATCCCTACTTTCTGTCTTCCTTATTCTTTTCCATAGAACTTAATACCATCTGCCTGCCAGATATTTCACTTGTTTATCAGTTGTTGTTCTCTCATTAGGATGTGCATTCCAGGGGCAGGAGTTTTCAAAGTGTTATGTCCACATGGCGTCCCCATTGCCTAGAAAGAGATCTGATGTGTGGTGGGCTCTCAGTCATATTTGCTGAATGGATGAATGAACACATTTTCCTACATCATCTGTGAAAGGACCTATGTCCAAATTTGGAACTCATCCAGGATTTTATTGTGTTCTCTCTTTTCTGTTTTAAAGCTAGCTTTCTGATTTAAATAAGTTCCTCAAAGTGATACCACTTTTTCTTATGTTGGTATCTTCGATTATTCTCTTTAATTGCCTTTGAACACCTTGGTCTTTTTACCTTTAATAAATATCTGATGCAATAATCTGTTAGTGACTTTAGGATCTCGTGTTTGTTGGGGACATTTTTTTGGCGGGGCTTGGAATTACTGGGGCTTAGGAAAGTCAATTCCTGTGAGGAAGGACTTCCCCATTTCTGGTAAAACGATAAAGCACTCCTGACTTGGACAAACTTTGTCGAACAGAAAAATTCTGTAAGATTTCCCATTCTGCAGAATTTGGAGGAATTTGGTAGAAGTAGTTGGTTTCAGGCCCTTATCTTTCTTGCTCATCCTTGCCTTCCCCTCATGCCTCAATGACCTCAAGCTTTTTGTGACCACATGGGATTACATTTTTAAATATTCCACCTGCAAAAGGTGACATGTTTAATTCTGTGCATCAAATTATATGACCAAATGGTGCTAGTTTACCTGAGTAATTGCAAGAGAAGCTATGGAGAAAGAAACCAGCATTTGTGCAGGTCAAGGATTGTGCTTTTTCATAGATCAACTTGTTTAATTCTTAACACAATCCATTATACAGACTAAGAAACTGAGATTTGGAGATATCGCATAACTTTCCCAAGATCTCATACATACATCTCGTACATAAGGGTGCTTGGGTTCAGAGATTTGTCTGTTTCTCAACCTCATATTCTCTTCAATGCATTATGCTGCCTTCTATACTATCAGCTTGATATAATTTGCTATAAACTCTGAAATGCTTTTCAGGCAGTTTTCAGAAAGTAATCTGTGTATATACTCTATTTTTACAGTCACAGAGTTACGTAGCTATGTGAGAGAATAATAACTATCATTTATTGCACCAGGTCCTTTTCTAATCTTATGTAGACATTATCTCTAATCTTTACATCAACCCTAAAATTAGGACATTGTCGTCATTGTCATTTTGCAGAGAAGAAAACTGAAGCTCATAGAAGTAGGTTTCCTGATTTTAAAGATGCTGATGCCTGGGCTGCCACCTAGAACAATAAATCAGATTTTCACGTCTTTTACTCCCTTACCTTAGCCAGGTGTCTGCTCAAATGTCATCTCATCAGAGAGGCCCTCTCTAACCAAGTTATGTAGATAGTCCTACCTAGAGATAGTGTCCTCTTAGTCTGCTTAATTTTCTTTTAAAACTTATTACCGCCTATACATTGTGTATTTACTTATTTGTTGTCTGCTTTTCCCAGCCAAAATTCAAGCTGTGTGAGTTTAGGAAAGTTGTTTGTTCTCTGCTTTATCCGTTGTGCTTAAAACTGCAACACAGTAGATATACAATAAATACCAGTATTTTTCAGCTGAAAATGTAGCTGAAATTGGATTAATCTGGGTGAATTGGATACAGAGGGTAAAGGAATCTTTGAATAAAGGACAGTAGAAGAGAGAGGACCAGAACAGAATAGAACAGTCAGATAAGAAGCATTGAAAAAATGTGAGGATTTAGATTCTTCTGAAAACAGACCTTGTGAACATAGAAAGGAAGATTTTCCTCTTACACAACGTGATGGGGCTTCTGGAATAAGGTAATATATTTTCTATGTCAAAGAAGACTAATACAATTCTCCGCATCTACTGTTTAAGAAAAATAAGGTTTCAAACTAAAGGGGTATTCAGAATCTGAGATAAAACTTACTCTTGAATAAAAAATATACTATCTTGGGGATACTTAGAGGAAGAAGATTTTGGTTGTGGAGTTAATCTGAAGATGTGTAAACCACTAAAAAGTTGAAGATATCTGTACTATTTCATACTCAAAATAAAAATTAAAAAGAAGACTGACAGGAAATTAGGGCACAGAGACAGTAAGTGGCTTGGTTAAGGTCACATAGTTTGTGAGTGGCAGAGCCGAGATGAGAAACCCTGGCAGATGGTTGCCAGGGCCCACATTCCTAACCACCAGGCTACCTGACCTTTTCAGACAACATTCTACTGCCATTGAGCCTTTAACTTTTTTGGAAATACTGTTACATACACCAATTTTCTATTTTCTTATCCCGCTGTGGCTTGCCACTGACATTGCTTGGCTCCTATTAAGCAACTGGATGACATGCAGCACACAGGAGCTTTCCTGCCTTGGCTCTCTAAGAATGAGAGTCATCAAGAATTCTTTGAATGATTAAGTGATTATTATTGCTTGATCATTTGGCAGTGGAAAATCAATGAGACTTTGGCAGGGGTAGCTTCTGGGAGAAGAGGAGTTTTAATTCTTATTAATAAGATTTAAGAAGAGCTGATAGAATGGAGATTCATGTAGCATGGGGAGTATTAAGATCCAGGTCCTCTTTGATAGGGAGAGGTGCAATAGAGGCTCCATGTGCCGTTACTTAGGAGCTGAGGAATCCTGACTGTACTGGAAGCACTGGTGAGGAGTAGAAGAAATAAGAACATGAATGAAAGAGAAGAAAATAATTAAGAAATCAAAGTTCTTAAAAGGTGTCAGAGAATATGTTTCAGAAAACAATGGATAGTTTGGTATTTTAGAGGAATAAATGTTAAGGGGAAAAATATATAAGGAATCACAACTAATGATCCATCCATCCATCCAATCACATTCTACACATTTGGCAACTAAAGAGTGATGGAAATGGAAACAATAAGTTGATCGGAAATGTCATTGCAGACATCCTGTGAATCATCGACTTTAACAAAATCAAAAAGACACTTTATTGGAAATAAAAATTTTAATAACGTTACAATTAAATATAAATGGATGCAATCCCACATACATTTTCTTTGTCTGGTCTTGTAGTCTGATATCAAACACGCAGCCCTCTCTATTTCTCATATTCAGTAATAAGAGAATTTACCGGCTGGGAGAAGAGATGCACAGATATGTATCCTTTTTAGAGGGGGATAACGACCCAACCATTATGGATATATATTCATGACTAATGGTAACACAATCTCTGCTTACTGCATTTATAAGCTATATGTATGGTATGGACTGTGTTGGAAACTTGTCCATGAAAATGGAGATTTCTCTTCTCATGAGTCCTGTCTAGTTGTGAAGAATCATTTAGGAACATGTAAAGGAATTGTGAAATTAACACACTGTGTAAGGCATGTAATAGTGATGCTAAAATCAAAGTTATCTCTGCTTGGTGCTATGAGCTTCGTCTGTCTTACAGACCCAAAGTGTGGTATTAAGTGAGTGAGTGTTGAAAGTTTGATTAAGGAAATGAAGTGATCTTTCCCCATCCAAGAATAAGCATTCATGCGTTCTGTGCCTTTCAGATTCATTTATATCCAGAAGCCTTTGTGTTGCTATTCTCAGCTCTGCTGCTCTGCCTTATTCTACCATTTCCTTGTGCTCATATATACCATTCTTTGCCTGCTATGACTGATGTGTTTCTTCGTTCCTCCTTCTTCATGACACTGTAGAATTATGTTGCATTTCTTAGGTTGAGCTTGAGTTTATCCATGAAGAATTATTTCTTCTTGCCCTGACTGCAGTTTTTCCAGCAGAGAATATGACTGGGAAGGCATTTGGGAGTGTCCAAGAAGTCTGTGGCTTCCTGTACTGTAGCAAGCATCCATTGTGTTAGAAGGGGCACATCTAGAGTCCAGGGCTTCTGTGTTGTTGATCTTCATTTCATTTCCATTCATATTTTTTTCTGAAGACTGCTTTCGGTTTTCTAGGTATTAGAGAACAATTATTGAGGCAGGCTATCTATGACTCATGGTATATATTCTGATTCCAACATGATTTTTTTTTTTTTTTTTGCCATTTAGGAAGAATATCAACTCCTTTCTTCTTCCTCTGAAGCTCATTTTGTGAAAGAACAGTAACTCTAACATGGAGCTAATGTGGGTTTGGTTGGAAGCCGGCCCCATAAGGGATGAGAAAAAAAGCTCATGAAGTACATAGCCTTATCTAACATGATAGAAACATAGGGATTTACATGGGAGAAGAAAACAGATGAAAAACAGTGCCTAGAGTTTTTCATGAGTCAGGAAAGAGAGAGAGAGAGAGAAAAATTGTCCTCATTAGGAGACAATTAAGTGTTTGCCGAATACCATGGGTCCAACAATACCACGGGTCCACGGGTCTCGACTTTTTGGCATTTTCTGAAGAGGAGGGCAGAAGGCAGAATAGCAGAGGTTATCAAAGCTGGTGGCTGGCTTTAGAGTGGGTAGCTCATCTGGTCTCCATTTAGGAAAACTGCAATGAATGAGATTCAAAGGCTCATAGCTATGAACATTTTGTGAGGGGTGGTGGTTGGAGAAGTATAACATAGAAATGCGGAACACTCTGGAAATAAAACCACCATTCATCCCAGACATGGAAAGGTACTAGTCTGACAGAGCCTGTATCTTCCAGTGATATCCAGACTGTGGGCTGAGGATGGGTTTGCCATGGTTAAAATCAGTATTCCAAGACTTGTGTGTTTAAAATGGAAAAAAAGACTGGTGGTTGGAAACCTCATTTTTCTTTGTTACTGTTTTTGAAACATCAGGACATCAGCTTGTCTCTTGGGACTGTGCCCAGGAGGTCTAATTTTGCTGAAGGATCCAGTCAAGCCTTTGGAGTTAGTTTAGTATTCTAAATTAGTTATATTTTGATTTTACTTGGATTTGTGGAAAAACTAAAAAAGTCAACATCTAAGAGAGGCAATTCCAGGTTCTTCCTACCTCCCATAAAATTGTATTTTGGTTGTTATGTTGAACACACAAAAGTAAAAAATATCCCTCTGAAAATGTTCACACAGCATGAGCAGTTCCTCTTTGAGAGCTCATATTCCCTTGGATGAATGGCATAATTTCATTCCTAGAAGCATAATAGGGATTCCCTTCTCCCATTCCGTGATTATAATGTTGGAATAAAACCTTGCCTCCACTGTCTCTCTAAAGTGTGTATACCTGGAATGAATACACTATAGATGCTTTTTACATCCTCAGAGGAATGAAAGGAAATGGAGGTGGGGGAAGGCAAAACAGAATTAGAGATTCAAGCTAAAACCCAAATCAGTGAAGGCTGAAAATAGTGAATCAGAGAGTCTAGAGATTGTCTGGATCCAGGAAAGAGTTGGAAAATGGAGGTCAAAGTAGGGAAGTGAGTCAGAACCAAAATGACTTTGTACGTTGAATTGAACTAGAAGTGCAGAGAGTGTTTATCAAAGCAAGTGAACATAAATATACATGTATGGTTTACCAGGTAAGATGACCATGGGACCATGGAACTCTGCCTCACCTTATCGTGTTTTGACAGAGTAAGGACCAATGACTTTTGTTTGTGGTATGAGGAGACTGAGGGCTCAAGGCCATGCATCTGATAGTTATGCACTCTGTTATCAAGGGGTGGGAGCAGGGGGTTCTGAAATGCCCTAGAGGTTTGATTTTGGAAAGGATGCCTGTGCTGCGAATCCTTGCACTTTCTGTAAATTACATCAGCGGTCCTTGGTCCATGCCATTCGGAAACATGTATTGCAAATTTAATTTGGTTAATTCACAAGTCTATTTTTTACCTGTTCAATTTAATACCGTTCAGATTTGCCAACAAGTGATATGCCAGTTTCCTACCAGACGACTCAAGGCAAAATGTGAATCATCAGCAGCTAAATGATTTTTCTTGACATTGAATAAATTTCCTACTTCCTATTTAGCAATGATACATGTATATAACTGGCCTTAATAGGTAAATAAGGCCTTTCTACACTTTATCTAACTCAAGTCTTCACATAATTCTGCTCTGTTGTGGACTTTTTGTGTATGTTAGTATAGCTGGCTTTATACAAATATGCATACCTATAGCATGACATGAACACACATAGATTTACTCATAAAGTACCCATGGCTACATAGAATAAAATGACATAAAATTATTAACTTACTGTTTAATTTTAATTGATTCTATGTATCTAAGATATAGAATCTTCAAGCATGTTTTATCTAAGCCTTTTAACAGCTTTTTGAAGTAGGTAATATTATTCCTATTTTCTAGTAGAAGAAACAGATTCTGAGAGGTTACAACATTTTCTGTAAAACTCCGAAGCCCATGTTCATTTCCATTGTCTCATGTGATTGCTTTCCGTACTGTGTTTTTAGTCTCACTGACAACATGGATCACTTTGTTTTGCTCTTATAGTCCATAGATCTTGCATGTAAGAGTGAAATTTATTGCCGTCATACATTCATTGTAATCGCTGCCCTCCATTTATAATACCTGAGACTGAACCCAGTGAGGGAAGTTTTGAAGGTAAAATTTGCATGCCATGTCTGTCTTCCAAAGAAATTTTCAATATGTATGGATAATACATATTAGGAATATATGCCTAAGAATAGCAAAACTTCTGAGTTCTTTTTTGATAACCACATCAAAGACAATTCTTGAGGTTTAGAAAGACAAAAATATTCCTTGGAAAAACAAAAGAAAATTAGCAAAAATTAGTCCAAACACAAATACCACAAGAAAAACTATATTCCCATAAGTATATGTTAATAAATTTAGCAACAAAAATATACAGTGCTCCATGATGTGACTCATTAAAAATGAATTTAACTAGATGGTGGCAGAATATGAGTGCATGCACAATAGTTACAGTAAATGTGCAAGTGTACTCTTTCTTTTAGACCAAGTATTAGGGAAGAAAATTGCATACTTGATGTCTGGCGGTTTCTAGAATGCTGTTTTTGTTTACGGGTTGGGCCAATGCCAGTGGTTTCAACAAAATAAGAATAGAAATCATACATTATTGTGAAGTTATTTTAGAACAACAGATGCAAGGCAGGTCATGGAATGTTTTTGTGACTGTTGGGCAGAGAAATAGAGCCAGACCCTATGAAATTCTTGAAGGATCGAGGGTGCAATTTTTATTTTGATATCAATAGAATTAATATTGTGAATGCCTCTCCTGATGCACATATTTTACAGAAATATCAGATTACTGGAATATTTTATCTGAATGGGTAATTGAAAACTGAATAAGTTTTTTCCAGATGGAAATGGAAGTTGTTTGTTTCAAAGAAGTTGGAACGATGCTAAAATCTATAAATCTTTTTTTTTCCCTTTTGACCTTTTTTATTTTTAAGCGCTATTCTCACAGAATTTGTGGGTGGCATTTTAACTTCATAAGAGTAGCTCTTTAATTCATTTTAACTATGCCTTGGTAAGACCTTCTGAGTATTTGGTAATATGTGCATATTTCATCATCATAAGCACCAAGGTAAAGTAGTTGTAGGCTGTGGAAAGGGATGAGTCACAAAACTTATTTCCAAAAGTATGTTCCATTGATTTCCAACCCATGGTATGCATTTGAAAGGACCACCTTATGGGAGAATTCACAGAAGTTAAATGGATACGAGATGTTCACAACATGAAGGCCTTGGGTCATCAGAAGGTCTTCGTGTAGAGTTGAGATACCTCATGGTTATCTTATGGTCCAAACAATGTGTTACTGACCTGGTTGTTTATTGAGAAGCTATTGCCTAAGAGTGTTTAATTTATTTCTTGAGTAATCCATTTACTATAATCGTTGCCTTCCAGAGGAGAGACCTGAAGGTTAAAATGTAACATGAAATTTTTATCTTTCAAAGGAATTTCCAGATATGTATGGTTATTACAATCTCTCTTATTTGTAACACAATATCTGAACCATTCTGTTGTCTTTCTTAACTCTACCCCAAAATACGACATTAAAAATTTTTATATGTGATGGTTTAATTTTCATTGTGGCCTCTAAGTGTTCCATGTATTTCCCGGCTGGGTTACCCCTGGTAAATGGACATTTTTTTTTTTTCTTCTCCGGTATCTGCTTGTGTCTTTTTGGCTTAACTGTGGTCAAGGCGGTAAAGGGCGGTGTTGTGCTACCCAGTTGGTTTAGGTCAGGCCAAGGGTGTTCATGCCTTAATTCATTCCAGCCCATTTCCAAAACCACCAGAGTGATTGTTCTAAAACAGAAATGTGAGTAAACCATTGATCTTATTACAGTTTTTCAAAAACCTTTAGGCAGTCCTTTCCACAGGGTATAAAAACTTCAGGATCTGGTTTATTGATCTAGGCTTATCTCTGGTGTCCTGAAGAATTAGCCTTGACCATGCTGAGATACCACTGCCATTAAAAGTACCTTCCCGGGGCTTCCCTGGTGGCGCAGTGGTTGAGAGTCTGCCTGCCGATGCAGGGGACACGGGTTCGTGCCCCGGTCCGGGAAGATCCCACATGCCATGGAGCGGCTGGGCCCGTGAGCCATGGCCGCTGAGCCTGCGCGTCCGGAGCCTGTGCTCTGCAACGGGAGAGGCCACAACAGTGAGAGGCCCGCGTTCCGCAAAAAAAAAAAGTACCTTCCCTATGCCACAGGGACCTGAGAGAACTTAGCAATCTCCACCAATTTCTTCTCCTTCTGGGGTTACTTTCAGTGAGAGATGCCCACAAGAGGTTTGATTGGGTCCTGATTTGCTACCAAACTTATGGAGTTCTTTCACTTGATGACAGGATTCTCCCCTTACCAAGGTCACGTATGCCATCAAATTTGCTGAGCCTGGATGGGTTCTAGTACCAGCCACAGTGGACCTGCAGTCATCCCTCCCCTCTGACACTCACACTCACCAGTGGAATCTGGTCAACCTTCCAGGTACTTGTCCATATGATACATTCTCTCAGGGATGCTATTATCCCTGTTCAGGATTTTGACTTCCCTTTAGAAAGTCAGGTAAGTATAAAATCCCAACTGTAAATATGGTTCAGGTTGCTTTATGTACTCAGAAGCTCATCAGCCACCATGTAAATTAGTGGATGCAGAACAGTATACATGGAGAAAGGGGTGTACCTGGCACCACATGACTCTGCATAGCTCCCTTGTATCACACAACACATTACATTAAAATTACTAATTGCTCATGAAATCACTGCCAAGACCAATATTATGAAATTTTTCCTTGTTTTCCTGTAGGAATTTTCCAGTTTCAGGCCTTATGTTTAATCCACGTTGAGTTGATTTTCCTGAGTATGGTGTAAGATAAGTGTGAAATTTCATTCTTTTGCATGTGGATATCCTGTTTTCCCAACTCCATTTCTTTTTTTTTTTTTTTTTGCGGAATGCGGGCCTCTCACTGTTGTGGCCTCTCCCGCCGCGGAGCACAGGCTCCAGACGCGCAGGCCCAGCGGCCACGGCTCACGGGCCCAACCTCTCCACGGCACGCGGGATCCTCCCGGACTGGGGCACGAACCCACATCCCCTGCATCGGCAGATGGACCCTCAACCACTGCGCCACCAGGGAAGCCCCCCAACTCCATTTCTTGAAGAGACAATCCTCTCCTCATTGTATATTCTTGGCTCCCTTGTTGAGGATCAGTTGACTGAATATGTGTGGGTTTATTTTTGGGCTCTCTATTTTGTCCGATTGGTATATAGTATGTTTGTCTTTATGGTAGTACCAAACTGTTCTAATTACTGTAACTTTGTAATATGTTTTGAAATTAGGAAGTGCAATGTCTCTAGCTATACCAAAGCACAGGCAACAGAAGGGAAAATAGACAAATGGGAATACATCAAGCTAAAAAGCTTTTGCATATCAAAGGAAACTCTCAACTGAATAAAAAGGCAACTGATAGAATGGGAGAAAATATTTGCAAACCCTATGTCGGATAAAGGGTTACTTTCCGAAATATATAAGGAACCCTTACAACTCAATAGAAAACAAACAGATAACTTGGTGAAAAAAATGGGCTAAGGGCTTGAATAGACATTTTTCCAAAGAAGACATGCAAGTGGCCAGCAAGTATATGAAAAGATGCTCAATGTCACTAATCACCAGAGAAACACAAATAAAAACTACAATGAGATATCACTTCATGCCTTTTAGTACTGTTATTATATATAAAGACTTGCTGTCTTTATATATACATAGACAGCAAGAGTTGGCGAGGATGTGAAGAAATTGGAACCCTTATACATTGTTTGAAATGCAATGATGTAGCTCCTAAGGAAAACAGTATGGAGGTTCCTCAAAAAATTAAAAATAGAACTACTATACGATTCAGCAGTCCAACTTCTGCTTATTTATCCAACAGAAATTAAATCAGAATCTTAAAGCGATATTAGCACTTCCATGTTCATTGCAGCGCTACTGATGATAGCCAAATGTGGAAACAACCTAAATGTCCATCAGCAGATGAATGGATAAAGAAACTGTGGTATGTACATACAATGGAATATGGAATATTATTTTAAAAAGAAGGAAGCCCTGTAATATATGACAACATGGATGAACTTTGAGAACATTATGCTAAGTTGAATAAGTCAGTCACAGAAATACGAATACTGCATAATTCCACATATATGAGGTATTTAAAATAGTCAAACTCAAAGAAGAGAGAGTAGAATGGTGGTTTTCAGGGCCTGGTGGATTGGGAAATGAAGAGATATTAATCAAAGTGGACAAATTTCTCTTGTGCAAGATGAATAAATTCTAGAGATCTACTGTACAACATTGTACCTATGGTTAACAATACTGTATTGTACACTTAAAAATTTGAGAAGATGGTAGATTTCATGTTAAGTGTTCTTACCACAATAAAATTTAACCCCCCCCCCAAAACCCCCAAAATGTCTATTGTCTTTCTCTTCCTCAAAGATGTAGTCTTTGAGAGCAGGAAGTGTGTGAAATTCATTTTTGTATTCCTGGGGTTTAGCACAGTCCATGGCACAACAGTAATTGTCTGTGGAGGGTAACATACAGAGGAGTTGAGCTGCATCAGTAGATAAAGATGGAAGCTCTTAAAGGGGAGCTGTCAAGGTGGAGGGAGAGTTCTTTGTGCCTCTGAGAATGATGCTTCAAGACATTTATTTTCTGGTTCATTTCTCAGAACAAAGTGAAGAAATAATTTCTGGTGTATAGACCCATTCTTAGTGGTCAGAGTGTGCATAAAAGTTTAGTATTTTTATTCCCACTCTTTGTACTGGACCTGTTCAGTGGCAATAAGCAAGGACATCCTTGGAAATGGTGTTTGCCTATGAATCTTCTATTAGTGCCTGTTTCTTTTGGCCATATTATAAGAAAATGGGCATGACTGAATTTATCAAATCTCTATAAGCTGACCGATCTCTGTTTGGTGTATATTGGATCATGAGAGATTCATGTGTTACGCAATGAACATAGAATAAAGATACTTTAAAAAGTACTAGTTATGTTAACGTCAGAGATGAGCAAACTGGAAACAATAAATGCACGTACTCTGTGCCTTTGTCTTCATGTAAGAATTGGATTGTCAATAATCTTAATGAAAATAAAAGTACAGTACACTGAAAATCAGTTGACAGAAACATAAATAATGCCATAATTACAAATAAATGTTAAAAAATAAGTTTAAATTTTTAAACATATAGGTCAGGTTACATATGGAAAAACATAAACAAATAGACTTCATTGCTTCACTGGCTATAATTATTTCCAGTCAATTAGCTTATAAATTCCAGATTCTTTTTTATTTTACAGCATTATATGATGTGAATAAATACCTGTTTTTTGCAGAAGGAAAAGAGTACATTGTGTGTATTGGTGTAAAGATATAAGCATCTCTCTGTAATTTGTCTGTGTGCTGTTTTTTGCTAGCCATATAATTTAGCTTTGATAAATAACACATGAGAGAGTTGGCCCTGCTGGCTGACCACCTCCAAAGAAGATGCCTAAAAGACTCTCTATAATATTTGCATAGGAGTTGGGTCAGTGACCACAAGACAATGGCCACTCCAGAGTAAATATACAAGCAGAAGGCCAGTGGTGGTCACAGTCAGTAGAGAAAAGGCAAGTCAAACTATAGATGAGAGAGACTAAAATAGAACAGTGAGTAGGGAGCCCCAGTCAGCTTCTAGAATCAGAGCTTCAGAAGGGAGAGAGCGGTCCACCTACTGAGCTTACTTTATTTACCACCAGAAACCATTTTCTGATTTAAAACTGTGTTAAAGTTATAATGTAAAAAAGAACAAGGAATTAGCCCTGCACTCAAAGCTTTGTTTTCCTAATTTTCTAAGTTTTCTTTGGCTTTGGAGCTATCATTTAATTTCCTCATCAGCAAAAATGGAATAATAATTCTAATTTAGATAACAACTCTAAATTTTAGAGTTGAAAGATAAAATCAGGTCACGTAGGTGAAAATACCTAGCATGGTAGCTGGAGTGTCCACCACTGTTTTCTTGCCTCCATCCATTCATGCATGTGTCTTTCCATCCAACATATCTTCATTGCATGACCATTTGCACCAGGTTGATTCCAAACTACACAACTGATGCTCTTGATTCTGAGATTCCAAACTACACAACTCTACAGGGATACAGTTTCCCCTCAAATCTCCTAATTCTCATTGTTGTGAATACCAAGCCTCTACGAGATAATTCATATTTTTCAGCCAGACACATGTATGCAGCATCCCAAACGTGATCACAAACTCCTGCCTCCTAAATCTTTGCATATGACACCTGATCCATTTCCATGGTCCTCCTCACTCTTCTCTTTGACTTTTTCTAACTTTTCATTGAAAACTCATTCCTAATCTCCACTCTTTTATGGGGTCTTTTCAGACTAATTCTACCTAATTCAGTTACTGTTGTCATTTTGACAACTACCTAGAAATTTGTACATCGTTGTGTGCAACTCTAGACAGCAATGCATGTCTAACATGTTTTTGGCCATTGGAAATGTTTTCATATTACATTTTATGTGGTGATGTAAAATATTTTTTTCTTTGGACTCCCAAGTCCTAATAGCTACTCTCAAATCAATGGGTATTTCAAAAGGATGATTGGTCATCCATTGATCTTCCTCCACCCTGATCTTTATTTTCATCGTGAGATATTTCTTCATACTCTTAATTTAGAGTAGTTTCAGTGCTTTCACCTTACTGTCCAAACATCCACCTCTATTCATCAACATATTTTGCCTCAGTGCTATCTCCAGTCTTTACCTGAAGCCCATGGCTTGGATTTAGCTTCCAACACAGAATCCTCAGCAGTTCTTGGTCTTGTCGATCATTGTGGTACAATAAATGGCCTACCATCAGTTAATTTTTTTTACATGTGAAATATTTAATGATAAATTTTAATTCAAAATGATGGCATAGAATGATCTACTTATTAAAAATAATGTCAGTTCTTAAGCCTCTAGCTTCACATTCCAAGTATGTATATGATGAGATATAACTTGTGGTGGCCAACTTAACGGTTTGGAATAAAAGTCACAATTTAAGAAGATAAAAACTATATAACTATGCCTTGTGACATATTAGGATTTACTACTTATAAGTAGTAAACATGCCTTTCCATTATCTAGGTCAAAGTACATAGGATAGTTTATTAAATCAGAAAAAAATTCCTCATATAAACCCCACTGTTGTATTCATTGATCTAGAGAATCTGTTTATAAGCCATCATTTCTGACATGATCTCCAAAAGAATTAAAGGAGGATCCAGTGAACACTGAAATTGTTTTGTGTTTGAAACATGTGATGTGATGGAAACTAATAAAAATCTGATGGGCTTCAACAGAAGAAATGTGGGGTTCCTAATACTTAAAAGCTCCTAAAAGAGAGATGAGGGAGTGTAAAGCAATTATACTCCAATAAAGATGTTAAAAAAAAAAAAAGAGATGAAGGAGGAAAAATAAGAAGAGTTTATGTAAATCCATGGAGTTGGTCAACAGAAGCACAGTCACAGTGGCTGGAATATAGTGATGAAGCAAACACAGGGCCAGTCTCTCCCAGGAAACACATGCACAGCCATCAAAAGGCAGACTTTGCCTTTTAAGCAAATGTGACAACAGGCAGAACAAACAAGGAACTGACAGCTAATTAAGAAACCTCTTGGGTAAAGCTTTTTGGAATGTTCAGATACCTGAATTATTCTCTAAGCAAACCCATAAGAAATTAGGAGGCAAAAAATTAGGAAGGAAAAGGAAAGTCAACTTATTTTTAGCAATAAAAGTATAGTTAAAATGTTTCCTAAATTCCGCTCTTCATATTTACTTTATACACATCTAGGTGATTCATCTGAGGAAAACAGATTTAATCTAATATTATTGCAATGGAACATTCTATTATCTGGCAATGTCATTTTAAAAACATATATAGTGAATTACATTAGGCTACATTCAATATCATCTGAAACTCAGTTCCATGAAATTAATTTGACTTTTTCAAACTGGTCAGAATACATAGCAACAGCAATATGTGTTTCCTTTTATTATCATGAACTTTTTACATAGCAGGCCTCCCATTTGCTTGGCTTTGAAAGGATGCATAAGCAAGATACAAAGCAGCCAGGGCCTCATTTTTGTCCCCTTAAATTTCTTTATGCCTTGGAAGTTGTTGGTTGATTTAAGTTTAAGACCTGAAGTTGGTCTGTGAGAGCCAATTCTGGCTCATTCATAGTCTGGGACATGATTTACCTCCTGACCCTTTGTCTCCCCCAGAGCCTAACATGCCTTGGCTTCCTACACTTTTGTGATTCAAACCAGACAACTTGGGTATGAACATCTGACTCAGAAAATTGCTTAATTAACACAAAAGTGCTAGTAAAATTGACCAATGCTGCTTTTCTGAGTATTTTCAACATATTGAATTCATCTTGTACATGTTTTTAGCAGCTTGAGCTTGGGGCAAATACAGTTCTCCATTCTTCCCTTCCATACTACTGCTTAGGCAAAACCCCTTTGGCACTATCTTTCATTCTTCCCAAGGAAGGGTGACGTCATGTGTAAGGTCTCGTTGGTTAGGGCTACTTATAGGATATTAACTTTTATTCTTTCCTCCTGATATTTTCTTTTTACTAAGGGCTGAACATTATCTACACGGCTCCCCTATTACTCCTTTTCTCTTTCTGATTTCTTGTTCTATGACTTGATTCCTTCTCATTCTCCCATTGCTACTTGATTGGCAAGTTCACTCCTTTTGACTTATTCATATGTCTTCCTAGACTTATTCATATGTCTTCCTATACACCAAGATTAGGTGGTACAATGGTGAACAAGACATACACCTGTTACTCTCAAGGAGTTTACAGTCTTATAAGGGAGAGATAAAGGTAGACAGGAAATTACATATGTGGTAAGTGCCACAGTTGTAAATACAGGGTAGGAACACATATGCCTGGCTGCAAGAATTAGCAAAAACCAATGCCATTGCTTTGTGTGAGAAAATAAAGTGAGTCAATAAGATTACTTCTCTCAAGAATTTGAACCAGGAATACTGAATTAGCCAATTAGCAGTAGGAATTTAATCAGAAAGGTCATGAAAAAAGAATAATTCAGGCTTATCGTGAGGTAGCAGAAAATATAAGAAACAAAGGACACTAGTGAGTGAGGAAAATTAGAACGGGCACCACAAAAAGAGAATCAGAGCACAAGAGACCATGCATCTCCTCCTAAGAGTTGTAATTGCTGGAAGGACTGTGATGATGGTGGATGCATGGGAAGGGAAGAGCCTTAGCAGTCGTGCATCTTGAAATTGTAATCTTTGAAGATATATTGATTCCGTGTTTCAGAGGATGAAGTCGGAGATAAAAGAACATAGCAGTTATCAGCATTGCATCTACAATGATATGGCTATATCATGTGACCCTTGGCAAACTGACTGACTGTTCTAATACTTATGCTCTCCTGTATAACCTGGAGGAAATAATAATGCTGAACTGTTAACGTTATTTTAAGGATTAGATGAGATACTACATGTAAAGTGCTTAGCATAGTTCCTTGTGCATCATACATTCTAAAAAAATTACCTGCTATTATTTTATTCTGCCTCAACATACTAAAAAGTATTTAAATCGATGTTTTTCAAATTGTGGATTGCAATCACGAGGGCATAAAATAATAAATTTAGCAATTAAAAGAAAGAAGTAAAATACAGTATATGAGAAGCATTTTGTATAGTAAAGGTATTATTTGCAAAAAAATTTTTCAGCCACATGCCACACATGCATATGTGTATTGTAGTGTGTGTGTGTGTGTGTGTGTGTGTGTGTGTGTGTTTGTACAGGATCATGCTCATAAATATATAGAGACCACTGCACTATATGAATGCCAGATAGATAATAGATTGGATTATGATTTATACAATTAATTGGTTTGCCAAGTCTAGCTCTGAGAAGGGGATGCCAGTCTATCCATTAGTGAAACCAAGGCCATGTGCAGAGTTGCTACAGACTTCAGTGTTTGCATGTGTATGCCTGAGTGCAAATAACAGTGGTCAATAACTTTGCACCTCCTGGTATAAGGGTTTTGGGATCTCAAAGCTTGCAATTCCTTCAGTCTTAGAGAATTTTAATATCTTTGCTGGGATCCCTACTATGCGGACACTCTTCCCTATCCTTAGGATAAAGAATGATAGATTTATTAAAAAGTGTCTATTCCTGCTCTTCTATAATCACATGTAACAACACAGAGGGCATCAGTAGTGAAACCCTAAAGTTCTAAATCAAGCACATCATTGATTTATCAGAGTGAAATACAGACATATGCAGATATGAATTACTCAGATAAAAGATTATCCAAGTACTCAACTCAGAAAGATAGTTGGGAAAGCACCCTAGTCACATAGCCTGCAAGTAAAAACAGAGATCCTGAGATAAAGATAGGAAATGTGTGAATTGTGAAGAACATATACTTTAAAGGGTGCCTAAGAATGTATACCTTAAAGGATAGATAAAATTTCATGGAATAAAAGTGATAATACTGCAAGAAGCAGCTTAATTATAGTCTGGAATCATCAGTACTAAAAAACATTAGGAAAACCTAGGAGTAGAGGCGCTTGGAAAGGCGGGTAAATAAAAGTATTATAAACGTCTCATCATATTGGGTTGGAGATATGGGAAAGCATTTCGACCACTGGAAGAAAGATACCTTTGCTGGAGACGTAAGGTTGGCTGTAGTTAGCATGTGGATGGTAATTGAGCCAATATACACGGCTTTCCTCTCATAGGTAGGATACCCTTACTCTTCCATTTTTTCCTTCTACTTTACCAGCAGTCCTTTGGATCTCTTTTGTTCTCTAACTATTGATACATTCAGAGTCTTCTTGATTTCACCTAATCTCATTACATTAAAAAAATTTATACACTGAAAACTCTGACATTTATATATCCTCCTCTGCCCACTGCCCTGAACTCCAAATTCTCAGCCCTTCCCCCGCCCCTCATCTGCTCCACCCACAGACTTCCCTAACGCAATTACCAGGAACTCTATCATTCTGGTTGCTCAGGCCAAAAATCTTAGTCATCTGGACTGTCTTCTATTACAACCCACCTCCAATCTAACAGTAAACCTAGATTAGTCCATCTTCAAAATACATACAAAATACAACCAGTTGTTATATATACGTTCCTTCACTCTCATCTGCATTCCTTCAATAGCCTCCTAACTGGTCTCGCGTTTTGTTCGCGTGTCCCTTATTCTCAACATGGCAGTCAGAATAATCCTTTTAAAACTTAGGTCAGATCATATAACTTCACATAAAACCCTCCAGTGGTTATTCACATCAACAAGAGTAAAAGCCAGATTTTTTAGTGGCTATACTACCCTACGCATTATGCTCTTTTTAAACTATTAGAATGTATCATCTATAACTCTGTTCTTTGGTCTCCAACACCCACTTCCTGGAAGTTTCTACCTATAGATGTTTTGATGGCTCAAATATTCCCTCATCCCTTTCAGATCTTTTCACAAATGCTACCCTCCCAGTGGCTGACTTTGACCACACTACTTAAAATTGCATTTCTGTGATCCCAATCCACCTTTCTTGCTTCATTTTTCTTCACTAGAGTTATTACCACTTCTTCACTAGGTTACAGGGAGTCCTGTAACCTCAACTAGAATGAAAGCACCAGGGATTTTTTTGTTGGTTTTGCTCCCCACTGTATCCTTAGTTCTTAGCATAGAGCAGTGCCTGGCACATAGAAGGAACTCACAAAATAATTCTTGAATGAGTGATAGCAAGTTAAAGATTAATATCTGTATAGAAAAGGAGTTCTTGCAAATTCATAATAAGAAGACAACTCAATAGAAAAAGGAACAAAGAATATTATTCCAATACTACTAAAGCTCTGATCCCATTCAGGACGTGCTGGATCCAGCTGAAGAGCTGCACCTTCCCCTGAAGCTGGAGTGTCCTTGTGATGTGGTCTTGGCCAAGGAGGCACAAGCATAGATTGCTATGTGGGCTTCTTAAAAAGTGCTTTTGCCTACTGCACTTCACTTTCTTCTCTGATTAACTGGAGCTCTGCAGCCACCTGTGAGCCTGGGGATGAGTTCATTTCCCAAGGAGGGATGAGGAGAGAACTCAAAGCAGCTCAGGTCCCTTATGGTCTTAGAGATTCACTGCACCAGGGCTGGACTGCTCACCTCTGCACTTATTTTTATATGAAGGAAAAATAAATCCTTGCCACATTACTGTTATTTGGGCTTTCTGTTAAAGGCAGCCCAATTTAATCCCTAACTGATACAAACATGAATAAATAATTCATTAAAGAACATACCTAAATGAGAAATAAATATTTGACAAGAAGTTCTATCACTTTAATATTCACTAAAAAGTGAAATTAAAGGAACAGAACATATCACTTTATACCCATCACAGAGGCAAAAAATTAAAGCAAAAATAGCACAAGATTAAGGGCTATGAAACCAGATACCCTGGGTTTAAATCCCTGTTTTTCCATTGACAAACTGTGTATCCTTGGGGAAATTCCTTAACCCCCCAGAGTCTCTATTTAATGAACTAATAAATTTAGAAAGCTTAGAATTATGCCTGGAATATAATTTTTTTTCTTTTTTTTTGCGGTACGCGGGCCTCTCACTGTTGTGGCCTCTCCCATTGTGGAGCACAGGCTCCGGACGCGCAGGCTCAGCGGCCATGGCTCACGGGCCCAGCCGCTCCGCGGCATGTGGGATCTTCCCAGACTGGGGCACGAATCCGTGTCCCCTGCATCGGCAGGCGGACTCTCAACCACTGCGCCACCAGGGAAGCCCTGGACTATACTATTTTAAGTACTTCTATCTAAATCTCTACTCAGGAGGGGCTTCAAAATAAAGGGCATTGTAACACATTTCTGATAAATCAGAACAATTTGGAAAATCAATCTGGTGATGACATCTTTAAAAATAAAAATATGCATATAGAACCTCCAAACCAGCATTACCATTCCTAGAAATCTATTCCATAGGAATAAAAGACCCAATGTGTAAGGATATATGTACAAGGGTAATTACTTTGTAGCGGTATTTGAGGCAGCAAGAAGCAAATAGGCTGGCCCTGCCCCAAACACCCAAACTGGAAATAAAATGAATGCCTATCACTAGAGAGGTGCTGAATAACTTGTGCTACATTTTTATGATGAGATACTATGCAGCCATTAGAAAGTAAATTTGATGTATGTATATCAGTTAACTTGAAGAAATTTTTGCTATGTACTATTGTGTGGGGGTGAGAAGGTTTCAAAACACCTGTATAATATACACATGTATCTTTGTAAGCAATTACATGAACATGAAGACTTGTAAGAAGGGTTCAGACCAGGTAACATCACCTACCACAGTGGGGTGCGTTGTCATTTTAGAGGAGTGGGAGAGGAAAGAAGAAAACTAAACTGCATTTAAACAAGATGATCATAATGGAATATGATGTCATGTATGTGAAATTATAGATCTGAGCATACTCAGCCATGTAAACTGAAGCATGAAAAGGTGTTTCCAAAATGTTAGTGGCGGCCAACTCAGGGGGTAGGGTTTCAGGTTATTTTTACCTTCTTCTTTATTCTTTATTTGTTGTCTGCTTAAAAAAATACTGTGTATTTTATATAATCAAAAACAGTTTTATCAATGAAAAATTAAAAAACAAAAAATACCTAGGAATAAACCTACCCAAGGAGGTAAATGACCTGTACTCAGAAAACTATAAGACACTGATGAAAGATATCAAAGCTGACACAAACAGATGGAGAGATATACCATGCTCTTGGATTGGAAGAATCAATAGTGTGAAAATGACTCTACTACCCAAAGCAATCTACAGATTCAATGCAATCCCTATCAAATTACCAATGGCATTTTTTTACAGAACTAGAACAAAAAATCTTAAAATTTGTATGGAGACACAAAAGACCTTGACTAGCCAAAGCAATCTTGAGGAAAAAAAGCAGAGCTGGAGGAATCAGACTCCCTGACTTCAAACTATACTACAAAGCTACAGTCATCAAGACAATATGGTAGTGACACAAAAACAGAAATCTAGATCAATGGAACAGGATAGAAAGCCCAGAGATAAACCCATGCACCTATGGTCAACTAATCTATGACAAAGGAGGCAAGGATATACAATGGAATAAAAACAGTCTCTTCAATAAGTGGTGCTGGGAAAACTGGACAGCTACATGAAAAAGAATGAAATTAGAACATTCCCTAACACCATACAGAAAAGTAAACTCAAAATGGATTAAAGACCTAAACAGAAGACTGGACACTATAAAACTCCTAGAGGAAAACATAGGAAGAACACTCTTTGACATAAATCACAGCATAATCTTTTTTTGATTCACCTCCTAGAGTAATGGAAATAAAAACAAAAATAAACAAATGGGACCTAATGAAACTTAAAAGCTTTTGAACAGCAAAGGAGACCATAAACAAGACAAAAAGACAACTCATAATGGGAGAAAATATTTGCAAATGAATCAATGAACAAAGAACTAATCTCCAAAATATATAAACGGCTCATGCAGCTTAATATTAAAAAAACAAAAAACCCAGTCAAAAAATGGGCAGAAGACCTAAATAGACATATCTCCAAAGAACACATACAAATGGCCAAGAGGGCATGAAAAGCTGCTCAACATCACTAATTATTAGAGAAATGCAAATCAAAATTACAGTGAGGTATCACCTCACACCAGTTAGAATGGGCATCATCAGACAATCTACAAACAACAAATGCTGGAGAGGGTGTAGAGAAAAGGGAACCCTCTTGCGCTGTTGGTGGGAATGTAAATTGATACAGCCACTATGGAGAACAGTATGGAGGTTCCTTAAAAAACTAAAAATAGACCCAACAATCCCACTACTGGGCATATACCCAGAGAAAACATGCACATAACTTTGAACATAATTCAAAACGACACATGCATCCCAATATTCATTGCAGCACTATTTACAATAGCCATGTCATGGAAGCAACCTAAATGCCCATTGACAGACGAATGGATAAAGAAGATGTGATATATATATATACAACGGGATATTACTCAGCCATAAAAAGGAATGAAATTGGGTCATTTGCAGAGATGTGGATGGACCTAGTGACTGCCATACAGAGTGAAGTAAGTCAGAAAGAGAAAAACAAATATCATATATTAACATATATATGTGGAATCTAGAAAAATGGTACAGATGAACCAGTTTGCAAGGCAGAAATAGAGACACAGATGTGGAGAACAAATGTATGGACACCAAGGGGGGAAAGCAGGGGGTGATGGTCGTGGTGCTGGTGGGATGAATTGTGAGATTGGGATTGACATGTATACACTAATATGTATAAAATAGATAACTAATAAGAACCTGCTGTATAAAAACAATTAAATTCAAAAAAATACAAACACAAAAACAAAAAGAATTAGAAAAATGTAGCTGAATGTGTCTATAAGGCAGAGCAAATTCACATTTGAACTAATATTAAAAGAAAAAAATAAATATCCTTGGCCCTCAAAAAAAAAAGGGAAGTAAGGCAGTCAAGAGGCAGCTTGTACAGACTTTTTTTTTTGAGATTCTTGGCTATAAAAGAAACAGAAGTGATGTGGAAGCTAGAGTTGAAGGTGTCATTGGGAGTTTGGTTAAAATGCAATCACCAGCATGAATTTGATGCTCAGGGTAATGACTTTGCAGAGGTGGAGAATCTGAAGATTCAGATGATAGAGGAAATAACTGAAAGAGGAAAATTCTGGAAAAGGTAAGAAGGTATGAGAGGGTGGGATCCAGAACAAATGTGGAGGCCCTGGACTTTGGCAAGAGGAAGGACACATCCTCAATCATGAGGGTCTGGAAGCAGTGGAGAGAGGGGAGGAGGAGGGTAAGGTGCAGGGAGAAAGAAGAGACAGGAAGATTTGTAGTTGGAAAGATGGGGGAGTTCCCAGCTGATGGCTTCTATCTTCTCATGATGTTTGAGAGGTCTGGAACTTGTTGGAAGTGGCCCAGAAGGAAATGTGATGAGAGCATCAGTGGTCATAGGGGAGAGAGTGAGCTCACTAGAGAAACGAAGAACTGCCTGGCAGAGAGCAACCCCCTGTATACTGTGTGTCCCCTGTTTCCTGGACTCTGCCTTTATGTTCTGGCTATGCTGGACCAACAAAAGGTATCAGGATCTGCTCCAAGTGGTGGGAAGTGTGAATCCATTTTGGATGTGAGCGAAAACAAGGATTCCTCCATAGTGCAGAAACATGGATACCACAGCACTTCCTATGTAATAGTTTAGCACCAACATACTATGGTATGTGCTACAGTAGAAGCCCTCAGGAAATAGAAGCAAACATGGTTACTGTTACAGGGAAAAAACCCCCCACAATTGAGAAATATTTATTGAACACCTTTATTTTTTATATGTAGAACTGTGGGAAATAAAAACTTTTAAGATACAGAACTCTGCTCATCAAAAATCACATGAGAACACACTACTATATATAAAATAGATAAACAACAAGGATCTACTGTATAGCACAGGGAACTATATCCCAAATCTTGTAATAACCTATAATGGAAAAGAATCTGAAAAAGAATAGACATATATATTATAACTGAATCACCTTGTTGTACACCTGAATCATTGTAAATCAACTATACTTCAACAAAAGAATAAAATAATAATAAAAATTTTAAAAAATCATATGAGACAATTAGAAAATAATCAGGTGGAGAAATAACTTGACTCATCTGAGATTACTTTTTTCATTATACCTCTGATTCCAAGGGGGAAGCAGTAATGGTACAAGTCTAGGGTAGGAGTGGTTAAAAGAAATCTGTCATCCAGCCTTATCCTAGAATATAAGACAATTGTTGAGTCTGCATCTATGTTCTATGTGCTTTGCTGATTCTCATCCACATAAAGTTATAAAGACTTAGATCTGAGTTCAAGAAGGGACCTAACTGGTTTCTTCGAACCTACTGGAAAGGGCTATTCACCTGGCTTATCCTATACCTCTAATGTGTTACATCTCCAAAGAAGGCCAGATATTTTTCCTCCTAGTAATTGTCTACCTTGTTCTGCTAATACCAGTTTTTCTTTTGTCTCTTCACACTATACCATACCCAAAGTGTTTTTTATTGTATTACACAAATTTTATTTTCTCTCAGTGTTAAATATGTGTGCTTTTGCTATAGTTGCCCAAACCAGGAGTGTGCTAGTATCATCTCTCTCTTTCTAGTAGATAGTTCTTTAACCGTAGAAAACTCTTCATTTTCAGCTTCCCAGAGACTCTAACAAGGGTCTGTTCTGCTTTCTGAACCTTTCTGGGTTGTAACAATGTGCGCCATATGGCCTCAACAAACACTTCTTTGCAAAGCCTAATTTTTTTTGCAGCCAGCTTTCCCTTTTGAATGTATGTACTTGATGTGATTTTGCATATGCTTCTTTTATATAATGATCCAGATTCTTTGCTCTTCTGTTATATTCTTTCACCATTGCTTCAAGGTCTTTAGCGTAAGCAAAATATGACAGTGTCACCTACATATTTGAGGTGTCTCTGGTCCTTGAGTCCTTTTTCTTTATCTGTAGAAACCTTGAAAGTTTTCTCAAGGAAGGAGGTGAAGAGTCTTAGTGAGATACCACCTATTAATTCTACACTACAAGCTGACCTTTACCACCCAATTTTCGAGTTAAATGTGACTGTATCATTTGAGAAAATATGTTTGGGGCACTTACCATGTGAGTCTTCTATTGCTTCTCTTGCAAGGCTTCCAACAAAGCATCAGTTCCCATTAAGTCAAAAATTTTTTCCGAGTCCCACAAAAGCCATACAAAGTGACTTGTTTATTGTCTTTTGTTCAGCCTGCTCTGCAGTTTGAAAGGAAATAAAAAATAATGCCCAATTTAACTACCCATACATGCTGGGTTACATCAATTGTTACATGTTGTTTATTGTCTATAAAAGAGGTGTATCTCTAATTGAACTTTTGGGCCACAGATAATATTAATCAAATGATTATTTAAGAAGCGACAATCTTAAATGAAGAAATGTCGACTAAGGGAATGGCCATACTTTCAAATTGATTCGACCAACGCTGTCACCCAATTCAAAGTGCAAGCATGGCAAAACAGAAAATAATAAGTAGAAGCTAGGTAAGTATCAGGAACACTATACAGACCCACAAAATGTAGGTACAGCTCATATCCAGGCAGACTCTGCATACACAGTCTCATACATTTAAGTTCAGAGTTTCCCTCTGGGTGAGAGGATATGCTCAGAGCTGCCTTTACCATATCTTTTGTTCTCTCCCTCCCTCTGTCTTTCCTTCCTCCCTTCCTTCCTGCCTACGCTTCTCCCACTTTTCCTTCTTTCCTTCCTTACTGCCTTCCTTCCATCTTGGTAAGGATTGTGTATGAAATAGGATTCTATAACAAAAATCTGTGTATGGATGGTTCAAAATGCAATATTACAGGCAGAGGCTGTGGAAAGATGCTTTGTTATTTATGGCTGAGTAAAAAATTACTCCAAAACAGCAGGTTAAAACAAAAAATATTTATTATCTCACAGTTTCTGTGGATTAAGAACCTGAGTGCAGCTTAACTGGGAGCTTTTGACTCAATTCTCTCAGGAGGTTGTGGTCAAACTGTCAGCTGGGTTTGGGGTCTCATCTGAGACTTGGTCAGCCAGCGACAAGGGGGCAGAATCCACTATCAGTTACACTTACCTGGCCGTTGGCAGATTTTAGTCCTTCACTACATGAACCACTCCACAAGCTGTCTCATGATGTGGCAGCTGGTTTCCCCACTGTGAGTGGTCCAGGAGGGAGGGAGAAAACCCCAAATGGAAGACACAGTCTTTTTATAACCTAATATCCGGAGTGACAACCTTTCAGTTCCACCATATTCTACTCATTACAAGTGAGTCAAACCGTCCCGACCACACTCAAGGGCAGGGTTGCATAATATCAGGAGGTGGGTATTATTTAAGGCTATTAAGAGGCTGCCAACCATGAGGTCCAAAGATTTCTTTTGCTTCCCACTCCTCCTTTCGCTTAAAATGGAATTTAAATTTAATTCACATATTTCCTGAAGTTAAACGCAGGAGCAGCCACTTGTTCCCATTTTAGTGCATTTGCAAATTTAGTGCCTTTCACAGAGGGATGACTTTTTCTTCCTAATCCCAACCCTGCTTCATCTCTTTTTATTAACATACTACCTATCATCAAGTTGACCCATCCAATGTATTTCCGTTATTGATTTGCCAGTGTATCCCTGGGGTCTAGCATAATGTCTTGTGCCCAACTGATACTCAATAGATACTTGCTAAATGAATGAACTATGCCAGCTCCTTCAAGAACCATTACCAATGACCTCTTTCGATCGTGATCTTTCCTTCCATCAATCTCCTTGTGTTTTGAGATGGAGTATGGTTAGATACACCATCCCTGGAGACAGAATTCCTACATTCGTATCCTAATTCTGTCCTTTTCTGTCCTAGGGGAAGCTACTGAACCTCTCTGTGCCTCAGTTTCTTTACCTGTCAATTGTAGTTGCTCTGAGAGTTAAACTGAGATAAAACATGTAAAACTTAGAGTATTTGTGCATAGCTGACACATTATTTCCTGTTATTTTTCATTACTCAAGTATTTTTCATTACTTGATTATTTTCTTTATATTTCTCCTATGAAGTCTTGCGTTACTGTTGTTTACCAATGGATGAGGGATCCCATTGTGGTTGTTCTGAGTTATTTTTATCCCAGCAAGTAGACTATGTCAGAACAACCGCAATGGGATCCCTCATCCATCTCCTTCCCCTACGTTGTGATTTCCTTAAAACTGAGACCTTGTCTGATTTGTCTGAGGGTCCCCAGGGTAGGACTAACATACAGTTACTTTTTAACATGTATTTGTTGGACTTCAGACTAAGTAAGTATGAGCAGGAATGGTCACTTACCTTTTCTTCTTTTGTATTCTAGAGGTAACAGTGCCTTTTATAAAAGTGCTCAAAACATTTTTGAATTGATTTGAATTAAGCGGGTACGTTGTCCATTTAATTCTGCCAATTCATAGTGGTTTAACACAGTGAATCCAGACCTTCTGCCATATAATATTTTAAGCTGCCACGCACACTTTTTAGACCAAGGTAGGACATGCCTTGAAGTAAATAAATGAAACAGATTCATCATGTATATCTTTGGCTTTGATTCCTTATTTTCCTTGGGACATTACCCATTTCCCTGTAATCTCAGGGACACAGCATAATGATTCTTTTTAAAGCTTTTTTTATTAACCAAAAATACATAATTATAATTCTCTTTTAAGATAGATGATAGTGGTTGAATATTAGTGAACAGGGCAATAAACTATGAAAATGCTGCTCCAAACAAGGGTGAGAATTAATGGTATATTAATATTTTCCATAACAGTTTTCTCTGAATCTTTTTTTTATTTTTTCATGCAAGAATTATGCCAAACCTACACTTTGTAGAATGAGAGACTTGAGGGGCTGGTACATGACGTTGAGCTTGATTATGCATATAATAAGATAAAGATTTTGGGAATTCAAAGATATAACCAGGAGAGAAGCAGCATCCAATTATTTACTTTCAGTGTTTTAAAATAAAAACAGAAAATGGCAGCTAAACAAAAACTAAGCTATTCATTTTATTATAAGTAAGTACACAATCTAAAGAGCCTGGTTAGATGCTGCATTTAGAAATTGCTTAGAGGTTGAATTCATTAAAATATTTCATCATTCGGTTAGTGTTGTTTGAGAAGGGAATTCAGTGAAAACTCAAACAAGAGCTGTGCCTAGGTGTTCAAGAAAATATGGGATCAGAGTTTAACAAGAGCTGTGCCTATAGGTGTTCAAGAAAACATGGGATCAAAGTTTAATAAGAGCTGTGCCTAGGTGTTCGAGAAAACATGGGATCAAAGTTTAAAATAACTCATTTAACTAAAATGTGAAGTATAAATTCCCCATTTGGAGTCGGTTTCTACCAGCTGTCTTTTAAGTATTTACAATTATAGCACCAAGAAAGCTAAAAATGAATAAAGTAGCATGATTCACTTTCTATAAGTTATTTCAAAGATTATAGACTTTCATTTGAGGTTTGTGTTAGGAACTCATTTTACTTTTTACCATTGTGAACATGTTCAGACTTACAATTAAAATTTTGAAAAATGTTGGTGACATGTGAAAATAGAAAATGGTACAATGCTGCCTATTTTTTAGCAATAGGAAAATCACATCATTAACGATTCTCATTTATACAAAAAGCACTCTAAAGTTCTACCATCAGAGTCATTCCAAGACTATTTCAGGTGAGTATACTTGGTATCATTCAAGAGTGTTCAGATAGCCTTGAATCTATTGATGACTTGGAAATCTAAAGAAGCTGAAGAAAGAAGAATGCTTAAAGCATTACAAAGAAATATGGGTGTAGGAGATTAATGCTAAATAAAACAACAAAGTAATTACCAATATAGAAAGTTAAGAGAGAGAAAAAGAAAAATATTTAAATGAAGCACCTGCAGTCTGGTCTTAAGCTATAATATCAAATGAGGAACGTGTGTTTACAGTCTCTTACTCATCAATTTAAAAAAAGGCTGCTTGGGCTTCCCTGGTGGCGCAGTGGTTGAGAGTCCGCCTGTCAATGCAGGGGACACGGGTTGGTGCCCCGGTCCGGGAAGATCCCACATGCCGCGGAGCGGCTGGGCCCGTGAGCCATGGCCGCTGAGCCTGCGCGTCCGGAGCCTGTGCTCTGCAATGGGAGAGGCCACAGCAGTGAGAGGCCCGCGTACCGCAAAAAAAAAAAAAAGGCTGCTCCTTCTCATGTTTCACTGTGGTACCACAATGTGCTTTTCCTATCGGAATGTACTCGCCTTGTGTCCTGTTCCCTCAGGAACCATTGCAGTGTTAGGTGGGACATTGTGGACATCGATCAATTTATTCCACTATATTAGCATTTCAGAGAAATTAAAATATTTTTCCTTTAAAGAGATGTTTTAGAAAGGATGTTTATGCTGGAAGCTTCTAACCCAGTGACATTCAGCCTTGAGGAAGACTTTCTTCACCTTTCTCTGACAATTGAGCCTGAGCTACCAAAGACTTCTTTGTCCCATAGCACTACTGGGAGACAGTAAAGTATTGGGTTTTAGAAAAATGAAATTTGAATCCTTAAAAGAGAATCCTAAGGGGAGTTCTATTGTTTTAGGAAAGTAAACTGTTAGACACATGGGTAAAACACTGATTCATTTTATCAGTAGTCATTGACTCTATATAATTTAGTAGAATCACTATTAGATACTCCAGTGTTTTTTATTGGACTATTCTAAGTGGAATAATACCATTAAATACAATCAAAATTGTGTTTAAAAATAGAATATGGACTCGTTGCACTTTGTATTGTTTTTAGCTGCATTTAATTTTTGAGTACAATAAACATTTGGAGTGTGCTAAGTGTGTGCAATCAGAAATAATCATATTTTTGGAGAGGCTGTTTTCATCTAAATTTCCAGGCCTATATCAGAAATGTTAAGAAACATAAAAGATGTCATGAGCTGCAAATGGAGACTAATTAAAATGGTCTTTCCTGCCAGCTGATGTTAAATTCTAAGCACTGGTATTTTTCTTTGCTTATATTTTTGGCTTTAGGTTAAAATCTGGAACCAAGACGGTGTAGAAACATCAGCCTTGTTTCAGTTAACGTTGTAGAAACAGCAAGTTTTCCTTTAATGTCCCTTGGGTTTGTAAATTTTCATGTATTAGATATCTTAAGTATCAGATATAGATCAAATGATTTGAGAAGGAATGATTTGCACTCATCTAAGACTTTGCCCCCATGAGCCCAGAGGGTTTGATGACATGCTCCTTTCCTTACACTTGGAGGCTGGTAAGGTGAGCACTTGCAGCTGCTCTGATGGAAGCTTTTGGCTGCACACAGCTGTTCCTTTTAATCTTTACTGGCCCCCAGGTGCCCTGCAAAATGATGACGTTTTGATCCAAATCTCGATTTGGCCTCCAAAATATAAAAAATTTCTAGTTATTCATTGATGTTAGGCATCAAAGGGTCTTCTACTGCTGCAGGGAGGATAGAGAGATATTGGGAATGAGCGCAGATTTTGGAGTCATAGGTTTGGATCACTAGCTGTAAAGTGATTAACGGCTCTGAGCCTCATTGTTTTCATCTGTAAAATGGAAATCTGGGATAATAATATGTATCTCATAGGGTTGCAGAAAGGAGTAAAGTAGGTGATGGATGAAAAATGTCGAGTCCACAACTTAGTTTATTGTAGGCACTCAATATTCCTTTTTCTCTACCGGGGTCTGAGAGCCTGGTTAACTCACTGTGAGCCCTTGGTTGGGTATCCTGTTCTCATGAGTCTTTAGGCCTTTGTCTCCAGGGAGCAATATCGGTAACATTCTAAATGCTGAGTAAATTGTGATAAACTAACATTAATCCCAAGACAAAATCTGGGAGATACACATATATATGTGTGTGTGTATCATATATATATATGGTACACATATATATAAAGAGATTTATTATAAGGTATTGGCTCATGCAGTTATGGAGGCTGAGAAGTCTCATGATCTGCCATCTGCAAGCTGAAGACCCAGAGAAGCTGGTGGTGTAGTTCTAGGGTTGGAAAGTCCAATCGGTCTGAAGGCCTGTGAACCAGGATCTCCAAGGAAGGAAAAGATAAATGTTCCAGCTCTGGGAGAGAGAAAGAAAAATAGGGAATGAAAGAGAGAGAGAGAGAGAGAGAGAGAGAGAGAGAGAGAATTCAACCTCCCTCTGCCTTTTTGTTCTATTCAGACCCTCAGTGGATTGATGATACCCACCCACATTGGGGAGAATCATCTGCTTTACTCAGTTTGCCAATTCAAATGCTATTCTCTTCTGGAAATACTCTCACAAACATACCCAGAATTAATGTTTAACCAGCTCTCTGAATGTCCCACGGCCCAGTCAAGTTAACACATAAAAGTAAGCATCACAGCCTCCAAGGGGCAAATGTTGTATCAATTTACATTATCATCAGCAGAGTATGAGAATGCCAAGTTTCCTAAAATGTTCACTGACACAGGATATTTTAAATAATTTAAAAAAATATGTATGGTCGTGACGGTGGAGAGAAGTGCAATTTTTTTAGGGAAAAATTGTATCTTGTTATTATGGCTAATATAGATGAAAGATTTTGGTTTCCATCCATTTTTTGAATTCACTATTAGTTTGGAAAGGATGTTTAATATCATTATTATAGTAAAATATTTTAAATTATATTCCTAGATTTCTAGGAGAAAATAGATATTGAGTTTCACTAAATATTTGTTTATCCTCTATTTAGCTGTTTTCTCTCCCTTGATTTTACTTTTTAAAAACACCTATAAATATTTTCTTGTGATTAGTTTGTGTCTATTCAAACTGGAGTGTAGTAGCCGTAGTCTAGTTCCTCAGGGGTCTTGTACAGTTGGGTTTTATGAAATGAAGTTTTTACTTATAAAATTTCAGCTTCATTCTCTGAATATTCAAATACATTTGTCAACTGCTTTTAGAGAAGAGACTGTGAAAGGATGATGATAAATCTGGAAATATAATTCTGATCTTTTGAAACATAAAATTGTGATACAAAGAGCAGGGGGTCCAGTGGTTCTAACTTTAAACCATACCAGAAACACCAAAGGGACGTGACAAAATACCCAAGACTTGGGCTCACCCCAGATCAACTAAGAATGTAGAGACAGGCTAAAATGTTAGTTTTTCAAACCTTTGCAGGTGATCTAATGGGCAACCGGGATTGAAAAAGTTAAGTGGGTGCAAATTCAAATCCAAACTCTGCCCCTACCCAGCTGTGGCATCTCTGTCAAATTACCTAAAATGCTTGGGCCTTAGAGAGGTAAGATGAGGGTAAATAGCTATTGAAATCTAAGCTCTCTACCTGTTCTACGAGAAACCAGTGCTTCCGCAGTGCACGACTGTCCACGGTCCGATGGCATCAGGAAGAAATGTTAACATCGCAGGTACACGTCTGTGTATTTGATGGAGCATATCTGTGTGGTTTATATACAGAGTATATCATTTGAAATTAAAATAGAGGAAGTTTTAAGTGATTTCACTTCAGGGTCCCTGCGAAAGGCCGGGTAACGCTGCCAGTTCTTCTGTGAGAATTACAGATTAGCAAAGTGAGAATTGTAGCAGTTTGGCTGTAAAGATATTAAAAAGTCTAGTAAGTTTAAGTTATTTTCACTCCAGGAAAACTATAATCATTTGAAAGATCGAAGAACAAGAGTGAAATTTAAAATAGTATTACATGCTCACAATCACTGTGTTGCTGGTAAAGACGTTGATGATTGTTTACCTGCTTTTCATTACACTAATGGGCTAATATTTTCATACTAAAAACAATCTGCAGTAGCTGCCTTTAAACCTATGAGATTTAAAAACTTTGCTTGACAGACTTTTTTGGTGGCAGTGGTGGTTTTCTAAGGAAGTCGTCTCATTTTACACCAAGAATAACTTTTCTTTTATTGAAACGTTAATGTATTACTGGACATAAATGTTAAAATGTCACTGAGTACCTTCTCTGTCTAGTTCTTCAGATCTGAGCAGATACAATAGTCTTGAGTAGTCCTTTGCCTAGATATTCCAGAACCGAGGGTTTGCTGAACAAATGACTCTAAACAAAACACATTATAACATAACATTTCAAAGTGGAGCTTAAAAAAAAGCCTAGCAGTTAAAAAGTGTCCATATGTCTGAATTAATGTGTTGATGTGAGTTGATATGTTTCCATGGCCTTATTATTTAATCTTTGTAGATGTGGATCATTATTAACTTTTTATGCAACAACTGTTCCTGTATTGAGTCAACCAGTATGAGAGGCGGAGTTACCATAAGTGACAGGCACAGATTTCTTGATCCAACTCTTAAAACGATGCTTGTGAGGGAAGTAGCATGAAAGATGGAAGAACCCAGGTTTCTCATGAAATTTAAATTGTATAAATTCATATACTAAAATTACTGCTTTTAGCTCCCCTGTTTTACCGGTATATTTTCTAAACTAGGGCAAGTAAGCTAAAATTCATAATTTATAAACAATCTGTGGAAAAATTAGTGAATTATTTACAACACTTTTGAAAAATGTGTTTGTATCTTATACAAAAATTAGCTAGTCAGTTAATCACCACGGTGCCACAAATATGCTGGAAATTAGGGCTTGAAAAAGTGAGTTTGAGAAAAAAAAAAAAGAGTCCTGTAACTCAATCTGAGATTGGAAAACCAAACTGATCCTGAATGGTCTATTTAAACAAGTGCCAATTATTGAATAATTCTCTGACCTAAACAGAAAGTTATTGTATATGGAAAGATTTTTTTTTTTCTCTCTTGGAGTGCTTTATTCCAGATGCCCTCTCAAATTGTTTTTAATTCTCTGTGGGCAGTAGATAACTAAACCTACAGAATGTAGTAATGGCAAGGAGGAAGCAATCACGTTGGCCACTTCTAGTTAAGAGTCATGGAAAAGGCATCTGTTATATATGAATTGCAGACTTATAAGGACTTTGACAGTTCATAGACCAGACCTAATTTATTAAACTAAGTTTCTAATATAAACAGTAATTTGTTTCAGGCACTGACACTGCAGGTCTGGATTATGTGAACCAAATATAAAGAACTGTATTTCCCTTTTGGAAAGTGTGCGCCTTTCGAGCACTGAAAGAAAATAATCTAATATGTCATAATAGTAAACATGATGAACATGGCCCGTCTTCCTGAGCATGAGCTGATTCACACTCTCTCCTTTTTAAATTTTCCAGAAGTTATTTTAAAAGTACTGAGGCACAGTTTATAAACTTCAAAGCACACCTGTGCATTATATTCCAAATGGATGAGAAAATGGTGAGCCTGCTTAGAGAGGTTCAAACTTTCCTGCATTTTAAATCTGAGATGTAGTTCAGTTTAAATTGCCAAAAACATTCTCACTACAAAATCAACTGATCAGAAAAATATGAAGGTTCCTGTTAACCCTGTTGTGTTATTTTGCAGACTGTGTTTGAGGGAATGGGGATCCTGAAATTTACATATAAAAATAGCCTGGTCTTTTGAAAAAGACTATGGACTAAATATAGCTTTATTTCAAGACTTTTGAAGGTATGTTTCAAATAAGTCAACATGTGGCTAGATTTTTAAGTGGCTGTATTCTTTGTTTGTGAAAGCATTAACACATATTCTCACATTCACCCAGTACCCCTTATTAAATTATTTATATGCTGCCAATTCCTGTGTAAGGCAAGAAATAATCTACAAATGCTTATTTTTTTCTTGTTCTAAAGGGTGGCATATTAGCTAGGATGATTTTGGCTGCAACTAACAAACTCATCTTAAAATATGGCTAAAACATAAAGGGCATTTTATTATCTTATAAGAAGTAAATTGGATGGAACTTTCATGATTGGTTAATTCAGTGACTTTATTCTTGTATCTCACTCAACATTGCCTGAACACATGAGAGGGTGAGTTTCTGTTACATTTCCCTTTGTAGGGAAGAAGAAAACTTTTCCTGGAATCTTACATCGGACTCATTGGTCGGTGGCTGGGTCTGCAGACACGCCTATGTTGACCATAGCCAGGAGAGTGGAGTTACCCTGGTGGGCTTAAACTAATCACTGTTCCGCTCCCAACCATGAAAGATAAGGTTATTTGATACCTATACAAAATCGGGGTACATTTAACAAGGAAGAAGAGGGAAATTGCCATTAGGTAGCCAAGGAGCAGTGTCTGCCAAAGGTAGGAATAAGAAATGAAACTAATTTAGTTGTAACATCTGAACAATAGATGGTACTCATAAAAGGAAAGTCTATACAATATTATTTTATTAGTCACAAGCATCTGGGAAGAGCTGCTTCTGTATTTTTCCATGACACGTTCTATACAATGTAAATAGGACACTTTGTAGCATAGTACATTTATAATAAAGTAAAATTCCAGGAGAGGCAGTGTGATATGATTAGACTGAAATATTTAGAGCATTTTGGTTGAACTGACTATGCAGTTAATCTCTGATAAGATTAGTTTTCTCAAGCCATTTTGGTTTATGCAACCCTGAATTGACAAATTATTGACTGAATACAACCAGTCAATTGTTTGTTTTCATATTGCAGAGAAGCTGTCTGAATTTTTCCCTTACCTAATCACTTACTTGTCAGGAGTAACATTAGCTTTGTGTGGGGATAATGAGAGAAAGATGGGGGAGGGAGGAGGGGGAGGGAAGAGACAGTGCAAACATACAGGGGGATCCAATTGTTGGTCACAGTGAGTCACTCAGGGTTCCTTTATTTTACTATATTGGGTGGTAGATATTTTTGTTCTTGCTTGTAACAAATTGATTTAAATAACTTTCCTTTTTTAAAGTTAGATTCTTTAAGATACAACTTGAACTCAATATAATACATCTGATGTCCTTTAAAAATGTATTTTTTTTCTTAGTAAATGGCTCTCCTTATAGATAATGGCAGTGATCTATTGGAAGGGGTTATTTCCTGCCACACCTTAGGGTCTTGAAATAATAGCTTAACAAAATCATCACCTTCAGGCAGTAAATGTTGAAGACCTACTAGAACTACAAGAAACAGTACTAATACTAGGTGTTTCTGTCTATAGCATAGAAATTATGTGCCATTAATCTCTGGAAATATTTTCAATGGGTAGGAGAGATACAGATAGAAAAAAGAAAACACTGCTCTAATCAGAAACACACTAATTTAGGGAATAACTTTAAACGGAGAGATGATATCCGGGGAATAGCTTCAACTGTTTTCCCCAGCTATACTCGAAATAGCACTTGGTCCCGCTGTTAGATTTAGAGCAGTGGCTTACCTGGCCGTTGATCTGATTCTGCCCACAGATATGCTATGTCCATGAGGTATGGCACACAAAGCAAGGAAACTGAAAAACATGTAAACAAACAACAAAAACAAACCCAGTCTTATTTTACAGCTGCACAGGTTTTTGGATTTAGATGTACACGTTTACATATGCAGGCAATTACTTGGGGAAGGCACATTAGTTATACATATGTTTGTAGTTCTTAAGACTATAATTTGCTTTGGTTGAGGTTATTACTGCTTTTTTTGTTTGTAAGAACTTGTTTGTTTCTTTAAAGTATAACTTTTTAATATTGTCTTTGGATTGAGAAACTTCGGCATAACAGCATCCATATAGAGAAAAGTTAATCTGGGATTTAAATCAGTCAGGAGCTCACATTAAAATAAGCTCGTGTAAAATGCCAATTTATTCAGATGCCTCTCTCTGTGTCTCCCACTCCACCCCAATATTCTTCTTCCCTTGAAATAGCATTATAAGAGAAATTTGTTTAGAGGAAAGCATTTTACTTGGAGTCAGGACACTTGAATTCTTGTTCTGCCAACTCCCTGATTTTTACTTCCTTTCATGCTTTAGTTGGGGTAATATAATTCATGTTTTTCTGACCGATTCACATTGATGCCATTTTGGACAAGACAGTGTGCTTCCGTTTCCTCATCTGTAGCAATAAAACTCTGCGATTATTAGAAGCTCAGATTCCCATTTATGGTCTGATGATCTTTGTTTTGCATGCTATGCCTAGAATCAGGAGAATTTTTAACATTTCAAAGGAAGGATTTCAATTATAGATTTGTTCTTGCTGCTAAGAAGCTACATGGCTGTTCAGTCCTTGGAATGAGGTGCACCTGTCCTGAGTGTGATTTTCTAATTAGAAGAACAGCTCATTTCACAAATATAGATTTTCTAAAACCAAGTAATTGCAGCTGTAGAATCACACCTGCAAAAAAATTCAAAAGTTGAAAATTTTCTGTGCATATATTTATCAGTGAATTTGGTTGAAAAGAAAGTATATTGTATAAATTCATTATGGTTTTCTTATTAGAATACTTTTATTTGAGCTTCTGTTTGCTTCTGTATTATTTCTGGTTTCAATGTAAAACTTTCAAAGGAATTTAAAAAGTTTGGTGTTTGCATTGCTTGTTTTCTTTGAGAGAGGCAAAAGCAAAATGAACAAATTTTTAGGGTTATAAAAATTGTATATTTTTTAAGTTAAATAAACCTTTAATGTACACACTTTTGAAGGTATCCCCTTAAGTTGGTATTTTTAAAAATTCCATTTGTTAATTTTAAGACATTATTATTTTAAAATAAGAGAATAAAAATAATATTGATATACATTTAAGCATATATGATTCCTTAAGTTTTTCACTGGATCTCACATAAAATGAGTTACCATTATTACCCATTAGTTGCTGCTTGGAGCATGGAATCTAGTCAAACACAATGTGACTTTTTATTTGTGATTGTGTGTTAATTTTAATTGATTATCAGCTTTTTGATAGAGCATAGGAAACAGGTATAAATGATAAAGGTGATTATTATATTTGAAAGCTTTGGGGGTCAATCACATCAAAAAAGAAACTCAATCTACAAATTCTAAGCTATGCAATAAAGTATTATTCCAAGTAGTCTCTTCATCCAGTATTGAGGAAATTAAATCTGAGGTATCAAATTTCTAAAATTTCCAATATTTGTCTTCAATAAAATCTCCCCTGATTTTTACTTTCGTTCATGCTTTAGTTGGGATAATTGGTGTGTTTCTGATTTATTCTCACAATAAACTGTATTTTTCCTTAAATCGATTGCCCGTCTTTAAAAAATTACCTTAACAGCTATATATTTTCTTACCAATGATTATATTTTATCAGTTAGAAAAGTAGCTATATATCAAAATGTGGAACTTGATGTAATACCCTAAGTGTGGCAGTGTTACTATTAGACTGATAGTCACCCCATAGTCTAAAGGAGCAGAAAATGGTATTATTTGTTCACCACTTATGGTTCTGCTTTTTAATCTTGGTGATGGAATTTCAGGTGTGGATATCAGTACCTCAGTCTGTCTCTACCTCACATGATCTTTAGGACCAATAGCCAGAGACACTCAGTAGTTACTTTGGGTCCCAGGGAGAGGATCTGGCAAAAACAGGCCTTGTTTCTTACTGCCTTTCCCAACCAGCTCCTATACTACTGGTGCTTGCCCATCCTGTGCTCTTGGGACACTGAGAGATTATTTCTGACTCATTCTTACCAAGAATCTCTCCCTTACCCCATGCATTATACTTCCTGAACTCTGGGGATGCTACAGTGGGAGATGCACTAGGTAAATGGTGGTTATGGGGATGAGAGTGGGGTAGGGAACTGGTGAGACTTACTTCTTTGCATAAGATCCAATTAGGAAGCTGATTATCTTTCTAATTTTTAATACTATTTCCAAGAGGTAGCTTATAAAATGACAGGTTTATGTATGTTATAGAGATCAGAATAGTAAAAATAAAGAAAATATGGTGCCACCGTCTGAATATTTCTATGCCTTCAAGATCCATATGTTGAGGTCCTAACCACAAAGGTGATTGTATTAGGAGGTAAGGCCTTTGAGAGGTGATTAGATCATGAGGCCAGAGCCCTCATGATTGGGATTAGTGCCCATATAAAAGAAACCCCAGAAGAGCTAGCTTGCTCCTTCCATTATGTGAGGACACAGGTAAAAGGTGAGGTCCATGAACTGGGAAGTAGGCCCTCACCTGACATCTGCCTGCACCATGATCTTGAACTTCAAAGCCTCCAGAACTGTGAGAAATAAATGCTTGTTGTTTATAAGTCACCCAGTTTATGGTATTTTTGTTATAGCAGCTCAAATGGACTCAGACATATGGTAAACTATTTCGGCTCTAATTCTTTTTTTATGCATTTGTATTTTGCAAATGCTGCTGTCTTTGAAACCTTTGAGAACAACTTATGTGGAATTTATCTTCTGGAAGGAAGGGTAGAATAGGAATATGACCTTACAAAAGTAATGACAATAGCAAAATTACTTCCTGCTTGGAATGAGTGGTGGGCTTCTAGATGCCTGTTTTGATTGTTCCAAAGCAGGGAAGAGAGGCTTAACTTTTTCCACTGCATTACATATAGGAAAAAGGAGAGGGGTAGAAAATAACAGGGTTATAATATAATATGGCATAGACTAATACCCACTTTTCAACAATGGATTTTCCTAGACCTCTGCCCAGAACACTGTAAACAGGGACACTCAGATTAATAGGGATGCAGTAGTCTCCACACACCCCCCAGCATCCCTCATGCTCTCAGCCAGTACACCAGAATAGCTCGGGGTTAGCAAACTTTAATGCACTCCTAGACCCAAGTAATTAATCTAAATGAGTCAGGTGTGTTGAGTGCAATCTGTAGCCACATGGGGAACACAAGCCCTTTCTCAGTTGGGTCCTGGTGACAGCTTTTTTTGCCAAGTGGGAATGCAATTTTCGAGAGAAACCACAAGTTTGGATTTCATGGAAAATATGGACTTTCAATGCAAAATCTAACAATTTTTAAGTGTTGGCAACTGAGTACAGATTAGAAAAAAGAAGAAAAAAAAAAAGAACCCACCTACCGGTCAGATCGGAGCAATGAGTTTGATAGTTCAGATGCAGTTTGATAGTACCAGGCTGCTGAAAATGGTAACAATGATGGTCACAAATACTATCTTCCTGACAGGCCATTTGTGCCCTTGCCCGTAAGTGTAATCATAGATGTATTCACTAAAGCAACCTCTGTGTTTGGAAACGCATGTGGACGGTTTTTGTTAATGTCCATACAAGGGGAGAAGTTGACCAAATCTCTTTTAGATTTTTAATGCACAGAGTTAGCAATACTAGCATTTTGGTATTCAAGTACATATTTTTTATGCATTGAAATACCAGCGTTTTGTTAGAATAATATTGTTTGGGCATTAAAAATCTGAAACTTGGATCATTCACATTTTAAGGCGTACCCAGGATGAAATTTTTTAAATCGAATAAAGTTTAGAAAGTGTTTTTCTGTACTTGCATAGTCTTCCTAAGAAGGAAGAAATATGATAATTACCAAAACAAAAATTTCTTTTGCAACAAAAATGTATACAGTCATAGCTACTTCAAAGATTTATAAACTAGTAGAATATGTGACCATATTAAAATTATACAAATAACTCTGCATCAGAATCTCTATCTAATACGATAATAACTGATGACCATAAAGTTAAACTGGAAATGCTTTTTCTTGAAATTAAATTATATCTTGCTATTAATAAAATGTCTACAGTAGTAGTATAGGTATTTTAATATTAAATATTATAGTGATTTATGGTACTGCTATTTGCTCTATATACAACCAATATATGTACTGACCAATTGTGGCTAATTTGAATGAATGGATACATCGTGTACAAGTGAGGTTTAATAAGATAACAGTGGTAGTATGATTTTTTCCCTGTATTTTCCTACTAGTGATTATATATATGTTAAATATTATTCATTTCTTAAATGAGATCACATACTTTCACCTAAGTGACCTATTCTAGATAAATATTCTAGTTACCTTTCCTAAACCTTGCATGAAAATTTGCAATTTCTATTTCCCTAGGCAGACACATTTTTCCATCATCTACTATCTGAATAACTGAAATACATCTAAAATGTATTTTTGTATGGATGTGATTTCAATATCTAGCAACCCATTTTCTTTCTGTAATTCACATAAAATCGTGTCATTTCTTTTGAAGCTTTTACTAGGTATTTCAGGTTGTGAGAGCAGTACATGATACCAAACAGTACTAATTTGCTTTGTGAAAATGAATTGTATATGATAAAATGTACTACCAAAAACATAGTAATTATTAGGGAGAGAATGCAGCTCTATTTGTGGGAACAAAGTGGCTAAATCTTGGACCAGACAGTTTCCAGATTTTCTGACTGCCACTCAGGTGCTTAGCTGAGCTGCTCTGTACTTCAACCTTTGTTTTTGAACTACAGAGCTCACTCATGGCAACTTTTGACCAATTCCAGGGATGTGTGTTAGCACATGAAAGGGGATAGAATATTTGATATTTTTGAATAGATTCTAGTGCTTATGAATACTCCATTCTACTTTCATAGAGGTTACTAAATTTTGTAATTTACTTTATATATCTGCAATACGTTATTTTGCTTAAAAACATTAACATTGTTTACAGCTGAAATAGAAAAACTAAGGTCAAAATAAACAGCTCTTGTTAAGCAGACTATATAAAGCAAATACCACTGTGATTTTTTTTTTTTAATGTGAAAATCTCAAAGGGTTTTCTCCAGATTTTCAGAGCAAAAAGTGATACTGAGCAAAAGCTAGCAAACCACAAAAAATATAATCTAACAACGTATGAAATGGCATTAAATTTAATAGAAGTGTTTCAATAGAGACTATCTAATAAATCAGGCTAAGCTCTCAAGTAGCATTAAATATTTTATATATGCAAATGAAACACATCTGAGGCTAATTTGACATCAACATCGCCAATAAGGAAACAGTCAACGGATATAATTATTTAACATTTGCAGTGATATCGCAGGAGTAAAATTTTTCTTCGTAGGTTTTATTAATTGCCTCCCTTGATCCATTTGCCTCAATGACATTAAAATAATTTCTCATTATTGGGCAGTAGGAAAATAGACCACCTATGCCTCACAGAGAGTTTATGCCTACTGGGAGTAAGTCCATTTTAGTGTTGATATACGTGAACATTGGGTATATATAAGAGATACTTAAATATTGCATATTGACGATAGTCTTCTGAGGGGAGAAGTGGGCCCCTGCCTTATAAAAGGCAGATGTCAATGCTAGCTATTTTTACAGATAAATATAAAGATATTTTCATTTCCTCAAATGATTGTAAAATGTTCTATGTGCAAAGAGCCACTTTATGAATACAGAATTACCTAGATATGTGTGTCTAAACTATTGCTGAGCTGCTATGGGGGAAAAACATTCTGAGGTTTACAATTAAAATAAAACCTTTCTGACTCTGCCAAATGCTCAGTATGTGACCTTGGAAATGAAGAAAGGCCGTGAGGATTGCAAGAGAAACACCCAGAGCATTGCTGGTTAGGCTGATGCTGTGAAAGTTCACAGGTGGTATCTTCAGACAAGTCAGGACAAGAAGAGGCCACACATCCCATTTGTAGATGAGCATGGAGTTTAGGGAAAACAAAACTCCTCTTCTCTCTAGTTGGTGTGGAGGCCTCACTTGGGGAGTACTGAACTGACATACAAAGCTTGGGCATTTGTTTTGTCATAGTTAAAATAGGGGCTTGAACTTGTAAATCTCTGAGGTCTCCTCCAGTTCTAAAACTTGATAAACACCTTTTCCATTAAATCAGACATCAGTCATTTCTTGGCATTGGGTCTTTCTATTGATTCCTGGAGAAAACACCAAACACCATTAGGAAACCTTTCTTTCTTGATCACTGGTGGAGAGGCACTGATTTCTCTTGGATGTCTGTTCTCATGGACACTTGGTGTATCTCTCTCTTCATTATTTTGTCTGTTAAATGCTCACATCTCATTTACTTAAATATGTTGTAAGTAGTTGATCCTTTGCACGTTTCTTCAAGGTTTGTCTGCTTATATGCCCAGGAGCAAATATTTCACTTATAATATATCTGCTTTAAATTATATTTGTAACAAGGTTAGAATATACACATTTAAAAAGTACAAATATAAAATGAATATTTCGATTGTGCAGAAGGGATGAAGGGCTGCATGAAAAGGTGTTAAATGAATTCGGGTATTTTAAAATTATTTATATGTTGTAGATGAGGTGGGATTTTATGAGACTGCAGAAGTGAAAAGGGTTGTATGTTCCTTTTCACTGAAAGAATACAACCTTTTAAAAATAATACTTTTAATGGAGATTAGAAGGTTCAGAGTTTAAGAGGATATGTGTAACTAGAATTAGGAACAATGCTGACAAACTTCCCAGGTATTCCATGAATAGAATCTTTTGAAATCATACATTCATTGAACTCTATTCTGTGGGAAATAACATGCAGGGAACTAGGGTACAGATGATGGGGGGAGTGGAAGTTGGTAACAATGAGTAAGACACTGGCCCTGGCCCCAAGGAGCTTACAATTTAGCTGGGTGTATGTAGAATGAGAAGAGTATATAAATAAAAGGGCTGAGAAGAGGAATGCTGCGCAGGGAGGTCTTGATCATTAAAAGAGCCAATTTTAAGGATCTCTTTTGGAACATGCATTTGACAGTTATTTGGGGATACTCTCTTCTGTTTTGCTTCATAACCATTTTATTTAGCAAATAAGATTTTAGTGGCCATTTTTAATATGCAATATGATATGACATAACACCAAAAGAATGACTTCATAAATATGACTTTATAAATGGACTTTTGTGTAACTAGAAATTATTAATTATTATATTTAAAGAATATACAAGTAGACATGCAGGAAATAAACTGCTTTTCATGAACTGTTCCTTTAATGATTATTTTCTTTTACAATAGAAACCTTACCAATGGAAAATAGAATATTCTTAGATTGTTGATGACAAAGTATTAAAGAGATCATTTAAGAGTTTCCTCTTATGCATGTGGAATTTGCTGTCCTACAGGGCAGAGGGCTGCAGGGAAAAACTTTTGGATGTAGTGTTAGTAAGCATGGAATACTGAAGGGAACTAAACTAGGATTCAGAAACCCTGAGTTTTAGACCTACCTCTCCTATTTATTTGCCCTTCGTTCTTAACTTCTCTGAGCCTTGGCTTCTTCTTTGATAAAAATGGGATTATTACTACCCACTTTGCCTATGTCATCCCATTGTTATCAGGTTAAAATGAGATACAGTATGTGAAACTTCTCTGAAAGCTTGTGAATTACTACATAGATGCAAAGAACTATGATGAAGAAAGAATAAATTTGTGCCAATTTTCCAGGCATCTTGCCTCTCCTTTTAGAAAGATAATATCTCTTTAATCTAAGAATTATCTTTTTAGAGTAGTAAACCAATATTTTTTTGAACCTGATAATCTCTGGTTTCTAGTTGTATTCCGCTGCTGTATACCGAGAGCTGGCCTGGCCAATTCAAGCATCAAGGTTATTATAAACCAGGTGTAGCTAGACCTAAAGATATGCCATGAGGAAGTCCCTACCATGTGGGAAGGGGAAAATTCCATCCCTTCCATCCTTAGAGGAATGTGGGAAGAACAAAGGAAGGTCAGGTAGGTTAAGAAAATCACATGATGAAGCCCTCATTATCCCTAATCTTGAATGAGGGCAGAGAGCTGAAGAACTACTTAGAAAGACATGAGAAAATTGGAGAACACCAGAACTAATGGTTCAGTTTCCCAAGCATTCTTCTCAGTGCCACGTGCAATTTGGCTTTGACAAATAGAGTAGCTCTGGCAGAGGGAGGAGCCGGGATGAGAATGTTGAAGCTTCTCAACCTGTTCACGGTCTTTAGGGAATTGAAATGTAATTGTGTGGTACCCTAGTGAGGGTCGGACGGGGGCAGTAGTCAGGGGTCAGTAAGAGGCAATGGCACAGTCAGCAGTTAGTAGCAGTGGATGCCATCCTATGCTGAAAGGCCAAGAGGAACTGGTACATCACCAAGGATTCAGGGATGACTGGGGCTCCTACATAGACCCAAGAGGGGAAGAAACACTGCAGGCTGAGAACACTGCACAGCATCTCTGGCCTTTCGTTGGCCATTGTCATGAGAATACATGACATCCTTGCTCATGATATGGGAGCAACAGAAGATAGAAGAGAAAATATAAATGTTTAACTATTCATCCAAAAATATCTTCTGAAGAAGGTAATTGAAATTAGAAAAGCTGGAGATAAAATTAATGGGCAAGTTTTGTATTGTGTCCACCACCTCCTCATCCTACCTCCATCTAATAGGGTAGAGGCTTATGAGGAAGATAAATCTGTTACAGAAAAAAGAATTCTACATAGTTTGAGAAAATGTGTTTCCCTTCTACATACATATTTGTTTCACTCATATACCGTTTCTCGAGGTTTTATCTTATCAGTTATTCCTTCTTTGTTTTTCCCACAGGTGTTCAGACTCTTTATTTTGTCATTCTTGGTTACTTAACTTTTTTTAAAGACAATTTTTCCCAAGAAGGTTTAGGTTTACAATAAAAATGAGAGGAGAGGACAGAGATTTCCCATATACCCACTGCTTCTATCCATGTATAGCTTCCCCCATTATTAACATCATTCACCACAATGGTACATTTTTTGATCAAGGATGATCCTGCATTGACACACCATAACCACCCATAGTTTATATCAGGTTCCCTCTTGGTGTTTTACACTCTATAGATTTGGACAAATGTATAATGACACGTATCCATCCTCATAACATCATATAGGGTATTTTCACTGCCTTGAAAATCCTCTGTGCCTATTTACCCTTTCTCTTCCACCATGGCAACCACTGACCTTTTTATTGTCTCCATAGTTTTGCCTTTTCCAGAGTGTCACATAGTTGGAATCTTACAGTACAGGTATTACTTTTTAATGAATGCCAGTCTTTATTATGTGCTAGGTACCATTCTAAGTGCTTTACAAGCGGTAATTAATTTAATCTTCATAATAGTCCATTGAGTACTACTATAGTGCCTATTTTTCAGGTGAGAAAACTGAGGTACAGAGAAGTCAGTTTTTTAAAAAAAAACAGTAGTCGTGCCAGCATTCCAACTCAGAAAATCTGGTCTCAGGATGCAGTATACCACATGGCCTTTCATTTGTCATGCCTACTCAACCTCTTTAAGTTTCTTAATCCCTTTACATTTAAAGCTCAAAGATAGATCAATATTAGTATTGGATAGTTTTGATTTGTACATACCCAAGAAATACCGAGTTCTTATGTGGCCTCAAACTCACACCCCCTGTCTGGGGAGCGCGCTCAAGTAATATATAATATTTGTCTCAAAAGGCCAGATATTGGTTAGTAGTTGGTTGTCATAAAATTCACCTATTAAAAGCCACTTATTATGTTCTAATAAAAAAGGTACATAGAGTAAGTATGTGACTTTTAAGCAGCTGTAAGCTTTTATTTGGTGATTTTGCCAAGGTTTTGTTTTGGTTTTCATTATTTACCTAGGAGCTCTCATGAGACACATGCAATACATTTTTTATGTTCCATAAAATTAACATGGAATGGCAACAGAAGGCTATTTCTTGGGAGAAGAAAACTTCCTCGTGAAGAAATATACATGCTAAAATCACACATGTCGAAGAAAGTTTATACATTACCTTAGCTCTGTGGCCATATATGCGTAAGAATCTAAAAGAATTTGTGAACATAATTATTTTTATCATGTGGTATGCAATATCATATCCAATTACAAAAAAGTTGAAAATGTTTTTAGGAAGTAAACTTGCAAACTTGGTGCCTGTCCACTTAGCCAGAGAAGAGCAATATTTTGCTTACAGATGTGAAAAATGGAGGGCTATTTTGATAGCCATACAAATTGTCTGTGTAGGGAGAAGTCTCACTCTGTAAGCCCAATATCTTTCTGCTGAAGAGCTGTGGTTCATTGTTTCTTGGTCAGGCTCTGTAGATGAATGAAGAGCACATCTCATATACCAGTGAGGTGGTCAAGTTTTGAAGAAGAAACATTTCTTTCTCTTCAAAGGTGACATCCTATGCAGCAGAGCCTCTGTTGTAACAATACAGCCGTAAATAAGTGGTACAATATTTGAAATCACTTGTGGTCAAATTACATTTGGGTTTGTACTTTAAAGTCTGATAAAGAATAATACAATTGTATGGATATACAATGCTTATTATTAAACTTAAATAAGCAAAGGTAGATGGATATGAAACATGGTACTTATAATATTATGGTTAAACAGTAATTTCTTCTGTTTCACTTTTTTTTTAAGCTTCTGTTAATTAGAAGGCATTACTTGGTTGCTAATCCCTGACAACAATAATTATCGCTTAGACTAACAGTAGGTGGATAAGCTTGAGAGCACAACCTTCCCCTTTAGTGTTCCCGAGTATCAAGAGTATCAAAATAAAGGTTAAGTAGTCATTTAACGAAGGTTAAATAATCCATGTTAAATGGATTTAAAGTGACAAATGTGGTATGATATTTAGTCTTTTACATGACTATAATAGAAAGACCCAGTGGTTCTAATAAGATCAGGACTGTTGGTGGTTAAATACCTCATTTTTGCAAAAGGGAGACATTTCCTTACAAAGGAGTAACAGGCAGATTTTCCTGGGTTTAAACAAGTCTAAGACAGATGACAGAGTGGACAGAGATGCACTTCACTGAGACCAAGCACCATAGGAGGAGATAATTGCTGGACTTTACATCCCTTCTGACTGAGGCTACAACAGAGGCTCTATAAACTCATTAATGAAGTCACCGTGTCGGAATAACTGTGCTGCCTACCTCCCAGCAGGGCCTTCCAGACCCAGAGCTTGTGTGCACATCATTTGGAAGGATAAGCCGTTAAATGGAATCTGCTCTTTGAAACAAGTTCCTTTTTTCTCTTGGTTTCTAAAGCATTAAAATGTTACAATATTTGACTCAAATGAGAATTTAGTGTATGCTTTTCATACATAAGGTGCTGGGTAGGATCTACAGGGATTCTGACAAGGACAAGACAGTGTCCTCGCCTTCAATATGCTTATGTCAGGAAGGAAAATAAGGTAAATCCTAACAGTAGGCACACCATTCATTCATTCATTCAATAGCTATTTCCTGAGCCCCAGGATATGCCTGTTAGCCTCTGGTGGCTGGGAATTCAGGGATTTAAAAAGACAAAGTCCTTCTCTGGAGCTGATGCTTTGCGGAGGCTGTGAGCATGGACCTTGATAAAGACGACGGACTGAAATGAATCAAGGAGCAGAGAACTTGGAGCTGGCTGGGAAGAGCAGGACTGTTTAGAGAGTGGAGGATCATTTAAGTTAAGCCAAGGGAATGAGAGACCACAGTGGTCAAAGTGATGGGGGAATAATGCGCAGCAGCCCTAGAAAAATGGATTGGAACCATGCTGTTGAAGTATTTAATAGGCAATGAATGGCCATTGAAGAATTTTGAGCAGAGTCACAACATAAAAACACTTCAGGAAGGTTATTATGGCAATAGTTATTAACAAAATGGAAGTGAGGAAATCGAGGGCAGGATAAACGCATAAAGGATTATTGCAATATTGGAAATGAGTGGTCAACAGGCCTGACCTTGTGGAAGCAAAGTCAATAGAAATAAAGATAAAAAGCTAGAGTCTATGGGATGTTTTTGATGATCTGAGGCCTTGAAAATTCTTTGAATTAATGTTCGATGCCCGTATTATGGGTAGTATTATTGCCCATTGTACAGTCAATGAATCTTCTCAATTTCTTTCTAACCCATTTGGACTGTGTTTGCAGATATCTGTAGCATTTCCAACTCCTGCTGTTTATCTGGTTGATATCATAGGGTTCTCCGAATCAATCAATCGTTCTTCTTTGCAGAGTTTGTGCTGCAGATTCGCTCTATGTTTTGGAAGAAGGTTATACACTAAGGTTTGCACTATTTAAAGACCTAATTAACCCTTATTATAAATTACTCACTATTTTCTACTTTTTTCCTATCTTTTTGAAATGGAAACTTGTGGCCTTCAGCTCTTTCCTGTGGCATGAGGGAAAATAAGCAGCTCTTGTAAGTACATAGAGAAATATTCCTGTGGATGTGAGAGGTGAGGGAGGCCGGTGGAGTGGAGGAGTGGGAAGTGGGCATGAGATGGCCAGGCTGCCCAATGTTCTGGAGGCATCTCCCAGTTTCATAGAGAGACGGCACATGCAAGAACAGTCATCTGACTCTTGGAGAGGCAGTTCTTGCTTTTTTCTTTTTGTCTATTTTTCTGTCTCTTTCTGTGTCTGTCTTTCCATCTTGTTGTCTTTCTTTTGTTCTGATGTTCTTTCTTCCCTCCCTCCTTTCCTTCCCCCTCCCTCTTTCTTCCTTTTTTCCCTCTTGCTCCCTTCTTTCTTTCTTTAGTACACAACCAGAGTATAACCATCTTAGACATGAAAATAATTGCTCTAGTCCAAATAGAGTACAGACAAGTTTAATGAAGTTCAGGTAGCAGCAGCAAAAGCAACTGTACTCACCGTGTATCTTTTGGTTTGCTTTTCTGAAGGGTACAGATTCACAGAGCTCTCTATTATGTGTTTCAACAGATAAACCATGAGCTGTTTTATTTACTCTTCTGATGGATCCCAAACATTTCTGGATTATGGACCCATTTCAGGAAAAATATTTAGAGCACTCAGTTTCTGAGCCCTCAATAAATGCATGTGTTTTTATTATATTATTGTTATAGTTATCATATTACTTTAAATATTAATATGTTTTATATGTAATATATATAATAAATATAATAACATAAAAATGATATTTAAATTTAAAATAAAAAAAATGGTTAAGAAGAAATATATTCGTGTATCCTATGATAAGTGCATTACTTATCTTAGGTAATGTCTCAAAGCAAACTATACCCTGATAGGCTTATCATCAGTAATAGTGAATATAAATCCATATTTCAAGTAGTCTTTTTGAAGACTGCAAAAATTGACCCTACGTCATCTCAGATGTTTTTCATCCTTGCTTTTACCCCAAAATATGGCTGGTGAGCTCAGCAGAGGGAGAAGAGAAATGGTGCCACTATCTTTCTCCAGTGGTTTGCTTCTGCTTACTTTGTGGTATCTCCTTTGGTCCGTGGTTTCTTTGCAACAATCTTTTAAGCTGTTGTTTTTCTTGTGAAGCTTAGTTTAGGTAAAATTTGATAATAAAAATCTGTAAATCCACTCTCTTGAGCCCACATGCACTGCCGTCCCCTGGATTATGGTGACGGCGAAACAAATGGGTTGGGTTTCTCTGTCATCCACTCTGGTTTTTCCTTCTGAATATTGTGAACACCATGGGGCACACACCACCCACCGAGAGAGACCCAGAACAGGCGCTAGTATCAATCTAAATTTAAATATTAGTAAAGCTTTATTTCTTTCTCACTTTTATGTGAACAGTAAACATAAGTAAAAGTTCTGATAATAATGTTCCTGTGCCATGTGGTTTGTGTTGTTCATGTCCTGAGGTTTATGCATCCTCTCTTTGGAGGCTTCTGCCTGGAAAACCAGCAAAACCCTCTTCAACCCATCTTACTTACTTGCACGTAGTTCGGCGACATGCCGAACCAATAATTCATTGGTTCTAAATGTATTTTATACACTGATAGACATTCCCTAGATGACTTAGTCTTCCCAGGATTCAATTCCATTTTATAATATAATCAGATTATTTTTTCAAATTTAATTTAAAACACACACACACACACACACACACACACACACACCTTTTCTATGGTGTTGTTGCAATCAGTAGTCTGCAATAGATAACATTCAACTTCTACTTCCCTGAAGCTGCCTTTTTGATGTTGATTGATTTCCTGAGTGTTTCTTTTCAGTATAAAGACCACCAATACATATTTTTAATATATTTTTTTAACCTAGGCAATGTTGATATGAGTTAGAATATTTTCATTTCTTTCCAAATGAAAGAATTTTCATTTCTATCTATGAAAATAAACTCAGTTTGGTAAAATATAGGGACCCTAGTAGCAGAGGCTCATAAAAACAAACAAATTAACCAGACAAATATGTACAATTATCTCTGATTCATCAATGTTTATGTAACATAAGTGGGTGTAATGGAAACATTTATAGATTCAGATTTCACGTGTTGTTCAGCTTTGTAATCAGAAGAGAGAAGAAAATGTGCAATGGAAATATCACATTGACCTAGATTTTCATAAGGACATGAACCTGGTCTCTAAATAAGGGTTCAGAAATTTAATTTCTGAGCTAGAGAAACTTTTATACAAATTCATATCCAGAGCAAAGGAGTTCATTTGCTTGAACATATTATCAAGGGTTTTTTAAAAAATCTTGAAACCTAAGTGAGTGGATGGATTGAACATTTAGTCCCTGGAAGATTCATTGTGACTTTTGGTGAAAAACAATAACTTAAGTTTTAGATTTCTCTTCTTAACTCTCCATTACTTCCTGTGTAACTGAAAAAAATGATTTTATTCATCAGTGATTTATTGCCCCACTTTCAAGATAGTAACGATAATTATTCTCACAGTTACAAGAGAAAAAAATCCCATGTTCTCATACTTGACTGTTGTTTTGATACTTAGGGGGAACATCTGTTTACATATAGGCAGCTGTCTTCAGAAAAAAAATAAATTGCAAAATGAGGTAACCCTTAATTTTATCAAGTTAATTCTGTTTCATACAGAATATAGACTTAAGATTTTTGAACAAAGAAAAATTTTGTGTGAAACTAAGTAAACACAAATATATATCCTACATTCAGCGTTTAACCAGTTTTAAAACAAGCCAGTTTCTAGACTAAAGTTTTTAGACTGAAGCATCGCTACATCTTGATTACGCTGCCCTAGTTCTAAAGGTGTTTCGTACCACTTCCTCATCCGTTAGGCAAAGACTACTGAATGGTCCGTTATAAAGAATGAACATTTTTAACAGCTTTTCCTTAAATTAACATGACAGGTACCACAGTGCAATGTTGTTAATCTTTTCCTAAAAGCTTAATGTTGCTATTTAGTTGTTTACTAATAAAGAAAACATTCCTTGTCATTTTAACTTAGACATAGATGGATGAATCTTCAGTGTCTTTGGAGATGGAGAGAAGATCTTACAGGACAAGTAATGATCATTTTCTTAAAAAAAAAAAAAAGCACACACACACATACATTGCCATGAATACTATATCTGAAGAAGATGAAATTAGAAGAAATCATATACATGGAAACACTTTGTAAACTACAAAGTAGCGGTGTAAATGTTATTTTATTTGTCTGCCTGTCTGTCTTTACATTTATTTATTATTTGATCTTCTTGCTTCTTTGTTGCTTTCTTGAAGGTCAACCAGGATAAAGTACTTCTTGGTAGTTTTGCAAGTTTTTGTTTAGCATCTTTCTAATCACATTTCAGGCTCCTGTGTCCATTCCCTCTGGAGCTTTGTTTGTTTATTTAAAAGTCTCATACAGGCCTATCTTCAGTTTCCTGAGGATTTCTTTGATCTTAGTTAAAAAAATTTATTCTGGTTGGGACTGATAATTTGGTATTTCAGACTACTAGGAAATAAGATAATATGTACCTTTAGGCTAACAATTTTATTTTGTTTGTTTCTGTATTCCCTCTAAGTGCTCTGTAGCAATAGATGCTGAACAAATACTAATGAGTGAGGGAGTGAATGAAGTAAAGAAAGAATAGGCAATTTTGGAGGGTCGAATTATGAAATGTCACCAAATATCTAAACTTAGGTTTTCCTTTTGCAGTAGCACGCTGAGTTCTTCATAAAATTCTTCTTTTTACTATGGATAATGACAGGACTGAAAATACAATATCTTTATCATATCAGCCTAATTTTGTGTCCAGTTTTGCTTTGGGTTTAGTACTAGAGCTAATTTTTTTCCCACAAAAAACATATAAATTGGAAAGGCTAGTTAAAACAGGAAAACTTGTCCTGAAGACCATCCACAGTTTGGTTTCTCCTAAAGGAATTAATCTTTGAAACAGTCTTGCAGACTTAGTGTTGGATGATAAAGTTTTGGCCTGATCGTTACATAATAAGCTGGTGCCTTCCCAAGTTATTAAATTTTTAGAATCATTTTCAAAATTGTGTTTATTGGGTTTCATAAAATGTTAATGTTAGTTATGAACTATTCAAAACCTCCAGGAACTTCAGCATTTCTCTGGTGTTCAAGAATCGAGATTTAAAATACACATATTGAGCAGAATAAATAATACACCAAATGAAATACTTTCATCACTTTGAGCTACGTTGTCATCTCTGTTAATAGTAATTTATTGACAGTCTTTTGGCAGGATTAGGTAATTGACAAAATTTGGCTACTAGAGCAATTTTTTTTGCAGAACTGAATAAACTAGTTTAAGAAAGAAAACTATTGATAATGCAGAATAGTTGGTCAAAGTTTATTGATAAGAAAGTCCCAACAATTAGAAACATATATAAGAGGTCTTGATATATATTTAAAAACATCATGCTTGGGCTTCCCTGGTGGAGCAGTGGTTGAGAGTGGTCCGCCTGCCGATGCAGGGGACACGGGTTCGTGCCCCGTGTCCGGGAAGATCCCACATGCCGCGGAGCGGCTGGGCCCGTGAGCCATGGCCGCTGAGCCTGCGCGTCCGGAGCCTGTGCTCCGCAACGGGAGAGGCCACAACAGTGAGAGGCCCGCGTACCGCAAAAAAAAAAAAAAAAAAAAAAAAAAAAAAAATCATGCTTTCAGCTACAACAAGCCTTGGTTGATCCAGGTCGGCTCCCAGGTATTAGATCTTGTCTCTCCCATCTCCTGACTCAGCAGCTCTGGAGATGGTGCAGGGCTGTGTCAAATGGTAAAGCTTCTTTTTAGGACCCCAAAGAATTCATTCCCTGTGTCAGTGAAGTGGTTTTACCCTCTCCTTTAGAAACATCTAGTTTGGTTTAAGTTTTTGAGGGATAGGGAGGATAGTTCGAAGGTAGGAGGGATGGGATGTCATGCTACAAAGATGCTGCAACGGGAAGAGAGAGGGCCAGAGTGGTAGGAAGAAACCAGGTTTAACATGACCTCTGGGGCCACTAGGAGTACCATTTAAGTCAAGGAACTCATTTTGAATCACCATAGGAAAGCATTTCAAGGAAGAGTTCTCAGAAACTTGACCCTCTTTCTCCTTTTCTGACTTCTGCTTATGGTACTGCCAGTCTCGTTTTTACCAAGGCTAGAAACTTCACAGTTTTTCTGGTCCCTCACTTTCTACCTTATCAACATAGCCAAATATTTGCCAAGATCTGAAGACTGAATATGATACAACCATTATTTCCTTTCCTTTATTTGGCCATCCCTCATCTAGTCTTTCCTTCCAGTGCTTCCCTATATTCCGAAAATCTAGCCAGACTCATCTCCTAAAGCACAAACCTCATGGATTTCCTTCCTTGATGACAGAATAAAGTGGTCCAAGTTATACCTAACCTGACACTCAAGGCCCTCCGTGATCACTTGATCAAAATCCTCATCTCAGTTATTTCCTTTTATTCATTCATGCCACTTTCAACCATGAAGTTGGAATGTTAACTGTTGTCCGAACAATCCCAAAACTCTCCACTTCATTTGGGGAATTTTTTTTCAGCCTTGCCGTTTGTTTGAAATACTATACACTCTTCAGGATCCATTTCAAATGTCTCCTCTTTCCTGGTGCTTATCTGACTCCTTTAGCTTAAATAACTGATCTTTCTCTCTCTTTTAAATGTCCATGATACAGTTTTAATGGCATTTATTAGATTCTAGGTTTTACTATCCAGTCATTTTTATCTACAATTTTTCTCAAACGGTAATGCTGTTTGATACATGTCAAATAAACAAATGAATGATGTATCCATGAATATATTTCCTTGTGAGATCACTTCAGAGTGGTGGACAAAAAGGGGATTATTTTGTTTATATTTTTTTAATGTTCTAAGGCCATAGTAACATGGCCAGTTGAGAAAGGGACTTTAATAAATAGCATATAGTGTCAGAAAAATCACCCAGGACAATTTAATGTCTCGCCTTGCTCATCTTACAATTTCAAAGGCCCTTCTTAGACTGATGGGCTGAAACATATTTGTGATGATTTTCATCTTTATTTTATTGCTGCTGACTTACTACATGTAAAGCATTGATCTTTCATTATATTGGTTTTAGTTTAGGTATTTTGGGTATTTTATTTCAAATTGTGTCCAAATGTTGTCCTTACTTGCCAGAATGGGCCATAAAGAATTTTGGGCTTTAATGGTTTATGAAAACTTTTATTCCTAAATATGATTTTAAGAGGTAGAGATGAGGAAATGGCATTTCAGGCTGACAGGACAGTTTGAGCAAAGATCAGACAAGGTAAAAAAATGTTAGGGTCGTGTGGAAGTTCAAGTTCTGTTTGCTTGCTACAGAAAAAATGGCAACAATCTAGGGCATTGAGAATCTCACATTTAAAAGTTTAGACCTATAGATGCCTGACACCCTTGGAAGGTTTACAGCTGGGAAATGAATGAACAAAACCTCTATTTTCAGTTATATGCATGATGGGGGTGTGAAGGGTAGACGGGACATATGAAAAACTAGAAGTGAGAAAACAAAAGCCTCTTGTGATAGACTAGGTAAGAGGCCCTAAATTGGATAATCAGGAGGGCTGGGCTTTTGGAGTTGTAGCAGAGGAAGACTGATAGAGTGTTTCGTCCTCAAAGTGTTGGCAAATCTTCCTGATGTTCCTGGCATGGGTGATAGGAAGGACAGGTCGTAGCGGCTCTGGGAAACAACACTGGAGGATGGAGGGTGGCAAGCTATGAGTACGGATACGGTTTCTGGCCCACTGAGTCTGAATTCAATTCAGATTATGGACATTGTTATGTAGAGAATCAAAAATTCAGATAGGAAATTCAAGAGATATGGGGCTATAAATTCAGATTTAAAAGTCATAGCATAGATCTGATTGTTGAAACCCAGGGAAAAGCTAAAAGCAGCCAGACAAAGGATTTATAGCAAGAGGAAAAGGATGGAACAAAAATCCTCCACAAACAGGTGAAGGAAGAAGGATGGAAGGAATAATGGAGACTGATAAGAAACAGAGTTCATGGAAAGGGTGGGCTTAACGGTTGCCTTTGCTAGGTGGGGCTAGGAGCCGGCTTGCAGGGAGAGTGGCAGTGGGTCAGGAGGAATTTATGCCCTGCTCTTGCTTATGAATGACTCACAATTAAGCATTCAACTTGTCTTCATGTATTTGAAAATTGTTAAATGTTCTCCTTCAGCTGTGCTGTTTCTTAGGCAAAAATGAGTCACTTTCCTTTCGTTTAACCTAATAAAGCATAATTTTGAAAACTTTTAACAGCTTTTTTTTAGGCTCTTTAAAGAATTGCCTCCAACTTTTCACACCCCCTTTCACATGTGATCCCATCGTACGTTAAAGGGAACCTGATTAGCTGAAGAAGATCATGAGGCCATTTTTCCTTGACCTGCCGCTAGTTACAAAATTCAAGTATGACGTTTACTTTACAACCTGTAGCATTGCTGGGCAAGTTCACTTTTGGTGTTCAACTAACTTTTGACCTTTGCTCACAGTATAATACCTACCACAGGTTCTCTTTGCAAGTGCATATCAAGCATGGAAAATTTTTTGCAATGAATCCTGGAAATGAGTTTAGTCTTAATCAACTTAATAGCTTTTTTTTTTTTTTTTTTTTTTGCGGTACGCGGGCCTCTCACTGTTGTGGCCTCTCCCGTTGCGGAGCACAGGCTCCAGATGCGCAGGCTCAGCGGCCATGGCTCACGGGCTCAGCCGCTCCGCGTCACGTGGGATCCTCCCGGACCGGGGCACGAACCCGCGTCCCCTGCATCGGCAGGCAGACTCTCAACCACTGTGCCACCAGGGAAGCCCTTAATAGCTATTTTTAATGTGGCATGGTGTAACCTAAATGTGTACCTATAAAACCATCCAGTTTAGAGATGGATTAGTCATTGAACTGGTCAAGTTAGTAAAAACACAATTAAGGCTAACTTGGTTGCTTCTTCTTATTCATATGTGGGCCTATGATTGTAAAAGAAAAGGCCAAATAAGCTTGCATTCCAACTTTTTTTACTCAGCCATTTAGAATAGCTCATTTTTTCCTGGTGCGTGCCTGCGTGGTGTGTTTGTGTATGTTGCTATATATGCTCTTGGGTTTTAGAGCACTTTTTCTACATTCTCTCTTATTATTTTCACTCTATAGTCAGAATTATATTTACTTCTGCACATGGTTTCTTCCCTTCTTCATCATAAACTCCCTTAGAGGCTAGGTCAGCGTTTTGCTTTCTCTGTGGTCTCTATAGCACTCAGCCTCATGGTTTGTTTCAAGAACCTACTTAATAAGGAGTTGTTAAAAGAATTAATCCAATAACACCCTAACAGTGTTGAGTTGCTATCTCCGTTTTGTATGTCTGATTGACATTTGTTAGATCCTTGAGGCAAAGGATGCTTCTACGTTGTCTTTGTGATCTTTTCTCTTACATCTAATATATTTCCTTGCCCATGGTAGGTGCAATTATTCATAAAACAATGTGTGCCCATGGTAGGTGCAATTAATCATAAAACAATGTGTAACTGCTACATGTCAGACACTGTGCTAGGCATTGGGATGTACAAAATGAAAAGGTGGGATCACTCCTGGGTCAGTGCAAGGAGTGGGGCCCACACATTTTCCTGTCTAGATGTTTGTATGTGAAGAAAGCTGAAGGTTTATGGGACATGCAGTTTAGGCATAGTTATAAAACATCAAGATGTGAGAGATCTTGAAAGCCAGCTTAACTATAGACCTAATCCTATTAAAAAAAAAACAACTTATGTTTTTCATTAATTTTCTTTAACATTGCATGTGTGTTAATTCCCATTATACTATCTTTGCACATAGAGACTGTAGTAGAGACTGGGATATGTGCTTACCCTAATGTCCATTCTTTCTTTGCTTCTTAGCAACTGACTTTTAGCTGGATACCTGGCCACCTGAAATTAAAGTCTCTATTTTCCATCTACCTGAATTTAAGTGTGTCCATGTGAGAAGGCTCTGACCAATAAGATATATAAGTGAAGGTAGTTTATGAGTTTCCTGGGCAGGCTGATTAAAGGAAACTGTCTCAGCTGAGAGGACCCAGTCTTTGGCCCTTTTGTCTTTCTTTTTTATTCTGGCTTATAACACTGATGTAATGGCTGGAGCTTCAGCAGCCATCTTGGACCATGAGGTAATTTTATACTATAATCCATATACTAGAATGATGGAGCAGAAGGATAGGAGATTGGGTCCCTGATGGAGCTGCCTTACCAGTCTTAGACTGCTAATCTCCAGACTTCCTTACATAAGAGAGAAAGTAACTTTTATTTGTATAAGCTTCAATTATTTTACAATTTCTAAGTCTCACTAGTACAAAGGCAATTTAAAACATTTTGTATTAATCTCCTTTGGAACATAGAAAAATATTATAGACATAATAGATCCTCTTAAGTCATGTTTGATTTCTTGGCAGATAAAACTACCTGAGGGAGGGTGTTATCACCTTGAGATTTTTTGCTCTGGCTACAGAAAAAGGACTTAAAATAAAATACAATTTCTTAGTTCTTGATCTTAAGCAGTATCTTATGAGGGCGGACTATGTATGCAGTAAAGAATGGACCTTAGTTTGAATTTTTTTCTGGCAGTGTGACTACAGATAAGTCACATTCTCATCTGTGGAAAAGCGGTTGCATCTACTGCCTGGCTGGTTGCGAATATTAGATGATTAAATGAGGTAACATAAGAAGTAACATAGTGGTCTTACTTCCCCCTTTCCTTTTTCTAAGAATAAGAACTTTGAAAATTATAGACTACGCCAGGTTGATTCAGATAATTAAAAGAGGCATTTTCCTTAAATGATATTGATATCTCTTTGGTACTAGTGTTGTACTTTTTGTCAAAAGTCAGATTTCTAAATCCTCAAATTATCTTACTTACCTTTTGCCAATATACAACCTTGCTTTCTATTTTGTACAATAGAAAAAGTTGGTTTTGAAAATTACGAATAAATAACTAAATATACATTATAAATAGTTATTATGGCATATAGAAACTGATCATTTTTCTTTCGCATAAAATTCAGAATGATTCTATGTCAGCACTATAAGGTTCTTCCTAATGTACTGTCATTAATACTGATTACTAAGCCCTTTTCTTTTTTTAAAAAAAATTATTTATTTATTATTTATTTTTGGTTGCATTGGGTCTTTGTTGCTGTGCGTGGGCTTTCTCTAGTTGCAGCAAGCGGGGGCTACTCTTCATTACGGTGCACGGGCTTCTCATTGTGGTGGCTTCTCTTGTTGTGGAGCACGGGCTCTAGGCTTGCGGGCTTCAGTAGTTGTGGCTCACGGGCTCAGCAGTTGTGGCTCGCGGGCTCAGCAGTTGTGGCTCGCGGGCTTTAGAGCGCAGGCTCAGTAGTTGTGGTGCACGGGCTTAGTTGCTCTGCGGCATGTGGGATCTTCCCGGACCAGGGCTCGAACCCGTGTCCCCTGCATTGGCAGATGGGTTTTTAACCACTGCGCCACCAGGGAAGCCTACTAAGCCCTTTTCTTAACTAGCTTCCTCATCTGATTCCATATGAAATTGTAAATAGTATAGCTGTTTTAATGATATTAACCATTAAGTAATATAGATTATGTTCTTGTAAAATTTTAATTTTCATCTTACAGCAAACCCAATTTTACCATTCTAAATTAAACATAAACAATGTCTTATTAGATTTATTCCCGGAAGTGTTCAGAAGTACCCATTTTGCCTTATTATTTTAAATTCATATGGCTGTCAACATCTAACAGGTGGCAATAGAGAAAACAGCTATCCTAAATTTATTATTTTCACCATATATTTAATATTTGGAAGTTAATTACTTTTTATATAAGGGGAAAAATAGAACAGTCTGGTACAGATTAGAAAAATAGGAGATGATATGAATAATTAACATGGGTTTCAGAAGAGATCTTCATTAATCATTAGCAACCGTTATAAATATTTTAGATTTTTATTAAAAATCTAATGCCAAACATTTTATAATTTGCATGTTGAGGAGTGAGAGTGCTTGGGAAATGTTTCATAAAATAAATTCAGAGTCAGCTGGAATTTCAGAACTGAACTTACAAACTCAAGTTTTGTTCACTTGATCAATAGCTGAATGTATCCTGTAAATAACTGTCACAAATCAGCATGAATATCGCTTCTGAAACCTTGGTTTGATTTTTATTCCAAATACGCTGTAAGCTTTGTGCAAAATATAGAATAATAATAGAGTACTTGAGATTTTTTTCTTAAAGTTCTAAAAACTTTAAAATTATATAAATTTGGTGTATTTAAAGATTTCGTTATGAAACATTTTTGTTATAAGGTGATTATAAAGAAAGCCTTAAGAGGATCACTGTTGAAATAAAGTGAAATCCCAATATGGCTTGCCCACCTTTTCATGATTGCTGGCTTCTGTTTTCTCTCACTTCCATTCGTACTGTATCAACCATCATCGTGAGTTGCGGTGCTTGCCCTGAGCAATTGTGCTTTCTCTTCCCTCTGCTTTGCAGATGCGTTCCCTCAGGCCAGAATTGTCTCTCTCTCATCTCCCACTCTGCCTGCCTTTGCCTGGTTTAAATCCTATTCACCTTCAGTGTCAGCAGAGAGGTTATTTCCTCTGCAAGACTTCCCTGAGCCCCAGCCTAGGCTAGGAGTCCTGCCTCTGTGTTCTCAAAGTGCCCTGTGCTTCCCTACTGTCACACCTCCCATGTCAATGCCATACTCTGCAACTGCCTCTCTAAATCCACTTCTGGACTGTAAGTCCCCGAGCAAGGACCCCACTACTCCATGGCCTTTGCTACCATGGTAAACCTGCATCTACCAGAATGCTGGCACATAGTAGGCAGTCAATAAATATAATGAATGAATGAATGAAAAGGAAGAAAATGAGACATCCTCAGCTTCAATGTATATGTGCATGTAAAATGCTAGCTCTGACCACATTTGTTCCCTGTTACTGAATTGGATTTCAGCATGGCCAATTTGATTATAACTACCTTTAAGAATATTGCTTGATTTATTTAGTCACAGTTTTTGTGCCGATTGTGAGGATGACTGTGATTATCAGAATGACATCCACATAACATTATGCTTGGGCTATTCCATTTAGATACATCAAAATCAATATATATTAAGAAAATATATAATTTATCAAGGTTGAGGGAAACACTAGTATTTATAAATATGAATTCAAATGCTTTTTAATGAGTGGCAGGACATTTTAAAGGAAAGATGTAAAAAGAAGAAGTTGGCAGCAGAATAATTTAAATAGAGTAAGAATTTAATTAAAAAAACTTTATCTCGGCATTATCTCCATTTTGTGATGTCATATTTATGGATGTTTAATTGCACTTTAACTTAAAATAAAGTTGGGGTAAATGCAGGAGACTAAACATACCACAAAAAATTGCTAGTCTTTATTTTCAAGGTCTGCAGTGGCTTTTCTTTCCTTTCTATATTTATCCTTCAACAGTAATAATAAAATAAGTTGGAAGCGTTGAACCATGTCATCACTCCTCCATGGTCCCATTTAAGCAACCCTGTCATCTGGGCTTGTGTCCGGCCCAGAAGCAGGCTGGACACATCTTCAGGCTGCCGGGCCACTAGGGGTGACAAACAAATCTAACATAAAATGTAGCTGGGAACCTACACACATCCTCAGAAACTCCTGTGTGTGTTAAACATTTGGAGACAAGTCTTCACCTCATTTTTTAAAAATTTTATTTCCCTCTCTCTTGGTGTTCCCTTCATCCAGCTCTGCACTTGTTCATTTTCTTTGCATTTCCTGTCACTTTCTCTGTTTCTATCCCCCCATCGTCTGCCTGATCCATACTGCACTATTGCTCCGTAGTGAATGATGTATCACTAATGCCTTAATGACAGAATGAACCACCTGCTGCCCATGGGCCGCAGACGTGACAATGCCCGCAACCACAGAATTTCAGAAGAGTATCAGAACAAGAAAATAAACCTATTCAAATGGATAAACAATCACATTGATTACTTCTTCACACTAGCTCGCACCGTGTGCTTTGTTCTGAGAAACTACCCCTTGAGTCAAGAGAGCCTGGGGCAGAGCATGTGCTTCAGGTGATGGGTGGGGCCTCCATAGGGGCTGCTACCTGGAACATGGCTTTGGGACACGCATACCAGGCTTGTGAGATGGTACGAGTGAAGAATCAGAGCCCATGGACAGGAGAGGCATTGTGGCATTGCTTACACGTCCTTGAGCGGGGTAGGGCTGCTGTGAGAATAGTTTCCTGTAGCTCTGTCCTAGATCAGTAATTGGGAGGGAAAGCCACACAGTGTGTTTAGTTCTCCTTCTCTCTTGCTCAGATTTACCTGTCCCACCCCAAGTCAGGGCAGCTTCTTCTGCTCCAGTGCACCAGGAAATCTCAAGGGAATCTCTCAGTGATGCTGAGTATTTTGTCCCTGTCTGTGGCATAACAAATGTGCCAACCAATTGCCCTGCCCCGAATTCCTCACACCTGTGCTATTGGGTCTTATTTATCATTGCATGCTATGGTATGTTGTAGCTCTGTAGATTCTGACACCTTAGCTGAAAGCAGATGGTGGTGGATGGGGGAGAGACAAACAGAGGTGGGTGGGAGGGAGAAGAAGGAAAGGGGAAGGATGTGGAGAAGAGGAAAGAGGAGGAGAGAGAGAAAGAGGGAGAAGGAGAGCTGGATCTTAATGTCAGGGAAATAACGAAGAACACATTGTCTATTTCCTCATAAAAAAAAAAAAACTAGGTATGTATAAGTATGTATATAATCCTCTTGAAAGCAATTCTTAAATTTTAACTCTTCATTTATCTCTCTGATGAAGAGATAGCATATAATTAGAGCAGACAGCTATAGAAAAAATAAATTCCTCAAAGAGGGCAGATAAAGTCAGAAAAACTAAAGTGGTACAAGTTTTGCTCATAAGCATTCCAATCTCTATTTTGTCATTGAGTCTAACTCTAAACCTGATTGTAGTATTCTTTGCCAGGGAGAAACTACTTATTACCTTTGTTCAATATAAAAACTATTAGTTTGTTACTCAAAGAAATAATGTAATAGCTTCTCGAATGTAGTTGTCATTCTGTATAATGCTTTAACCCCTCTTTTTCCCCTTCCATCCTTAAGGCTTTATCATAGACAGCTTCTCACTGTTGCTGTTGGATCCTTCTGCTTTCATGTTGGATCCTTCTTCTTCCCTCTGGCTGCTTGGGGATTGGAGATAAAGGTGACACAGGAAAGGGCTGCTCTGGCTGGGCCCATAAAATGCTAAAATTTGTTTTTAATTTTTCTGGTTGAGGTCTGAATATGGTTGGGAAATAAGATTGTGTGTGACAAATGAAATAGATATGTGTTCCCACTGAAAACTTCACCAGATGGGATGAGGTTGAAAACTTCTGAGGTCCTCTTCCTGCATCTCCATCACTAGCCCCAGGAAATGGAGCTGTTTTAGAGACACAGGCCATCCACTAGGACTTTTCCTTAGTGGACAGTTACTATGGTGCATTTAGTATAAAAGCATTACCAAGCCCATCTGTGACTATTATTGTGTGCTTATGAGAAACATGGCCACAAGCTGAAACTTCGGATGAACTCTGTACACTATAGCTAGGATTCTATTTTAGAAAAACTCTCTCAGACTGAGCTAAATAAATTAAAATGAAAAGACGGATATTTTGGATAATAAAATCTAGAGTAATACATACCACACAATGGCATTCAATGATGCTACTCTTCAGTCCCATTATTCTGCCAGCGGCCAAAAGGAGCAACTGCTCTGGAAACTGACATATGACAAAGCATGCCCTAGAATTGCTCTTGGTTCTTGTTAAAGTAATAGAATCAAGAACATCTTCTCTAAAAGACTAAGAGAGATTTCACCATGCCTCACTTCCCTCCTGATCTCAGTCACTACTTTCCAGTCCCAACTTTATGCTGCTGTGTCCATTTTCCTCTCCGTAACTTCATCCACCCCCATCCCCCAAACTCTTCCAGTTTGTCTACTGAACATCCCTTTCTGTGTCCAGTGACTTCTCATATTCCTCAACCTTTACTCAGAACTCCATCTCGTGCCTTAACTGAAAACTGGATGTCCCACTTTCTCTGCAGCCCCTCTCAAGCATGTCCTTAGGTCACTAGGTGAAGTAGGTGACCTCCTCCCTCTTGGTAGCCTTTATTCACCTATAATTCACCTAACTCCTGCACAACCCATTGCTACTCTGAGCTTCATATACTGGTACTCTGCCACATTCCTACCATCTTCTCTCACAAATCTACCAACTTTCTTGACAGTTTCCTTTGTTTACTAAAGTTTTCTGTCATATTCTAACACTGACCATCTTGTTGGGCTACTTAAACATTCATGGGTGATTATAACAACTTCTTACTACTGTTCCTCACGGCTCCTTGGTAAAAGAAAGGTCAGTTCCTGTCCTCTCAGTATCTTGATAGTCTCATTTCCCATGACTTTTCCTCCTCAGCCATTGCTCCCATTGTTGTATCATGGATTTCATCATCAAATCTGCAGCACCTCCTAATTATAGGTTTTCAGCCTTTTATGTGAATCCCAGTTCCTCTGCTTCTTATTTGCTTAGCTATTCCCTCTAGAGCAATTCTTTGTCCACTTCGAGAAGTCCAATGCATTACTCCTATCACTATAACTCTGTTTATCAGACCCACTTCTTGGGTCTTTTTTCATGGTACAGCATTTTGATCGCTCTCTTGACTTGCCCTCCACCTAAATTTACAGTAAATTTATAAATCTTCTTACATCTACATCTATTTTCTCTTCTTTTTCTCTATTAAAGTGGAGGAAATGTCCCTCTACCTAGCAAAGGTAAGTTTTTCCACTTGTCCTGTAGGACACGCCCCCTCTCACCTTTTCAAATACTTCCCTTCTTCAGTGATTCCCCTATCTCTCTCCCACATCAACCATTTCCCCTTTATAGTGAATCATTCCTACTAGTATTTAAACATGTTCTAGAATTTTCTGCCTGAAAGCCCCCCTCCAATCCCACTAAACTGAACCAACAAGGTCTTTCTTTGGTACTTACACTCCATGTAGTTACTACCTCATTTCTTGGATGTAATCTTCTCAGCTGTCTCCCTCCCCTTCTCCATTACTTTTTCAGTTGAATACGGCTTTTGCATTTACCACTCAATGGACAAGGTCAACATTTGTGTTGGCAAATCCATCTAAAAACAGCTAATTTTCTATCTTCATTCCACTCAAATTTTTGGAAGCATTCAACAGAGTTGGGGGTTTTCTCCCTATAGAAACACTCACCTTTCTTAGTTTCACCGACACTACCATCTATGGGTCTTTCCCTTATTTCCCTGGTTCCTCCTTTTCAGTTTCCTCTGCCAACTGACTAGTAAATGTTGGAGCTCCATTGGGTTTGCTATCCTCTGGGAAGCTTATCCCTTTCATGACTCTAAATACCATCCATATGCCTACACCCCTTAAGTTTCCATCTCCAGCTTAGATTCTCAACTTCAGACTCACAGCTTCCCCACATATACTTGGAGAATTCATAGACATATCAAACTGAACATACTCCAAATTTAACTCTGTATCTTAACCCAGTCACCCTCTCTCTAGCATGTCCATCCCCCAGCTTTCCTCATTTGAGACCAGGGAACATGCTTGATTTTTGCTTTTCTTCACTTCTGCTTCTAAACCATCAGCAAGCCCTGTTGATTTTACTTTCAAACTACATTCTTTTATTAATTGAAGATACTTTATTTTGCATATCTAGCTTTGGAACCATGTAAATATTCTATATATTTGCTTACAAAAAATTATAGCAAAATGAAAAAAGCAATTTCTAAATATTAAATGGAAAATAAAACAAAACCGTGCATAGTTGACCCTTGAACAATGTGGCGGTCAGGGTGCTGACCCTCATGCCCTTGAAAATCTGCATATAACTTTACAGTCAGCCCTCCCTAGTGAGATATAGTCTAAAGACAAAAAGAATGGCAAAGTAATATTAAATAAGAGTTATATTGTTAATAATAATATTTTGTACTTATATATAAATAATTATGTTAATGTGACTGGAAACCAATAATTTTATCATAGAACAAGATACAAATATTAAATCAAGGAGGTTAAGTGAAAATCCTGTTATCCTTACATTTGAGTTGGAAGTAATTTAACTTGTGATGTATTTTTTTCTGAGTGAAAAAAATATCAAACTACATTCTTGCATGTCCCTGCTTCTATCTGTATCCCCACCACTACCTGGCTAGTCCAAACATGATAACCACTTACCTGAATACTTGCACAACAAGAGCAGCCAACTTTCCCTTCTGCTGCTTCTACTCCATTTGCATATAGCAGTCAGAGTGATCTTTTTAATATGTCAATCAGATGATGTGGCGTTACTGTTTACAACCCTTTAATATTTTCTTAATCCTGTGAAATAAAATCCAGCCTCCTTATGGCCAATAAGACCCTGCATGATCTGAATTCTACCTACATCCAGAGTTTCATCTCAGTTTGCTCTTTTCCTTGGTCACTGTCCTTTACTGACTTTGACTTGATTTTTAAATTCCTTGAACACGCCGAACTCTTATTGCAGGGGCTCTGCCTATGCTATCCTTATACCAAAACTGCCTGACCTTTCCTGCTTTTTCACAGCCGACCCTTGATCCCTCAGAACTGACCCCTCATTGTCGAGGTCTCGGTTTAAATGTCAATCCCTCAGGGAAATTTTCCCTGACTACACTATGTATCACACATCGACCCTTGATAATCTTTACCATATTATCCTTGTTTTTTGTTTCCCTTATGAAAATTATGATAATTTATACTTATTTACTTAAAAAAATTTATGTACCTGAATTGCCATATCACTCACTATATTTTAAGTACCACGAGGTCAACCATGTCTCTCTTGCTCTTTTGTCTCTCTGTGCTAGGACTGCTGAGCCTCCAGTCCTAGCACTGAGCCTCCAGTCCTGGCACAGTTCCTGGCATATAATAAATAGTTGCTAAATGAAGTCTATACCAAATTCAGACTTGAAACAAGTGGAATTTTTGCTTATGTTTATCCTCTCCGCTATATTACATCATATTCAGTAAAAAAAAAATCTTCATTATTAAAAATATGTATACTCAAAGGAGATTCCATAAAATTTTTCTTTGGATAATGGTAATCTCTAATTATACATGTTTATATAATAATGCTATATGATTATGTGGTAACTTCTATTTTAGGGTCTAAAAACTATTTTGAAATAATAGTTAATGAACAAGCAGATGTGGTGACACTGGGTCAATAAAATAATTTTACACGTAACCCCACTTGCTTTCTTAAGAACCCTGCTCTATCAAATGTACATGATGAGTTTGATTCAAGACCTAGTGACTGCTTTGACCTAGTGATCCTCATTTAGTAAATAATGTGCCAAGTTGAAAATCAACAAAGTTCCATAATTAAAGGTCCATGAGGTGCTTTTGTTGATAGCCATGGTGGAAAAAAGCTTACAAAGAATGACAGGAATAATAAATAATTATACTCCTCTTACCTGACATTTACTGAGTACCACTGTATTCCAGAAAGTTTTCTGGACTCTGGGACTGTAATGCTGAACGTGGCATGATCTTTGATTTCATTGTAGTGGGGAGACGTGTATATCAACAGGTGATTATAGTGCAGTGTGGTAAGTGCCATAGAAGAGTGCTGTATAAACTGCCTTGCTACATAAAGAAGCCAGGAAAGGCTCCACACATGAGATTTTTGGACTGCAATTTAAGAATGAGTAGGGGTTGGCCAGGAAGAGAAGGTGAAAAATAAAGAGGAGGACATTCTCAGAAGAGGAGAGAGGCATGCAGATGCGAAAGAGTATGTGACACGTTAATGAGAATGATCAGTGAGGTTGGAACAGAGGATACAGGAAGGGGAGTGGCAAGGAATGGTACCCATTTCCTAGCTGCACTGATGTTTCTGCAAAAAAATGATGAGGACTTAGCATGCTCCATCAGTAACTGAGAAGGCTGTAAAACATGAAAACTTCATTCTATGCAGTTTATCTCCATTACATTTTAGGTTAATGTCATGATTTAAGAGTTCATAATCTCGATAATGTTATTATAAAACTGTTTAAATAACCAGCCTGAGCGTTTCCTGCCATTTTTCTTTAAGAACAGAGATCATTAAGTCCATTCAAACATGGTGGTCTTTTATCTATACGTTTCTGCATCTTTAGATAATTTAGGGCCTAAATTTTAGGCTATCAATTTCAGGATTGTTTAAAGGTTAAATTGAAAAAGTTTGGCTTATTAGAGCTCCTGCCCATGACTCGTTTTTTACATATGTAGAGTGGGTGGTCATCTGTGTTACATGATGGGGAGATTCCAGGAATGCTTTCTCGCTCATTCTTTGGCAACCCATGAGTCACAGTGATAAACCTGCCATATTAGAAATTCCTTAGGGTAAAAATACTATCTCCCAAACCCAGTTTCTTTATGTTTCTTCCCTTTTTCTTTTTAAGATACAAATGGCTTTCTGTCACATTCCAAGGACATTCTTAAATTGTCATCTTCTTCTGCCAAATTTGAGACTCTGAGTACATCATTTTTCTTGAGTTTTTTTTTCAGTTTTTATGTTCTCTAAATAGTTTTGGATTCCTTCAAACTCATGCTTAGAAGATATAAGCCAGGGTTCAGAAAATAGATTTGTATTTAATCCCACTCATTTTAATATGTTGCCTCACTGCAGCCTTCTGTTTGTTTGGTGTCCCCAAGACAGAAGGTGTTCCATTTAACTTTTCCAGAGAGTCAGCCTTCTCTCTCCTGACTGAGTGTGAGGGCTTTGGTTCTAGCTGAATGGGATGGTGAAAGAGGATCTGAGGTTTAAGTTCTCCTTCTTCCAAGTTTCAACCAATCTTCTTGTTTTTGTTTGCAGCCTCCTTTCCTATTTCCAGAGGTACTTGGTTGCTCCGCTTTATGGCATTTCCAGGTTTTAATAGGGCAGGTCCATTTTTCCCTTGTTGGCTTCCTTTTCTCTGGCACTTAAATCCCTCTCAGCTTTAAGTCAATAACCACTTGTTGACATTCTTTTTGTTTTTCATGATATAATTCGTATCACCTGCTGTCGTTGCCTCTCCCATACTTTTGATCTGGGATTTTAGTGGTTTTATTCCTTTTAGTAGGGTTTTGGGAAGGAACTAAGATAAATGTCTGGCTAAAGTTATAGTTATTTAATTAAAATTTAATTAAATAGTTATTTAATTAACTATTAGTTAACTGTTTAGTTCTTTAAATGAACTTGCCTACCTCAAAAGTAAAATCTGAACTCCAACTGGATGTTTTCCAAAGTGTTTCAGGCTCTTGGTCCTTATTTACCTATATTCTAGGAATGTCTTTTGCCTCTTTCAATTCTGGTCCTCTTAGAGAGTCAGTTCAAGTATAACTGTGTCCTAACATTTCCTGGTTGAAAGGTACAAAGAAGTAGGAGAAAGAGTGAATAAGCTTTTAACACACATTGTGAAATAAAGACTTTGGATACCTCTTGATATGTTAAATAGTGAAACCAAGAACTAATGCAGACCATCCTTTCATGTGTTTGTTGTCAATCTGTATATCTTCTTTGCAGAAATGTCTATTTGGATCTTCTGCCCATTTTTAGATTGGGTTGTTGGTTTTTTTGATATTGAGCTGCATGAGCTGCTTGTATATTTTGGAGTTAATCCTTTGTCAGTTGCTTCATTTACACATGAAAGGATGCTCAACATCACTAATCATTAGAGAAATGCCAATCAAAACTACCGTGAGGTATCACCTCACACCAGTCAGAATGGCCATCATCAAAAAATCTACAAACAACAAATGCTGGAGAGGGTATGGAGAAAAGGGAACCCTCCTGCACTGTTGGTGGGAACATACAGCCACTACGGAGAACAATATGGAGGTTCCTTAAAAAACTGAAAATAGAACTACCATATGACCCAGCAATCCCACTACTGGGCATATACCCTAAGAAAACTGTAATTCAAAAAAAGTCATGTACCACAATGTTCATTGCAGCTCTCTTTATAATAGCCAGGACATGGAAGCCACCTAAGTGTCCATCGACAGATGAATGGATAAAGAAGATGTGGCACATATATACAATGGAATATTACTCAGCCATAAAAAGAAATGAAATTGAGTTATTTGTAGTGAGGTGGATGGACCTAGAGACTGTCATACGAGTGAATTAAGTCAGAAAGAGAAAAGTAAATACTGTATACTAACACATATATATGGAATCTAAAAAAAAAAAAAAAAAAGTGGTTCTGAAGAACCATGGGGCAGGTCAGGAATAAAGACACAGACCATAGATGTAGAGAATGGACTTGAGGACACAGGGAGGGGGAAGGGTAAGTTGGGATGAAGTGAGAGAGTGGCATGGACATATATACACTACCAAATGTAAAATAGATAGCTAGTGGGAAGCAGCCGCATAGCATGGGGAGATCAGCTGGGTGCTTCGTATCCACCTAGAGGGGTGGGATAGGGACGGTGGGAGGGAGACGCAAAAGGGAGGAGATAAGGGGACATATGTATACGTATAGCTGATTCACTCTGTTATAAAGCAATTATACTCCAATAAAGATGTTAAAAAAAAAAAAAGAAGCAATGAAGAATGTGTAGAAGAGGATTTTCAGCAGAGAAAACCTGCCTAAGATACCCACCAGAACACTAAAGAGGATCCAGGATCGGGTACAACAGATATAATGGGGGACAAGGGAAGAAGCTGACATAAAAATGACTATAACTGTGGCATTGTCTACTTATACTGTTTTAAATTCTGTCAGTTTTTGCTTCAGGTTTTTTGAAGCTTGGATGTTAGGTGCATAAATGCCTAGGATTGCTATGTTATTTGATTAAATGAATTCTTTATGAAGTAAACTTCTTTATCCCTGGTACTACCTGTGATCAGAAATAGATTTGTCTGATTAAATTAGGCACTCGAACCTTCTTTTGACTAGTGTTTCCATGGTATATCATTACCCATCTTTTTATTTTAATGTGTAGGTGTCTTTATTTATTTAATTTTAAAAATTGAAATATAGTTGACATGCAATATTTTGTTTCAGGTGTATTACACAGTGATTTGATATTCACATACACTGTAGAATTATCACCATGATAAGTCTAGTAACCATCTGTCCCCATACAAAGTTATTACAGTATTATTGACCATATTCCTTATGCTGTATATTATATCCCCATGGCTTATTTATTTTATAACTGGAAGTTTATACCTCTTAATCCGCTTCACCAATTTTGTCCCACCCCACCTGGCATTTGTTCTTTGTATGTATGAGTCTGTTTTTGTTTTATTTGTTGGTTGGTTTTGTTTTTTACATTCTGCATATGAGTGAAAATATATGGTATTTCTCTTTCTCTGTCTGACCTTTCACTTAGCATAATATTCTCTATATCCATCCATGTTGTTGCAAATGCCAAGATTTCATTTTTTATGGCTCCAGTTTACATTTAGATTTAAAGTAATTATTGATAGGTATGTACTGATACTTGTTGCCATTTTGGTAATTGTTTTCTTATTATTTTTGTAGTTCTCTTTGTTCTCTTCTTTTGCTCTCTTCCCTTGGGACTTGATGACTATATTTGGTGTCGTTTAGATTCCTTTCTCTTTTTTGTGTGTGTGTATCTGTTACAGGTTTTGGATTTGTGGTTACCTTGAGGTTAATATACAACAATCTATGTTTGTGTGTGTGCATGTGTGTGTGTGAGATTATTTTAAGTTGCTGATGTCTGAAGTTCAAATTCATTCTAACAACCCTGTGTTTTTACTTCCGCCTTCCCACTGTTTAATCTTTCTGATGTTATATTTTACATCTTTGTGTGTGTGTGTATCCCTTAACTACTTATTATAGATATTGATGATTTTACTACTTTTGTCTTTTAACCTTCCTACTAGCTTTATAAGTGATTGCTCTACTACCTCTACTGTGTATTTTCCTTTACCAATGAAATTTTTTTCTTAATTTTCATATTTCTATTTGTGGCCTTTTATTTTAAACTTAGAAGTCCCTTTAACATTTCTTGTAAGACTGGTTTCATAGTGTTGAACTCTTTTAGCTTTTGCTTGTCTGTAAAACTTTTGATCTCTCCATCAAATCTGAATGAAAGCCTTTCCAGGTAGAGTGTTCTTGGTTACAGGTTTTTCTCTTTCATCACTTGCAATATATTGTGTCACTTCCTTCTGGCTTCCAGAGTTTCTGCTGAAAAGTCAGCTTATACTCTAATGGGAGTTCTCTTGTATGTAACTAGTTGCTTTTCACTTGATGCTTTTATTATTCTCTTTATCTTTAATTTTTGTCATTTATTTGTAATCAGCCTTGGTGTGGACCTCTTTGGGTTCATCTGTCTGGAACTCTCTGTGTTTCCTGGACCTGGATGTCTGTTTCTTTCCTCAAGTCAGGGAGGTTTTCAGCTATTATTTCTTCAAATAAATTCTCTACCCTACTCTCTCTTCTTCATAATCAAATGTCTGTATGCTTGATGTTGTCCCGAAGGGCTCTTAAACTATCCTCATCTTTTAAATTCTTTTTTCATTTTTCCTGTTCCGCTTGGGTGATTTCCATTACTCTGCATTCCAGATCACTGATCCTTTCCTCTGTATCATCTAATCTACTGTTGATTCCTTCTAGTGTCGTTTTTATTTCAATTATTGTATTTTTCAGCTTTGTTTGGTTTTCTTTACATTTTCTGACTCTGTTCAAATTCTCACTGTGTTCATCCATTCTTCTCCCAAGTGTGGTGAGCATCTTTATGATCGTTACCTAAACTTTTTATTGGGTAGTGTGTTCATCTCCACTTCGTTTAGTTATTTTTCTGAAATTTATCTTGTTCTTTCATTTGGAACATACTCCTCTGTCTCCTTATTTGCCCCAAGTTTCTGCATTTATTTCTATGTATGAGATGTGTTGGTTACATTTCCTGATCTGGGAGAAGTGACCTTACGTAGGAGATATCCTATGTGGCCCAGCAGCACTCTCCCCTCTGGTCACCAGAGCTATAGTCTCCAGGAATGTCCCCTATGTGGGCTGTATGCATCCTTCTGTTGTGGTGCAGCTGCCTACTTTGAGTGTGCTGGTAGGTGGGCTGTCCCCTGGTCCAGTTGGCTGTAGGGTCCTGCCTTGTGTGGTGGCTGCTGGCCCCATGTAGGCTTCCTGCACCATTGGCTGCTTGACCCAATAGGGCTTCCCTCACCATTGGCTGCTTGACCCAATAGGGTGCACAGCTACTGTCGGCCCACTGCTGCATAGGGCCAGGTTCTGGGATGCTGTCTGCATGGCCCAGGGAGCTCAGGTTTAGTACGCATCTGCTGGTGGATGGGGCTGGGTCCCTGTGTGGTCCACGGGGGTTTGTGGATGATGTCAGCATGCTAGTGGGCAGGGCTGGGTTCCCTCCCCATTGTCTGCATGGCTTGGGGGCAGGGCTTGGCGTTGGTGCAAGCCTGTCGAAAGGCGGGTAAGCTCTGGTCCTAATAGGCTAGAGAGAGGATTCCAAAACGGTGCTCACCAGCACCATTGTTATTGCAGTAGAACAAGCTCCTAAAAGATGGCTGCTGCCAGCATCTCTGTTCCTGAAGGGAGTCCCAGTGGTCTCCTGTCTCTCTGAGAGGCTCTCCAAGATCAGTAAATGCTCTGACCCAGGATCATTTCAAACTACTGCCTGTATGCTGAGACTTGGAGCATATGAGATTTTGTGCATGCCCTTTAAGAGTGGAGTATCTTTTTCCTATATCCCTCCTGCTCTCCCAAGCAAAAGCCCTGCTGGTTTTCAAAGCCAGACATTCTGGGGGCTTATCGTCCCTGGGCAGGACCCCCAAGCTGGAGAGCCCAGTGTGGGGCTTGGGCCCCTCATCCCTTGGGGAGTGCCTCTACAATTGATATTCTCCCCATTCTGACTGACCTGAGTCACTGACGCAGGGGTGTGTGTTCTGACTATACTGCATCTCTGCCCCTCTTACCTGTCTCATTATGGTTCCCTTTTTATGTCTTTAGTTGTGAAAGTTTTTTCTGCTAGTCTTTAGGTTGTTCTCATAAATAGTTGCTCTGTAAGTATTAGTAATTTTGGTGTGCCCATGGGAAGAAGTGAGTTCAGGGTCTTACTACTTCTCCATTTTGGCCACCTCCTCTGTATGTGTCTTTATAATAAAGTGTGTTCCTTGTAGGCAGTGTGTAATTGGGTTGTAGTCCCCCCAACCCCCAGTTTTATTGAGATATAGCTGATATACAATATTGTATTAATTTAAGATGTATAACATAATGATTTCTTACATGTATATACTGTGAAATAGTTACCACAGTAAGTTTTGTTAATATCTATAGTCTCACATAGTTATGCATCTTTTTCTTATAGTGATAAATTTTAAAATCTACTCTCTCAGCAACTTTCAAATATACAATACAGTATGGTTAACTATAGTCACAAAACTGTACAATGTATCTCCAGAACTTATTTTTCTTAGAGCTGGAAGTGTGTATCTTTTGGTCACCTTCACCCATTTCCCCCATGCGCCAACTACCTCCTCAGGCAATCTGTTTTCTGTTTTTATGAGTTTGGGTTTTTTTAGATTTTATATATAAGTGAGATCATACATTTGTCTTTCTCTCTTTGACTTATTTCACTTAGCATAATGCCCTTAAGTTCCAACCATGTTGTTGCAAATGGCAGTATGTCCTATTTTTTTATAGCTGAATAATATTATATACACACACATGCATACATACACATATTTTCTTTTTCCATTTGTCTGTCAATGGACACTTAGGTTGTTTCCATGACCTGGTTATTGTAAATAATGCTGCGATGAATATGGCTGTGTAGATATCTCATTGAGATAGCGATTTCGAAGAGGGGGTTTTTCTTGACATTAGTCTCAAAATCTTGGGCACTTCTGAGCCAGAGTAAAAATGGAATATGCTATCATGTAAAGACTGTTTCTTCCTGCCCAGGTAAGGTCCCAGGGAAGCAAAAGGACAGAAAGTTCTTGGCACTCAGAATGACACTGAAGCAGGAGTGGCATATGTGGTACAGGTTGTCATATGGGGCTGTACCACCTCTCAGATTTCCCTGCAACATAGTGCGGGCAGAAGGTACAGAAAATTTCAAGGCTCTGGAGAGGTGAAGATGCCATTTCCTGAAGCCCAGAGCTGTGTCAGTATGGGAAGAACATTTCCCAAGCCTTGAGGGTGGCATGCTTATTGGACAGAGAGCACAGAACGAGACCAGGCTTTGCAGTGGAATATGAAAAGCCCCAAATATATTTGGGTTCCCTGCCTTTGAATCGTTTAAATCCCATGCTTGTTCTTTGTGATCACGTCAGATTATGGGTACAGAAAGAAGCTTTAGCTCAATGTAGAACAAAATTTCTTTTCTGATTTGAAAAGTGCGTTTAATACAAAGAGCAACATGCTAAACAAGGAAAATTAAAGGGGAAGTGGAAATTTATTGAAAATAGTTTTGTTTATAAATGGTAGTCATATAATTAGTCTAACACACAAATGCAGCATAATTAATGCTTTTAACCAAAATGTATGTTTTAAGATATCTAGGAAAATTATATAATTATAATGTAATTGAAGCCATTTAAAGTGAAGCTTTGCCCTCTTCTTTGGTCTTGGATATCCTTTCCGTTGTCATGCCCATGTTTTCTGTTTAAAAAAGGTAAAATACTTTGGGGTATTTCAAATCTCTAGACTTCTTTTCCTCTGATAAACTGACTTATATTTAGCTTGTTCTTCTATAGTTGTTACCGTGATCCAGTGTCACATAAAATTCACACTAACAAAATACATATATGTCACTTTGATGAAATGTATACTAATCTCAACATTATATGAAAATCCCAAATACAGTTACAAAAATAGATAATAGTATGGGTCCTATGAATAATCAGTGTTTCTATGGTTAAAATGATGTTAGTGTTTTCATTATAGTACCTATTTCAAAAATTATAACTTGACCAAAGGATTTTATACTAAGATTCAATGTGGTTTTTCAGCTCTAAACCAGAGGAATTTCTTTTTTTGAAGTGATTATTCCCAGAAAGATTGGCAATTTCTTAGTAGTAGACAAGTATAGAGTGTGGACCGGCTTCCCATTGCGACATCATTTCAAATGTCCTTTTGTTATTGAAACATGCTTGCATGCAAAAATAGAGTGATAAGCCAAAGAGAGCTACCTGCATCCTTGGATCTATGTCATGGGCTATCTTATAAGGGAAACAACTTATCCAATGATGAGACTCTTGACAGGTCTCCAAAACAGCACATTTCCTTTGCTGCTAAATTCTTCTTTTCATCTAGAGTTTCTGCACTATTTTCCTAGTTCTCTATTTCAAAACCTATCAATTCTAAGAATTTTTTTCCCTCTGAAATCCTGTCAAGTGAATAAGTGATCTCCCTAAAACTGTAAGACCCTTTCTATTATTGACATTCTTTTTGTTGTTTGTTTTTAACAGATATTTTCCCACCTGTTCTTGCTTTTTTTTTTTAAACATCTTTATTGGAGTATAATTGCTTTACAGTGGTGTGTTAATTTCTGCTTTATAACAAAGTGAATCAGCTACACATATACATATATGCCCATATCTCTTCCCTCTTGCATCTCCCTCCCTTCCACCCTCCCTATCCCACTCTTCTAGGTGGTCAGGAAGCACTGAGCTGATCACCCTGTGCTATGCGGCTGCTTCCCACTAGCTATCGGTTTTACATTTGATAGTGTATATATGTCCATGCCACTCTCTCGCTTTGTCACAGCTTACCCTTCCCCCTCCCCGTGTCCTCAAGTTCATTCTCTAGTAGGTCTGCGTCTTTATTCCTGTCCTGCCACTAGGTTCTTCATGACTTTTTTTCTTCAGATTCCACATATATGTGTTATCATACAGTATTTGTTTTTCTCTTTCTGACTTACTTCACTCTGTACGAGAGACTCTAGGTCCATCCGCCTCACTGCAAATAACTCAATTTCATTTCTTTTTATGGCTGAGAAATATTCCATTGTATACATGTGCCACATCTTCTTTATCCATTCATCTGTCGATGGACACTTAGGTTGCTTCCATGTCCTGGCTATTGTAAATAGAGCTGCAATGAACATTGTGGTACATGACTCCTTTTGAATTATGGTTTTCTCAGGGTATATGCCCAGTAGTGGGATTGCTGGCTCATATGGTAGTTCTATTTTTAGTTCTTTAAGGAACCTCCATACTGTTCTCCATAGAAGCTGTATCAATTTACATTCCCACCAACAGTGCAAGAGGGTTCCCTTTTCTCCATGCTCTCTCCAGCATTTATTTTTTGTAGATTTTTTGGTGATGGCCATTGTGACTGGTGTGAGATGATATCTCGTTGCAGTTTTGACTTGCCTTTCTCTAATGATTAATGATGTTGAGCATCCTTTCATGTGTTTGTTGGCAATCTGTATATCTTCTTTGGAGAAATGTCTATTTAGGTCTTCTGCCCATTTTTGGATTGGGTTGTTTGGTTTTTTTTGTTATTGAGCTGCGTGAGCTGCTTGTAAATTTTGGAGATTAATCCTTTGTCAGTTGCTTCATTTGCAAATATTTTCTCCCATTTTGAGCGTTGTCTTTTGGTCTTGTTTATGGTTTCCTTTGCTGTGCAAAAGCTTTTAAGCTTCATTAGGTCCCATTTGTTTATTTTTGTTTTTCTTTCCATTTCTCTAGGAGGTGGGTCAAAAAGAATCTTGCTGTGATTTATGTCATAGAGTGTTCTGCCTATATTTTCCTCTAAGTATTTGATAGTGTCTGGCCTTACATTTAGGTCTTTAATCCATTTTGAGTTTCTTTTTGTGTATGGTGTTAGGGAGTGTTCTAATTTCATTCTTTTACATGTAGGTGTCCAGTTTTCCCAGCAACACATATTGAAGTGGCTGTCTTTTCTCCATTGTATATTCTTGCCTCCTTTATCAAAGATAAGATGACCATAGGTGCATGGGTTTATCTCTGGGCTTTCTATCCTGTTCCATTGATCTATATTTCTTTTTTTTGTGCCAGTACCATACTGTCTTGATTACTGTAGCTTTGTAGTATAGTCTGAAGTCCAGGAGCCTGATTCCTCCAGCTCCATTTTTCTTTCTCAAGATTGCTTTGGCTATTCACGATCTTTTTGTTTCCATACACATTGTGAAATTTTTTGTTCTAGTTCTGTGAAAAATGCCATTGGTAGTTTGATAGGGATTGCATTGAATTTGTAGATTGCTTTGGGTGGTAGAGTCATTTTCACAATGTTGATTCTTCCAATCCAAGATCATGGTATATCTCTCCATCTATTTATATCATCTTTAATTTCCTTCATCAGTTTCTTATAGTTTTCTGCATACACATCTTTTGTCTTCTAAGGTAGGTTTATTCCTAGGTATTTTATTCTTTTTGTTACACTGGTAAATGGGAGTGTCTCCTTAATTTCTCTTTCAGATTTTTCATCATTAGTGTATAGGAATGCAAGAGATTTCTGTGCATTAATATAGTATCCTGCTACTTTACCAAATATATTGATGAGCTCTAGTAGTTTTCTGGTATAGTCTTTAGGATTCTCTATGTATAGTATCATGTCATCTGCAAACAGTGACAGCTTTACTTCTTCTTTTCTGATTTGGAATCCTTTTATTTCTTTTTCTTCTCTGATTGCTGTGGCTGAAACTTCCAAAACTATGTTAAGTAATAGTGGTGAGAGTGGGCAACCTTGTCTTGTTCCTGATCTTAGAGGAAATGTTCTCAGTTTTTCACCATTGAGAACTATGTTGGCTGTGGGTTTGTCATATATAGCCTTTATTATGTTGAGGTAGGTTCCTTGTATGCCTACTTTTGGAGGATTTTTGTCATCAATGGATGTTGAATTTTGTCAAAAGCTTTTTTCTGCATCTATTTAGATATCATATGGTTTTTATCCTTCAATTTGTTAATAAGATGTATCACATTGATTGATATGCATATATTGAAGAATCCTTGCACCTGGGATAAACCCCACTTGACCATGGTGTATGATCCTTTTAATGTGCTGTTGGATTCTGTTTGCAAGTATTTTGTGGAGGATTTTTACATCTATGTTCATCAGCGATACTGGCTTGTAGTTTTCTTTCTTTGTGACATCTTTGCTGGTTTTGGTATCAGGGTGATGGTGGCCTCATAGAATGAGTTTGGGAGTGTTCCTCCCTCTGCTACATTTTGGAAGAGTTTGAAAAGGGTAGGTATTAGCTCTTCTCTAAATGTTGGATAGAATTCGCCTGTGAAGCCATCTGGTCCTGGGCTTTTGTTTGTTGGAAGATTTTTAATCACAGTTTCAATATCAGTGCTTGTGATGGGTCTGTTCATATTTTCTCTTTCTTCCTGGTTCAGTCTCGGAAGGTTGTGCTTTTCAAAGAATTTGTCCATTTCTTCTAGGTTGTCCATTTAATTGGCATATAGTTGCTTGTAGTAATCTCTCATGATCCTTTGTATTTCTGCAGTGTAAGTTGTTATTTCTCCTTTTTCATTTCTAACTCTATTGATTTGAGTCTTCTCTCTTTTTTTCTTGATGAGTCTGGCTAATGGTTTATCAATTTTCTTTATCTTCTCAAAGAACTAGCTTTCAGTTTTATTGATCTTTGCTATTGTTTCCTTCATTTCTTTTTCATTTATTTCTGATCTGATCTTTATGATTTCTTTCCTTCTGCTAACTTTGGGGGTTTTTTGTTCTTCTTTAACTAATTGCTTTAGGTTTAAGTTTAGGATGTTTATTTGAGGTGTTTCTTGTTTCTTAATGTAGGATGGTATTGCTATAAGCTTCCCTCTTAGAACTGCCGTTGCTGCATCCCATAGGTTTTGGGTCTTCGTGTTTTCCTTGTCATTTATTTCTAGGTATTTTTTGATTTCCTCTTTCACTTCTTCATTGATCTCTTGGTTACTAAGTAGTGTATTGTTTAGTCTCCATGTGTTTTTATTTTTTACAGATTTTTTCCAGTAATTGGTATCTCATCTCATAGCATTGTGGTCGGAAAAGATGTTTAATACGATTTCAATTTTCTTAAATTTACCAAGGCTTGATTTGTGACCCAAGGTATGATCTATCCTGGAGAATGTTCCATGAGCACTTGAGGAGAAACTGTATTTTGTTATTTTTGGGTGAAATGTCTTACATATATCAACTAAGTCCATCTTGTTTAATGTATCATTTAAAGCTTATGTTTCCTTATTTATTTTCATTTTGGATGATCTGTTCATTGTTGAAAGTGGAGTGTTAAAGTCCCCTACTATTATTATTTTACTATCGATTTCCCCTTTTATGTTTGTTAGTATTTGCCTTATGTATTGTGGTGCTCCTATGTTGGGTGCATAGATATTTACAACTGTTATATCTTCTTCTTGGATTGATCAGTTGATCATTATGTAGTGTCCTTCTTTGTCTCTTTTAATAGTCTTTATTTTAAAGTCTATTTTGTCTGATATGAGAATTGCTACTCCAGCTTTCTTTTGATTTCCATTTGTGTGGAATATCTTTTTCCATCCCCTCACTTTCAGTCTGTATGTGTCCCTAGGTCTGTTGTGGGTCTCTTGTAGACAGCATATATACGAGTCTTGTTTTTGTATCCATTCAGCCAGTCTGTGTCTTTTGGTTTGAGCATTTAATCCATTTCCGTTTAAGGTAATTATTGATATGTATGTTCCTATTACCATTTTCTTAATTGTTTTGGGTTTGTTATTGTAGGTCTTTTCCTTCTCTTGTTTTTCCTGCCTAGAGATGTTCTTTTAGCATTTGTTGTAAAGCTGGTTTGGTGGTGCTGAATTCTCTTAAAGGTTTTAATTCTCTGTAAAGGTTTTAATTTCTCTGTCAAATCTGAATGAGATCCTTGCTGGGCAGAGTAATCTTGGTTGTAGGCTTTTCCCTTACATCACTTTAAATATGTCCTGCCTCTACCTTCTGGCTTGCAGAGTTTCTGCTGAAAGACCAGCTGTTAACATTATGGGGATTCCATTGTATGTTATTTGTTGTTTTTCCCTTGCTGCTTTCAATATTTTTTCTTTGTATTTAATTTTTGATAGTTTAATTAATATGTGTCTTGGTGTGTTTCTCCTTGGATTAATCCTGTATGGGACTCTCTCTGGTTCCTGGACTTAATTAACTATTTCCTTTCCCATGTTAGGGAATTTTTCACCTATAATCTCTTTAAATATTTTTCTCAGTCCCTTTCTTTTTCTCTTCTTCTGGGACCCCTATAATTCGAATATTGGTGCATTTAATGTTGTCCCAAAGGTCTCTGAGACTGTGCTCAATTCTTTTCATTCTTTTTTCTTTATTCTGCTCTGCAGCAGTTATTCCCACTATTTTATCTTCCAGGTTACTTATCCGTTCTTCAGCCTCAGTTATTCTGCTACTGATTCCTTCTAGGGAATTTTTCACTTCATTTATTGTGTTGTTCATCATTGTTTGTTTGCTCTGTAGTTCTTCTGGGTCCTTTTTAAACGTTTCTTGTATTTTCTCCATTCTATTTGTAAGATTTTGGATCATCTTTACTATCATTATTCTGAATTCTTCTTCAGGTAGACTGCATATTTCCTCTTCATTTGTTTGGTCTGGTGGGTGTTTCCCTTGCTCCTTCATCTGCTATGTGTTTCTCTGTCTTCTCATTTTGCTTAATTTACTGTGTTTGGGGTCTCCTTTTTGCAGGCTGCATGTTCATAGTTCCCGTTGTTCTTGGTGTCTGACCCCAGTGGCTAAGGTTGGTTCAGTGTGTTGTGTAGGCTTCCTGGTGGAGAGGACTAGTGCCTGTGTTCTGGTGGATGAGGCTGGATCTTGTCTTTATGGTGGGCAGGTCCGTGTCTGGTGGTGTGTTTTGGCGTGTCTGTGGCCTTATTATGATTTTAGGCAGCCTCTTTGCTAATGGGTGGGGTTGTGTTCCTGTCTTGCTAGTTGTTTGGCATAGGGTGTCCAGCACTTTAGCTTGCTGGTTGTTGAGTGGAGCTGGGACTTGGCGTTGAGATGGAGATCTCTGGGAGATTTTCGCCATTTGATATTACGTGGAGCTGGGAGATCTCTGGTGGACCAATGTCCTGAACTCAGCTTTCCCACCTCAGAGGCACAGGCCTGACACCTAGCCGGAGTACCAAGACCCTGTCATCCACATGGTTCAGAATAAAAGGGAGAGAAAAGGAAAGAAAGAAAGAAAGAAAATAAATAAATAATGTTATTATAATAAAAAATAATTATAAAAAGTAAAAAAAAATAAAAGTAATTTAAAAAAGAAAGAAAGAAAGAAGAGAGCAACCAAACTAAAAAACAGTCCACCAATGATAACGAGCAAACGGACAGACTGAACCCTAGGACGAATGGTAAAAGCAAAGCTATACAGACAAAATCACACACAGAAGCATACACATACACACTGACAAAAAGAGAAAAGGGAAAAAAATATGTATATATCTTTACTCCCAAAGTCCAACACCTCAATTTGGGATGATTCTTTGTCTATTCAGGTATTCCACAGATGCAGGGTACATCAAGTTGATTGTGGAGATTTAATCCGCTGGTCCTGAGGCTGCTGGGGGAGATTTCCCTTTCTCTTCTTTGTTCGCACAGCTCTGGGGGTTCAGCTTTGGATTTGGCCCAGCCTCTGCGTGTAGGTCGCCTGAGGCCATCTGTTCTTCTCTCAGACAGGACGGGGTTAAAGGAGCTGCTGATTCGGGGGCTCTGGCTCACTCAGGCTGGGGGGAGGGAGGGGCACGGAGTGCGGGGCGAGCCTGCGGCTGCCTAGGCCGGCATGACTTTTCACCAGCCTGAGGTGCGCCGTGTGTTCTCCTGGGGAAGTTGTCCCTGGATCACGGGACCCTGGCAGTGGCGGGCTGCACAGGCTCCTGGGAGGGAAGGTGTGGAGAGTGACCTGTGCTCGCACACAGGCTTCTTGGTGGCGGCAGCAGTAGCCTTAGCGTCTTATGCCCGTCTCTGGGGTCCGCGCTGATAGCCGCGGCTCATGCCAGTCTCTGGAGGTACTTTAAGCGGCACTCTTAATCCTTCTCCTCGAGCACCAGGAAACAAAGAGGCAAGAAAAAGTCTCTTGCCTCTTCGGCAGGTCCAGACTTCTCCCCGGACTCCCTCCCGGCTAACCGTGGTGCACTAACCCCTTCAGGCTGTGTTCACGCGGCCAACCCCAGTCCTCTCCCTGACTCCAACCGAAGCCCGAGCCTCAGCTCCCAGCCCCTGCCCGCCCTGGCGGGTGAGCAGACGAGCCTCGCAGACTGGTGAGTGCTGGTTGGCACTGACCCTCTGTGCGGGAATCTCTCTGCTTTGCCCTCCGCACCCCTGTTGCTGTGCTCTCCTCCGTGGCTCTGAAGCTCCCCGCTCCGCCACCCGCGGTCTCCGCCTGCGAAGGGAAACCTTTCCTCCTTCACAGCTCCATCCCACTGGTGCAGGTGCCGTCCCTATTCTTTTTTCTCTGCTTTTTCTTTTTTCTTTTGTCCTACCCAGGTACGTGGGGAGTTTCTTGCCTTTTGGGAGGTCTGAGGTCTTTTGCCAGCGTTCAGTAGGTGTTCTGTAGGAGTTGTTCCACATGTAGATGTATTTCTGATGTATCTGTGCAGAGGAAGGTGATCACATCTCACTCTTCCGCCGTCTTGAAGTTCCTCCCCTGTTCTTGCTTTTGAAGACAGGGGCTAAGTGAGTTTCCCCAGCTTTAAATTCTTAGTGACGTAGTTCAGTGCCTTCTATCCTTATATACACACAGATTTAATACCTCCTAAGCCCCTAGGCCCTATCAATTAGAATGGAACTTTTAATGATAGTAATAATAATTATTATTAATTAATTAAATTTTTTGCTCTTATGTCTTCAGTATTCTTGTAGCACTTTGTTCAGTTCATTGCTGTAGCACTTGGTTATTTAAAGGACTTCAACCCTGAGAACTTCTTATTTATTTATTTATTATTTGATTTTATTTTATATATATATATATATATATTTTGCCTATATTGGGTCTTCGTTGCTGCATGCAAGCTTTCTCTAGTTGGGTGAGCAGGGTACTCTTGGTTGTGGTGCGCGGGCTTCTCATTGCTGTGGCTTCTCTTGTTGCGGAGCATGGGCTCTAGGCACATGGCTTTCAGTAGTTTCAGCATGAGGGCTCAGTAGTTGTAGCACGCAGGCCCTAGAGCACATGGGTTTCAGTAGTTGTGGCTTGTGAGCTCTAGAGCACAGGCTCAGTAGTTGTGGCACAATAGCTTAGTTGCTTAGCGGCATGTGGGATCTTCCTGGACCAGGGATCGAACCCACGTCACCTGCATTGGCAGGCGGATTCTTAACCACTGTGCCACCAGGGAAGTCCCATGCCCAGGGAACTTCTTAAAGGGAGGATCTGTCTGACCTAATTTTGCTCCTTTTCATGTGTCCACTTCATCTATGAATCAGAGGCTAAACATAAAATAGAGCCCTTTGACTCTGACCTACTCCTGGCAACTGCTTTGACTCTCTAAATTGGCTCTGCCCAAATTGTTGCTACCTGAGACCCAATTTGAGCTGGCTGATCTAACATCTCATATCTTACCACGGAACATCTCTGTAGTACCAACCATGCACTTCCTTCTCTCCCTCCCTTGGACAGGGACCAAGACTTATTCCTCTTTGTATGTCTAGAACTAAGGACATAGCAAATGTACACTACATATTTTCTGCATAGGTGAGATAATCTACTAATCAACAAATTGAGATTTTTTTTGTCTCCTCTTCCTAGTAATTAATATAATGAGTAGTTAGAATGAGGGACCATCTCTCTGTCCATGAGGCAGAATAAATGGGAATTAAATACATGATTCTATCTGTATTAATTCCATTCACCAACCAAATGAACTCACCATGTGCAGACTGTTCTGCAGAAGGTGTTAATTCACAATGATTCAAATTACATTAATATTTGCAGACATTGCCTTCCATTTATCTTAGTTCATTTACTTTATCATAAAATAAAGCTGAGTTAAACATTACTATATGCAGAAGATATTTAAAATGGTTATGTAGTACAGCAAGCCTTATAAGGCATTAATCTTCATTACTGAGGCGACATTTGATAATTCCCTTAAGGATACACCACTTGAGTTACAAGATTCCTCAAGGGAAAAGGAAGTCTTTGAGATATAAGCATCTTGCATGTTACAGGATTTCTTATGATAGATAAAGGATGTCTTATGGTAGATTTGAGGGTAGAGCCCAGGAAAAACTGGAAAGTGTATGTGCTAGATGGATTGAATCGATGGCCCCAACTTTTTATATCTCCCTGTAGCCATGCCCTTTGGTATCGCCCTCCCATACTGATCTTAGACTTGGCCACATAACTTTCTTTGGCCAACAAGACAGAATAAATTTGCCATAAGAAGAACCTTAAAAAATGCTTGTGCATTTCCACTTATTTACTTGGACTTGTAACACTACCCAGAGAACATACCCAGGCTGGTTGACTGGAGGGAATGGGAGAGGGTGGAAAAGATCAAAATTGTCCTGGCTGAGGCCATCCCAGACCAGCCAATTCTGGTCCATCCACCAACCGACTGGACATGTGAGTGAGTTCATCCTAGATCAACTGAACTCAGCCCTGATCAGCAAAACTGCTCAGCAGAGCCATAGTTTTGTGAGAAATAATTAATAGTTGTTGTTTTAAGCCATTAACCTTTAGGGTGATTTGTTAAATAGTATTATTGTGGCAATAGACAACTGATACAGTGGCTGATTTTCCTACAAGACAATGTGAAAGCTGCAATTCATTTAAGAATATATAAGGAATTTAGATTTTAAACTTTTCAGTATTTTCAAGCAGAGAATAGGCATACAGATTAAAAAGTTGAACTGGAAATGAAAAGTTATTTTGTTTTCAGAAGGGATAAAAAAAGATCAGAGAAAATGAGATAATTTTCAGAGTCAGTTTGTTGTTTTAGTAAAACACAGGCTCTGGAGGCAAATTGTGTGGGCTAGAATTCTCGCTCCAACTCTTTCATAGTAGTGTGACCTTGATCAACGTACTTAACTCTCTCTATGCTTCCTTTTCCTCATCTGTAAAGTTGGAATACCTACTGATAGTTGATGGTTATGAAAATTATATGAGGAGATACATGTAGGATACTTTTAACAGTCTGACATATAATAAGCAATCAATAATGTTAGCTATTATTATATGAGGTGAGGTGGCTAAAATAGAGTGACACCAAATCATTACTGTGTGGCAAGTTTTAGGAGGCAATGTAGAACTTCAAATAAGAGATTTTTAGCCATTATCAATGGTTTGTTTCTTTTCTGGATATTTTAAAAGGCTGGTATCAGTTGCAAAATCATTAAACAATAGAGGAATAGTGGGTTACAGGGGATGGCAAACATGAATTTAAATTACGTGACGATACGCAAGTCAGTATATGAAGGCTTTGCTGAACAGGATGGTCTCTAAGGAACCATACACCTTGATAATTTGTTACTCCCAAACTTATAGTAGCAGAGTACTAAAAATAAATAACTAGTGACTTTCTTAATGCATGAACAGTTTTAAATGGTAAGAAAGAATAGCAGTGATAACATTTTAAGTAAAACTCCATTGTTTTATACAAAGACAAATAATATGTATTGGTAATGTTTCCTGAGGACATACTGTCTACTGTGTGCCAGATACTGTGGTAGACGCTGAGGACTAAGAGATAAAACGTATTTCCATACAGTACCTGTGGGTACCTATGGGTACTGTAGTGGGAAGACAGGGACACCCGAGAGAGAGAGAAAAGTAATTTTCTACTTAAAAAAAAAAAGGTTACATCTTGCTCTTCATTAAAAGTTGGTCTTGCTGATTGATAAGAGATAAAGTCAAGATTTCTTGCATTTATGGCCACTAGCACCTAGACCCTCCTACAATCTTTACTTGTTTTATTGTTTTTCCATAAGAGTATAAAAATGGAAAATTTTACCCCTAAACAAAAATTGTCTCTAAACAACAACAACAAAAAAATAAGGTGATGCTTATTATTAAGTTGTCTCAGCTCTACAATCTGCATTCTACACTCTGCTTTATGATGCTGGGGCCAGGAGTCTGCAAATCAGATTTTAGCTTTGCCAGAGGCTCCCTGTAACACTCTGCCAATAGAGGGCACTAGAAGAAGACCAGGGAGCTGTGGGAGAGAGAATGGACTTTCTCCTTCCTGTTTGTTCCTTGTGAGCTTCCAGCAGGCTTTCTGTGAGTTTGTGGTGGCCATGACAGTCACTCTAGTAACATCGAAATCTAGTTTGCAGGTTTTTCAGGAGGTCAGAACCAGTTTCATGGTGTATCAATGCAGAGACACCAACCCCAGCTGATCAGCCCCCCTTAGAGAAGACTAATGTTCAGCCCACTGGGCCCTTCCTCTAGAATTCTGTTCTATAATTATTTCAACCTCTTGTTTTTTGTCCCATAATCTGTAAGCTCGTAGCTGCTTTCTGAAGTTGCTATTTCTGAGATACCTTAAGATAATTCTTTTACTCTTTTAATTACCTAGTTAACAACTTTATACATAGTTATTAATTCTTTATATTACATTTTCTCCATGCAAAAACTGGTGTGGGTTCTGTCTGGGGACAAAGTAGGGATCTTAACAATATACTTTAAAAAATATTTTTAATTGAAATAAAATTACATACAGTAGGCATATATCTTAGTCTGTTTTGGCTGCTATAACAGAATACACTTGATCCTTGAACAACTTGGGACTTAGGGGTGCTGACCCTCTCTGTACAGTTGAAAATCTGAGTATAACTTTACAGTCAGCTCTCTGTATCAGATTCTGCATCTGTGGATTCAACCAACTGTGGATTGTGTAGTATTATAGTATGTATTTAGTGAAAGAAATTCATGTATAAGTGGACCCATGCAGTTCAAACTGTGTTGTTCAAGGGTCAACTGTGCTATAAACTGGGTACCGTATGAAAAATAAAAATTTAGTTCTCACAGTTTTGGAGTCTGAGAAGTCCAAGACCAAGACACTGGAAGATTTAGTGTCTGGTGAGAGCTTACTTCCTGGTTCATAGATAGCGATCTTGCTGTGTCCTTACATGATGGAAAGGGTATGAGAGCTCCCTTTTATAAGGGCACTTACATGATTGGGGTCTCTTTATAAGGGCACTACTCCCATTCGAGAGAGCTAACGCTAACCCTAACCGTAACTCACAACCTTTTCACCTTCCAAAGGACTCATCTCTAAATACCATCATATTGGGGATTAAGTTTCAACATGAACCTTGGGGGGATACAAACATTCAGTCAATAGCAGTGTGTAAATCTTAAATGTAAAAATTGATGTTTTGCATATACATATATTCATCATCTGGATCAAAATATAGAACAATTCTAGTAGAACAATTCTAGTAGTCAGATGCTTCTTTGTGTCCTCTCCTAGTTAATATTCCCTGCAAAGTATACTATTGAACTTTATATTAACAGAATTATACAGTATGTAATTGTTTGTGTGTCTGGATTCTTTTACTGAACATAATATTTTTGAGATTCATTGGCGGTTTTGTGTGTAGTTATTTGTTCTATTAGTGTGCTGTATTTCATTTATGCATATCAAAATTTGTTTATTCATTTTCTTGTTGATGGACATTTGTTTCTAGTTTTTTGGCTATTTTGAATAAAGCTGTTATGAGAAATCTTGCACAAGTCTTTTGGTAAGCATAAGCCCTCATTTTGGGGTACGTGCCCAGAGATGGAATTGTTGGGTCATAGAATATGTATTGGTTTAGTTTTAGTAACTACTGCCAAATTGTTTTCCAAGTCAGTTGTATTAATGTATACTCCCACCTGCAATGCATAAGAGTTCCAGTTGATATAATCTTTGCAATTATTTCTTTAAATATTACTTCTTTCCCAACTTCTCCCTCTTCTTCTTCTGTGATGGGGTAAATAGAGGTTGGAGTTATGTCCCACATGTTACTTATACTATGTTCTTTTTTTAAATTCTTTTTTCCTTTATGTGCTTCAATTTATATATGTTTTATTTATGTGACTTTGAGCTTATTCACCCAGTCTTCTGTTGTGTCCAATCTGATATTAAACTCATGAGTTCTGAATTTCAGATATTGTATCATTCAGTTCTAGAATTTCCATTTTATCTTTTTGAAATTCACTGTTAAAATTCTCCATGTTTTCATATATTTGTGCATATGATTTTTTATATATATTAATTATAGTTAAAGTCCCTCCCTATCTGATATCTCCTTTATCTGAAATATCTGTAGATTTATTTTGATTTTCTGTTTCAATTGAATATGTACATTGTTGAAATTATATATATTGAGTTTTTTTATATATATATTGAGTTTAATCACCATTTAAAATATCTTTTGAAAGATTAGCCTATGGTTTAGTGTTGAAATGCAAAGTTATTGTATATTTGGCAAGGCACAGAAGCTGGAGTAAAATTATACTCATTTTTTTCAAAGAACCAGTTTTTGATTTCATTGATTTTCTCTGTTGATTTTCTGTTATTCACTTTCATTGATTTAGGCTTTATTCTTTATTATTTCCTTTCTTAGGCTTGACTTGAGTTTAATTTGTTCTTCTTTTTCTAGCTTCTTAAAATAGACACCAATTTGAAACTTTTTTCTTTTCTAGTGTAAGCATGTTATCATACAAATTTTCCTCAAATGATGCATTAGCTGCATTCCACAAATTTTTGATGTGTTGTATTTTCATTTTAATTCAGTTCAAAATATTTTAAAATCTCCTTTAAAATTTCATTTTTGAACTATGGTTATTTAAAAGTATGTAGTTTAGCCTCCAAATATTTGGAGATTTTCAGATTTTTTTTTCTCCTTATGATTTCTAGTTTAATTCCTTTATAGTCCAAGAACATATTTTGTATGATCTCTATTCTTTTAAATTTGTTTTATTACTCTGAATATGGTTTATTTTTGTTATTGTTTTATGTGCACTTTAAGAGAATGTGCATTTTGATGTCGTTGAGGGTAGTGTTCTATAATTGTCAGTCAGATCAAGTTGGTTGGTAGTGTTGAAACCATCTGTACACTTAGCAATTCTATCAGTCTTAATGGTTTGCTTTACCAATTACTGAGAGAGGATTCTTGAAGTCTTCAACTCTAATTGTAGATTTGTCTATTTCTCCTTTTAGTTCAATCAATTTTTACTTCATATATTTTAAAGCTCTATTATTAGGTGCATACTCATTTAGGATTTTTATGTCTTCTTAGTAAATTGACCACTTTATCATTATATAATGTCCTTCTTTATTGCTAATAAATAGCACTTGCTTTCTATTTCCTACCTTCTCTGGTTTAATTGCATTTATAATTTAATTTTATTTCTTCTATTGACTTATTTATATCTCTTTTAAAACTTAGTGGTTGCCCTGTTGTCTAAAATATACACATTTAATCTATCACAGCCTACCTTCAAATAATATTATACTACTTCTATAGAGTGTAAGAACTTTATAACAATATGCTCTCAATTTATTCTCCCATTCTTTGTGCTATTGTCATATATTTAAGTTGTAAATTAACTATATATATTTTTATATACAATAAATCACAATGGTATCATATTCTTTCCCTATGAAAAGAAATTCATTCCTTCTATATTTCTTAGAGAGGAGGATGTTTGGTGTTGAATTTCCTCAGTAATTACTTACCTAAGAGAATCTTCACTTCTGTTTGGAAATATATTTTTGTTCAGTGTAGAATTCTGGGTTGAAAGATTCTTTTTTCCCCAACATTTAAAAAATGTCACTCATTGTCTTCTATTGAATAGTTTGCATCGTTTCTAATGAGAAATCTGCTGTAATTCTTATCTTTGTTCTTCAATAGGTAATATGCCTTTTTTCATCTAATTGCCTTCAAGATTTTCTCCTTTAGCATTTTGAATATGATATGTAGTTTGTGTTTTTTTGTATTTACCTGGTTGATGTTTTCTTAGCTACTTCAGTCTGTGGTTGGTATCTGTTATTAATATTGAAAAATTCTTAGCCATTATTTCCTCAAATATTTCTCTTGCCCTCTTCTCTCTTCTTTCCAGGATTTGAACTATGTGTATGTTAGATCAGTTGATATATTGGTATTGTTCCATAGCTTTGGGACACTCTGTTTGTTTGCTTTTCCACTCTTTTTTCTTTTTTATCTAAGTTTGGGTAATTTCTGTTGACTTCTCTTCAAATTATCCTTAGGTTTACTGATTCTTTCCTTGCGTGTGTCAAGCCTAATGATTAGCCTGTCAAAGGCATTCTTCATTTCTGTTATTGTATTTTTAATTTCTAGCATTTGCAGTTGATTCTTTCTTACAGTTTTCATCTTTCTCCTGAAATCACCCAACTAATCTTTCATGCTGTCTACCACTACCATTAGAGACTTTAACATCTTAATCACAGTTACCTTAAATTTCTTCCTGGGAAATTTCACTACTTGTGTCATATTTGAGTCAGAATCTGATAATTATTTTTTCTCTTAGGAGGGTGTTGTTTCTATTTGCATTTTTGTTCCTTGCCTTGTTTTTGTTGTTGAAAGTCAGCCATCTTGTGTGCTTTTTTTGCCTGGAAATCGGGATCCTTTTCCTTCTGCTAGACCTACAATGTAGGGATTTGAATTAATGTAGTTAGGAGGTGGGCCTGGCTTTAGGTTTATTGTTGCTATGGTTACCCTTAGGCCACCACAGCTTTCAAACTCCTCCAGCTGATTCCTTGTGTTAAGTTGGTTTGCAAGAGGGTTTTTTTTTTCTTTCTTCTCAACAAATGCTCTTGCATTAATTTTAGATGTTCCATTGTACTGTGAGTGTTTCTTTATCTACTCTTGTTCCTCCCTATTCCTCTCCTAGCCATATTCCAATGTTGTTACTTAGTGCTTGTTAGCTTGTCTATAGGATGTGGTAGTAAGCATTTTCTCTTGTTCATATTAAGTCTTAGTTTTACACCGGAATGATAGCATATCCCTGGGTCCTGGAGTGTGGACTCTTCAGTGATGCCCCTCTCTAGGCTCTGGCCCTGGACCCTGCATGCAAGCCCACCCTCTCTCAGGAGCAGGATGTTTTTGTTGTAACTCCATCCCCCCAGCTGCCATTTGTTTTCACCAGTGTCCTAAGTGCGGCAGTGTTTTTTTTCCCCTTGCTCCCATAGTTTAAGGCTCTCCTCCATAGTAGAAGGTAGGTAGGGGCTTGTGTCTCTCTTGCAGTGATAGATCTGCACCATAAGGTTCACTTTCTTAAAACCTTCTTTGGTACATTCTGTGATTGTCCTTGGTTCATGGAGAAAAGTCCTGAAGAATATGTGGAATCCCTCAATTTTCTCATCTCTCAGGGACTTCATACTCTCTCTAGAGTATATTTTGCCTCCACCAATTTCCCAAACAACCTAATTGAACTCTTTACTGGTGTTCTGTTGCATCTGCCATAGGTAAGCCATTTCTTACGTTATCACTTCCTGCAGACACCCATCTTTTCTTAGATTTTGGGCTAGTTAGTTGCCCTGCAATTTCAGCTATCAATAGTTTCAAGAAAACTCATGAATTTTTATTTTTGGCTCTTTTACATTATATGGGTGTAAATGACACTCTCTACAGTTCTCCACATTGCTGGGTGGAAAATAAGTTTTATATTAATAAAGCATCATTGTAGAAATGATCAGAACTTCATATTTTCTTACAAATTAACAACCAAGGGTTTTATGGACCTAAAAAAGGAAGATATCCACAAGTAGATGAAGATGTGTTATGTTTTGTTCCTGAAATACTTGCAAAAAGATTATTCTCACACTCTAAGCACTGCAACTGAAGGTAGGGTAGATTGCCAAGTTCTTTGGAATAGATGAAATCATTTCAAAGCAATGAGGGGCTGATGTTATCAATTCATGTGTTGTACAGGATTATCATTAAGGCATCATGTCATGGTTTAAATAGCAGCATTTTTTCTTCCTTAGAGGTTTATAAAATAAAGGTGTGCCCTAAAATTGATAGCATTCTCTGTGCTGTTAACAGTAGGGTGGAACTTCATGTAGGTAGGGTGACAGATGACTTTCAGATTAGGCATTGATACTTAAATACCTACAAAATAAAAATATTTGTGTAAAGCTGCCACTTTAAATCCTTCTCATTCGTGATTGCCTGAAAATAAACTTGTTCATGAGGTTACAGTTGATACATTGGAAAATGGGTAAAAGGTTTTATTGAACTGGAATGTAGATCAGGTATATTTTCAGTGAGAGAAAGTAGATTAAAAGTCAAGCAGCCTCATAGCACAGGGAGATCAGCTCGTGCTTTGTGACAACCTAGAGGGGTGGGATAGGGAGGGTGGGAGGGAGATGCAAGAGGGAGGGGATATGGGGATATAAGTATACGTATAGCTGATTCACTTTGTTATACGGCAGAAACTAACGAGGGAGGGGATATGGGGATATAAGTATATGTATAGCTGATTCACTTTGTTATATAGCAGAAACTAACACAACAATGTAAAGCAATTATACTCTAATAAAGATGTTAAAAAAAAGTCAATACAAAAACAAGTGTTATTGGCATCTAAGAAGTGCAGCATGGGACATGGGTGCCTTGGAGTAGGAAGGAAGGAAAAGGGCTGAAAGATAAACAGAAGGACCAGTGAATGGAGACATGTGAACAACAACAATTTTCAGCTTCTCAGTATTACCTTAAGAGTCAGTCTCTTCTTCACATATTATTCTATTAATAATAAAGTGAGTGTAAATTTATGAGACTGATCTCTTTACTGTATATCCAGAGGAAATCTAACTCCTCCTTTTGACAACCATATGACATATATCTTGGGGAGGGAGTGTAGGATTCTTAATCAGTAAATTGACTCTTGTTCATTCTGCTTTGCCAAAGAGACATCAGTGTATTATGGAATTCTATATGCGAACTTCCTTAAGTAAACTGGTTCATGGTTAGAGAAAGTATTTACTTACAAAAAAGTCCTTTAGCATTTTACCAAATCTTTACAGTTCTTGACATTTAAAAAAAATGTACATCTCTATCCCAAAAACCCATTATAATTTTCAAGGCAAAAATCAAAAAAATTAAGTTGTGTAAAGCTGAGGCTCCATCCTTCAAGGAATGCTTGATAGTTTTGTTTTTACATTAGGATGTTACCTTTAATCTTTGATTCTAAATAAATGTAAGATTTGTACATGTCATATGTTAGGGAATAAGGTAGACTTGAGACCAGAAAATATTTGGTTTCCTTGTGTCTAGTTAGCTTTATCATTCATAAAAATTCCAACTGAAGAGATATGCCACATGTTAGTGTATTTTTTGTAATGTATTTCTTTGGTAGTATTTTAAATAACAGGGAGTACCAAAAAACTGATCATTATGGAGGGATTTAACCTCAGCTAGCTATTTTATAACCAATGCTTTATTCCAGCTCTATAATTAACATCTAAAATTAACATTTTTCAACATGACTTTAAACATTAAGGAATCTAAGTAGATATAAATACTTAAAGTACTATTGCTTTGCACTTTTTAGGCCTTTCAAAATGGAACTAAAGGCAGTCTCTCTCTGCACATGAAATATGGCACAGTACATGCTTTGGAACTGTTTTATAGTTTTAAATATTTTTTATGAAATTGGGTATAACTATTTCCATATGTTTATAAAGAGTAAAAGGAGGTAGCAGCAGAGATGCTGAAATAGTCTATGTCCCTTTGCTTTACTAGCCACGTAGGAGATCTGGTCCGTGCTTATCTCTTGTCTCTTGGTAAATAGAATTTATTCACTTTCCTTAATACTAACCTGAAAATGCTGTTTAATGCACCATAAACAAATCTTATGAATTTTTTACATGATTAAAATCGTCATAACTATCCAATGTTTCTTGCTGATTGAATCTGCCACTTCTGTTTACTAGGAAAATAAATAACACGTGTTTGCTCTCTTTCTAAAATGTTCCTATTTATTCTGTGGTCATTTCCCACTTATAATATTTCCAGCTTAATTTCATAAAACAGCTTTTATATGACTTGAAAAAATGCCCTTATTGTACATTGTCTTCAAGTATTTTTTGCCTTTGAGCTCTGGACTTTTATTTGAAGAAACATCCAGCCATCCAGTTTTTCTTTTCTTTCTACTTCTTTTTTTTTTTTTTTTTTTTTGCCTGTATTAGAGTTGGAATTTAAAAAGTGAAACAGCTGCATGCCTTGCATATGCATGCAGAACAGGCAGAATTCAGCTGTTTGAGAACTTCCTCCCTCCACCCCCCGCCCACCATATCAGCAATTCTTGTGCCCAATTTATTGTCAAACAAAGAAAATCAAGGTTTACAAGGCACTTGTCTGTCAGAGGGCTCATTAAGACGAACACGCATGCACAGAAAACTGTCTTAATAAGAAAACTCTCATTGTTATCATTTCTTAAGTCATGGGTGCCATAAGATGTGCTATTTTTGCCTCCCTTCCAATGATTTAGGGCCTGGATAAAGTTCAATGAACGTGGCTAAATCATATCTTCAATATATAAATTCGTAGTATGTCACAGCTCCATGTCATATGCTTAACATACATTCAAACTGAGAGTCAAGGTCTGTTTCTATACCTTCACATTTATGTTAAAATATGAAGCATCTTGGGTACTTGTTTCAAGGCTTTTCTCAAATTTCATCTCCTCTAAGATGCTTTCCTGTTATCTGTGTTGGATATGACCTCAAATTTTTATGTGATGTGACATGTTCTGCCTTGTTTTATAATTATTTGTGGGTTTGTCTTGTTTTCTTCCATTTCCACCATGTCATTTTCTACTCTTCTTCTTTCCATCCCTGCTATCGTTATACGAAGACATCTCTCTTGGTAATATTCCTTCAATATAGAGCAAGGTTTCAGGATAGGTGTTCTTCATCCAAGGAATTGAAATATTGGTCCAGTGTTTCCTTTTACAACTTCTGATAACATCCTGATATTGGAAAAGTTAAATTTTAATGTAGCTAAAGGAGACATATAATTATAGGGACTTCCCTGGTGGTGCAGTGGTTAAGAATCCGCCTGCCAGTGCAGGGGACATAGGTTAGAGCCCTGGTCCAGGAAGATTCCACATGCCATGAAGCAACTAAGCCCATGAGCCACAACTATTGAGCCTGTGTGCCACCACTACTGAAGCCCACGTGCCCAGAGCCTGTGCTCCACAACAAGAGAAGCCACCGCAATGAGAAGCCTGTGCACCACAAAAAAGTAGCCCCCGCTCAACACAACTAGAGAAAGCCTGTGTGAAGCAAAGAAGACCCAACACAACCAAAAATAAATAAATAAGATTGATTCTTTAAAACAAAAATGAATACATATTATACACAATATATATTACAATGATCAATTAAAGTGTCAATTATGTAATAAGCTTAATTTGACATTTCTAAGTAATTATATGAATTTCATAAAAGTCATTGAACTCTAGAATGGAAAGTACTTTAAATTCAAGCAATTCATATTACAGAAAGAGGAAACTGATGTTCAGACTTTAGAAACATAAGAACTTTATTTTACTTTCAGTTAGGAATATTGTAAGACAACATAATGGACATCTGATTCAATTACTATTGGCTCTTCTTTTGCTTGGAAATTTTCTGTTAGCACAGTTTTAAGTCAGGCTTGCTATAAGTGATATTCCCCATTGTCAAAAGTGAAGATATTTTTACATAATAATTTTCCAAACTTTCTCTTAGAAATTAAATTTTCAGCTGGGTATATAGATTTTTTGCTGACAAAGTAGACCTAACTATATGAGGTTCCAACAGTGAAGTATATTATAGGAGCCTATGAGTGGTGCTAGTATTGATCATGTCAAATATCCTCATACATACATTACCGATGTTATCTCATTTAACTTTTGTAATAACCCTATGACATTGGTGTCATTCCCATTTCACACATGAAGTACCTGAGGCTCAGTCATATGAATTAGTGAACGATGACATTGGACTTCAAATCCAGGTTTGTCTTACTTGAGACTACATAATCTTCATTGCATCAAGCTGAATTCATCCTAAATTTAGTTGTAGATCTCCTACTATTTGAAAATCTAAACTTGACTCAACTTCATTTGTGTGAGGGAAGAGGCAGAGTTGGCCTTATTTGTAAGTGGAATGTCATATTATATGCCATAATCAACACAGTCTGCACAACCTGCCTTTTGAACTTCCAGATGTGGCAAAAAAAGGGTTATATGAGTTATGTGAGACTGAGTTATTTAACAATTAGCAAGTTGCATACTATAGGTATTCTGTGGAGTTCACACCAAAAAATGGGAATATAAGGTGTTTTCATCTTTCAGGGGCTTACATCAAAAGGGTCATGGGAGAAACCAAGCCAGCTATATAAGTAAGATTTAAGGTGGGCTGAAAGGAGAAGTGTCCTTCCTGGAAGACTGAAAAAGCATTTTCAGGGCCAAGTCAACAAGATAATGTTGCCTGAAGGGCACTGGGGAAGTATCATAATACTGCCCTTGATTGCAGGATGATATGGCTTTGACCATAACCATTGAATAGATAAATTACATAAGCATTACCAGCTGATGTAAGCCAGTCCTGACATGTACAACCATTCTGGGTATTTTTGTAGTTAACATGTGCCACCAACAATTAGCACAAGGGCTAGATAGTCCTCCACAAGCTCTAACCACCTATCCTCATCTTTCCTCTATGCTCTACCTTTCTGCCTCCTTCCATATATGAACTATTCCCACTCCTTTCTAAAGCCAGTCCTCTACTAGTGCAGTAGATTCCATCATAAGTCCCTTACTCAAAGACGTTGCTCCAGAATTCTCGCCCCTTTCTCCTGCTCATCATTTTTAACTCTCTTCATATAAATCTGCTCTTATTTCTCCTGTCCATACTTTCCCTGACATATATTGATCCAATTATTAGATTATTCAACCTTTGAGGAAGATGATGTTAAAAAAGAAGTAAATATTTTGACATTTGGGACTGATTAAAGTTATAAGGTCTTTCATTATAATGAAAGGGATGAAAGAGATTTGAAGCTTGAGTGATTGATTCTTTTAGGTTTAACATATATATGAAGATTTCCATTGAGAGTTGAAAAATCACCAGGTCTGATGTTGATTCATAGCTTAAATCATGATGGAAAAATATTCCTGGAAATATACTATTGCTTTTATAAAGGTGAGAAAACTCTAAAGATAAGAGGTCTTCAAATGAATGGCATGGAATAATGGGATAGTTCATCCATAAATGTACTGCAAGGAAATGGAAAATCTCCTGAAACTAAAGATTGTCTTAGAGTTAAGGAATTTAGGACTTCCACCTACTAATGATGTCAAGAGCGGCAAGGGCATGTGAACAATAAAGGAAATCTGTCAGAATAAACACTGTAGCTTCCAAGATATACTGGTGATATATTTGGAATAAGTAAAATTGGAGCTGCCTGAGTACAAGGCTAAGCAATAAGCCTGGGGCAATTATGCCTGTTGCAGCTGGCAATGACAGTGGATAATTGAATCTTTAGTGATTTTGAAGGACAGGTGAACCCCAGAGAACCAGTACCATGAGAAACTCAACGTCTGAAATAAAGCAGTGGAAATGCAGATAATAGATCTAGCCTATATATGGGAAAGGCAACATTATTCCATTTCTCAACTTGTGGATATTTGCTGGGAATCTGTGTAAAAAGAGCTATGAAAGATTAAAAATATATGAAAGAAATGTCTCCTGATTTTATTATATAGGTAAGTGCATAAGTATATTCACTGAGCCAATCAAAAAATTAAAAACTAAGTTCTCTAGAATTTATTGAGCAGCTGTTATATGCCCGTTAATATACCAGGCACCTTTCTTCGATCTCATTTAATTCTTGTAGCAATCCTGAAATGCTGATATTGGTAACTCCATTTCTCTAGAAGGCAGTCAAGTAACTTCTTCAAAGTAAGACAAGATTATCTGTTTTTCAAGTTTCAAGGGAAAAATTATTCCCTACAGACTGGGATTGTCAAAGACTTAAGTCTTATATTAGACAATGAAGAATGAAATAAAAAGATAAGAGAAGTGGAAAAATATTAGAAGTCAGCGTATGGAAGGAATATCGAAGGCCATGAATACCAACCTGGCTGGAAGAAAGCCTGTCTTTAAAAGCAGATGGAAAATATTTTGGAAAGGGGAGTTGAGTCTAAATTACAATGAGTCTATACACTTTTAAACACCTCCTTCCTACCTATATTTCTCATCTTTCTAGTTTTTCAGTTCCATTGAGAAGAAGGTGGTTTAGTTTTATTTTCTCTATTTTATAGCTGTTTGGTTGATGAAAGATCAAAGATAAAAAGAAGAGGATTTTAGTTTCAGATCCTCTATCTTGTAGTGATTTGGTTTTATAAAAAGATGCCCAAGCTACACTATTTGGATCTAGTTCATAATTTGTGCCTAATATAGTCTACACCTCAGATATGTATGCATATAAAGCCAATTCCAAGCAACTTAAAAGTAACACAGGAAATTCAGGTTAACATTTGTCACAGTTCCCAGTGGAAACAGCCTCTTCTATTTAACTTGTGATGAAATGAAAATGCTACACCTTATTTTCTCTCTCTCAGTGTAATGCCTTCTTCTTCTGTCCTAGCCAAAATCTCACAAACTTGGACACTGCAAAGAATACTCTCTTCCTGGCCTTTATTGTGAGACACTGAGGACTGTTTCCTGCACAGGACTAAAAAATATTCATTTAAGGGATGATGCATGTTGCTCAGTGGTAAATCTTTGTGTAAAAATGTGTTAAATTTTAGTCATTTTCTGTGGGATTATAGCATCAGCAACTGGCATGAGATGAATCAGACTGATGATTCCAGTTCTTTGCAAAGCAGACAGCATGATATAATGGCACTGAAAAAATCTCCCTTGGCAACTTTTGTAGCCACAAAGTGCAAAAGAGGTGTTAGATATTACTATACTTGGAAAGAGCAGGAGTCCTCATTTCAACTATTGAAATTATTTGAAGCCATCTTTTACCATTTCCTTTAATGCTCATAACGTGGCTCTCATCAGGATCTGATCTCTTGAGCAAGACAGCCTTACCTTGGTTTTCTGTGGGGTCCTGGAGCCCTTCAGAAGTCTAAGAACCCTTTCTATCAAGGGACTGATTGAACAATACATATCCAGATATATATTTTTTTCTTTGCACATAACATTGCCAAGTACCATTTCAAGAATTGAATGTTTAGTTTTTGCAACTGCCATAATCTTGCTTGGAAGGTCACCTTCTGTGAGAACTGAATAGATGCAGTTCTTTCAGGGAAGAATTTGAGATGGGTTGTATATTCATAATTTAAAGAGAAACACACATGTTACAGAAATCGCATAAAGCAATATTCCTCAAGCAAGAAGTTGTAACTGCTGTCAGGATATGTTAATTTAGGAGTTGCAGGGATTCATTGACCACCAGGGATTTTCAGTCTATTCATTGAGCCTACCGTGGATGCTCAAAGTGATGAATGCTAACACAGAAGTGTTATCTAAGTTCTATTGGAGCGTACAGCCGAAAGAGACTAATTCCAGCCAACTTGGCGTAATTGTCTCCTGCCTGATTATATATGAAGCTATTGACTATTATGGAAGTGGGAAATCTGTTTTTAGCCACAGTTTGCCTACAGCAGCCAAGTATACTTTCCCCAATCCTAACCAGGCTAAATCCTAGGAAACAAGTTTTAGAAACCACATGGCTTAGATTAAGCTTAATAGCACCGATGTCAGGTTACGCCAACAACATCTACCTGACGTTGTTGGCCTGTGTCTAGGTGACAGAAGCTTCTATGTGCCAGTTATGAAGAGTTTAGAGTGCTCTCCAGCTGCTATTCCTTTTTGCCTATTACTGTTGCCATGCTGTCTTCCATAAAGCCCTCTCTCTCTATTGTTCATATTTTCACAACTATGAAATATATAACTTCAAAAGATTTCTCCTTATGTTCCTCATCCATACTCTATTAGACAGCAAGCCACATACTGTGGCCCTTTTAATGTTATTAGCAACTTTAAGCTCATTGCTGACAGGTGCCGTATAAACACAGTCTTTTTGTGATATTGGGATTTTAGATTTAGAGAGATATTTCATTTTAATTATTGATAAATATTCTTTCATATTTAAAGGGTGCTTTTCATAAAAATATGAAATATTCTTTCATATTTAAAGGGTAAAGTGCTTTGTGTATTTATTATAGTGAATACTTCAAAGGCCCAGTTCTTGCAAAAGACCAAAAAGTACTGTATGTAATCTGTTCATCTCTTCTTTGGACATTCTATGAATTGGGGTAGTCTAACTACCACCACAAATGCCAGGTATTAGTTAAGATCATGAAAGTTCATTTCTTACTCCTATAAGAGCTCAGCCCAAGTGCTTTGGGAGTGGCTTCTCATATGTTGATTCAGGGACTCCATTCCCTTCCATTTTCTTATGCTACTGTCCTTTAGCATCTCATAGGCCTCTGCTGAATCCTATACCTCCAGCCATCAAAGGGCTGAAGAGAGAGTGGACCATTCCATGGGAGGATATTTATAGGCCCAGCCTGTAAGTGGTGTCTGTCACCTCCATCCACATTCAATTAGTTAGAACTCAGACTCACATCCTCACCTACTTACAGTGGAGGCAGGGAAATGTTGCCTAGTTGTATTCCTAGGAAAGAAGCGAAACAGAAAAACGAGGTAGTCTCTACTACAGCCATTCTGCCTGGATTTTTGAACTGCTTATATTCCTTGTAGTGAATAATTTTTCATAAAATTTTGCTTTCATATAGTAGTATCTTTACTTTGCACCATGAGCTTCCAATGAAATCACTTCACTATCCAATCTTTAAAAATATTTTACTGAAAGCTTTCTTATCTAAAATGTACATTCTCAACTTCTGCTAAGTATGAGAGCTTTACTTTCAAAGGATAATGAATGACCCTTGTGGTCAAATAATTGGGTTATTTCTGGGAAAGACTGTGAACTTGTTGACCATTTTTTTTTTGACAATGCCCTCTGACTTTCTAAGGGGTTCACAGTTTACTGAATCTCCCAAACCAGATACCCGTTGTCTTAGTGCTTCCTCCCGGCTACCGAAGGACCTTCATCTGGGCTTCCATTCAGGGCCCCACCTGTTAAGGACATTGACGGTAATGGATATTTACTGCTTGAATTTTAAAGCTGGATTTCTGGAGTTTAATGCCTTAAGATGTTTCTGCTAGCCAATCCCGAGAAGCGCTGATTTCTGTGGAATGTTAGTAGATGTTTCACACAGAGGCACAAAAATACACATACATAGACATAGACATACACACATCCTCACATGCATTCTGTGGCCCTCTATATTTGGGAAATTATTTTTAAAATTTTTTAAATTTTATTTTTATTGGAGTGTAGTTGATTTACAATATTGTGTTAATTTCAGGTGTACAGCAAAATGATTCAGTTATACATATACATATGTTCATTCTTTTTTAGATTCTTTTCTCATACAGGTTATAACAGAATGGGAAATATTTAAGAAAATTAAACAGATTTCTCTTTTAAAGTATTTTTTAAGTCCTATATTATGTGAATTTTGACAACCCAAGAATTAAAAATTATATGTGGTATTTCCCAAACTTACTTGACCCTGGAAGCTTTATTTATTTTTTCATCTCAAGGGATTAGCCTGCAGCAAAACACTATTTGGAAAGCACTGCTTTAATTCACAAAAGTGGCCTTCATATCAAACACTTAGATGCTGTGGCAGTCCTGTGTAGGTGAGAATTGGGGACACAAAGCTTTTTGTAAAAGGAAAACCATTCATATGGGTTATCAATTCTTTTTCTTCTACTCAGAAGAAATTATTTCACCTGAAGTATGCTTTGTTCCCAGTAGACACTATAGCTGAGAGACATATTATCATGATCTACTACTTCAACTTCTATTAAAAAAAATCTAAAGTATTCTTTGTGTGAATTCCATAAGCAACAGTTACTTAATACTTCAAAGAAGAGCCAAGAAACTCTGACTCTTCTTATTTTTAATAACTTTATATTGTCCACATCTCTTTGGGAGATAAAAATGATGAGCATTTTAATTTTACAGTGCAAAGCGATTCCAGTGGACTTCAAGAAGCTTTTTGGTCTAAAGAAGGAACTCTAATGACTAGTTGGTAAGGGAACAAAATGTTGGTATTCTTTTGAATCTAAGCAGCGAGGTTTTGGTGAAGGATTTCAAATCATATGCTATTTGTAACCAAAACTGTGGGAAATGACATTATAATATTTTCTGACCTACAGTGTAATTTCAAGTCCCAGTCCTATTGGCTGTATATCTGCAGTTGGCATAGAATTATTTAAATTATTAATTAAAATTTTTTTAAAATTAATTTATTTATTTTTGGCTGCATTGGATCTTTGTTGCTGCACTCAGGCTTTCCCTAGTTGCGGCGAGCAGGGGCTACTCTTTGCTGTGGTGCACGGGATTCCCATTGCGATGGCTTCCTCGTTGTGGACTCTAGGCTCGCGGGCTTCAGTAGTTGAGGCATGTGGGCTTAGTTGTTGTGGTGCATAGGCTTAGTTACTCCCCAGCGTATGGGATCTTCCCGGACCACGGCTCGAACCTGTGTCCCTTGCATTGGCAGGTGGATTCTTAACCACTGTGCCACCAGAGAACTCCCTTAAATTATTAATTTGCTATCCATTTTATTTATATATGAAATTATTATAAATCAATTTTCCCATTCTTTGGTTAGTAAACAGAGTTATCAATATTATACAACCAATCAAATACAATTCAATTTGAAAAAATACTGAATTCCAAACACTTTATTTTTTTTTCTTTGTGAAAATGTTAAGGACTTTCTTTTCTATGCACTTTTTCAAATCCTCTCTGGCTGACGATCTGAATAAAAATGAACATTCAAAGACTTTTTAAAACTAAATACTGTAATTTTACCAGTGGGCTAAACAGAGTGCATTGGAGAAAACTTGCCCTGGGGCTTGAGAATCTTGCAAGAGACTAAACTTAACATCTTAACAAGAGACTAAACAGTGCAAACTACGCCTTTGTTAATGGTTGGGCAGAAAAGAGGATAAATGAAAAACAGTGAAAAGTATAATTGGGTCTGTTTCTTGGACATCAATTGATGACATGCCAGCAAAACTGAGGCATTTTCAAATGACATGTTTGTTGACATCAAAGAATCTAAGGAAAGCTGAAATATCTATGTGATAGGAGTATTTTTAACTTTGTATTGACCACTGAAACATCTCTTTATTCACTGCTACCAGAAGAGGAAACTGCTGATTTACTCACTTAGTTAACATGGCAAATATGTACATACAAGTAGCATGTGGGGTTTTTCTGCCAGTAATCCACACTGTTTTCCATTAGTGGTTTACTTATATGTTTCCCACAAGTGGATAAAGAGTTTACATTAACTAAAATTCTTTTTATTTATAGAAAACTTTCTTGACTAGATATCAAAATCCTGTCAGCCATTATGTGACTGTACTAGAGCAAGGATGGCTAATGCTTTAAATTTTAGGAACTCATTGGAAATACATAAGAAATCATTATATTCTCATAGCTGTTCATTAGCCAAATATTATCTGCATTTCTATTTGGTCGCTGAAAATCAAATTTGCATCTTATCTAGTGGGTTGATTGTGCTAGATAGGATTTTTCAGAAATTTTATCATGTCGAAGATTTAGAATTTCGCAGCCTCATAAGAAAGTAAACAACCTCTGATTGGTCTATTCTGACCTATAAGTTGGGGTTATTTCCTATAAAAATGAGGCCATCTATATTTTCTACTCTAAAGACAACTTTCATTTTTTTGAAATGGAATGTTACCAAAATAGCTAAGGAGATATTAATAGGCACGAAGAACATTTTTCCTCAAAGGGAATTTTCAAATTTTGAAAATTTATATAAAAATATTAGAAAAAAATCCAGAATTTAGCCAACTTTTCACAACCTCCTCTGCTTCCCCCTGGGCTGTGCCATTACCATCTCTCTCCCCGAATACTGCATTGATTTTACCGCGGGTCTTCCTACTTCTGTCCTTACCCTTCTGCGGTCCGTTCTCAATGCAGCAGCCAGATTCTTTCAGAAATATGTAAGATGATGTTAACTGAAGTCCTTGCAGTGATCCACAAAGGCCTACATGATCTATCCCCTACTAACCACTGAGCTTCTCTTCTCATATTTTCCACGATGACTCCCCTCTAACCGGAACATTCTCCTTGCTGTTCCTCCAACAGGCCAGACATGCTTTCACGTTGGGATTGCTCTCTGTGCTTGGAATGCTATTTCTTCAAAGATTTTCCTTTCAAACCTCCAAGTCTTTGCCCATATCTCACTTTCTTAATGGGAGTCACTCTGACCACTCTATTCAATAATGCAAACTGTACTCTGATCCCTGTACCCAACCCCTCATTTCCCTTTACCTTGTCTTTATTTTTTCCATGGCACTCATCACTTTCTAACATTTATGTAATTTATTTCTTATGCTTGTTATTTCTTATTATTTATTTGTTATCTCCCTGTTGTTATTATTTGTTATTTCTCTATTGTGGCAGGATTTTTGTTTACCTCACTGATACAGCCCAAGTACCTAAAAGAATGCCTGATTGGTGGTAGACTCTAAACAAATATTGGTTTAAAAATGTGTGAATGAGTAAAGTTGGACTTGAAAGATGGTAAATCTTTGTATATTTTTCCAAAAGTAAACTTTTTTTTGTTAAGCAAAAAATGTCTATGGTAGAAAAATTGCAATATTTTAAAAAAAAGCAAAACCAAAATAAAACCCTCAAGCCAACCAAGCAACCATAATTGTTGCTGATAACTTGATACTTATTTGTTTTTCAGAAACATATATACATACATGTATACACACACATGATCAAATGGTTTATAACTTGATGTTTACTTTTTAGAACTATTTCTATATTTATATATATTAATAAAATCAAATTATTTTATGACTTGCTTTTTTTGCTTAATACTACATATTCCAATTATTTAGCATATTTCTCCATTAGTACACTTAAACAACATCATATTAATGGCTATGTTACTTAATCCCCTGTTGGTCACTTAAGTTATTTCCAGTTTTGCATCTCTAAAAATAATATTTTAATGAACATTCACATAGCTTATCTCACATTCTGAGGTACTGGGGGGTTGGGAGTTCAACATATGAGGTTTTTATGGTGGGGGGGTGGATAATTCAGCCTATAACAGGAACTCTGGGACAGTATACAGAGCACCTTAAAAGCTTTTCTTCAGCCCAAGAGTAGTGCACTGCTTCATAAACAGGGAATTTTGACCAATTTCTGTGATATGTTTGTATCAATAGGATCTGAGTGTAGCCCATTGACAATGTTTCCAGTTGTGCCTTATTAACCTTCAGTTGTAGCTTCTTTTCCTTAGTCCTTATCACTGCTCTGCAGGAGTAAAGACAGCTTGAGCGGAGGCCTTCCAAATCTAGAGTATCTGAAACCTATGCCCTGAAAAAGAAATACTAGTAAGAGCAGCATTGTTCCTTTGGGGAAAATGGGGAACAACTTTACAGATTGCTCAATTTGGAGTTTTCCTCTGAGTTACCACTAAGGGAAATTTCCATTACATGTTCTCTAGATTTTTCTTGTTTTGGTAAATATTTATCTATTGGTGAAATATTTTTCTATTGGTAAATATTTTTCAAGAGGTATTAGAGAACCTGGGAGAACAAAAATCTATTAGGACAATCCTGAGAAATAGGAAAACCAAATTTGTTCCTTTAGGAAGCAAAAATATTTGTTTAGGGGCTGGGGGAAGAGAATTATAATGGTAAAGATTAAGTAATTTTATGCTCCAGTCCATATAATGATGGAACACATGATGTCTATTGGATGGTCTCAGACTCAATTTCTATTTGGCCCCCTTGCATTCTGCCTTAAGCCAGGTGTGCAGACATTGCAACAACTCATAGTTCAACTGATTAAATATTAGCTGGAAGACTTATGCTGTGCATCTCAGAATTGGCCTTGTTCAGAGAAAAGAAGCATTTATATATTGCTTCTCCTCTTTTATTGGTCAGTGGTTGTTCCATGGACTTCCAAGTTGCAAGTGGGTAAGTGTCAAAAGGACACCCCACACCAGGGTCTCAGTGAAACCCTGGGGAAAGAAGCAAGAGGAAGCTGATCAGGTGCTGTCAGGTTGAATCTAAGTAAAAGGAGTCAAAACAGATACAGAGTGATCACCACAGGAATGGCTGGGAAAAGAATGTTGTGCTCTAGAGGATGTGAAGTGATGCACAGTTGTCCCATATATCAGATAAGTTAAAAAAAAAAAGAAACGTGGAATTTTATTCAATCCTGCAATAATTATTAAGGAGTGAATTACGTAAGAAAAATGCAAAACGTTGTGGTAAAAGTTACTCTTGACTTCTCTATTACCGTCAATAATATTTAGTGTTACTTTTGCTTACAATTAAGCAGAAAACATATTTAGGCCCCAGGGTGACTGCTGTGAATGGGGTACTTGAGCATATGTTTCCCTAGAAAATTCAGCTTGCTTCCCATAGAAGCCATGGACTCAAGTATGAGTCAGAGTACTTTTATCAACACCTCCCCCCACCAAAAAATAAAAAAAAAAAAAAAATCTGATCACCATTTTCAGATGGAAGGTGTGCCTGGAGTATTTACAGGTTAAAAAATGAGTTTTGTATTAAATTAGCTTTATGTTATTAGAGGCACTTTTAAACTCAGCAAGTGACAGGGAGTTAGCCAAGTGATAGTGCTCTTAAAACAACCCAATTATAATAAAAGATGTAAAGGACTTTTTTTAGAGGATAAAAGCTTAAATAACTTTTTCCCTGAAAGGCAAATATCATAACACATTTGATTGAACCTAAACATTTTCAGTTATTGTCATCTTAATGTATTTAATGCTTAACTATTATGAAATTATGGCAATTTAGAATAAAATTAAATATTTCCTTATGTCACAAATACCATCTCTTTCATACTGCAAAAATGACTTGCTGAGCTCTTGTCAAGTTTATCCTCCAAAGACAAATATTAGCCCACTTTCATACAGGTTTGTCTCCCAGTACTGGAAGGGCTGGACTTCTTTCCTAAGTGGCTGAGGTATTAGAGCAAATGAATTCCAGTTTTCCGTGTTATAATTTCTCTCTCTTCTACTACTATACCTTACAGTATTACCAGAAGTCTTGAAATATATTCATCTTGATTCATACAGTAGTGTAGGCTTTAGAGATTATGGTAGAATCTCTGTAATTTTTTAGTGCTTTTGGAAATACTGTTCTGAATGCCTGTTCCATTGAAGGTGGGTTGCCAATTAATATCTATTTGTCTATCTATCTGTCAAATAAAAAGATAGTGTATTTTAAATCAAGACCATCTGTAGCTTAGCAAAGTAAGGATTTATATTTAGAAAAGCACAGAATTAAAAAACAGAATAATTAACTACTTAAGTTATTGTCTAAAATAATGTAAATAATTTTTAATTGGTAACTAAAACATTCTTGCATCTTATTATTTATGAAAATAGTTCAACATTAATTATTGGACATTTAAGCTTCTTGTAAATGTTAATATACTGAAAGACCTTTGTTATGTCCACTTCTCATTTAAATTTGTAGGAAAGATGATTATTAAAACTAATATTTTTCTTAGGGAAATTAGCGTAGTCATTACTATTTGATAATTGGCTTCTACACACACAGTCACAGTTATGTGCAATTTCTTACAACACTATTTTGTAGACACCACGATTAGATTTGAATCAAGCTTGGGGTAAGCTGGTATAATATGAGTGTCATGTCAACAAATTACAGGATTAAGTAAAGTTTCAAAGATCTATTAGACATTTTAAGGATAATTTATTTTTTTAAGTCCTATACTTCTGGACTGCTGGATTTTCAAGATTTTTGTGTGTGTGTTCTATTTTAAGGGGCAAATATGTTTAGAAGTGTTCCTGAGGCATGACTTAAAAATATGTAAAGAGAAATTAGATGAGCTTTATTTTGCTAATTTATGGCCTAAAGAATAATTTTTAAGAATCTGTTTTTCTAGACTAAAATTTTAAATCAAAAGAGACACCAGGAAAGGTTTATTATTTCTTTTTGACCCTATAAATTTTGGCTTGCTAATCAGGGAACTCTTAAATATTTTAAAGACTGTTAAGAATTTTAGAGGGAATATCAGGGACAAGATTTATCTTCCTGCTTTAAACAACCAAAAAATCCCGGGCAAAATATAATATTTTTATAAAAAGGATTTAGGTATTGGAAGGCAGCTAACTCAGGAGAGTGATTCCTGAGAGAAACTGTCCTAGCTGCAACTGTCTTAGCTCACTGCATGAGCGGTGCCGCAACACAGTGAGGGAGAATCCTCAAATACCCCAGTTGTCTCTGCAAGGTGAGGAGACAGAATTTGGAGTGGCCAAAGGGGCTAGACTTTGGGCAAAGTGCTGGGGATAGGAGAGCGGCACAGTGAGAGAGAGAGAGAGATCTGGGGTGCAGTCTTCAGCGGAGTATTGATCACCACATGAGTGTAAAGAAACCCTGTGAAGCTAGGAAAAGAGCCAGAAAACATGGATCAGACAATCCTTGGCACTCTACCAATTTTCTACAATCTCTTTAAGAGGTTAGAAGCACAGGGAATATTTTCTAACTCATTCTATGTGGCCAGCATTATCCTAATACCAAAACCAGACAAAGACATTACAAGAAAACTACAGACCAATATTTCTTACAAACATAGATACAAAAGTCTTCAACAGAAAATTAGCAAATTGAATTCAAAATAGTGTAAAAAAGAATTCTACACCATGACCAAGGGGAATTTATCCCAGGTATACAAAATTGGTTCGACATTCTAAAATCAATTAAGGTAAACTATTACATCAAGACTAAAAAAGAAAAGTTACATAATCATATCAATAGGTGCAGAAAAGCATTTGACAAAATCCAAAACCCATTCATGAAAAAAACTCTCAGTAAACTAGGAACAGAGGTGAACTTTCTCAACTTGATAAAGATTACAAAAAACATACAGCTAACACTATACTTAATGGTGAGAAACTCAGAGCGTTCCCACTGAGCTCAGCTACAAGGCAAGGATATTCCCTTTCACCACTTCTTTTCAGCATTATACTGGAAGTCCTTGTAATCAATAAGGCAAATAAAGGAAATAAGTTTCCTTTGGGAAGGAAATATTGGGAAGGAAAACATAAAACTGTCTTTGTTTGCAGATGACATGACTGTCTATGTAGGAAATTTGAAAGAAGCAACAAAAAACCTCCTGGAACTAATAACCAGTTATAGCAAGGTTGCAGGATATAAGATTAATATATAAAAGTTAATCGCTTTCTTTTATACCAGCAACAAACAAGTAGAATTTTAAATTAAAAACACAATACCATTTACACTAGTATCCTCCCCCAACAAAATGATATGCTTAGGTATAAATCTAACAAAGTATGTACAAGATCTGTATGAGAAAAACTATAAAATTCGCATGAATGAAATCAAAGAATAACTAAGGAAATGGAGAGATATTTCTTGTTCATGGACAGGAAAACTCAATTTGTCAAGGTGTCAGTTCTTCCCAACTTGATCTATAGATTCAATGCAATCACAGTCAAAATCCAGCCAGTTTATTTCATGGATATCGACACACTCATTCTAAAGTTTATATGGAGAGGCAAAAAGAGCCAGAACAGACAACACAATACTGAAGGAGAACAAAGTTGGAGAACTGACTTCAGGACTTAACTTCAAAGCTACAATAATCAAGACACAGCATGGTATTAGCAAAAAAGAAAAAGAAAAACCAAACCAAATAGATCAGTGGAACAGAATAGAGAGCCACAGGGCTTTCCTGGTGGCGCAGTGGTTGAGAGTCCGCCTGCCGATGCAGGGGACACGGGTTCGTGCCCCGGTCTGGGAAGATCCCACGTGCCGCGGAGCGGCTGAGCCCGTGAGCCATGGCCACTGAGCCTGCGTGTCCGGAGCCTGTGCTCTGCAACGGGAGAGGCCACAACAGTGAGAGGCCCGTGTACCGCAAAAAAAAAAAAAAAAAAAAGAGAGAGCCACAAAATAGACCCACAAAAATATAATCAACTGATCTTTGACAGAGGAACAAAGGCAATATAATGAAGCCAAGACAGTTTTTTCAGCAAATGGTGCTGGAACATCTGGACATCCACATGCAAAAAAAAATCTAGATGCAGACTTGCAACCTTAATGAAAATTAATTCAAATGGATCATAAACTCAAAACGATAAAACTCCTAGAAGATACCATAGGAGATGTTATGACTTGGGGTATAGTGTTTTCCTTTCAGATATAACACCAAAGAATTGATCCATAAAAGCAATAATTGATAAACTGGACCTGATTTTTAAAAATCTGCTCTGTAGAATTAGAAAACAAGTGCAGACTAGAGAAAATATTTGCAAAAGACACATCTGATAAAGGAGTTATCCAACATATACAAAGAACTGTTAAAAATCAACAATAAGAAAACAACCCAATTTAAAAATGGGCCAAAGACCTTAACAGACACCTTACCAGAGAAGATATACAAATGGCAAAAACACATATGAAAAGATGTTCCATATCAAATGTCATCAGGAAAATGCAAATTAAAATGATAATGGGATAAACACTACACACCTATTAGAGTGGCTAAAATCCGGAACACTGACAACACCAAATGCTGGTGAGAATGTGGAGTAACAGGCGCTCTCTTACATTGCTGATGGGAATGCAAAATGGTACAGCTACTCTGGAAGATAGTTTGTTGGTTTCTTTCTTACAAAACTAAACATACTTTTACTGTATGATGCAACAATCATGTTTCTTGGTGTTTACTCAAAGGAGTTGAAAATATTATATATCCACACAAAAACCTGCACACAAATGTTTATAGCAGCTTTATTCATAATTGTCCAAACTTGGAAGCAACCAAGATGTCCTTCAGTAGGTGAACAGATAAATAAACTGTGGTACATTCAGACAGTGGAATACTATTGAGAACTAAAAATAAATGAGCTATCAAGCCATGAAAGACATGGACGAAACTTAAATGTATATTACCAAGTGAAAGAAGCCAATCTGAGAAGGCTACATACCGTATGATTTCAACTATATGACATTCTGGAAAAGGCAAGACTATGGAGACCACGAAGAGATGAGTGGTTATCACGGGTGTGAGGAGGCCGGATGTATGTTATTATATATTTGTCTCAACCCATTGAATGTACAACACCAAGACTGAACACTTAGATTAAATTATGGATTTTGGGTGATTATGATAATGTCATTATAGGTTCATTCTTGGTAAAAAGAAAAAAAAAAAAAGGTACCATTTTGGTGAGTGATGTTGGTAATGGGGACGGCTATGAATGTGGGAGCAGGGGTCATATGGGAAATCCCTATGTTTTCCTCTCCATTTTATTATAAACCTAAAACTACTCTAAAAATAGTCTTTTAAACCAACCAACCAAACAACCAAACAAAAACTCTAGGACAATATCCCTCATGAACATAGGTGCTAAATATTAGCACATCAAATCCAACAATATATGAAAAGAATAGTATATCCTGATCAAGTAGGGTTTATCTCAGAAATACAAGGCTGGATTAACATTTGAAAATCAATCAATATAAATCACTATTTTAATAAACTAAAAGAGAAAAGCCATATGGTCATTTCAGTTGATGCAAAAAAATCACTTGAAAAAATTTAATATCAATTTATGATTAAAAAATACTTTTAGTAAACTATGAAAAGGAGAGACTTTCCTCAAACTGATAAATGGTGTCTACAAAAACCCTACAACAAACGTCATACATGACCAGATTAAATGCTTTCCCCCTACTCTTTGGAACAAGGTAAGGATATATGCTCTTACCACTTCTTTTCAACATTATACTAAAGGTCCTGGCTAGTTCTATAAAACAACTAAAGAATTAAAAAGCATGCAGTTGCAGAATACCAACATTCTTAAATAAATGAGCATAGGGATAGCAAGTGTTCTTGTTTAATGAAACCCTGATTTGTTTCTAGTGCAGATGAATGTAGTTTTCCTCTATTTTTGTAAGTTTAAATTTCCTATTCATCATTAGATAAAATAAAGAGGTAAATTTACTTCATAGTGGTATTTTTCCGGATGAAACCTTTTTTTTCCTTCTACCAGTGAGTGCTTTTGAAAGGCTGATGTCAAATAATGTGTATGTTTTGTAAAGCCTGTTAATATTGACCAAATCGGTATTTTCGTATTCTTGTATGGCAGTTAGCCTACTAATTTTTTGGCTAGGTCTGTAATATCCTAGTATATTCTTATAGACGTAATAACTGCCAGGAAAATGTTTTGCCAGGCCTCATTCAAGTAAGGGAAAGGATATTCATGATTATGTGACATATATATTTAGAATATAGTATTTCAAGTTAGATTTGGCAAGAAAAGAGTCATGCACTAAAACGTGAGATATCTTGAATCCTTTTGGAAAAACCCTCAAAGGAAAATAATTTAGGAGTTACTAACATTTCTCTTAACTCTGACTTCTCAATAAACGATTAGTTCATTTGCATTTTTCTTGACTGGTTTCCTTTCTATACAAATTTTCGTTAAACATGCTTTTCTTTCCAAGTGTTCTTTGTTGTAAGAGACCATGTGATTTATATTTTCATATGAATTCGTATACACTGAATAAAGATCGTTTTATGTATTTCTTTGGGAGACTATCATGGTGTTGGGGAACTTTTCTCCCAATTTTGTAAAAATAGTCCAAGGACTAGGAATGTAGGTGTAAGCGCATCTATAGTTAGACCATCATAATAAACATATTTCTTGTGTTGATTGACTATAATTGGAAACCTAGGACATCAACTCTACTGTAGTTCTGGCCTCCAATTGTCTTCAAGCTACATACATGGAGCCAACTTTGGCAAATGACTTTGCAATCTGACATACCACTTACTGCTTGAGATAACTTCTCTCTGGTCAAATTCAAAGTAAGTTTTTTCATAGTACACTGGAGCTACAAAGAAAAAAATCCAGCTGGTTTGATTTCAGTTGTTTTGACTCCTCTCTCGGAGTATCTCTTGTTAAAACCAATTCCTGTTTTGGAGAATTTGTGGAGAATTTGATAATGGGATCATTGAAGTGTTGGTGACCGTGGCAAATATTAGAGAATGTAAACTTGTTAGCGAGGGCTTGAACGTCTTATTGGTATGGAGAATGGAAGATAAAGAGACCAAGCCCATTTATCTCTTCCCTGGACTGTATGTTTGTGGAGACAGAGTTTCAGTTCCACTAACATTACTCAAGTATATGCCTGGGGAATCTATTCTTCCATGACTGTCTGCCAAAACAGCCTGGGAAACAGCTGGTGATAATTCTGGCTTCCTTCCCCCGCTCAACAGCTGATGTTCAGAAGCAGGGTGGCAATTGAGTGGGTGTGTTCTGAGCCATCGTATCACTGCTTCCCCTTCAGCTGCTCTTGCTCCCACGCTAAGGAGCAGATTGGAAGGCTGAGCTCCTAGAAGTGGCCTCAAAGGGAGGACAGTCCTACCACTTTAGGTACTGGGGGAAAAATGATTTTGGCAAATAGAGGTCCAGGGGCAAGAGTAGAAAATATCAAGTGCGTCTATCATCTGCAGAGGAACCCTTATTTCAGATGCACTGTTAAGAATTCTATTCTTTAAAATGGGACAATAAAATAAGTATGGAATTTGGTGATTTATCATCTTAAGGATAAAGTCTCTCAATTAACATACTTATCATTAATTATTTTAAATGTTACTTTTTCTTAACCCTGGGCCCTATTGACTAGAAAGTTAAAAGGTGGTAGCTTTAGATAAGGATACTCTTGTCAACAGTCTATTTTCCCTTTTCATAGTCTCGTGTAGTGAAAAAAGCCCCTCCACAGCTGGAAGTGTTTAGACATGTGTTCTAGTCTCAGCTTTACCAGCATCTGAAGTCATGTGAATAAATCACTTTATTTCCTACAACTGAATTTTCTCTCTGTAAAATGAGAGAATTAGGTTAAAATGAATTCTAACTGTTGAGCTGATATTAGTACATTGCAATGACAATTTTGGATCATTGTAGAATGACTTTAATCCCTCTTTTGCTTAATAGCCTTTCCCATATTTGAAGAATGCACCTGTGTTCATTCTATGTATTTTCTCCTCTAAGCTCATATTTGTTCTTCTTTCATCTCTTTTTCTCACAAATCAGTTTCTATTAATGGTTTTGAACATGCTCAAGAATATCACACTGGTTCTTAAACCATAACTTCAACTATTACACATGATGTTGCAAGTGTGGTCTGGTCAATTCAGAGTAGCATTAATTTGGGGGCAGTTAGATCATTCTCTTGATTTTTACTGAGCTTGAAATCAACCAAAATCACAAAATCATTTTAAGACGTTGTTATCTTTCATTACTGTTACCTTTCAAGTCCTCCTTTTACGTTTATATTACTCATCTTTTTAGATTTAAGTGCAGATATTTTGTCTGTATTTTAAAAGGAGACTTCATTTCCATTTGAAGAGGAGCACATATTTTTGTTCAGGAGCAAACATTTTTCTTGTCAGACTTCTGTTTAAATCCTAACCCCGATACTTCATGGCTCTGGCACATTATTAAATCTAGTTAAAATTTTGATTCTCTCATCTGTAAAATGGGAATACCCACCTAATATTTTTGTGTGAACATCTACTGAGTTGATGTATGTGCAGTACTTGGTACAGCACCTGGGACTTAGTGGGTGGTCAATGAGGAGTAATTATTACCATTGCTCCACCTCCATTTTCCATTGTATTTTCTATCTCATTAAAGAGTTTCCTAGGGACTTTCATGGTGGTGCAGTGGTTAAGACTCCACCTGCCAGTGCAGGGGACACGGGTTCAAGCCCTGGTCCAGGAAGATCCCTCATGCTGCGGAACAACTAAGCCTGTGTGCCACAGCTACTGAGCCTGTGAGCCACAACTACTGAGCCCGCGTGCTGCAACTACTGAAGCCCGCATGCCCTAGGGCCCGCGAGCCACAACTGCTGAGCCTGACTGCCACAACTACTGAAGCCCACGTGCCTAGAGCCCGTGTTACATAACAAGAGAAGTCATCGCCACAAGAAGCCTGTGCACCGCAATGAAGAGTAGCCCCAGCTCGCCGCAACAAGAGAAAGCACACGCACAGCAACGAAGACCCAACGCAGCCAAAAATAAATAGATAAATAAATAATTAATTTTTTTTTTAATAAAAAGAATTTCCTAAATAAACCACCCATATTTTCATCTAGGGCTGTGATAAAATTTTTAATGGAAAAACACTGAGATATGAATCCTAAAGTATGCTACCAGTGATCTCTAGTCAAGAGGTGAGGTTTTTTGTTTGTTTGTGGCATTTTTTATTAAGCACTCCTTGGACCACATTATTCAATCATTAATCATCTAATAGTATTTTCCAGGTCTCCTATCTCTATCTTGTCCATAAGAAAAATTTAAAAGAATTAAGGTTTGTTCTGACCTAATGTATTCCTTGTGATGTTATTCCAGCTTCAAGTGATCATCAGTTTCCATTCTTAGTTTTTACAAACAATCTTTTAATAATTTGTTCTAGATTCTTGTCCAAATCTAAGCCAAGTTTACTGACACTGTACACTGCAGCATTTCCTTTATTTTCCTTTTCTACTTATTGGCATTGCACACCATCATTCCTGGAAAACTATTGCTTGTAATGAAATGATTTCTTCCTACAGTAATTCCATTCCCTTGGGCCAGGTCAGAAGACCGGCCTTTGACAACATTTAGATGGTTCTTGCCATAAGCTCACTGATTTGGGTTTCAGATTTCTCCTACCTGTGTTTTTTAATGCTCTGCAGTCTGGTGATACTTCTCTTAATATTTATTTCCTTTCCATTCAGAATCATTTTGTTTTGAGAAGCTTGGAAGCTTCTTCAGTAAAGCATTATGAATTAGTTAGGGTACTTTTGGATGCCAGTAACAGAAAATCTAATCCAAGGGAGTTTATTGGGAAACAACTGAACAGTCTAGGAACAATATGACTCAGACATTATTGGCAAGAGGGATTCAAACACTGTCTTCAGGACCTAGCTTATTTTTCCCTGTATGGATGCATGTTACCTTTTAAAATTTACTCCATTTGCAGATATTTGCCCTCCTGTGTATTAAAGTCTGTGGCAGCGCCGATATGTATTGAGCTGGCCAAAAAGTTCTTTCGGGTTTCTATAACAGCTTATGGAAAAACCCGAAAGAACTTTTTGGCCAACCCAATAGTCCCTCTCAAGACCAGTGGGAAGGGGCATCTGGCTTTCTGGCAACTTCTGCAAAAATTTCCTGGTGTCTCTTTGGCTCTGCTGAGATCACATGCTCATCCATGAACTAATCCCTGTGACCAGGGAAATTTGAAGTTCTGTTCACTAGGCCTGACTGTTTGCTAATCCCTGGGATAGGAAGGATCCAACTCCAATAGAATCATGTGGAATGTGAATGAGCACCAAGCCACATTACAATACCATCTCTCTAAATTAAGGTAGTAAACCAGAGAAGCAAAGTATAATTGTAATCAAACAAAACCCTTATTTTTCCTGATTAGAATCTCTCTCAAAGGCATGTGTGCACACATGCGATTGTGCCAGATGCCCACTTGCTTCTTTTGCTCTTCTGAATCTCCTGTTTATCTGTTTATCCCTTTTGCTATTAATTGGACATTTACAAACAAAGGAATGTCCTTGTTCTTAACTTTAAAATGATACTTAGCAGTTAAATATAAAAGCTTGGACATGTTTACCTCTGCTTTCTCCCCAAACTACAGTAAAATTACAGTAATGTAATAAATACACACAGACAGAGAGCAGGAGTAGAGACAGCTGAAGACTAGAGATGTAAACAATATTTTGGAAGATGGAAATTTTATAGGCAAGCAGAATGGAGAAAGCCAATATCTCATGCTCTTTAGTGACAGAAGTCAATAAAAAACAAGATAATTTGCTCTTGAGAACTCCAGAAAGAGTTAGGAAATGAAGATGTCACACATATCTGAAGTCCTCAGCATGAAGCAGGGCTGAAAACAAGATGGTTGATTGACAGTCTGTGTTAGGAATTCTTAGACCACTCATGTTTCTTCTCTTGGACCTACAGAAGACAGACAGGAGGTGTATTCTATATAGAGAGAGACTCTGACCTTGGGAGTCCCAAGCACAGTAGATGATAAGATGAGGTGCTACAGAAATCTCTGCATTCCTATACACTAACAACAAAAGAGCAGAAAGTGAAATTAAGGAAACAATCCCATTCACCACTGCAACAACAACAAAAATACCTAGGAATAAACCTACCTAAGGAGGCAAAAGACCTGTAATCAGAAAACTATAAGACGCTGATGAAAGAAATCAAAGACGACACAAACAGATGGAGAGATATACCATGTTCTTGGATTGGAAGAATCAATATTGTGAAAATGTCTATACTACCCAAAGCAATCTACAGATTCAATGCATTCCCTATCAAATTACCAATGACATTTGTTACAGAACTAGAACAAAAAATCTTAAAATTTGTATGGAGACACAAAAGACCCTGAATAGCCAAAGCAACCTTGAGGGAAAAAAACGGAGCTGGAGGAATTAGACTCCTGGACTTCAGACTATACTACAAAGCTACAGTAATCAAGACAATATGGTACTGGCACAAAAACAGAAATATAGATCAATGGAACAAGATAGAAAGCCCAGAGATAAACCCACGCACCCGTGGTCAACTAATCTATGGATTAGGAGGGAAGGATATACAATGGAGAAAAGACAGTCTCTTCAATAAGTGGTGCTGGGAAAATGGGACAGCTACAAGTAAAAGAATGAAATTAGAACATTCCCAAACACCATACACAAAAATAAACTCAAAATGGATTAAAGACCTAAATGTAAGACAGGACACTATAAAACTCTTAGAGGAACACATAGGAAGAACACTTTTTGACATAAATCACAGCAAGACCTTTTTTGACCCACCTCCTAGAGTAATGGAAATAAAACAATAATAAAAAATGGGACTTAATGAAACTTCAAAGCTTTTGCACAGCAAAGGAAACCATAAACAAGACGAAAAGACAACCCTCAGAAGGGGAGAAAATATTTGCAAATGAATCAATGGACAAACGATTAATCTCCAAAATATATAAGTAGCTCACGCAGCTCAATATTAAAAAAACAAACAAGCCAATCCAAAAATGGGCAGAAGACCTAAATAGACATTTCTCCAAAGAAGATATACAGATGGCCAAGAAACACATGAAAAGCTGCTCAACATCACTAATTATTAGAGAAATGCAAATCAAAACTACAGTGAGGTATCACCTCACACCAGTTAGAATGGGCATCATCAGAAAATCTACAAACAACAAATGCTGCAGAGGGTGTTGAGAAAAGGGAACCCTCTTGCAGTATTGGTGGGAATGTAAATTGATACAGCCTCTGTGGAGAACAGTATGGAGGTTCCTTAAAAAACTAAAAATAGAATTACCATATGACCCAGCAATCCCACTACTGGGCATATACCCAGAGAAAACCATAATTCAAAAAGACACATGCACCCCAATGTTCATTGCAGCACTATTTACAATAGCCAGGACATGGAAGCAACCTAAATGCCCATCAACAGACGAATGGATAAAGAAGATGTGGTACATATATACAATGGAATATTACTCAGCCACAAAAAGGAACAAAATTGGGTCATTTGTAGGCATGGATGGATCTAGAGACTGTCATACAGAGTGAAGTAGGTCAGAAAGAGAAAAACAAATATCGTATATTAACGCATATATGTGGAATCTAGAAGAATGGTACAGATGCACTGGATTGCAAGGCAGAAATAGAGACACAGATGTGGAGAACAAAAGTATGGACACCAAGGGGGGAAAGTGGTGGGGGTGGTGGTGGTGGTGGGATGAATTGGGAGATTGGGATTGACATGTATACATTAATATGTATAAAATAGATAACTAATAAGAACCTGCTGCATAAAAAAAAAAGATGAGGTTCTAGAGTGAAAATATTAAGATTAATCGTTCCCACTGAATCTTGAGATTCAGCCTCCTTTTCCAACTTAGCCCTAGAATGCTGGTAGCCCAGCTTCTAACACCAGACAGGGAGTTGATGTATTCTCTCGTAAAATTACCAGCGCAAGAGATAAGATTTACATATATTGACATTTGGGAATCCTTTAATAAAGCTTGAAAATCTTTCCCATGCACGTAGAACTTACAATCAGTATTTTAGAACCTTACCCTTAAAATATGAATGGTGAGTTAAGGAGCACAGATATATGAGGAACGCCCATAACATAAATCACAGAGATCAAAATATATAAATAGAGAATAATAACACAGAGAAAACAGATAAATCAGAGTACAGAAAACTAAGATTAAGATCTCTCAGAACTGGAGAACATGGGATCCAGATTAAGAGCTCACTGAATGTCCATGACAATTAATAATCATAATAATAATCATAGACTCACGACCACATTGCTACCCACGCAGGATAGTGAATAGTGCCTGTTCCCATCAGCCAGAGTGGAAAATTCTATGAATTATGGGACATTGATATAGTACAGAAGATCTTGCCTCAGTAGTAAGCCCTTGACTGAGAAGTACTCAGGTCCTGCATAATAAATCTCAAAATCAAGAAAGCATCAAACTGTTTCCAAGTAACTAAACTACATCTAAGGACAAAGCTCAAGAATATTTATAAAAATATCCAGCACCCAATAAGGTATAATTCACATCTGGCATCCAGTCAAAAATTAAAAGTCAAACAAAGAAATAGGAAAACATGACCCACAATGACTCACAATGGGGAGAGAAATCAGTCAATTGAAACTGACCCAGAATTGATACGTATGTTAAAATTGGCAGAGAAGAACATTAAAAGTCATTATAATTATATTCCAATGTTCAAAAAGTTAAGTAGAGCCACTGAAAATTTTAACAAGTTCTAAATCAAACTTTTAGAGATGAAAAGTACAGAGTCTGAGATGGAAATTATACTGGGTGGAATACACAGCAGAAAAAAAGTCAGCCAAATTTAATAAGTGATATTAGAAACTATACAAAATGAAAAATAAAGGAAAAGATAATTAAAATGAACATAGCATCAGTAAGCTACGAGACAACTTCAAAGAGTCAACTGGAGTCCTTGAAGAACTGGAGGGAAGGTAACAGAAAGAATACATGAAAAACTAATGGTTAGAAGAGTTCCAAATTTGGTAAGAGTTCCAAATCTCCAAAATCAACGTGATGTACCCTGCATCTGTGGAATACATGAAGAGACAACGAATCATTCCAAATTGAGGAGGTGGACTTTGGGAGCAAAGATATATTATTTTTTCCCCTTTTTCTCTTTTTGTGAGTGTGTATGTGTATGCTTCTGTGTGTGATTTTGTCTGTAGAGCTTTGCTTTCACCATTTGTCCTAGGGTTCTGTCTGTCTTCTTCTTTTGTTTTTCTTTTTAACTTTTTAAAATTTTTTTCTTAATAATTATTTTTTATTTTAATAACTATTTATTTTATTTTATCTTCTTTCTTTCTATTTTTTCTCCCTTTTATTCTGAGCCGTGTGGATGAAAGGCTCTTGGTGCTCCAGCCAGGAGTCAGTGCTGTGCCTCTGAGGTGGGAGAGCCAACTTCAGGACACTGGTCCACAAGAGACCTTCCAGCTCCATGTAATATCAAACAGTGATCTCCCAGAGATCTCCATCTCAATGCCAAGTCCCAGCTCCACTCAACAACCAGCAAGCTACAATGCTGGACACCCTATGCCAAATGACTAGCAAAACAGGAGCACAGCCCCATCCATTAGCAGAGAGGCTGCCTAAAATCATAATAAGCCCACAAACACCCCAAAACACACCACCGGACATGGACCTGCCCACCAGAAAGACAAGATCCAGCCTCATCCACCAGAATACAGTCACTAGTCCCCTCCACCAGGAAACCTACACAACCCACTAAACCAACCTTAGCCACTGGGGACAGACACCAAAAACAACGGGAGCTACGAACCTGCAGCCTGTGGGTAGGAGACCCCAAACACAGTAAGTTAAGCAAAATGAGAAGACAGAAAAACACACAGCAGATGAAGGAGCAAGGTAAAAACCCACCAGACCTAATAAATGAAGAGGAAATAGGCAGTCTACCTGAAAAAGAATTCAGAATAATGATAGTATCTATCATTATTTTCCAAAATCTTGGAAATAGAATAGAGAAAATACAAGAATCGTTTAACAAGGACCTAGAAGAACTAAAGAGCAAACAGACAATGATGAACAATACAATAAATGAAATTAAAAATTCTCTAGAAGGGAACAGTAGCAGAATAATGAAGCAGAAGAATGGATAAGTGACCTGGAAGATAAAATAGTGGAAATGACTACTGCAGAGCAGAATAAAGAAAAAAGAATGAAAAGAACTGATGACAGTCTCAGAGACCTCTGGGACAACATTAAACGCACCAAAATTCGAATTATAGGGGTCCCAGAAGAAGAAGAGAAAAAGAAAGGGACTGAGAAAATACTTGAAGAGATTATAGTTGAAAACTTCCCTAACATGGGAAAGGAAATAGTTAATCAAGTCCAGGAAGCACAGAGAGTCCCATACATGATAAATCCAAGGAGAAACATGCCAAGGCACATATTAATCAAACTATCAAAAATTAAATACAAAGAAAACATATTAAAAGCAGCAAGGGAAAAACAACAAATAACACACAAGGGAATCTCCATAAGGTTAACAGCTGATCTTTCAGCAGAAACTCTGCAAGCCAGAAGGGAGTGGCAGGACATATTTAAAGTGATGAAGGAGAAAAACCTACAACCAAGATTACTCTACCCAGCAAGGATCTCATTCAGATTTGATGGAGAAATTAAAGCATTTACAGACAAGCAAAAGTTGAGAGAGTTCAGCACCACCAAACCAGCTTTACAAGAAATGCTAAAGGAACTTCTCTAGGTAGGAAACACAAGAGAAGGAAAAGACCTACAATAACAAAGCCAAAACAACCAAGAAAATGGGAATAGGAACATACATATTGATAATTACCTTAAATATAAATGGATTAAATGCTCCCACCAAAAGACACAGACTCGCTGAATGGATACAAAAATAAGACCCGTATATATGCTGTCTACAAGAGACCCACTTCAGACCTAGGGACACATACATACTGAAAGTGAGGGGATGGAAAAAGATATTCCATGCAAATGGACATCAAAAGAAAGCTGGAGTAGCAATTCTCATATCGGACAAAATAGACTTTAAAATAAAGACTATTACAAGAGACAAAACAATGTTAAGGTTTTATGCACCTCATAAGAGAGCTTCAAAATATCTGGAACAAAAAGAATAGAACTTCGAGTAGAAATAGTAAAATCCACAAATATATTTGGAAATTTCACTACCCTTTCTCAACTATTGATAAAATGAGTGGACAAAGTCAATAAGGATATAGAAGATTTGATCTGTACTATCAATTACCTTGACCTATTTGATACTTATTAAACACTCCACCCAACAAAAACAGAATTCACATTCTTTTCAAGTGCACACAGAATATTATTGACAATGATCATGTTCTGGATCATAAAACAAGTCTCAGTAAGTTTAAAATGATTCAAGCCATATAATGCTTGTTTTCCGAGTACAGTGTAATTAAGTTAAAAATCAGTAATGGAATAATCTTGGAAGATTTCCTAATATTTGTAAACTAAATAAAATAATTCTATATAACTAATTGGGCAAAGAAAAAGTTACAAAGGAAATTAGAACTTTTTTTGCACTGAATGAAAATTAAAATACAACATGTCAAAATTTGTGGGGTGCGCTAAAGCAGTACTAAGAAAAAAATCATAGTGCTAAGTGCATATGTTAGAAAACAAGAATGGCCTCAAATCAGTGACACTAACTTCCTTCTTAAGAAATTTAAAATGTAGAGCAAATTACACCCAGTGTAAGTAGAAAACATGAAATAAAAACCTGAGCAGCAAGCAATGAAACAAAAAACAGAAAAGCAATAAAGAAAATCAATAAATCTAAAAGTTGTTGTTTAAGAAGATCAATACAAGTGATAAAACTCTAGCTGGACTAAGAACAAAGGAGAGGAGACAAATTACCAATATCCAAAATGAGAGGAGTGATGTTAGTACAGAATCTGGAGATACTAAAATATAATAAGAGAATATTATGAACAACATTATAGATAATTTGACAACTTAGTTGAAATGAGCAAATTCCACAAAAACCATAAACTGTGAAGCCTCACTGAAGAGGAAGTAGATAATGTGAATAGATTGTTCTCTTGCCCCACTTTATTTATCACAATTCTAACTTTAACTTACTGATTATAGAAGTTCTTTTTGTATTCTGGGTATTAGTCCTTTTTGTCATAATGTATTGAAAATAATAACTTCCCCATGTTGTGTCTTACTCTTTTCACACTCTTAATAATTTTTTTTTTTTTTTGTGGTACGTGGACCTCTCACTGTTGTGGCCTCTCTCGTTGCGGAGCACAGGCTCCGGACGCGCAGGCTCAGCAACCATGGCTCACAGGCCCAGCTGCTCCGCGGCATGTGGGATATTCCCGGACCGGGGCACGAACCCGCGTCCCCTGCATCGGCAGGCGGACTCTCAACCACTGTGCCACCAGGGAAGCCCCACACTCTTAATAATTTTTGATGAAAACAAATTAACTTTAGTGAAGTCAAATTCTTCAGCCTTATGCTTTGTGCTTTTTTGTGTATCATTTTAAAAATCTTTCACAAGATAATGAAAATATTTCCAATGTTATTTCAAGACACCTTATTATTTTACATCTCACATTTAGATCTACAAAAATCTACAATTGATCTGCGGGTATAGTAAGGAGTAGAAGTCTACCTGCCACTTCTCCCAGGATACAATTGTCTCTATCAACACCATTTATTAAAAAGGTTTTCTTTTTCCTCTGTACTTAAGTGACAATAAAGAAAGAAAAGAAGAAAGAGAAGAAATTAAGAGAAAGAAAAATAAAAGAAAAAATAAATATAAAACAGGGAAAGAAAGTAAAATGAGGAAAAGAGAAAAAGGTTAAAGAGAACAAACAATTAGGGATATTTTCGGATTTATGCACTTACCTATAGAACATTTTGCTAGAATTGACATTTTGATAATGCTTATTTTTCTAATCAATGAATTCAATATTTTCTCCATTTATTTCAACCTTATTGATATTTTCTTTCACAGCATATTAGAATTCTCCAGAGAAACAAAACCAATATATACATGTACATACATACAGATATATAGAAAGACATTTATTGTGAGGTATTGATTTTGGTTCATGGGACTATGGAGGCTAAGAAGTCCCATAATCTACCACCTACCAGCTGGAGACCCAGGAAGGCTAGTGGTGTAATTCCAGCCCAGACCCCAGTGACTGAGAATCAGGTGTCTATAGAGACAAGTCCCAGTCTGAGTCTGAAGACCCAAGAACCAGAGACTTTCTTCCTTGCAGTTAGGTTGGGGTTATGTAGAAAATCTTGGCTAATGGACTGTGAATAGAAGTGAATTGTGCCACTTTGATCTGAGGCAGTTAAGGGTGGGTGTATGTTCTCCATGTACTTTCTCTTCCAGTGATGCAGCAAATTCTGATGCTGTTTCTTGATACAGCAGCAAGATGATGCTTCATCACAAGATGATGAGGATTTTGTTAGTCTGGGATTCTAAGTTACTATGTGGAGCAGTGTTGCTTGCCAACCTTCACTGAACTTATAACATGAGCAAGAAATAGAACATTGTTTTATTAAGCCACTGAGAATTTGGGATGCTTTGTTTCTACATCATATTCTAGCCTCTTGTAGTAATTTTAGGAGTAATCATGGCCACACAGGAAGTACTCTTTATGAGAGAGTTGCCATTGGAGTTTTATGATATGAAACATATTTTTTAGAGCTTTGAAGTTTATAAGTGCTTTAACATATATTATCATTTGGTTTCACAATAATCATATGAGGTAGGCAGAGAGGCTTCATTTTCTCTGTTTTACAAATTAAGAAAATGTAACACAGATCTGTTAAGTGACATACTCAAGAGACCACTCATAGGAGACAGTATTGGGGCCTAGACATTCCAAGTTCGGGTCTAGAGTTCACATATCCTAAATTTGTAGCAAATCCCGTATTCTAAATTATTTTTTCTTCAATGAACATTCACATTTCTCACCATCAAGAGTCAGTTTTGTAGTAAGAACTCATATTATCTAAAGAAAGTTGATTTTCCATTATGTGTCCTGCCCTTTGGGACCTGATAGACATATTCAGGAACTGCACATTCCCTAAGGAGCATATAATTTAAAAATGGCTCATTTTACTATATGATATATATGAGTACATTATCCCTGTTCAGATCTTTCTACATCTCTATATATTGTAACAAATTTAAGTATTTTTATATATTCCTACTGAACTCGACTAGCACATGAGTACCTATAATTGCTCCTGGGGTAAAAACCTTAAACTTTCACCCAAGATATCTCAGTCATAACCTGTTTTAAAGGTAATCAATCTGATTTATCTGATTTAAATTGAGTCCAGTGGGCGTTTTCTGTTGCCTCTTTTTTCTTCCTCCAAGGGCAGTCTGCAATGAGGGGGTGGGCAGTGTGTGGAGATTGAGTTTACATATCATCCTTCATCAGGAGTCCGCAGGGGAGTAGAAGAGCTTCTGGTCCAAGTGGGGACCTTGGGACCCTGCTGACTTCTACTTTTTCTATCTGGTCCGTGGTTATGCCGTGCTGCCATCTGCTTCCAACGTCCATAGTCCCTGTCATGATCCTGATCACAATGTCAACCACTCTGGTCCACCTTGTTTCTACCTCAGCTGCCTTCTGATCTCCACAGCCTTCTGAAAACTTCCCTACCTGTGTGCGGGGAGGATTGCAGGAGGGATAGTTTGGGAGCAGTTTAGGAATTCATTTCTATGTACCCAGCCACGGTAGGGCTTCTGTGAAGCTGCCCTTAGGTCCCTGTATAGAGATACCTCCACCCAACAGTACCTTGGACATTCAGCTTCTCTAAGTCACTTGGGCTTTCCTGGGCTATGCTCTGGCATTCATTTTTATTAAGCTGCTGCTTCCTAGATCTTAAAAGTTCAAAAGTTTCAAAGAATTGTAATTTTAAATGATAGTGCTGTGCTGTGAGGGGGTAAAAAAAGAAAGAAGAGCTAAAATTTCCTTCATCTCAACAGATTCCTTTGTCAGAGCTGTTAACCACTTTTCTCCTGAGGGCAGTCTGTACACAAAAGCTAATTATTGGTAACAGGAGGTTAAAGCTAAAAGGAATGGAAACAGTTTACAATCAGTATATTATTCTTTAATACACCTAGGTTTTTCTTGTCCTCAGCGTTTTCATTTTCCCCATTTTTTTAAATTTTAATTTTTGGCATTTATCCAAAGAATGTGTCTTTGGCACCTCTTGTCTCAAGTGCCTACTTAGGTACAGAGTAGCTACTTAGTTAATGCATGCTGATTGCAGTAGTTTGAATGAGTTTCACATTGTACCTTTGTGTACAGTGTGTAAACTATTGATTCTTCCAAATGCCTTCAAAAGTGGTGAACGTAAGTAAGCATATATGTTTACTGATTCAGTGGTATATGAATCATAATTCTTTTGAATGCAAGGAATAGAAGGATGACTTGAACTATATGAGACAGAAGTAAGTTATTTGAATGACACTGGACTATTTAGTGTAACTCTGAGAACAAGGATCAGTCGGCCCTCAGAGTTAAAGGTACCACAACGCTGAATCCTCCAGATCACTCATCTCCACTCTAAATACTGGCTTCAGTCTCTCAGTCCATATGGCAGGAAACATGACCACTGAATTCCCAAGCCTCAAACATCACAACTTGACCACCAGAGAGGAACTACTCTTCATCCCTTAGCTCATTTTTAGAGCCTTAGGATAAAACTTTAGTTGACTTATCTTGGGTCAGGTATTTGCCTCAGGACCGATTAATACTGACAGTAGGTTGTTATTACTGACCCTACTAAAGCCAAAATGGTTGCTGGTTCTCTCTTAAACGAGGTGAACTGGAATGAACAAATAATTACTGCGTTGTATCCCTGTTATTTAGCAGAATGATGAACACATAGTAGGCGTTCATAATTATTTGCTGACTAGTTGAATATTTTGTTGACTGATTAAAGAGGTGAGAGACTTGTCCATATGGTGGTATCATTTAAAGGAGCATTTTCTTTGAATCATTGTGTTTCCTCACATGGATCCAACTTCATTGTGCACTTTATGAAAAACCATTCTCCTTCTAATTTATGAAAACAATCACTGAAGTGATAAATATCCATTAATGTGGACTAATAAGGTAGATCTAAACTAAACCATAACAGTTTAATTTGAAACGCATTCAGAGTGATTTTCCCTAGTTTTGAAGCTTTTACAATTCCCTACCAGACCCTCCTTTTTGGATAAAAGCCCAAAATACTCTTTTGGGTTTATTTAAGTAACTGATGGTAAATGACTATTTCTTTGACATATGTTGTAAAAAATCTTTCCTAGTGTTCATGGGCTTAATTTTCCCACCATGTACCTCAGCACTGCACGTGCATAATATTTTATAGGACACATAGTTCAGTCTCTAGTTCTATTTAAATACTATAACACAATCACCTTTACCTCTTAAAACATTGTGATGTATCAGTCTACTTTTTATGGGGCTTGTACATTTAAAGTAATTTTTAAAAGTCTTTTGATTAATTAATTAGGTTGCAATTCCCCTTGTTCACAGCTAAAGAGGTGGAGGGCTAAAGAAGAGAGCATCTGTATGTTCAGGGAAAGAAGACATGGAGATCAAGGATCTCACTCCCATGCTCAGTTACTACATATGAGCCTAAATTGTTTATGGATTCTGGATGAAAGTATTTCTAATTAATTCTCATTCAGGGATAAAGTTGTGCACATTAATTCCCAGACAAGCTAGTTTTTACGTAGGATAAGTGTTATGATTGTGTAAGAGGCTGAAGTGGGATATATGTATGTATACACACATGCACATGCATATATATGCATACAACATATATATTTCATATCTATACATACATGACTATCTATATCTGTTTCTATATTCAATGTAAGTATGTCTCAATGCTGTTTCATAGTCTACCAAAGGTATCAAAGAATTTTCTATTTCTCCTAAAACTGAAAAATCAAGCGGGCCTGTCGAAACAGAGACTTTATTAGTCACTTAAGGATTCCCTGAAAGGAGGGATAATAGAGTGAGCATATCACTATTCAAAGGTTCTGTTTCTTAAGATGAGGATATTGGAATTTTATCAAATCTAGAATACTGTTTTATTTGATCAAATTTATGGATATACCTAAAAAACTTTTAAAATTATATTTTTTGTTACCCTGATGATAATGACTAGTGTTATAATATAACCATATGTAATTGACACTCTCACACAATATTAGAATGATTCATGGAATAATAATTACTTTACTCCAAACAATTATCAGTTAAATTCTTGGGATCTAACGAGATATTTCTATATTTTCCAATTACCATTGATCTCTAGACTATGTAAACCTAAAAATTACTTCCTTAGAATTAAGAAATTGTTATATAATGGAAAAGGAAAACTTGCCCTTTTGTTGGAAATTAGACCATAATTCATTTTCTAATTCAGTGTATTTTTCATCACTTTCCTTTCCAAAAGTCAAATGCGATTGTTTCTCTTACTTTATTTTCGTGAAGTGCAAATTAGAAGTGTTATAGCTAATCAATGGCACCAGAATAGTTCTTTTCAATAACCAGGACATGAACCCTCTGACAAGGTTCAGTCAGTTCTATTTATAGTTCCCCTAAGTTAGGAACTATTTGTACACCCATGTTTCTGCATAATGACTTTTCAATGTGGTAACAGCAATCACTCCACAAGGCACAATCTCAAGATATCTATATGCATAAAGAATCTATATAAAATAAAGGCTAAATTGGCTGACCATTCATTAAACCATTTGCCTGTGAAATCACTTTGTGAAATATCTCCATACAGGAGATGTTACAAGTCGAGTGTAGGACACAGTAATTTTTTTTTTTTTTTTTTTTTTTTGCTTACCATATTGTATAACCATAACTTCTTTTGGAAACACTTCCTCCTCTAAGTGTCCTTTTCAAACACTTCTTCCTTCTTGCTCTAAAATGACAAACCATTTTGAGAATTTGGACTTAATTTAGCCCACACAGGATTAGCAGAAGAGACTCTCAAAAAACTTGCCTTAAATACTTAATCGCTGAAATGAGATGTACTGATGATTTTGCAAAAAAAAAAGTATGTTAGCATCAGACTCATGCCCTCAACCTCAGAGACTAGGAGAGCAAAGAATGAACACCATGGGTTCCCTTGGAAGAACGGTTGTCTTCTACATTTCTGAATGAGAAACTCTTCTATTCTTTTAAGACTTTGAAAGGAAAGGCATTTAAAAGAGCCATATTTCGAATTTCAAAGCAAAAATAATTCATTTCTTTTGAGCTTTTCTGTCCTTGAGAACACGAATGAAATCTTTTGGCAGGAATGAATAATGCTTTAATAAGACAATATCAAGGTAAATACATTGTGCTCCTTACTGCCCTCTTTATATCTTTGTAAGTGTGAAGAGAGACATTAGGTCCAGACTTGTGTGTGGTTTCAGACCTCTAGGAATAGAGAAAAAACTTCCTGCATTATATCCTTAATTTTCCAATATGCTCCCTTTCTGCCACCCAAATAACATCACTTTCTCAAATTATTGCAATCAAATTGGCCAGAAAATAATTCACCGGGATTACTGTATTACATTTTTCTAAATTTTAGGCTAACATGTTCCCTTTCATTAATCTTTGACCAGTGTTTACAGATAGAAAAGATAATTGGTATATTCATATAATCTCTTCTCAAAGTAATTTTTATTTACTAGCCTCTGCTGTTCGTGTACCTTTAGAAAATAAAAATGTAATTCTACAAACTTGGCTGTTTTCTGAGGTCTTGTTTTTCTTACCATGGACAAAGGATCCAAGTTATCTATGCACTAGGGAATCTTAATCAAGATACAGGAATACAAGTGAATAAAGACTCGCAATTTTGTATTTGATAATTTTTCTTGTTGCCACAATGATTTTTATATATCTATTCTTATTTTTGCTATCTATTTATATGGACATACATATTTTTAAGTGGTACATGATGATAAAAATTTTGAAGGCGTTAAAACATATAATTTAGTTTTAGGTGTGCATATTTATAGCTTCTAAAGGGAGATACCTGCTCACTGTTTTAGATAAAAAGCAAGTTATATATTCTCCCTTCCAATGACTACACCTATTTTCCTTATATCAACACATGACATCATCGTTTAAATCAAACCGATTTCTAAGCACCACAGCTGTTACTAGTTATTTAGAAGTCTAATTTGAGCAGAATGTGTCACGCCAACTTTGCACACACACGCTCACACAGGCAGTATTCACATTAAAACTTTCACCTCTATTAAATAGCAACAGTTCTTCAAAAATTCCAACACTCTACTCTTAACAACTAAATAAAATATGTGTCTTTGAGGAGTAATGTGCCTATTTTATTTTTATTCCTAGAGGCAAATCTTGTATTGAGTGGTGCAGTTTTGTTACCCTGCTGTCACTTTAATCCATCCTCAAAGATGCACGTGACACTGGGTGAGTTTAGTTTTCCAACGTCATTGTTTTACTCTTCCTGAATTAAGGGTAAATCTCTGTGACTTTGTCTTCAATGGAGGTCACATAGATATAGCCATCAATATTGAAATAGCATTTTCTCATGCAAACAGAAGCTTTAATAGCCTTTACAAGGGTTTGCTCCTTAGGGAGACTAAATTCAAAATGGCACAAGCCATCTGTCATAGTGGGATTTTTTCAGTTCCCTTCTGCTGCACCTCTCTCTCTTCCTCTCTCCCTCTCTCTCTCCCGCTTCACTCTCTCTCTCTTTTGGTTCTATAAAGTGACAGCTTTATAATCCATTCTTTCACATTGACTAACATAAAAATAGATCCACAAACCTTTGTAGAGAGGCACATTCTATACCCAGATCAAATGAAAAATCAAATTTGCAATATTGAGCCCAACAGTGAATTCAGTGTCTACTGAGGAAACTCCCTATCACTCCGGCCATGGAGCACTTTGGGAGACAGGGAAGCTGTGGGTGGGTCCAGATGGAAGACTGTTGCAGGGATCTCCTTATTGTGTACATCTCTAAATCCTGATCTCAGAAGACTCTTGGCTGAGCTGGAATTGATATGGAAAGCATTTTTAAGAAAGAAAAAGGTTTCTTTGGGTAGAACTTCGATATTTCCTCCAAATTCAGAGATGAAAGAATTCATGAAAGAAAAATTTAAATCTTCATATCCTGAAAGTGCACTATTACTCCATAAAAAATAGAAATAATTATAAGTTAGTATCGGTTTTCACTGGTAGATTGTAAACTTAATCCAAGCTGACGCTGTCTCATTCATTATATAGCCCTAGTCTCTAGCAGGGTACCTGGTACCTATTAAGTACTTAGGCAATATTTGTGGAGGGAAGGAAGGAGTGGGGGGAGAAAGGAATGAAAGAAAAGGAAGAAGGAAGGGAAGGAAGGGAAGGAAAGGAGGACAGGAGAAAGGAAAAAAAGAAAATCTACAATGAAAAGTGAAAAGCTCTCAGCTCTTTAGAAAGCATTGAACCTATGGAATCCCAACTATAAATTAAAACACTAAAAAAATGGTATAGGTACTTCCCTGGCAGTCCAGAGGTTAAGACTCTGCACTTCCAGTGCAGGGCACATGGGTTTGATCCCTAGTCGGGGAACTAGGATCCCACATGTCCTGTGGCATGGCCAAAAGAAAACTAAACAAACAAACAAGAAAACCTCAAAGAATGGTATAAAAAAGCAAAACTACAAGTTATAGAAAATGTTCTTAAAACTAAATATCAACACTAGGTAGAGTAAGAATTGGCCTCCAGATTTGACACTTTTTTCTTTGACTCTAGAATTGAAATAGTTTTTGAATAACTTACAACCTCAGCTTATCTAAGATCATGTCCACAATTAGACTGGGAATGAACAATGCTTTGGGTAAAAGTGTGATTACCACTGTATTATGAATTTCCGTGCTATCATGAGGGATCCACCAGTTACCATTAACTCTGGACTGTGTCTAATTCAATTTTCTAGACTGTATTTGTTGTATTCTAATTAATTTTTAGTGACAAGATTTGCAGGATGTGATAAAGTATGTTAAATCAGACTGTATGAATAATGCTGTGTATTTCTATATAAGTGAAATATTTTCCCTGGAACATGTGCCTTAATTTTCATTTCGTCTCATTAGATGGGCATAAGAACTAGAAATCATAACTACATAAGGAATATAGAATATACAAAAGGGGACGATGGTAACCATGGAAAGACAGACTGAGGCCGATGTGCTGGTGTTTCACTGTGTGGTACCTTAGCCAGTCTTCCACATTTGACCTGGGCTTCATCTGGTGTACAGTTAGACTAACATTCAAGCTTCTCCGCTCCCCAGCTGGGTGTTACTCCATTTCACTGGACTAAAATAATACAATATTAGTCTTGAAAGAATGAGAGAAACAGACTTCTGAGATCATCTAGTAAATGGTAGAATGTTTTTGGCCGCTAAGTTATTTCTTCAAATGAAAATTTTCTCAGAAACCTCAAATAAAAAACTGATAAATTCCATGTTGCTCTGGTTGAAGCTGAGGTGGGCTGTCATCCTATACTGCCTGCTGCCTTCCACCTCCATCCTGAACATTGATTTGCATTTTCCCACATCTGGGCAGAACTTTAATTACACTATTCCCACCCTACCCCATGTCTTCTCCACTGGCCCCTTGTTTGCATGCCTGTTTTCTCATTTGTAGCCCAGCTCAAAACATTTCTTCTAGGTGGGCTTCTGTGATAGAGTTATTTGACTTTCACCCCTTCTCCACAAAACTCCACATTATTCTTAATTCAACTTATACAGGTATTACTTTGTTGATTAGCTGAGTAGAAGTTGGATGTTTTATGACCCAAATATATTTGCTGCATTGTTCACTAAACTGTAAAGTCTTTTATGACAAGGTTGGGCTCTGGTGACTCAAGCTTCCTCAATGTTCACCTTGCCCACTGCCATGAGCAACTGAGGACTGTGGAGGCTTCCATTTTTGTTCTAAAACAATGACAGCTGTTTAGAGATTTGTAGTAATCAGTGGGCTTAACTTCAGCACTGATCTGTGTTCACTACATGGGACATAGCTTTAAAATTAAATTGTATAACCCTGGAGATCTTTGTTTAGCCCTGCATAGACTTGAACTCTAAACAAGTATTCTTATTTAGTAGTAGTTTAAGCAAAGTAGTTTTCCAAAAGGAGCCTTTCAATTCATATACAAGGACTTAGTAACGTACTCAAATGATAGAGAAAGTAGTAGCAAAGCCTAGAACTCAAAGCTCCAGACTCTCAAGTGAGTAATCTTGGGTACAAGGACCACAGGACATCATTTCTTGTCACTGCATCATCTTCTACCTAGTTTTCTCATCTGTGAAATGGAAGTGCATTACCAAATTGCACCTAGGGTTACTTTATGCTTCTGAGAACTAGGATAAAAGATCAAATTGATTGATAAGTTCTATAGAAACATAAGGTTTTCCACTTGATATTGATTGGAAAGTGATTAAGTACTAATGCCTGGAGACACTGTTACATGGGAGCTGCTGAATGGTAATATACAGGCATTGCTTAAATGGAAGACTCCCATTCGTTATTGAGTTCCGTTGACAGAGACTGTTTTGACTAAAGGCAGGTGAACCTGACCTGATTTTTTGTTTTAGATTATTTCCCTCTGTGTATGCTAGCTGCTCACCAAAATCCATTACTCATTTTTTTAAACATAACATTTGGCTGGGCATAAGACTACCCTGCTATAGGCTATATTTCCTGGCCTCTGTTTCAGGTATGTGGGTCAATGAGACTAAGTTGTTGTCAATGGAAGTGATGTGTTCTGTACATGAATGTTGTGTTCCACTATGTCACTTACTTAAAAGGAAATTGCAGGTATCCCATTTGCTTTTTTACGTCCATCCCATGGACCAGCTTAATCAAGCAGATGGCAACAATGCCCTAGGAGACTGGGGAGGAACAAAATGAAGGTGAACTGAGACCTGAATGACTACCTGGAGCAGAGCTGTGCCACTAACCAGAACTTCCCATCTACTTCTAGACTGGCACTTGGAAGAGAAATAGAATTCCAATCTTTTCAATTCAATTTTTGGGTCCATTTATTACAGGTTTAGCCTGTAACCTAACTAATGTTGTATGTCTGCCAGCTGGAGGAGCGTGCAGTCACTACAGCTAGAGACAAAATACTAACATTTAAGAGAGGCAGTGACCCAAGTGCCCTTCCATAGCTAGTGTACACATAGCAACAGTCCCTCATGAAAAACTCAGTTCCTACAAACTAGGCACTGAACAAGTGCCATATCGAAGTGTAAGGTAGGCCTTGAACTGAAAACAGGCACGATAGGGTTATCAAACTATATTGAATTAAAGCAATAAGAACTATATAAAGATATAAATGGAGCATAAAATGTCCCTTAGTCATACTGGTTGAAGGTTATCATCTGTTCCTTGGTGAGGAGGAACTGGAACAGCCCAAACCCCTGCATACCCTTCATACTTCATTGGATAGATGAACTATACATATTTTCATTACTGATAGAATTGACTCATTCTTAATAACTTCATTGTTATCTGCATGGCTTCATGACTTCATTCATTAAAGAATCCATATGGGAATTGCAATATATAGATACCTGTTCAACAGACCCCATCTGGCATTCAGAGTTGATGAAACTAAGTAGTCAGCATTTGATTTATTTATTTTTTTTGTGGGAGTTCTAGGTTCACATTTTATGGGACATGGTAACCTCATCCTCACTTTGATATCAGAATGCAATCAATATTCATTAATTTCTTCATTCAAAGAAATCTTTGTGTTGAATGCCTAGTATTTATGCACCTGATAGTGTTATAGATACTGGAGGTTCAGAGGAAAATCACAGTCCTCCCAGTTTAGGGAAGGAGCTGATAGCATTCACTCTAATTACTGCCATCATATTTCTGGACTTTGTTCTCCTGGTTATTTTTCTTTTCTTTACCTTTTATTCCATTCACTTCAGCAGAGTGCTTTGGAAGTACTGTAGTAGTAAATCAAAGGTGATGGTCATCCTTGACTCATTCAAATTTTCATATTTTGTTGTGTTTATATTGATAATGACAGCAGGTTTAATTGCGATCTTTATTGGTGTCCTCATATAAGCAGCTGATTGTAAGCAGTGGTTATTTGGGGAGGTATTTCCATTTAAAAAAATTATCCCAAATATTGAAGTTGATATATATCTATACATGTCATATTTTCATGCTTAAATGATTAGTTCAAGGGTTAATAACGAAACTCATATTGTCTTTTGGATGTCCCAAGCTCATATACTTATTTCAGCTTTTGTATTGCATAGTGAAGGTAAATCAGGTGTCTTAGATATTCCTGTTATTTGACTATGTGCTATATAACTAGTTGGTGGTTTTGGAAAAGTAGGTTGTTTCTCAAGGTAGGTTTTCCTCATCTGCATGCTCCAGGCATCCCAATAGTTAATACCTAACAATTTATATTGGCTGAGTTCCGTTCCTTCTTCCATTTGGTAGCTCAACTGAAGCTTGATGTTTATGGTGGAAATTGTCTTGATTTCTTTAGATGAGATGAGCATCCAAGGAGTTTGAAAATGTGTTTTAATTAAGATTCTGCTAAATTTTACCAGACACCTACTTGGAAAACAAAGCAACTGAATAATTAACTCTGATGAGAGCAGATGCTGGTCTAATGACAACCTGTTACCGCTCAAGTGCATCATTAGTTGTTTTACTATGCTCTTTTAATATGTCCAGAGCTCTCCTCTGTTAATGAATAAATTGGTAGCTGTGTACTTAAAAGAGTTCCTCATTCTGGACTGTTGTAAAAGATATTTCTAGCACCTGCAAAATTCTTCATTTAAATAATTTGGTTCCCACCCAGCAACCCCCCTTCCTTCATCTATTTGGCATGTGCTTGGAACCAAGCACTTCCTCATTTTTCCTTCTGAGATTATTTTAGCCATACATCAAGCGAAGCTTACAAATTGATGAGAATCTAATGATGCATTTATTTACAGATGTGCATTTCAGTTCCCTGTTACGTTGTTGAGGGGTAGGAAGAGTTTAAAACTCTTGTCTCCTCACCCTACCCCCACCAACGTTATGGGAATGGCCGAGCACTGGACAAAATAAGAAATAGAAATAGCCTCATGTTTGATTTTATGTCAAGTTGTCAAATATGAATTGGTATCAAATTCTTTTTAAGTGCATAGTTCACCTTTCAAAATAGCCAAAGACTATTTTTGTTCATTTTTTTTGTTTGTTTAATGCTGCAATATCACTGTGCTATGACTTCCTACCATAGCATACATTATTTTTAGATGAAAAATCATAGGCTTACAGTTTACGTCTTTGGCACAACAAAAAACAACCTGACCAACAATATCAATTGTGAACCTGATGCAAAGCAAAGAAATGTAGAAACTAATTTGGATTCCATGTTCAGAGCCACAACATATATACCGTCACCTTGAGAAAGTTGAACGGTTTTAGGGAAATTCATGAATAAAAGATGAATACGAGCAGATGTTTTAGAGCACCTTAAATAATGTGCCAAGGTAAGGAGCACAGAAATATGTGTGCTTCATGACATTCTGTACTATGCTTCCTTGAAATCTGTCAGGCAATTCCCTGGGATTTGGCCACACCCTCTCCAGGTCCTGGAAGAGTGCAGAATAGGACCTTTTCCTCTTCCTTCCTTGTACTTCCAAAACCCAACTGCCTTCAATCAACAGAAGTTAATTTTTAGTATTCCTTAAAGATCTTCTAACAGAAAAAGAGCTGTACATAAAAATAACTGAAGCATTTTATTTTATCAAGTCATATTTCAAAATGCTCCTCTCTCTGTGGTAAGCAAAGTTTCAAAATATTTCCAACTATTTCTATTGTGGAAGGCAAAGGGAAACAAAGCATGCCAGTAATTTGTTTTATGAAATGTGCTTTAGAATGGTTTTACACATTCACAATGATATACAACTCTGCTTTACTCATTAAAAATTCTGGCTATCAACCAGAGACATTTTAATATAGATCGTATGGAGAAAGCCGCGTTTTTGTTTTTGCCTTCAGTCCATCTATGCCAAAGCTGTGTTCAGAATCTGGCTTTAATGTGCCTGGACTCCCTCCTGTCAAATAATAGTCATTTCACTGCTACAGCTGGATGCAGCAAGGAACAGAGGTCTGCCCTTTGCTTATTCTCCTGGTAGAGAAGGAGAAGATACCATTGCCTGCTTCAATTCCACCCTTTCCGACCAAGGGTTCCATCCAATGGCACGCAGGAGTTATTTTCAGTTTCTAACTTTTCAAAAAATGAGTGATGTGTTCACTGTTACAGATATGTGACTTACGTTCTATTTTTCGTGGCTTAGCTTATGTTCCATCCTGTTTCAGACAGTTTTCATTCTTCCCTATTTTGGGGCATGGAGAGATTAGGGGAAGAATGGAAGCTAAAGTGGTGTGGGTTGTGAGGAGTCAATGTGATCCCCTTGAAAAGCACCAAGCCCAGAACAGATGCCTATGAATGCACTTCACTCCCAGCCCCATCCCTAGCCCAAGGTACAGAGTATCCTCTGATCCCAGGAGAGGCAGCTGGTGAAGTGGGCAGCAGCCTAGCACTCAGAAGCTGGGGAGTTCCATTTAGCCCAGCCGTTCACTCTCTGTCCAACTTTGGACAAATCGTCTGACCTCTGGAAACTTTTTATCCTCATTTATAAGCTAGAAACAGTAACATTTAATCCAACCAGCTCACAGAATTAATGTAAAGTCACTTAATTAAGTCACTTAATTGACTGTCACTTAATTGACACACACTTTATACATTTGAAGTATCATCATCCTGAATCACTGGAACAGAAAGAAACATTTGGGCAGGTTTTCTACTCTGCACAGAAGAAATAGTAAGAAACAGAACCAAATGCCCCCTTCAAGTTTGAGAAAGAGAGGAAACTGAAATATGGTAAACCAATCTATTATGGTTTATGGTGGTGAATACGGCTTTAAAACCTACCACTAAAATATACTTTACGTATTATAAAAGTTCTAATATTTGCATGTACTTTTTCAGAGGAAGGTGGGTTTTCTAAACTATAGGAAAACACGATTGTTATATTTGATGACTAAAGATATTCTTCAGTTTCAATCCTATAAAATCTCAGATTTGTTGCATCTGGCATTCCCAAATTAAATATGGAAGCCTTGGAGAAAGATTCCCTTAAGATAAATTTTACTAAGGAAACACACAAAATGGCATTTCTGGGGAGTAACTGGCCTGTCCTGTGACCTTATCTCAGTGGGGAAGCTACAAGGAAGCTATAGAAGGTGGATGAAGAAGAGAGGGAGCAGTGGTAAGTGGGAAACACAGTTCAGGGTCAAGTTGCTCCATGGAAGTCATTAAATAGTATGTTTAATGCAAATTAAGTCGATTTCCTCCTTTGGCACTTCCAACTTCACTCATCCACGTGCAGCCTAATGCACAGTTTTGAACCTCTATTTAGCAGGGGTGGGGGTAGGGAGGGCGGTCATGGGACCTGTGACCAATGCAGTAGCACAGGGCCCGTGCTCAGAAGGGTCCAGCCTTGGAGTTTAATGCTCTGTGGTTGCCATGTTGAAATTCTTAATGCTTTTATCTTGGAATTTGTGTTTCATAAAAGTTAGCAGGACAATGGAGCATGCGCTGGGGGCTTGGAGGCTATGCTCTGGTGTGGACCAGTCCCCCACTCCCCTTCCACTCCCCTTCCACTCCCCTTCTTCTCCCATCCCCAGCCAGTTCTCAGCTGCTTGTTCCCTCTGCCCCTGGTGCCCAAGGCCCTGACTGTACTCGCTCGCTCCTCATCCCCATACCTTGACCTCTTACCCCTCATTGCTCCCTGTGCAGGGATGGCTGTGGGTTCCGTGGGCTGGGGGAAGGAGGGAGGAACCTGCATTCTGCCTCTGTCCTCTGCCCGAGGGGTCCTGACGCAGGGAAGAGTAAGGTCAGGCACGTGCCCAACAGTATCTTGGCTTTCCGGCTATGAGCTGGCAGCACCATGGCCTGTTTGGCAGGACACCCAATGGAAGCTTCTTTCACAGCCCTAATCTAGGCACCCAGCACCTTCTAGCATAGGGATTATAATTCCTTGGAGGTCTCCCTTCTGCTGTGGGTTGGGCAGTGGGCAGGTGGGAAGAGGAGGCTGACTTCCCATGTGTCTGAGCTGCATTTTCCTCTTGCACAGGGTCCTGGCACACTAGGTAGCTGGCCCTGCTGTTTAGCAGTTTCTGAAACAAGACCTAAACTCCTCAGAAACAGTTGTAATGATATGGTCATTCTGTAAATGGGTTGCCAACTAAGGGTATAATAACCTCAAGTGCTTATGTAACAACCTAAATGGGAAAAGAATTTGAAAAAGAATAAATACATGTATATGTATAACTGAATCACTTTGCTGTACATCTGAAACTATCACAACATTGTTAATCAACTATACTCCAATATAAAATATAAAGTTAAAAAAATAAAATAGGTAATCAAAAACAAAAAAAACAAAAGAAACCCAAGTGCGTCACTTACACATTTAAGAGAGCCTGTGACCAGAAAGGTCACACAGGAGTTGCTTATTTACCCTTACCGTTTTCTGGCAAATACTGCTTGGTCTGGATTGGACCGTTGTTCTGCTAACTCTGGATATACCCATGCCTCAATTTCCTCACTTGAAATTGGGGGTGATAATAAAAGCTTTATGGAGTTGTGAGGGTACAGTAAGAATGTACAGAAGGCACTTAACACAGTGCTCAGCATACGGCAAATCCTTTATATGTACAATAGGAATTTTTGTTGAAATACCACCACCATCCTCATCACCCATATCCATTTACTCTAGAGAAAGTCTGCAAGATGAAAACAAAAACAAAAACATCGACTCAGACTGCTTTGTAAGTGATCCGGATTATGCATGTCTCCTCTACTTGCTAAGAAAATAAACACCTATTAAAAAAAAGAGAGAGAAAAGAAACACCATTACTAGGTATTAAATAGTAAATTGATACATACTGTAGATGGTAATTTTTTAATATATATGTCCCCTTGTGGATGTGAAATGGATCAGAACCATCAAGAACCTCAGCGATCAGGTAGTTCAGTGTGTTTTGTTTATAGGGAAGGACAGAGATGAGGGGGCTCATATGCCAGGTCACACAGCCTCTTAATGGCAGAGGAGGACTAAAAACCTTGCAATCCCTCGTCTGTCTAACCCGTGTGCAATGTGCATTGAGGACCTGAAGGATAAGTAAACTTTTTAAAATTCTTAAAGTTATTGTGGCTGTTATGTTTACCCTTTAGAGCCTATTTTTTTTGTCACAGCTATGATTTGTGTGATGTGACTCTTGGTTAAGAATGCAAAACTCCAGTCATCACTCCTTTTCTCTGCAAAGCACGATCTACTTTATGACACCCTGTTTCATGGCAGTTTCCAGAAATCCTTTACAAGCAAGAGGGACAGCCTGAGAAATCAATGTCTCCAATAAAATAGTTTCCATTTCTGCAGTTGATAGCTCTTCTTGCACACATATGAGGCCACGAGTATGCCTTCCTTTAGGTCTGGTGCTGTGTGTTAGGGCGGCCTGTATAGGAGCATGCGTGGTTAATGGAACATGACTTGAATCATTTTAGGTTTCATTTGGCCAGGCTGTACACAAGAATCTGAAATCAGGAGTCTGATTTTCATTTTGCCTCTTCCCCTGGCAGATCTCCTTTGTGTCCAGGGTTGCCATTTACTTCAAAGGGAATGCTCTTCGTAGAGGAGGTATCCAGGAAAGGAAGAAAAATGAGAATCCAACTCATTATTTTAAAGATGGTTAAAATAAACAAGTTAGCAATGCATGTTTTCTTTTAGACTACTCAATTGGGATCTTTTTGTCAAAGCAGGGTAGCTTGCGAGGCTTCTATTATCTGATCGCCATGTGAAGGGGATCAAATGCATTTTTCATTTGATGAAGTTGGGTAGAAGTTGGACTGAACTGAATTACACTGATTGCTATTCTCCATAATTCCCAACAAACTTCTAAAATACATTTACCTATTATACCCCTTCATTTTCTATAGCTGCAGAAGAAAAAAAAAAGACTTGTACAGATACGGAAACTCAAAAAAGCAAGCCAGTCACTTGTTTTTACACAGAAACCAACATACTGACATTTTAATGATGCTGGGATACTGCCATAGTATGAAATTTTGTATTCAGAGCATTTAAAAAGGGAGTGGTGAAAAGACAAGTAAGCCCCCAGTGGAATGGATTCGATGAGCTTGTGTACAAGACAGGTACAAGGTAATGCTCAGCCTCCTTGGGTCACCTTTCCTCCTTAAAAAAATAGAGGAGCCCTTTAAATTTATGGGATGCACAGCTGACTGTAGTGCCTTTTATGGAGACCTCTTTGGGTCTGATTAATTAGTAATTGGGGCGAGAGCTATGCACTTCAGTGACTCTTGCTGCCTTGATTGTAAATCGCAATCTGGTGCTAAGTCTCAGCAGGTCACATTGCTGTTTTTGCTGTACCCCAGTGACACAAATGATTAAATCTGTGTAAACAGTATCATTATGAAAATATTTTTGTTATAGGCATGAGGAGTTAACACATTTTTATTTTGGATGGAAATTAAAATTATTTGTGGGAGCTTTGAATGTTTTCATCAATTGTCAGTCATCCCAATAGAGCATGTAGCGAAGTAACTGTTTAATTTTCACGAAGGAAAAAAAAATGCTCTCAGTCAGAGGGCTTGTAAAACTGAGAACCATGATAATTATGTCATTCATAGTACACATAGCTACATAACAGACAAGTATTATGTCACTTAATAGTTAGTTAAACAAGTAAACAGAAATATGGGAACTCGCCTGCATATTCCCCTTACAACGGGGGCACTTTTGAATGAGTAGATATGTTGTTGGTTTTTTGGGGGGTTTTTTTGGTTTTTTTTGCGGTACGCGGGCCTCTCACTGTTGTGGCCTCTCCCGTTGCGGAGCACAGGCTCCGGACGCGCAGGCTCAGCGGCCATGGCTCACGGGCCCAGCCACTCCGCGGCATGTGGGATCTTCCCGGACCGGGGCACGAACCCGTGTCCCCTGCATCGGCAGGCGGACTCTCAACCACTGCACCACCAGGGAAGCCCCCAGTAGATATGTTTTAATGGATGCCAGCACACACATACATACACACGCACGCACACATACATACACACATGTGCATGCATGCATGCACACTCCCAGATACTTCCTTTATATTCTACATGTTTCCTAAGTTAGCTTTAACAGAACTTTGAGTTACCTCTGGACAGGAGCACCGGGAGCTGATGTGTTGCTAAAGAACAACACACAGACTCAGGATGATGACTCAGGGATCCCAGGTACCAAGAGGGGTTTCATTGGAGGGATAAAGGTGGGCCATTAGATCACCTTGAGCAGTTCGACATTGTTTACACTTGATTCTGAAGCAAGCACGTTTGATTTTCACACTATACCCACTTTGCAATCTGACCATTGGCACCTCTGAAAAAAAATTATTTTGGAAGGGTAGTAAGGTTGAGCAAATGTGCAATTTGCCAGGATTGTAAACTTTATAAATCTTCATGTTTCTTTTGTTCTGAATGGCCACCTAGTTCTAAGCGGACATTAAAATTGTATTTGATAATCCTAATGAGGATTTCACCTCTATTTGCTGAGACTGGTGGTAAGTCAGCCCAAGCAGATGGATGCTCTCCTGTTTGCTTCATTTCACAGAGCACTTATTGGGAAAGGCTTAAATGAACTTTAATCAAATGTGCCTATTAAGTTACTGAGACTTGAGTTGCCGATCATCTACTTGCTAGCAACTAGAACTTAGATAAAAGAAAGATGACTTTTCTTCCCGTGAGCCTACAAATACCATGATCAAAATAACAAGGTGAAAAAGAGGGAGCTAACAAATCAGCAAATTTGCCATGTGCCAACTTCCAGATTTGAACAAAGAATCTGCTGTATACATTTCAAATGGCTGCCTTCATATTACCTAGGCCTAAAAAACAACAACAAAAAAAAAACAAAACAAAACTGCCTTTGAAGAGAAGAGGAAGCATTTACCATACCCTTTAATGCTGTACAGATGTTGCAAATGCTTTTGCCAAAGGTGGGAGGAACTATGTATGAAAGGACTGGCTGCAGGATATTGGTTATCAGTAGAATATTCAGAATAATGAAATTGTGTGTTACTACTTGGGGCATTTGTGCTTTCCTGATAAGTAGCTTGTTTGGGGTTTCCAAAGATCTTTGGGCATGGGTACGCCTAGAGAAATCTCATATTTGTTCACGACTCTCGGGTTTTTTTTTTACTATATCCCATTAGCCATTGGCAATATTCATCCCTAATGGGAACTCTGAGAATCAGTTGATTAGATCATATTAGGAATAGTTTTGTACGTATTACAACTCTCTCTCCAAAGGACAAAGATATTTAAAAGGATTAATATAGAGGAGGGGAGATAGAAAAGAAAAAATGCTATTATTTACTTTTTAACGACTCACCAACCTACTTCAAAGCATAAAGCCAAATCTAGATTTAGCTTCTAGAAAAAAGAGATTAAGGAAAAGCAAAGTTCAAACAGGAATGAAGACTAGGAAAATGTGAGGATAGTTTATTATTAAATATAAACAAATTCAGAGTGATTACATTTTCTTGTCAAGTTTTTTTTTTTTGGCTAATTCCAAAACTACACCTTATTTGTAATCTAACTTATGCAATGCCAATAAAATTTTAAGCCATTAAATTATTTGAGAAGTAATATTTTACAAAGTGTACAAGGCAACTTTTGATCAGCACTATATGCAGGATAATTAATTTTTACTGGCCTATTCATAAAATCAAGATTAATTCTGATTTAGGCAATGATAAATAAAATAATCACTCTTTCCTAGTAAATATTTGCACACTAGTTTTTCAGAATATAATATACAAAGAAGTTGGGATGTAATACACACACCATATGCAAGATACTATACATTTGTATATTTCCTTCTCCAGAAGAACAGCCCCTGTGGCACAGAACAAGGAAAATAAGTTCATCATAGTTCTGTTTAAAAGTATTATTTTCTATTGTAAGTGTAATGCAAGCTTATTAAACAAGTACCAGAAATGAGAGTAAAATACCACTGCAAGTAACAGTAACAGTATTTATTATAAAGCAATCAGTCAGGTATGGCTCCAGATTCCACAAATAAACTGTTAACTTCTGCTGTTTTCTGTGCATTGTGTGTGGATGTGTTGGTCATACTCTCTATGAAATCTTGATCCTTCTGTGCAAAGTCTTTAGTAATCTAGGGTCCTTTCATTATGGATAGATGAACTTCTTTTCGACATTTTCAGGTAATGCTTCCTTCATTCATGAAAGACAATGTAAACTAGCAGGTATATGGTGTTATTACAATGAAAGTTTTTTGATGTAAGTTCTTGGAAAATGAATCTTTTAAAAAAGTGCTTCACTCTTATAAATCACGAAACTGTTGTTGAAACCAGGCGTTAAATATGGGAAGAAGATTGGTGCAGAGAAACAAGAAAGAGCCCCTCTTGTATATGTTTTCTTATGCTGCTACTTTTCTCATTATTCACACTTGTGCCCACTCTCATCCCTAGACTCAAGGAAATTCAGTAAGCAACTCTAAGGATGTAACAGACACAAAGAAAATTGAGAATACCATAAAATCAGTTAGCTGTTTTATATCTGTGGAAACTTTGGGAAATATGGATATTTGCATGTGACAAATTTAGAAGAAAGAACAGATTAGTGGTTTGAAGTTAAGAAGGGGCAGGAGACAGGAGGGGAGTAAATGTGTCTGTAAAAGGGCAACATGATAGATCCTTGGAAACCTTCTGTATCTTAAATATATTAGATATATATTATATATCTATCTCGATATTCTGGTTGTGATCTGCACCGTAGTTTTGCAAAATGCTACCTTTGGGTGAAACTGAGTAAAGGGTACACGGGATCTCTGTGTTGTTTCTTTCAACTGTAGGTGAATCTACAATTATCTCAATAAGTTTAATGAAGAACATAAAATTGATTAGTTATTTTGTTTTTATAGAAACCTCTGGAAGTATGGATATATGCATATCTATGTGCATCCGTACAGATGACTTGCCTAAATTCTTTTAGGACTATACATTTTAATTTCAACTAAATAAAATATGCAAACACTTATCCATGTATTATTTATGTTGAATATATTTACCTTGATTTGATATTTTATTTAATTTGAGGAGTTATGTATTATTTTTAAAAAACTTAAGAATGATTGTTTCTGAAAGCGTGTGTGCAGTGCGATGGTTAAGAGCATCTTGGGAGTCAGATTGCCTGGTTTGAATCCCCTCTATCACTTGTAAACAATGAGTCTGAGCAGTTTATTTAATCAGTCTTCCCCAATTTGCTCCTTTTAAACTAATGACAACAGTAGCTATCTCATAACATTGTTATAGACAAAGTAATATACATAAAACACATAGAATATAGCCTATCACACAGTAAGAACTATGTAAGTGTTTGCTGCTGCTATGAAGATAATGATGATGATGTTTAACAAGCGTCAACTTATAGAAAACTCATGTCAACCCTAGTTGTAGGTACCATTATTGATCTCATCACAGATGGCTAGAAGGGGTAAGTGTCTTTCCCAGGTCACAGAGCTTGTAATGTTTGGAAGGACTCTGCTTTAATCACTCTACTATAAGTTCGTTAGTGAGATAGTCCAGAATTTTATTTTTGTTGTAATAAAATAACCTTATATTTTATTAGGCAAATAAACATCTGATTTTCTATTTAAACAATAGTGATTCAAAAAAGCTTCACTTAAAGTTTACCCAATTATTAAAAAACAAAACAAAACAGTAGTGATTTAGAAACACCATTAGAAAACATTAAAAAAAGAAAACAACAGATTTTCTTCTTAGATTTTCAACATTCTTGATTCTCCTGGGTCTGGAAGGCATCTTCCCTCTGGTATTTTGGTCTTTCAGTTTTTCAGCCTGGATAAACCCAAAGTGAAGAGGTGTATAAAAACAAAGGAGAGGAAGCCAACCCAAAGTTCATTCTCAAAGCTCTGGAAAAGCTGAGGTTTGGTTTCAGTCCAATAAAGGGTCAAGATTCAGGTCAAATCTTATTTTATATTAAATGACTGCCTTCGTTTTGAAGCAATCTAGTAGTTAGAATTGTGGTAGTTTCTGGTTTTAGCTAGCCTTTGAGGGAAAATGCTGAAATTAATCTTTTCAATGGAAAGGGGACTCAACAATTTACCACAGCTACCAAAACAGGGACTTCCTGGGAAAAGAATGACCATTTGTTAAACTGATTGTCATGTGTAGTAAAAAGATTTTCTTTTTTTGGTTGTATTGAATATATGAAAGTGAGCGTGTATTTACGTTTGCCAGGGATATTTGTGTAAAAAATTATTGCCAAATTGGAAAATTGAAATCTTCATCATATGAGAGATAGTATAGCATGATTATTAAGAGCACAGACTTTGAGGTCAGACTTCTTTAGTTCAAATCGTGGCTTTGCCACTTAAATGTGTAACATTGTGAGGATGGGAATAAAATAATTGTAGCTGCCTTATCAAGTGGTTTTAGAGAGTAAATAGTGAATATATATAAAGCAACTAGAAAATCATATGGTACATAGAAAGGGCTTAATAAAATTTAGCTCTATTATAAATTGCATAATTAAATACTGACTATGTGCTGAGTTCTGACTTTACCTTATTTACATAAAAAATTTTCTCAATATTAGTAATTTCAAGCTAGTTACAGCAGAAATCAAAGGAAACATCGTTAAGCAAGAAGCCAAAGGGAGAGAAAAACAAATTAAATGATCCTACCTGGAGAAGTTGGAGAAAAGCAGGAAATGAAAGCTGGAAAAGGAATTACTAAAAAAATAAAAAACAAAGTAACAAATTAGGTAATAGAAAACAGGAAATTGATAATATTCATGAATTTAACTTGTAAATGTTATTAAAAATTACAACAAAACCTGAATATGTTAGTAACCATAGCGGATGCTAAAAATTTATCAAAGAAATTTCCCTTTGTAAAAGTTACTAGGCTCACAGAGTTTCATGGAGAACGTCTTTCAAAAAACTTGACAGAAAATTCTTAATTCACTTAACATCTTTTATAGAATAAAAGAAAATAAAAAGTTTCCCAACTATAAGAAATTCTGGAAATTCTGATATCAGAAATCCCATCATCAGAAAATAAGACCAATAAAAGATATAAGAAAAAAGAAAAAAACTAAGAAAAGTATGGATTAAACTCACTTAAAATATAATACAAAAATCTTTAGTAAATTATCAGAGATAAAATCTGTTTGATGTCATCAGGATATAAAACAAACCTATAGACCAGAATGAAAAATACTGAAATTCAACTAACTGTCTGTTGACCCGCTGTTATCTACCAATTCCTTACCAAGCCCTTTAGCTACATCTTTCCATAATGATGGGTAAAGAATGGTGGAAGAAGATGGGAAACAATTCCACCAATTTTATTAACTTTTATTAGAAATCATATTATAGTGAACACAAAATTTAATTATGAGATCCCTGAAAGCCACAACCAAACAATGTACTATTGATTAAAAACAGAAAATAAATCCACAAATATTATTTCTTTAGGGATGACTTTTCATAAGATGAATATCTAAGAGAAATTTTTATGTAGAGTCCTATATAGAGATAATTAAATAGCTTAATGGGTAATGTCTCTGGTTTGCCTAGTGTTAAAAAATATTTTTCATATAAATGAGTCTTTTACTGACTCTGAATTAAAAGATAAATGTAGCCAAATATTTCAATAGAAAGATAACTAGCCTGGGCCACTGCTTTTATCGTGAATCAGAGACTAACATTTAGGTTACTGTGGGGAATGGGTGGGCACACTCATTTTAGACTCTGTTTCTCAAATGTATTTTTCCAACTGAATATCAGCAGGAATTGAACAGCACTCAGTTCAAGTCTGAGCTTTCTGGCCAATACCTGGGACACCAGAATTCTGTGTTGTTTGTTGAAACAGGACTCAAAAACCAAATGCCAGATTTTCAAGTCCCAAGTTGACATTCTGTTATGACTACTGTATTAGCGATTTTGATTTATATTCTTTTTTCACAGAATAAACAGTCCCATCTCCACATGGGGGAGATTTTCTTTTTCAGTGAAAGATTTTTTCTTTTTATTCAAATATAATTGACATACAATATCATATTAGTTTCAGGTGTACATAATAGTGATTTGATATTCACATATGTTTTGAAATGATCACTATAAGTCTAGTTACCATCTGTCACCATACAAAGTTACTACAATATTATGAATATGTTCCCTATACTGTACATTACACTCTGTGATTTATTTATTATATAGATGGAAATTTATGCCTCTTAATTCCCTTCACCTATTTAGCTCTCCCAGTAACCAGTAACCTCCCCCTCTGGAAACTACCAGTTTGTTTTCTGTATCTATGAGTTTATTTCTCTTTTGTTTGTTTGTTTGTTTTTCGGATTCCACATATACGTGAAATCATATGGTAATTTTCTTTCTTTGACTTATTTCACTTAGTGTAATACCCTCTAGGTCCATCCATGTTATTGCAAATGGCAAGATTTCATTCTTTTTTATGGCTGGGTAGTATTCCATTGTATATATGCCACATCTTCTTTATCCATTCAGCTGTTGATGGACACTTACATTGTTCCATGTCTTGGCTATTGTGAATAATGCTGCAAGGAACATAGAAGTGCCAATATCTCTTTGATATCCTGTTTTCACTTCCTTTGGCTGTATATCCAGAAGTGGATATTGCTGGGTCATATGGTAGTTCTTGTTTTTGAGGAAACTTCAGACTGTTTTCCATGTGGCTGTACCAATTTACATTCCCCCCAACATAAGGGTTCTTTTTTCCATAGCCTCACCAACACTTGTTATCTGTTGTCTTTGGTTTGTTGCCATTCTGACAGGGGCGAGGTGGTATCTCATTGTGGTTTTGATTTGAATTTCCCTGAATACATGAAAAGACGCTCAACATCAGTCAAGGTTCTTAATATAATCGGGGACCAATTGAGGACAAAATAATAAAGCACATACTTTTAATTGTGAATGTGCACATAACAATAAATGACATCTATTAATAATGGCCATAATTTATGGCATAAACACATCAGGAACCATGCCTTACATGTATTGTCTTCATTTAATCTTCACATCCATCAGTGAAGTCGGGATTATTTTCTTCTTTATTTCATAGATGGGAAAGTTAGACAAGTCCTTGAATTGCACAGTTAGTAAGGGTTGGTGCCGAGATGGAATCAGGTTGTCTGTCGACAGCACTCAAGTCCTGACAATTCTGCTATCCCGCCTCTTATAACCATTTGTCTCCAATCTCCTGCCACCACCTTAGTTCAAGTCCTCATCACCTCTTGCCAGAATTCTGAGCCAGAGACACCCTTCATAGGTGTACTGCCAAAATTTGAAATGCAAATCAGTTTCGCAAACATTATTTTTAGTTAGAAGATATCATTTTTATTTTTTCATTCTTGGGTCCACAGAATGTTCTTTCAAATTTATCAGAGTTTCATATTTTAAAATGCCATGGCTTTTGTTTTTGTTTAAGTACAAGGGAAAGGGCAGAAAGAGGGAGATTAACATTTATTAAGCCCCTAATATGTGCCACTCAATATTTGCTTATAATTCCTCAAAATAACCCTGTAAGGGGGATGGAGACTGATACCTATTGATTGCCTCTTCTGGGACGCATGCTGAGCTCAGTATTTTGCATATGTTAATTAATTAAGGGAGTTTAGAGTCTAGGCTGTGAGGTAGATGGTCAGTGTTCCCAGCCCTCTGACACACAGCAAGTAAAATACGGGAGATCCTTGGGTTTCAAATAATTGATTTTTTAAATTTATTTTTTCTCTCTGAATATTAATTATTGTAAACCAAATGATGACTAAAGTAGTGAGAAAATAAACTTTGCTTTGAAGGTCAAAAACTGATATAATTTTTTTCCACTAGAAAAAAGTTGTGGTTTAATTTGCGAACATTTCATTAAATTCGTGTTTGCGTGTTTTCTGAGTTCTGCCTGCCTTCCTTTTTTTCTTTCACATCCCCCATAGCACTTAATGGTGTGATGTCCGATGAAGAGCTGAGGCTAGCTTTGGGAAGTTCTTAAATAATCTTGGGCCTTAAGAATTCACAGAAAAATCTAGAGTCAATAATTCTATCTTCCTAGTAGATACCATGTTTCAACAGTGCCTTTGTTGGCCATAAATAGCTGCTTACCTGTTCTTGCCATAACTTCTTCCTCTGAAATTGCCAGGTTGGGCACCCAAAGTAGGAATGGGTGGCAGGGTATATAATAAACACAGATGGCTGATTCAGAGAATACCATTTATTTAATTTAAATACTATGGATTTAGCATCCATTTGGGCGCTAGTTCTGCAAAGTGGCTATCAATTTATCTCAGGTGTCTTAGCTCAGGCTGCTGTAAAAAGTACCATAGACTGGGTGGCTTTCTCACAGTACTGGAGACTGGGGAGATCAAGGCTCTAGCAGATTTGTTGTCTGGTGAAGCCCCTCTTCCTGATTTGCAGACAGCCTCCTTGTTGCATCCTTACACAGAGAGGGGAGGGGGAGCAAACACTCTGGTTTCCTCTTATAAGGGCACTAATCCCATCATGAGACTGCATCCTCATGACTTCATCTAAACCTAATTACCTTTGAAAGGTTTTACCTCCAAATATCATCACTTTGGGGATTAGGGCTTCAACAAATGAATTTTGGAGCAACAGCAAATATTCAGTCCATAGCACCAGGGTTAAATTTCAAAGATTTTGATTTATTTTCTTTGGTCTCCTTTGGGTAGGACACATGCAATTGGGAAAACACACAACTCATTCAAGCCTATATTGTTTTGGTGACATTCATCTTCTCTATCATGTTTAGAAACCGTAGGAGAAAGTTCTAAGCATAAAGTCCCTGACTGTGAAAACTTCTGCCTTTTGCTGAATTAGAGGACAACATTAAATATCACCCCATGGCCACACGTTTTCAATAGGTATTCTTAAAAGTGCTTCCCTCTCTTTCTCGATCTACACACACATACACACACACATGCACACACACACACGGAGGGTACATTTCTTTTGGTGCTGTGACATTTGTCAACTACATAGGATGCTCGCGGCCCCACATAAGGTTACTGCCAGGCAATACAGAATGGGGGCCAGGAGTTGGATGGGAATGAGGGGGCAGGGGAGTAAGGGATGTCAAACTAATTATTGATCAATTTACTACGTCTATTTAGTAAGTCAGTCAGTCTCCAGATACTTTTGTAGTCTTTAAGGAAGACAAATGTTCACAGTTTAAATATCCCTAAATATATAACAGATGAACAAGCATGCTTTGGTGTGTAAATGCTGCATAGATTCAGAACCATCAAAAAGCCCCTCAAAAATGCTTTTCCATCTGCTGCTTCTAACTACATATCGCACGTTCTGGCAGCGCACTTCACAGTGGTGTGAAAGATAGGTTCAGAGCCAACCTGGCAAAATCTATTTATCTTTTTTTTTTTCCTTCTCCTAAATGTGTTTCTTTGTGCAGCTAAACTAGCAAACATATATAGGAACAAGGTGCCAGGGCTAAGAAGAGGCACTTGTCAGGCCTTAACCGTTCAAGAGAAAACCTGCTTCATGTTATGCCCTAAAACATTGACACCAAATTGCATCTTCTTAGAAAGTATGAGTTGGAGAAACCTTGGATTTTGTGTTCTCGATACAACCCATTTCTAAGGGTTGCCTCAGTGTCCAGGGAAACTCGAGGGTTTCCTGAATAAGCCCATAGATGGAGTAGCCAGGAGAGTGCCTTTGGGAAGTGTGAGACAGCTTCCCTCAGAAGAGTATTGCTTGGTTTTCACTGAAGTAGTTGTATGCAATTCAGAAAGTAGGTTCATGAGACACAGGCTCTGTTTTTATTCAAAGTAGCCCTTAAGCATAATCGTTCTCATGATCTGCTTAGAAGCATGGCCTTTGTAGTCATCGTGACAATCCACATGAATGCAGTTGTTGGAGTTACTGACCTACTCATAAAGGCTTCTTATTTGAAATGGTGCAACAGTTAGTTCCTCTACATAGTGAATGTTCTTATTTCACAGCGTCAAGAGTCTCTGGTAAGATACTATTTATAGCTACCTCTCAGACTATGAGGTGTTATCAAACTATGTTAACATCATAGAGATGACGCATTTCTCTTTCTTTATATGATTTACTGATACTCCATGCTAGTAGAGGGTAGGAGTATTGGTATTAGTATTTGAGCACATTAGAGGGTTGGAGATGGTATTATACTTTTTAGCAGTCAGGAAAAACAAAACAAAATAATAATATCTTTACTTTACACGGAAAGTTATATTTCCCCTCAAATTCACTAGTCATTTTGGATAAACAGGAAGAAAAACCCTAGAGTTACTTTATGATTTATGTTGACACTCTTTAAGAGTTGAGATTTTGCTCCCAATTTAATTACTTTTCTTGTGATCATTTAATAATTGTTACCACCCTGATCTGACCAACATGATGTTGAGGACAGTGATTCTCTCAGGGTGACATCATGAGATATTTTGAGGGAGAACAGAGGTTCCCTTCGTGTCATCAACTCCAAGTAGTGATGCACCTTTTTTGGTAACATGTCTGTAGCACAACGCTTGACCTATGGGTGGTCAGCTCTTTGGGATGTTCTTTAGGAATGACTTTTGATCATCCACAATTTTTTACTCTTCTCGAACATTTTGTCCTTTTTGAATATTTTCATGGTTTCAGTCTGGGAAAATTTTTATTCATGTATTTATTCCACAAATATTCATTGAAGTCTTCTATTGTCTCTGGAGATATTTTGGTGAAAATAAAACAAACATGACCCTTCAGTTGTGGGGCTTATAATCTAGTGAACAAAGTAAATGATAACTGAGGAAATAAGCACACTGTGTGTGTGTGTGTGTGTGTGTGTGTGTGTGTGTGTGTGTGTGTGTGCATGTACTTATGCATATCTTCATTTATTCATTCTTCTTCATTCATCCATTCCTATAATTGCTGGGTGTTATTACAAATTACAAATCATGAAGGAGACAATCAGGTGCAATAATAGGGAATTATGGGCAGGGAAATCTCCTTATCAGGTCATTATAAAATCAAGTCTTTGAAGACTTGACAATATGCCAATACCTAGAACATGAGAAGAGCTCTCCATGTAAAGGAGAATGGGCAGCTTAAGCAGAGGAGACTGCATGTGTGAAAGTCACAGACAGGAAAGACTTTCCTGTGTTCATGAAACCAAAAAGAGGCTAAGTTGTCTGGAGCCAAGTATGAGAGTGGGAGAGTGATAAGAAATGAAGCTAGTTTTGGGAACCAGCTCAATTTGTTAAGAAATTTAAACTTTATTCCAACTGCAATGAGAAGCCATTGAAGGGGTTAAGCAGGATGTGACAGGATCCAAATATTTGTTTTTGTTTTACCATGCTCACTCTGGTGTTGCTTGGAAAACAGATTGGGAAGAGACAAGAATAAAATCTGGAAGACCATTAAGAAGGCAGGAGACCAAATGAGATATAATGGTGTCTTGGGCTAGCAGAGCTGAGAGTATGAAAGGAGAGAAAAGGTTGTATTCAAGAAAGATTTTGGAATTGATGAACACATTAATATTGATTATCTGTTTAGGGAGGATGAGAGAAAGTGGTGGGGCAGCACTCAAATTTCTGGCCAACACAATTCTAGATTACAGTTTACTGAGAGGAGAGAGACTGGGGAGGATCAGCTTTGCAGCAAAACCAAGGAATCGGTTCTGAACAGGTTAAGTTTATGACCTTTGGGAGAATCCCATTGCCTCCATTCCATTCCAGAGGAAATAAAAATAGTAATAACTAATGTTTATTGAGAAGTTACTGTGCTATCAACTATTTTATGTATCTTATATATAGTAACTCATTAGTCCTCAAACAGCCCTGTGAGGTAGGGGCTACTGTTATCTTCCTTATCCTGTGAAGATATTGAGGCTCAGAAAGGTTAAACAAAACTTGTACAAAGGCATGTACCTAGTAAATGGAGGAGCTGGTAGTCAAATCTGTGTAGTCTCGCCCAAGAACTCATTATCCCAACCAACCTGCTACCACTTCTAACAGGAGGACAATTAATGACAAGGAAACCATGATCCAAAGTTGACAAGTATTAGCAAATAAATGTTATATGAAGTGGAACAGGTGTGGTCCCATACAGAAGAAATGAAAAAAGAATTCCCTAGGTGTCACTTCCTGTTCTGTTACAAATTACGTTTCTGTTATTTAACTCTTTCTCTGTGGAGCTTCAAAGGTTTAAGTCCTCTGAGATTTGGGGTGCAGATATGGCTCACCTAGTCATCTTTTTCATAACAGTGTGAAGATACATACAGGTATTCTAATATTCATTCTTGTAAGCAACAAATACAATAACAAGGGTAATTTCTGAACTTAAGTTTTACAATAGTATCATCTATTTCAACAAAAATTGTTTGCAAATATATAAACAAAACAGACTGGGGGGCAAAAAAGGAAACCCCTCTAGGAAAAATGAGGGATGACTAGAATGGAGGGCTGGCAGAGTCCTGTTGCCTCCCAGTCAACTACACTCCTAGCTGCAGGAACCCTTCTCAGGATTTCAGAAAGCATGCTTGCAAGAGTGCAGCATTTGAACAGGGGTTGCGCTAAAACACTTATACGGGACAGCCAAGTAAATAAGTTAGGGAAGGGAAAAACAGAATATTGTATTACTATAATGGTGGTGGGCAAATTGCTTTTAATTCTATCATATATGTTAAGAGACAAAAGTATCAAAAACAACTATAACTAAATGATATTAATGTATACATAACGTAAATAGATGCAAATTGTGTCATCAATAGCATATAATGTTAAGGGGAGGAGCGGTAAAAGCAAAGAGTTCTTGTATGCAAGTGAAGTTTATTTTTGATCAGCCTAAAATAGTCTGTTATAACCTTATGATATTTTACATAAGTCCCTTGGTAACTACAAAGAAAATACCTACAGAAGTTACACACAAAAAAAGACAAAGGAATCAAAACCTATCAATAAAAATTTTTTTTAAAAAGGCAAAAAAAAACCCAAACAAACCCAAAAAGAAACACAAAGGAGGACAGCGAGAGAGAAAAAAAGGGACAAAATAACTACAAGAGAAACAGAAAACAGTTAACAAAATGGCAATAGTAAATCCTTCTCTATCAATAATCATGTTAAATGTAAATGGGCTAAACTCTCCAATAAAAAAGGCACTGAGTGACTGAATGATCTAACTGTATGCTGTATACTAGAGCCCACTTTAGATTCAAGGACACACATAGACTGAAAAAAGATGAAAAAGATATTACATCCAAATAGTAACCACAAGAAAGCAGGAGTGGCCATACTAATCCAGATAAAGCAGATTTTAAGTCAAAAACTGTCTCTTAGAGACAAAGAAGGTCATTCATAATGATACAAGTGTCCACTCAGCAAGAAGATATAACAATTGTAAATATAGGTGCACTCAACATCAGAATACCTAAGTACAGTAATCCTACCTTATCCTTGGTTTTGCTTTCTGTGGTTTCAGTTACCTGCAGGTAATCATAGTCTGAAAATATTAAATGGAAAATTCTAGAAATAAACAATTCCTACATTTATTATTTTTTTTGAATAATGTTTATGTCTTGAATTCTAGCCCCAAGTGTGGCATCAATAGTGCAACTTAGAATAAGTCAACAGTCTAGCCACTAGATTTTCCCACCAAGAAGATAACAAGATTAGATGACTCCTAGGGCTCTTCCAAATCTGATACTCTGTGACTTCAGTCTGCAGCAGTGTTTTCACCTTTGGGGACCAATTACCCTCAATCCTTTCTTTCTCTATTGCTATAAAAGAAGGACATACATAAAACAGATAAGGATCATAATTCTAGTCCTAGTCGTGGAAAATCTCTTCCCCATGTGAACAATTCATACATTTAAATTGCACCCTATTCTGAGTAGCGAGATGAAATCTTGTGCCGTCCTTCTCCGGCTTGCCTGGGATGTGAATCATCCCTTTGTTCAGCATACCCATGTTGTATACACTACTTGCCCATTAGTATGGAAAAAAACATAGTATATATAGGGTTTGGTACTATCCGTGGTTTCAGACATCGATTGGGAGTATTGGAACATATCTCCCATGGATAAGGGGGCGGATTTGTATACAACACAAATATTGACAGATCCGAAAGAAGAAATTTACAGGAATACAATAATAGTAGGAGACTTTAATGCCTCACTTTCAATAGTGGAAAGAACATCTAACCTGAAAAATCAGTAAAGAAACAGGGGACTTGAACACACTATAGACCAATAGACCTAGCAGACATATGTAGAATTATTCACTCAACAGCAATAAAATATGCATTCTTCTCAACTGTATAAGGAAACATTGTCTGGGATAGGTCACATGTTATGTCACAAAAGAAGGCTTAACAAATTTAAGAAGATTGAAATCATACCAAGTAACTTTTCCAACCACAATGGAATGAAACTAGAAATCAGTAATAGCAAGAAAGTGGGAAAATTCACAAATATGTGGAAATTAAATAACACATTCTTGAACAACCCACTGGGTCAAAGAGAAAATAAAAAGGGAATTTAAGGGCTTCCCTGGTGGCACAGTGGTTGAGAGTCCACCTGCTGATGCAGGGGACATGGGTTCATGCCCCGGTCTGGGAAGATTGCACATGCCGCAGAGCGGCTAGGCCCGTGAGCCATGGCCACTGAGCCTGCACGTCCGGAGCCTGTGCTCCGCAATGGGAGAGGCCACAACAGTGAGAGGCCCGTGTACCGCAAAAAAAAAAAAAAAAAAAGGGAATTTAAAAAATATCTCAAGACAAATGAAAATGAAAACACAATTTACCAAACTTATGGATGAAGCAAAAGTAGTACTAAGAGGAAAGGTTATAGCAATAAACACCTACAGTAAGAAAGAAGAACGATCTCAAATAAACTAACTTTACACATCAAGGAACAAGAAAAGGAAGAAAAGAAAACGGAAAGTTAACAGAATGAAGGAAATAATAAGGATCAGAAAAGAAGTAGAGAAAAGAAAAACAATAGAAAAAAATTTAAAACTAAGAGTTGAATTTTTGAAAAGAATAAAATTGACAAACCCTTAGCTAGATTAATAAAAAAAAGAAGACTCATATAAGTTAGAGAAGGGAACTAGGAATTTTATATTAATGTGTGGGCATGTTTTTCATTTTCACAAAGATGTATGCTCTCCTTCAGGCTTATAGAAAACAGTTCTTCAATTCCATTTCTTATTATATAACTTTTGGTGGTGACATGGTAGCAGAGGCAATAGTATAAATGTAATTTTCAAAGGCAACCTACAGCCTCAGGATGGCAGAGGCATCAGGAAAGGTTGGAAACTGTGGCAAACAGAACACAAGCCATCTAATGGGGCAGCTGCTACTTTGCTTCTGCCAGATGTTGATCTATGAGAATGTGGGCATAGTATTGCTAGAGCCTTCTGAATGTTTAAAAGAAGTTTCAAATCCAGATTTTTATATGAAATATCCTGATTTTTTAAATATTGGCTCAATATTTTTAAACATTTTCCTGGCTGAGTGAAACACACTGAATAACTATAGGTCAAATTTGGCCCAGTCTGTGGGCTACTAGTTTGTAACCTGCTTTAAAATAAGCCATATTTGCTAGTTGGGACATAAGAAAGCCATCTAGAGCACCCCAAATTTAGTTTATTTGAGCTGAGTTCTTACTATAATCTTAGACAATTTTGAGTAATAAAGCTTCAAATTATAAACTATGTAATGTAAGCCATATAATAAAAATGGGTTTTCAAATTCAAGAAGATGAGTTTAATGCCTGGCCTATCACCAAGGTCTGAAACACATTAAGCCCCTAAAAAAAATTCCTCGTGAAAACAGAAAACTTCATATCTTTTGTATTTTGGTAAGAACACAGATTTTGGTGGTGGAATATGAATTCGAGTCCTAGACCTTCTGTGTGACTTCGGGCAAATTAATTAAGATCTCTTAGCCTTTTCTCCTGAACTGTAACCATGGTGAAAATGATACCTTTCTAATGAGTATATAAAGATTAGACTAGGTAATGCCAGACATTTAGTAGATACCCAGTAAATGGTAGACATATAATTATCACAGATTATATCTTTATATTCATTGCTTTCTCATGACCTGACATGTTCACAAAGTTTGTAAGGATGATTCAATTACATAATCTATATGACACATTGAATACAATGCCTGCTAAACCTTCCGTCAATGTTGGTCACCATTGTTATTATTTGTAACAACAGTCCCATGTTACCCAGAGGTATGGAGTGAATGGTTGCATATAAAGCACAATATTGTAGCTCTGGTCAGCGGAGTCACAGTTCTGACTAACCTTCGCAGTGCTCAGCAGGCATATTCTTAAGTTTTGAAGAGCTGGAAATCATTCAGTTTCTCTAAAATCAGGATTGATTCTTTGGTTGTTTTTTGTTTGTTTGTTTTTGTCCTGTATAGTTCTCAGAGTATCCTGCACAGCAAGGATGAATTTGCCGAAAGATTTTGGGAGACTCAGATTTCATGGGAATGTTCCCTGTATCAAGAACTATTTTAGAAAAGTTCAAAATACCCTACTACAGAAAACAATCCTTCTAGAAGTTTCCACCATAAAATGGCCAGATCTGTTATTTTGTCGCTCATTTTACAACCATTACAACGCGTACTGAAAAGGCTCTTTTCCATTCTGTCTAGACACATTTTCCTAGGCAACATCCTGAAACATAAGAATAAACACAAAAATGAACATATTACATCAAACGTACCACTGAGAGGAATGATAAGTTTAACCATTTCCCACGTGGGAGGCATATTGATGGTAATTATCTTTCCTCCTACTTCACTCAGGTTTACGGCTTCCTCTGTCGTGGTTGGGAGGGTCTGGTCATGCTTCACCACATACTTGAAGCATGTTTTAGTTGGCTGGGAGCCTACTGTGGCTTGAATATGGGGGAAGGGTGCTGGGAGTTTAAAGGGGAACTGGGTTTTCCATGGTGGGTAGGCTGTGTGCTGCTCATTGCTAGTACTCATGGGAAATTTATTCTCACAGGGACCTATGAGTGATCAGTGTGTTTAAAATAATATTGTCAGCAAGATTTTTTCAATAATATGAAGATTTTTTTTCAAGGACATTTAACTACCTATGGGAAGCAATTTATTCTTCATGACAGGTAATTTTATTCAGGGTAGGAATATAATTTTAAGATAGCAAAACACCAGCTGACATGGAAGCCCTCTCTTCTGTGAATTCTTTCTTTGGCTGACAGACATGAAATGCTAGCTGCCTAGGAAGACCTTCACACCAACATCTTACCAGATATAATAAGAGAACAGTCCTTTGGTAGAACCTGAAGTCTTTCTGAACAGTGTTCTGGAAAACAGGTGGTTCATAAGACCACTTAATACCTCTTCTTGAAAACAAATGCTTGAAGCACTGTCCAAGTTTTTAAGAAGACTGGGTACTTTTTGCACACCACATCCAATATGCTAAATAGACCTAATACATTTAATTCCTACCAAATTTTAATAATTGACACATAATCACATTTTCCCATTAATTTATGAGGATATGTATATGCTAGTATCAGAAAAAAGAATTACTTCAAATTTTTAAACACTTTTTGAAGTTTTTATGTCCCTGAGAGAAAATTAAGACAATTTAAAAACTTAACTCTGATATTCCATTTATTTTTAGGGAAAGATACATCCATTCCCAAAGAGACTTTTACATGTTGTAATGTTCCTAAACGCTTCCTATTTTACACTTGAAACTAAATACTTTTTTCCATATTCTTTCACATATGTATGTGCACACACACTATGTATATTTATACTTAGCAAGTATAATCTATTACATGTAAATATAAATTTATATAATATATAGTAAATTAGATCCTACATGATACCTGCCATATGACATTCAATAAATTGGTGGCTATTCACATGCAGTATATTAGTATAAATGAAAAATGTGTCCATCTGTATTTTTCTCTGTTTAACATAATGATTAAAAAGTTTAGCCAGCCTAGGAGGCAGGAGTGTAACTTATAACATTCACTGACATATGATAAAGTTTTCCATTCACACAATTTTCTGCCTTCTCCTCATTGCCTTTAGGAATTGAAGTGCAATATTAAACTGCTTACTGTAGATACCACAACACCTCATGATTATGGCTCTACAGAAATAATTATCTCTAAGTAAACTTGGAAACATACTTTTAGTATTTTACTTTTTTTTAATTGAAGAATAGTTGATTTGCAATATTGTGTTAGTTTCTGGTGTACAGCAAAGTGATTCAGTTTTATATGTATATACATATGGGTGTGAGTATTCTTTTTCAGATTCTTTTCAATTATTACAAGATATTGAACACAGCTCCCTGTGCTATACAGTAGGACCTTGTTGTTTATCTACTTTATATATAGTAGTTTGTATCTGATAATCCCAAACTCCCAGTTTATCCCTTCCCCTGCCCCTCCTTTCCCCTTTGGTAAGTGAGTTTGTTTTCTATGTCTGTGAGTCTGTTTCGGTTTTGTAAGTAAGTTCATTTATATCATTTTTTTTAGATTCCACATATAAGAGATATCATATAATATTTGTCTTTCTCTGTCTGACTTACTTCACTTACTATGATAGTCTCTAGGTCTATCCATGTTGCTGCAAATGGCATTATTTTATTCTTTTTACTGTATGATCCAGCAATCCCACTCCTGGGCATATATCCAGAGAAAACTCTAATTCGAAAAGATAAATGCACCCCAATATTCATAGAAGCACTGTTTACAATAGCCAAGACATGGAAGCAACCTGAGTGTCCATTGCCAGATATGGTATATATATATAAATGGGTTGTATGTTTTTTAGACTAGTAAATATGCTCCAGCTTGTCTCATTGCTCTAATTTAACCCAAAAGATCTCTGCCAGCAGTTGTTCTGATTGCACTCACTTCCTCAATTGGTTGCCTATGAATCATTTAATTTTCTCTGAAAATGTAGACTCCATAAACTAAATTGGAAGTTAGTAATGGACAACCTCATCAACTCTCTTGAATCAGATTCCAGTACAGGAATAAAACCACATCTGGTTATTCCACACCTGGAATCTAATTCCAGGGGAGATTCCTCAGCTTTATACAAAGAAATACATCATCACATTTCAAAAGATGGCATTTTTTTGAAAACGTGTTTATTATCCTGTATTTGGTCCTCTTAAAATCAAATGAAAAACACTTTATTTTCCTCCTATTTTCTTTTCTTTTTTTTTTTTTTCTAGGCAGGTAAAATCTCTAGGTCATTTTTTTGAGCCATCAATACATCTCATATACAAAAAGCAGTTGTAGATTTGCTTGCCAAACAAAGTATGAGAGAATTAACAGAGGTGGTATCATTCAATAGTAATTTCGCCTCAGATTTAATGTTTCAATTAAAACTTAATAAGCATGCATGAGATGTATCTACAGTGTATGTTGAATAGTGGTAAAAAAAAACTTGTTTTGCCCACTTTTGCAAACTGGTAGATAGAACATATTTGTTTACTTGTAACATGATAATTCCTTGAGGTGTGAACACTAGGGTATGGAAGAGGTGAAGAGACAAACACTGTAACAGGTATTCTGCAGAAGTGTCAAGAGATGCAGAATGTTGCAACACAAACAAAAGATGGTGAATTGAAAATGATCTGTCCAGGGGTTGAACTAAAATTCTAAAAATGGCAAATAATCACATTATGTTGCTTGATTCATGAATCTTTAGAAGCATTCAACGTGGATTCAAGAAGAAATGTTGAATTGTAATTTTTGAATAGATATTATTCCATTATTAATGATTAGTGCATATTAAGGGAAAACAAGTACTAGTGTATCTGTCCTATTACATAAAGCAAAAATAATAGCCATATTTCATTGCCTTAATTTAAAACATAATTTTTTTACACAGTAGGTAAAATTATCACCTACTAAACTGAAGCCACCATACAGACATCTATATTGTACCTTAATAACAAGTAAAATGGTAATAATTGAGTATAAAAATGCATTTATAAAATGACAAACATAGTATCAAACCTTTAATTTTCTAATTTCTAATATTTTTAAATGGACCATTTTCTTTATTTGCAATGAATTATCATAAACTATATTTTTAAAAATTTTGAAATATTATCAATATCAGGTATGTTTTAAATATTTAGTAAAATGGTAGAATCATGACATAATGCCTAGTGTAACTCAAACCTTTCTCTCTTTGGTCCTTTCAGATTCTAAAGTCAGTTTTTAAAAAGCCTACTAGTTTTTGGAAAGTTATTATTTTTCTCAATAATTGATCAAATTTTGTTTTATTTTCATCTCTTCTTTTGATGTACACAGATATCTCACTTTGAGAAAAGAACATATGCTTAAGAAAAAGGACAAAATCTTACTATTAAACGAGAATGTTTCAAAGAGAAAGTGATGTCTCAATATGTCAGGGAAGTATCTGATTTAAAAGGAAAATGCCATTATTTGCTTTATTAATTCAGTCTTTAACCACAATTTCTGAGAAGCCTAGTTCTTCAAATTATATTTTTTTAAAAATCTACTTAATTGAATAAAGCAAGCTCTTTAACTCTTCAATCTACAATATATATTTTTCTCCCTAATGCCAAAGCATTTCAATGAAAAAGTAAAACTAGTAACATGTAGCCAAAACAACCAGGCAAGTTAATGATTTTTTTTCCTCTACCAGGTTGGTTTGGCACTTTGTAGACACCACTAAACCAGCTCGTGTTAGCGTTTGAAGGAAAGTGTTTTGGAGTTTCGCTTAGTTGTTTTTTCTCATTTTGATAGAACTTTTGTTTTCTGGAAATCTTCAAGAAATTTGTTATCCAACACTTCTAAAACAACCTGTTGCACTTTAAAAATTTAAATATCATAACAAAAAAGAATAAATCAAATGTGAGAACAGCTAAGTTTTTTAGAATGTTTCAGTCTTTTGCTGCAACAGAACATTCATTGTGATGACAATGGCCATGAAAACAGGAAAAGATTTGTAAATGTTGACCAAAGAAAGAAATGTATTCTCTGACTCTGCAGATCAACTTTAAGACATAACTTTTCATATAAGAGTATTTGCTGCAGTCACAAAGGTAAAAAATAATACTAATGTAAAAATATTACTAAGTAATTAGTAATATGTTACTTTGTTAATTTATAATTTATAAATTATATATAAAAATATATATATATAAAATATATATTTTAAAATATATTTATATAAATATATATATATAATATATATATATAAATATATATATTATATATATATAAATATTATATATTATATATATATTTATATATATAATATATATATAATTATATATATTATATATAATTATATATATATAATATATATATTATATATATATATAATATATATTATATATATATAAATATATATTATATATATATTATATATATATTATATATAAATTATATATTTATATATATATATTTATATAAATATATATAAATATATATATTATATATATATAAAAATATATATAAATATATATATAAATATATATTTATATAAATATATTTATATAAAAATATAATTTAAAATATATATATATAAAAAATATAATTTCAAACCAAAAATTACTTTAAGCCACTTTTAAGGAAATAATTTGTACCCATAAAAGTAATAGCCCCTTTTTTGCTTTTATATAAATTTAGCATCCAATATTAAAATATTTGTCTTGCTATCTATTTGGTTTTACACTCAATTATTTTATGTGGTTTTCTTTAGTTTCTTAAGAGCACAACACACATATTTACACACAAACACACAGTCACACACCCTGATACATACACACCAATACACATATTTACACACAAACACACAGTCACACATACTGATACATACAACCTCACACACATTCTCAAACAGCACACCCACACATGCACGTATTTGTGCACACACACATTCATAAACACATATAGTGCTTATGGACCACCAATCAAAATGAAATCAAAGGAAATACTGACAAAAATAGGTGTAAACTTGGTGATTATAAGGATATGCTACTTAATCTTATGTCTAAATAGAGTGAAGAGATTCTGGAAAAAGGGAACAACCCATTTGTATATAGTTAGATTCGGAGTGTAGGAATTGAAAATATAAATTGAAAATAATATATGTAGTCCTGCAGTAAATTAGGAACATAATATTGTGAATAAAGTTTCACCAGTGTTAAAATACAGTCTAGAAAAAACTTAGGGATGCATCCACTGTGCTGAAAAGGTAAAAAATGTTCTGGGGATGGCTTATGTATTCCACTGATTTTGACAATTGTTAGGTTGGGGCATCTTGACAACAACCTGCAACTGAGCTTCTTTTCCAATCAGTGCTACAGACAAATTGATCTGGCTCTTCTAATGATTACCAATATTTTCAGCACATTCTTCCAGATTTCCATGTGTTCTTTGGCAGAGAAAGAAGCAGTTTGAAGATTTTCCCTTTAAGCCTTTGAAATTTTGGAATTCCTATGCAACATTTGTTAATGCACTCATGTCTCTGACATTACCAACCGCTTCCCAATTCTGGATATTTCTCTGAAGTTCTAATCAGAATTATATCAGTATTCTTGGTATTTCCTTGAGCCAGAAAGAATGAATATGGATTATTAGGTATTAATTAATTCCATAATAATGCTAAATGTGTTTCAACTTTGGACTAATATTTTAAGAATATTGTGAGCTTATTTAAGTCCTGAAAAATAAATCTCCTTGTCTTATATTATCTCTGTGATAGTTGGGAGCAAACGTGGACTTGGACATGTTTTGGTTTCCTTACCTCCACATCCCCTTTGAAACAGGATCCAGACTTCCACTTTAATTACCTCTTCTCCTCAGAATGCAGCCGATGGTAACCTAGGCATATAACTCAAGTCTAAGCCATCAGATGCTCCATCCTTGGTTTGAGTCTTTGGGAGCCCGAAAAGTGGATGCTGGGATTTTTTTTCTCCTAGTTTCTGTTTCCCACATAATAAATACATTCATAAGGAAAAGAAAACTTCTAAAATACTGAAAACTTACTCTGCGCAAGGCATTGGTCTAGAAGAGAGGCAAGTCGTTTCTCTAGTCTAATGGGGGTGGGGTGGGGAAGATGATGGGAGGAGCTGTGTCCACCTTGGCTGTATTTCTCCAACATGGTGACATTACAGAAGTACTCAAGGCACAGATTCACACTGACCTATGGAAATGTACTCTCTGGGTTAGCGTCAGAACCTGCATTTGTAACATCCTCCACTGGTGCTTATACACGCAGTGACATTGGAGAACCACTGCAGATTTACCCAATGGTAAAAGGCATGAGTTTCAAGTCAGTTCAGTGTGGAGAGTCCTGCTTGGTGGGTGGGCTTCCTTTCTGCAGGGATACAAGGATCTAGGTTTCTCCCTTCTTGTAATCCCTGCATTCATTCTCAGAGTACTCAGATGCTGGATAGGGAGAGAGATAATAAAGAATACAGACTTCTTAAAAATCCTTGTCTGGAAGTGACAGTCACTTCTATTCACAGTTGATTGGCAGAACCTAATCTCTTGGCCATAAGTGAAGGCATAGAAGGCTGGGAAATGTCTTTGGCTGGGAAACTTTTTTTTTTTTTTTTTTTTATCAACAACTATACATTATGGAAGGTGAAGCCCAAATAGTTGGTGGATTGTTCATCTCTAATACAGCAGTCACTTAACTGTCTGAACCTTAACATTTAAGGTTAAGGTTAGGTTAAAATGGGATAAGTAATAAATAGCCTGAATGTCTACTGTGATGATAAAATAATACAATGCATGAAAGTCTTTGTAATACCCATGTCACTAGACAACTGCACATTATTATTTCTGATATGTCAAAATAAATCCTATGCATATCTTTGTTAAACGATAATTTATGTATACATTATAACTAGCTAGCTACTAGTGATGCATTTTCAATGTAATGCAAGTACGCTTTCCATGAATATTTTGTCATAGCACAGTATGAAAGTACATCAAATCCTTTGCAACAGCACTTGTTCTTAAAAAGACGATGAACAGACAGTTTGTGCAAAACAAGCAAACAAACAAACAAACAAAACCCTACCATGTAGAATTTATGAAAGGGATTTTGAACAAGGAAAATGGATTTATTTTTGACCTTGAGAAACCCATAGGCTGTGCATGACACACAAATAATTGTTGTGCTTTCCTAAAGATAATTAATAGAATTAAATCTTCTTTTTCACTATCTTGTTGAAAATAAAACAACAACAAATAAAAGCCAAATACATTCCATTCAATGAAAATTTTCCTTTCAGGGCATGGGACATCTGGTCTGAACTAAGGGATACAGTTATTCAGAGATGTTGTAGATCATCCTCCTCTGAGATACATTTTGATAATATTAGGCCATAATAAGACCATGAACTGATTAACATCCATTCAGATTTATTTGTTTAATAGATGATCAGAACCACTGACTCAAACTGGGTCATTTTAGAATATTACACTATATAGAGACAGAATGAGCCCTAAACCTCAGATTCTTCACAAAATGTCCCTTAAGACAGGGAAACATGCATAGAAGCAACAATTTAAAAAAATTTAAAATTCAATACAAAATACTCATGGATTGGTTGTTGTGTGCCTGGTAGTCAACCCTAGAATTTGGGGTGGTAAGTAGCCATTTATACAACAATGACCACCACCATGAAAACTGACGTTTATTGAGCGCCTCCTATTTTCTAGATATTGTTCTACATGGTACTCTCATGTTTTCTTCTAAGAGTTTTATAGTTTTAGCTCTACACTTAGGTCTTTAATCCATTTTGAGTTTATGTTTGAATATAGAACAGGGTGAGGGCCTGGCTTCATTCTTTCGCATGCAGAATATAAAGTCTCATTTGTTCAAACAGTAGTTGTAGGAGGTAGATATTTGTCTTGTGCCAGGTTTTCCAGAGCAGACCCTGAGGTGATGTTCAAGCATTTCATTAAGGGACTTCTCACTTCATGAGAAGCCAAAAAGGGAGTAGTGGAAGCAGGACAAAAGGAGGGAAGAAGCCATGCAGAGTGCAACTTCAGGTGAAGTTCCAGCCTGAGCCTGATGCTGCAGGACAACTCTGGAAGGTAAAAGACAGTCTGGGGGTTGTCACCTTTCAGACAAAGGCTTTCATACTCCTAGTGTAAGGGTTACCCCAGGGCTTATGTAGACTCCCAGGCACTTCCAGCTCTCTGTCCAAGTAAGCAGAATGTTCCAGTGGCTCAGGGGCTGTCTTCCAAAGAGAGTTTAGGATGCAGATCATTTCAAGCAAAAAGACATAGGAGCTGGGGGGTGGCTACCAGTACCCATGAAAGAAATTGATGGAATCTTGACAGAACACCAATGACATTCATTTCAACATCACTACCTTCACTTAACAGAGAAGTGTATGAAAGCTAGAAAGGTGGAATACCTTTCTCTAACTGACATGAATAGTAAATGCTACAGCTCAAAATAAGCCCATGTCTGTGACTCTAAAGCCTATGCTTTGGAGAGTTATGGGACATATGAGAAGAATGTGGTAGGTGGAATTTGACATTTTAGCAGGTTAAAATGGGGTGGGCACATACTGGTTACTACAGCACCACTGAGAGTCTTTCTGTGTCCCAACCCCAGACCAAAAAAAAAAAAAAAGGGAACATACTGGTATGAAATGATGAAGACTTGAATTAGAGGAGGCATTAGAGGTAATTTTTAAAATGTTCATGATCTTTCAACAAGTTAATCCCTTGCCTCATACCATATTTTAAAATTAACTCAAAATGGTTAAAGAACTAAATGTAAGCACTAAAACTATAAAACTTTTAGAAGAAAATAGAGGAGTTAATCTTTGAATTTAGCAATGGTTTCTCAGATATGACATCAGAAGCACAAGCAACAAAACTAAAAATAGATAAATTGGACTTCATCACATTTAAAATCTTGTATGCTTCAAAGGACATTCTCAAGAAAGTGAAAACACAGCCCAAGGAATAGGAAAGAATATTTACAAATTATATATCTGATAAGAGACCTGTATCTAGAATATACAAAGAACACTTACAAGTCAATAGTGAAAGGACATATAACAAATTACAAATAGCAGTTACAAAATGGGAAAGGGATCTGAATGGACATTTTTGTAAAGAAGATATAAAAATGCCCACTAAGCACATCAAAAGATGCTCAACATCATTAGTCATCAGGTAAATACATACAAATCCAAACCACAATGAGATAGCATTTCACACCTGCCATGATGGCTTTAATAAAAAAGTTATAGTAAGTGTTGGTGACGATGTGGAAATCAGAACCTCATACTCTGCTGGTGGGAATGTAAAATAGTACAACTCCTTTGGCAAATTGTCTGGAAATTCCTCAAAAGCCAAACATAGAGTTACTGTTTGATCAGCAATTCTACTTCTAGGTATATACCCAAGAGAAATGAAAACATACATCCACATGAAAACTTGTACATGAGTGTTCATAGCAGCATTATATTCATAATGACCAAAAAATAGAAACAGTCATTATAGATGAATGGATAAACAAAATGTGGTATACCCATATAATGGAATATTTTTCAGCCATAAAAATAAACGAAATACTGATACACGCTACAGCATGGACGCTATGGTCTGAATGAATATTTGTGTCCCCTCGAAATTCACATGTTGAAATTCTAAGTTCCAAAAGTGATGATATTAATAGGTGGTGATTAGGTCATGAGGGTGAAGCCCTCATGAATGGGATTAGTATAAAAGAAATCCCTCAGAGCTCCCTACCACCTTGTAAGGATACAATGAGAAGTCTGCAGCCCAAAAGACGGCCCCCACCCAACTTTGCTGGTACCCTGATCTCAGATTTCCAGCCTCCAGGACTGTGAGAAATAAATTTCTGTTGTTTATGAGCTACCTAATGTGCTACCTTTGTTATAGCAGCCCTGAGAGTCTAAGACAATAAATGAACCTTGAAAACAGTATGCTAAGTGAAAGACGCCAGACACACCAAAGACCACATAGTATATGATTCCATTTGTGAAATATCCAGAATAGGTGAATCTATAGAAACAGAAAGAAGATTAGTGGTTGCCTCAGACTGGCAGGAAAAGAATTGAACGACGATAGCTAAAGGGTATGGGGTTTCTAAAATTGATCGTGGTGCTGGTTGTACAATGCTGTGAATATACTAAAAACTGTTGAATTATGCAGTTTAAATGAGTGAATTGTTTGGTATGTAAATTATACCCATAAAATTGAAAGAAGAAAAAAAGACCATAGGAGTAATACGCCTACTAGTAGCAATAAAAGTACTAGTAATTGCAAGTCTTCTCTCTCATAAATAGGCTGACAACCTAGAATCCAAGATGTAAAGCATTCATCTAGGGTCTTGCTGGTAGGTGTTTTGTGGTCCTTCAAGGCTACTTCACAGCTATAGGAGAAGCTCCTGTTACAGAGCTGGGCTGGGTTTGGGAAATGCTCATTGAGGGCAGTTACTAAACAGCCAGGCGGTTGGGGCAATTTCAGCTCAGCCCCTGCCTTACCCATGTGATTGCATGCACCGTCCACTTTATGGGCAAAGCGAATCCTGGAAGCTGAGTGTTTGAAAGAGCTCTGGCCCTTTGTCACCTGCTGGCCTGCTTTGCTCTTTGGATGAGTGCACGGCTTGGAAGCCGGGGGAACTTGGCTGAGCCACTCCTTGAGCGGGGAGACACAGCACGTGTGGCTCCCGCAGCGGCCTCCAGATTGAAGGCGACTTCTTGTGAAATCAGCAGGGTGGGCAGCTGAAGAGCATGAGAATATTGTGCATTTGTAAATATTTGAGCACATCTGCTTAGCTCCCTCCCAAAAAACCACTGGGAAAACCCGCCTCGCATTGTGCCACGCAATGCTGTTGCCCTGCTCTAATTGTCAAATCTGTCGAGTGTTTTTCTCATGCACACAAAAATTAAACAGCGCTCTCCTCATTCATGATTAATTCAGCTGCAGCGCTGCACTGTGTCACACTGCATTTTTTAAAGTAATTGTTAAATTCTACCTCATAATCAGAGCAGTTTTAATTAACTTTTTGTCAGTTAATCTTTTTTTGCTCATACATTTTCCATGTCTAGTGTGTATACTGCCTGTCTCTGCCCAGGGGTTTGCAGCCCCTCAGTATGAATGCTTAAGCCGTATTAGTGCCAATGGGTGTGCCACGTGCGAGTGGCGAGAGGGGACCTCCCAGGCTCCATTCTGCTCAGCTTTCCTGGGCCTTGCTGGTTATTCATTTGCATTAAATAGCTCCTCCACAGTGAGCCCATTTACAAGCTGCAAAGTTCAGGCTTGCTTCTCTCTTTCTCCTAGAATGTGTCTAGGAGAGAGATGGCACCTAGATGGGAAAACGGTAGACACAGAGGATGAGAGGGAGGAGACCCAAACTGGAATCTAGAGCAAACCCAGGGCAAAGGATGGGTCATGTTTGGTGTCCCTGAGTGATTCTCACCTGCAGAGTGAGCCCTTCCTTCCTTCCTTCTTTCCTTCCTTCCTTCCTTCCTCCCTCCCTTCCTCCCTCCCTTTCTTCCTTCCTCCCTTCCTCCCTTCCTTCCTCCCTCCCTTCCTTCCTCCCTTCCTTCCTTCCTTCCTTCCTTCCTCCCTTCCTCCCTTCCTTCCTCCCTTCCTTCCTGCCATCCTGCCTTCCTGCCTTCCTGCCTTCCTGCCTTCCTGCCTTCCTGCCTTCCTTCCTTCCTTCCTTCCAAGCTGAAGGATACTGCCTTCAGTATCTCTGACCTTGTCATTCTTACCAAAGTCACATTTCACATATTTGAACTTTTTTTTGCAGAGTTCATCCATCAATTATGCGTACCCCTCAACTTACAGCTCTGCTTGCCCATGTCTTTTACCCCTCAAATGATATTTCCCATGTGTACATACCATAGAAAATCCAATTCCATATTAAGCAGTACACATCCAGGCTGTTTTCTCTCTCACAAGGGGCCTTGTTTAAAAGCAATTGTGTGGTAGCTTTTCTAAAAGTTTAAAAAATGTGCACATCTGTGTAATAGTGCCACTACTCCTGCTACTTCTAGCAAAGCAGCCACTTTGGGGAATTTACAGGATGTAGTTTTCAGAATATGGCATCCGTTTCTCAGTGTTAAAAAGCATAAGACTGAAAAAGTAGGAACTGAAAATTCCCTATTTTAGGATCTGATGCTAAAATGCTGAGAGAGTCAATAAACACACCAGATGTTCAAATTGCTAGTTAAGTTATTTAAACAGAGTGTGGTCAAGCCCTAGAAGAAGGAATAGACTCATTCTATGAACATTTGTGCTGAGGTGTCACCATATCGAATTTGTTAATTAACCTCTTTGGCCCAGAGTCGACCTGAAGGATTGAATGTTATTCAGATAAAAATTGTGCCAGAGTTTCCTACTAAGAAGTGCATTAGAAAGTACCTAAATTTAAGACAAAGTGTATGTTGTATGAAGTGCTTTGACCTCAAAAAGATTAAGAGTGTGTGGAATTCAGAGTCTGTGCTCAAATCCTAAGTATGTGATTTACAGGGTATGTGGACAGGCAAGCAGCTTAACCCCTGTCAGTCATATATAAAAAGGGGATAACGATATTTTCTACATTATACTGTTTTCTGATAATTAAAATTTTTTTTATTGAAGTACAGTTGATTTACAATGCTGTGTTACTTTCTGTTGTACAGCAAAGTGATTCAGTTATACATATGTATACATTCTTTTTTATATTCCTTTCCATTACGGTTTATCACAGGATATTGAATATAGTTCCCTGTGCTATACAGTAGGACTTTGTTGGTTATCCATTCGATGTATAATAGTTTGCATCTGCTAATCCCAAACTCCCAATCCTTCCCTCCCCCTCCCCCTCGGCAACCACAAGTCTGTTCTCTATGTCTGTGAGTCTGTTTCTGTTTCGTAGATAAGTTCATTTGTGTCATATTTTAGATTCCACATATAAGTGATATCATATGGCTTTTGTCTTTCTCTGTCGGACTTACTGCACTTAGTATGATAATCTCTAAGTCCGTTAAAAGGAATGTTTTTAATGTACTTAGCACAGTGTAAGTTCTCAATAAAATAGCAGTAATGATGATCATGATGGTCTGTGCTTTTCTCTGCTGATTTAAAATCCTTTACATCACTCTGCACATAAATTCTGTGACAGGTACTTGGTGGGTCCAAGTACCTGTCACAGAATTGATCATGATCTTTCCTACCTCTGCCTTACAGAAGGAAGCTCCTTCTCGTGAGCTCTTAGAGGACTAGTTCCAAGTCTTGTTTAACTTGTATGTCCCATAGCCCTAACACAATGTCTTTCTTGTGTTCTGCGTGTGTTAAATAGAGGGTTGCTGAGTTGTAATCGAATCCTCATTTTTATCCTATTACTCATTCAATGACATTCAGTAAACCATACTGCTGAAAGCTGAATGAAGCATGGTTCCTGTCCTCAAAACATTCAAAGTTGAGTGAGATATTATTTACGTAGACAGATAATTACAGAACTGGGTGAAGTGCAGTTGTTCTGCCTCCCGGAGCTGGGAAAGGTTTTATTGAAAAGGTAAAGAGCACCTGCGCCTTGAATAAGCAGGAGTTTTACACAAACTGAGTCTAGGGGAAGGTCATTCAGGATAACCAGAGTAGAGTATGTAGGCAAAGGGTAGAATCATGAAACAGTCAAAGCATATTCAGGAAATGATGAGAGTGCCATGTGGTTGGATCTTGGTACACAGAGGTTTGTGGCGAATGTCACACTTTTTGTCCTATCAACATGTCCCTAAAATTTACATGCTAAAAATCTACAAAATCCTTTGACTTGGGTGGGTGTTTGTTGCATTGTCAACTGTGGTCGTTGCAGAAGATGAGGTGGAGGGGAAAAAACACAAACCAAGTGTCAAAGTTCTTGCTGAATGCCTCAGAGGTAAGTACGAGGTAGTGAGGGTGGGTGAATTTTAAAAGTGAGGGTTGATGTAGACAGGCTATGGAACAGTCTGGAGATAACTTTGCCATTTGTTATCCATAAAAAGCCAATTTCTGTTTCCCTTAGTTAATCCTTTTGTTGTGTGTGTGTGTGTATATGAACCTTAATTCTACTCCTAATGTGGTTGAGAAATTCAGCTCCCTGTTTGTGCTTTCCCAGAATTCTCTTATTTGCTCTTTGTATTCAAGTACAAAGTAGAATGGCTCTAATCCAATTTTGATTTGGAAGCCAAGTATGATGGGAGTGTAGATGTCACAGCAATGTGTCCAAATTTACTTTATTTTTGAAATGTCGTGAATATGTTGCTTAGAATTATTCATCACTGGTATTCATTTTCCTACATAGGAGTATTTCATGATTCTATTTCTTAATTTGTGAGTTCTAATGTAAAATGTGCTGATATATCAACTTTATTAATATATAATCCCTGGAGCTGTATACTTTAATGTATAATAATTTCTAAACTTATAATTAAAAATATATATTGCAACAGACTACATAAAACTATTACAACCATTAAATCAATACTCAAGAATATTTTAATTTCTAGAAATTCTCCATGAGAAGAGCATTTATTTCTTGTTGATAGGGACAGGGAAAATATGTTAAAGACTTACTTTTTACATTGAATTTCAAATAAATTTAGCTATGTCATAAAATATTAAATAATTTTAGAGTTGGATTTGTAACTAAAATTAAATGACCAGTAAATTTTAGACTGCTAAATTTATAGTTTTTTTTGGAATGAACATTCTTCATATTTCATGCAATATAAACTAAAGACAAACACAGATAAAACAGAATTCACTATTTTTTACTGCATGCAAGCATTTATATTGAGTCCATTTAAAATTTATTTTTTAATGTTAAATCTTCATGGCCTGACTCAACTTCAATTTTTCCACTTAGCTTATTAAACAAGTCACTTTAATTATAATTGAAAAGAATAAATAAAATGTTGCTAGGTTTGTGGAGGACTCTGGATCATGGACATATTTGATTTGACCCCAAACTCAATAAAATTATTAATTACTAAGAGGGGACCCCCAAGGACTTCCTTTTAGAATTGAAAGCCCATGAAGTTCAAATGTACTTTGTAATTGGGTATTTCCAAACTAATATCAAATAGCAAATCTTTAATTAGTGTGCATAAAATTAAAATTTACTTACAGAGAATTAAACTGGAATTTGAAGTTCTCATAACCCAAATCAATATGAAGCTGAGAAATTCAATTTCACAGTCTCTTTTCTTTCACAATATATAATGCCATTTTTTTAACATCTTTATTGGAGTATAATTGCTTTACATTGTTGCTTTACTAACAAGTTGCTGCTGTATAACAAAATGAATACGTATACTTATACACCCATATCCCCTCCCTCTGTGTCTCCCTCCCACCCCTCTAGATGGTCACAAAGCACCGAGCTGATCTCCCTGTGCTATGCGGCTGCTTCCCACTAGCTGTCTATTTTACATTTGGTAGTGTATATATGTCCATGCCACTCTCTTACTTCATCCCAGCTTACCCTTCCCCCTCCCCGTGTCCTCAAGTCCATTCTCTACGTCTGCGTCTTTATTCCTGTCCTGCCCCTAGGTTCTTCAGAACCATTTATTTTATTTTATTTTTTAGATTCCATATATATGTGTTACCATACAGTATTTGTTTTCCTGTTTCTGACTTACTTCACTCTGTATGACAGACTCTAGGTCCATCCACCTCACTACAAATAACTCCTTCAAAGAAGATATACAGATTGTCAACAAACACATGAAAGGATGCTCAACATTACTAATCATTAGAGAAATGCAAATCTAAACTACAATGACGTATCACCTCATACTGGTCAGAATGGCCATCGTCAAAAAATCTACAAACAGGGCTTCCCTGGTGGCGCAGTGGTTGAGAGTCCGCCTGCCGATGCAGGGGACACGGGTTCGTGCCCCGGTCCGGGAAGATCCCACATGCCACAGAGCGGCTGGGCCCGTGAGCCATGGCCACTGGGGCTGTACGTTCGGGAGAGGCCACAGCAGTGAGAGGCCTGCGTACCGCAAAAAAAAAAAAAAATCTACAAACAATAAATGCTGAGAGGGTGTGGAGAAAGGGACCCTCTTGCACTGTTGGTGGGAATGTAAATTGATACAGCCACTATGGAGAACAGTATGGAAGTTCCTTACAAAACTAAAAATAGAACTACCATATGGCCCAGCAATCCCACTACTGGGCATATACCATAATTCCAAAAGAGTCATATACCACAATGTTCATTGCAACTCTATTTACAGTAGCCAGGACATGGAAGCAACCTAAGTGTCTATCAACAGATGAATGGATAAAGAAGATGTGGCACATATATACAATGGAATATTACTCAGCCATAAAAAGAAATGAAATATATAATGCCTTTTATTTTTCATTGCTATTCCATTTAGCAGATCTTTGTAAAGCAAAGTTTGTGAAGAATCCTAAAAGCATGAAGAAAGGTCATTAAGCAAAGCTATTGAAAGAGATACCAGATTAAAAATAGGCAACCAAAGGAATATATATATAATTTATTATATATTAAATATATATTATATGAAACTACCTTTACACTAAAATGCTTTAGAGCTGATAGACCTCAGTTTAGAACCTGGGGTCCTATACATTCAAATGGGCTGAGTTTGAGGCAATAAGTAGCACTTTTGTTTACTGTGTCCTAAACTTCAGAATTCAACTTCTATTTACCCTGTGAACACGTATAGCAATTGAAAAGATGCCAGATTTCCAAAAAAAAACTCTTCGTATTGATTAAAAGTGTGTAAGCCATTGCTATCTAAAAGTGTCAGCTAAGATCAGAACAAATAGCCAACAAAATAAAACAGCTATTGTAAGGGTAGAAATGGGTTTCAGAATCAACAGTAAATAAATAAATATAATGTTGTGCTGCCTTTGTCCGTACTCCACCAAAGATACAGTTTGCAGAATTTTTATTGGCACTCTGCCATACTTATTTTCATTTATCTGCCTCAAAGCACTATTTCAAAAAGTGCAAAAGCATGTTGTTGATAAAGTAGATTGTTTATAGCTGAATTGAAAATTTCAGAACAACACGTATTGTAATAAAGTGGGAGAGGGAGGTCCAGGAAGACTGCAGCTGCAGCTTTTTGAAACCTATGTCAACATCACTGCTAGAAACGGGAAGATGTGTTATTTTGCCCTACAAAATTTAATAAGCAAATCTTTATAAACTGAATTAAGTGACAAGTATTACCAAAAGCCATAAAGTCTACTGAGTCTTTATTTACTGAAACACTTTCCCAGCACATTGTTCCCATATTGCAGTCTCCTTTATAGTGTTGTGTTTGTAATGTACTCAGCTACTCAGGGGTGATATCAATGATAGTAAATCCTGGGCCGATGAGTCCCCATGTGTACCATAGTACTTTTAATACTTCTGCAGTTAAATACTGTTGGATATAAATTTCAACACCAACTTTAGTTGCTTCACTATGTTTTTTTCTTGTGGCTGTTCTTGCAAAATCACAGCCAACAGCTATGGAAATAAGAGAAATGCTTAAACAAATGGCAATTAGAAGAATGGAGATGGTACATCTCCTTTCTTTAATAGGGTTAAATATCATAGTTGATTTAATTTATGTACTCCATCCAATAAGTGACTATTATGAAACATTTCAGAAAAATATATTTTATGAAAGCAATAACCTTTCTGAACTGGGTTCCCCAGATCACTAGGATTCCTTAAGATGTTACTTGGTATTCTTGGGGGAAAAATGTATTCTGTGGTCAAATGTATTCAATAAGAAGTGAAGGGTTAAACAAAGTTAGATTTCTTAGACTTTTTGGTCTTTTATGTGCAATGTTAGTCTCCAAGAAGATGTGCTATTTCCCAACGTATTTGGCCATTAAAAAAAATAAAAGTTAACAAAACCTATTGAGCACCTGTGGAACCAGGTGCTTGAGCACCTTGAGCACCAGGTGTTCTGTTATAACCAGCAGGAAATGCTGGGTCAGCCTTCTATTACATTTAATACACTGGGATTTAAGCAAACCTTTTACATTTAAATTCTGAGCATTTAGGAGGATCAGTGCCTAGCATAAGATATTTTGTAAAACTTTACTAAACATTCGTTGAATAAATTAATGAAACCTTGAATAAAGGCTATCTTGCTAATTAATGAGAGCCTGACAAGCTAACCAGTGGTGTCATTCTTTTGACGAATCCAATGACTTTGTATCAATTTTAAGGATTATGTTGAATTATCTTGCCTCAATTGTCTTTTAGAAATCTGATTCTTTTACATTTGTGCATGATCTACCGTTTTTCCCCCTACTCTAGGACCTTTTAGAATTTCTTTCGAGTTTTTTTAGAAATTACTCTTAGAATTATGTCTTAGCTCTTAGAATATCTTTCTCTTTGATGTTCTTCAATTTTACTACAATATGTCTTTACCAATCTATGATCCCTTGTCTTCTGAAGTTTTTCTATTATGTTTTATGTGATGTTTCCATTATTTATTCAAATATTTTTATCCCTTTCGATTGTTATTTTCTTCTCTGTGTTCTATTATCCGTTTGTTGACAATTTTACTTCTATCCTCCATATCATTTAGGTTTATTTTAAAAGTTTTGTTCTCTTTATTTCTATCAATTTCAACCTGATTTTTCAAGACAATAATTTATTCTTAGACTATAGCCATCCTGATTAGACTTGCCAGACAAAATATAGAACACTCTGTTAAATTTGAATGTCAGGTAAACTTTGACCACTTTTTTTAGTGTAAATTGTCCAAAGTGGTATAAGTGGTAAAGTGGGACATAATTAAAAATTTTTTTCATTCATCTGAAATTCAAATTTAACTGGAAATCCTTTATTTTTATTTGCTAAATCTGTTTCCTCTGTTTCTATAACCTAAACACCAGTTTCTCTTTTTTTTGCTTCCATGATCAGTAAAATTATGTCCAGAACTTCCATTTCTCAGTGTCAGTAATATTACATGTCAATGAATGAATGGATATAAATCATTAATATGGACTTTTTGGGAAAAATTTATCAAGATTTCTGATATGTTGAAAAGAGAATAGACAGGATCTTGGGTCAATTAAGCATTATACTATTCAGAAAAACAATGGGCTGATTTTCAGGTTTTTCAAGAATGCTGTCTGAATTATATAGGAAGTTATATAGAAAAATGCCAACTGCTATGACAACGGAATCTCCAAATGTATAATGTCTTAAAAACAATAGAATTTTATTTCTTGGCAACATGACAATCCTGAGTGGATAAAATGTCAAGCATTTTAGGCAGCTAAATAGTTGGCTTTTTTTCCCCACACCTATAGTTCGCAGCCACCATGATTGCCTCCATCCTGGTCAGCCAGAAAAGGGAATAAAGCCTAGAAGAGCATACATGAAAGTTTCTAAAGGATGAAGCCTGAAAGTGATACATATCATGTCTGCTCATACTCCGTTAGTTGGAATTCAGTCACATAGCTGTGTCTAAGTTCAAGTGTGTCTGTAAAATGTAATTCAGCTCTCCCCAGGAGGAAGGGAGTAGATCGATTTTAGTGAGTAGCTAATATTTGCGGTCATACACGCACTGCTTAAAGGGACACATGGCTATGCAAAAGAAGTATGGAATCGACTGCATGGATGATACTGGAGAATATTTTATTTTCCGGGAATTCATAACAATTGGATTTTTTGCTTCATCTGTAATTATTTACAGATATGATTAAATAGCACAGGTGTCTCAAGGAGGAAAATAAAATAAAATAAAAAATTTGACACTACACTGACATTTCCCAAGACTCAAGGAGTGAACAACTTATATTCTCTACTCTAATACTTAACAGATTAATTATTAAGATGGATCTCCAAGGTGGTTTGGGAAAAACAAGGTGGTTTTATGTGGAATATGGGTAAACCATTAAACAAAGCAGAGTGAGGAAGTCTGCCAACGTATGTGAGTACCTCTTTAGCAGATGAATCAGAAATTTCTGTTTGCAGAGCTGTCAACATACCCCCTCTCCTAAATACTAATTGCTTAACAAACAAGATATTAAGATCTTTAAAATAAGTGTTTCTTTGTCTTTTCTGTTTCTTTTCTATTTATAAACATAGGATGGAAATCTCTACATGCAAAATATTTAGAGTTAGATGTTGTTGTAGGTAATTAGTGAAAAAGACTGTATGTTTTCTCATCCACCTGCTGGTAGAAGCAGATGGTAGCTTATTTCTGCCCATGTGACCTACAGATTCTTCAGGTTTACCAAAATACTATGACTATGGTAATAGCATTGTTCCCTTCCCAGGTATGATTAGGATTCTGGTATATATAAACTGTCTAATTTCCTTCCTTGCCTCACCAACATTTTGATAGGAAATACAGAAGGATAGAGTATGGGTCTTGCCACCTGAAAAACAGTTTTTAAATGATGCTTTCAAAAGCATAACTCCCCCACAACAACAGTTACAATTTTTGATGGAAAGGATGCTATTATTTTCAATCTTACAATGAGAGAGAATCTTTTGGATTTTATATCTTGTTTGATTTTAGCAAAAAAAAAAACAAAAAAAAGATGTAGTACCCTAGGTATAAGGGGATTGTCAGCCCCCAGCCATTATGACCCGTCTCCAAGCTCTGTTGCATGACTGGAATTTAGCTCTTCATTCTTTTATAAGAAACCGGTGTATACATTATAATTTTATTAGCATATTAGAGAAAACAAGGTATATTTATTCAGCATATTTGATTTGAATAACGAAACAAAATTAAAATAGAATTAATTTTTACTTCTTTCTTTTTATTATCCTTACCTAGTTCTAAAAATGTGCACTAAAAAAAGATGAAATGAAAAGTACAAAGGACATTTTATGCAGCATCTGCTTAATCTTAGAACTAAAATGTGTTAAGGAAACTAATAGGATAAAAAGAATTCATGAAAAGGTACTAGTCTCTGGTTGTAGACCCTTCTCTTTGGCCAAACCATTAGAGTAGAAGATACGACAATTTGAAGCCTGTTACAGCTCAGATAATTTGCCAAGTCATTATTAGGACAGCTTATCTTTTCTTAGAAGACTAATCCAGAAGACTTGTCTTGTTAACCTCAGCATCAGTTAATGTTAACTTGTTTTAAACTTTGCCACAACTCTTGAGTGAGGTCTTCTAAAGACTTCATTTATATGTGGCAGGCAGGACTTGAAATGTTTTTTCCTAAGTTCTTCCTGATGTCTAGAAATGTGGTTATTCCAAAATTAGACTTTTTATACATTTTTAACAAACTTCAATTTTTTTGTAATGCATTTATGAACAAGGCTTTTGGTTCCCTTTCTTCCATCAAATTAAGGGCTACATAATCAGCCAAAAAGTTGAATAAATCAAGGTCAGGTGTATTGAAAACTCAAGAATGGCTCTTACAGGGCCAGTGCTATCCTCTGCTTAAGACCCTGGACACATCCATTCATCATTGTGTATCTGGATTTCCTCTTGGAATGGAAATACCCAATATCTTTTTCGTAAGGGCAATTTTGTAAGCTCAAATAATGTAAAATATTTGGGGAAAAAATAATGTGGAAAAAACCCAAAGTATTGTTATTATAATTAAGAGGCAGTTCAGTTAAGTGTATACTAAATGCTTTGAGACTTCAAAAGCCTCACACTGAAAGGGGGCTCCTGGGACCAGCCACAGAGGCATCACCTGGGAGCTTGCTAGAAACTCAGAATTGGGGCTCCACCCCAGACTTAATTGGATTTTCATTTTAGTAAGATTCACAGGATATTAATATGCACCTTAAACTTTAAGAAGCACTGAAAAGCAACTCTGAGAAGTGTGTATGATGATTTCAATTCTACAGAAAAGGAATCTAGGCTCAGAGAGACAAAATTGTACAACTTGAGAAGCTCAGGTCTGTTTGAAGCTCACGTTCACACATTTCTACCACACTTTCTTGCTTTCAGTGCACTGTAGCCAGTTTTTAAAGACAAGTGCAAAATCGTTGTCTATTTTTTTTTTTTTTTACTATTTTTACTAGCTTTTGACTTATTCTGGCAATATTCTTCAAAAGGACATGCACTTACACAAATTCTGATGACAGTGAAACCACGCATTGCTGAAGGAGACCACGTTTGGTGGGAAGATCAATAGTATGGATTTTTGTGGCTTTGCACAGTTCTATTTTTGAGTGCTTGGAGGATCTTATTTATTAGAGTGTGTTTGCAGAAACTGTCAGTAAACATCTTTTCTTTGTTAATATTTAACCCACCAAGTCTTTCAAGCTTCCATCTTTTCCAGTCTCACAGTCCCACATGCTTTTTAATCCACTAATAGCACCAAACTGTCTCCATGGTGCAATAAAAGTCTTCTATTTTATGACTTCCTTGAATTACTACCCTAACTTATAATTTGCCAGATTTGTTTTTGCCTTCAAATCCCTTACTTCATTGTAGCCACTTGAAAAATATTACACCCTATGCGTTTTCCTCCCCAAACTCTAATGCTTATTTTTAATATACTAATAGTTCTTGCCCAGAATAATTTAGTCTTGCTGACATTCAGAATGTTTTATTCACCATTCAAAAGGACTTTTAGAAAGTTTTTCTATAAAATACTAGGAAATATTTGAAGTAGTTCTAATGATTGTTGAAATCTAGTAAACTTGAATTACGTTACATAATTGATAAAAATCCCACAAACAGTTTAGGGAAACTACAAAAAAAAAAAAATAGATAGGCTATTTAGGTGCTTTCTAAACTTGCTTTTTAATGCTGAAGTATTTAGCATGGGCTAAATGGGCTGAGTTTCCATAAGTCAAGAGAGCTTCTTTTTTGAGTGGCAGTCATAAATACCTTGATCTTATCTGAAACAAGTGAAAGAGTGTGATTTGAGTTGAAGATAATTTTATTTTCATTGTATTTATTTAAGAGTCAGAAGGTGGGGAAGGGTTTAGTTTACAGCTTCCTTCCTAAGGAAGGGGAGATAAACTAGCTAATATGAAAAGTATCTAATCATCAGTGCTTTTTCTTTTATCATAACTCCAAGGATTGACACTAGTTGCATGTGCATGGGTCAATGTCTAGGAGGCCTTGGTCTCTAAATTAGAATCCGCCTAATACTTGTTCAACTCCCTTGTCTTGCATTGTCAACAATGCAGACTCTCCTAGATGAAGTATCAATAGAATAGCTGGTCACATTCTAAGCAGGTAGTGAGTTAGTTTCAAGCTGTGTATCTCTCAGCCTGGAACTTTTGCCCAGGATGCCAGGGAACTTTGGCAAGTTGTACACAGCTGAACCAAACACAATGCTCTCTGCAGTTCTAACTCAGAAATTTCAGAACATGTAAGGCAGTGAATAGATAGGGCAGGGTCAATTACTCTTCACCACATATATAGCAGCTGAGTTAGGCTATTGAACTAACAACGTGCAGATTGAATTACTGGGGAAAATGTGTTTGTGGGCTCATAGCTGGATAGACTAATCAGGAAATACAGAGGAAAGCTGTATTTTTTCTAAACCATTTTACTTCTGAAATAGTCAAGAGGGACATGAGACATTGATTTGGGAAATTCATTCTGGTTAACTGGCCACTGATATAATCTCAATAGAAACTTCTTTTATTTTACAGTTGATTTTATTAAATTAAGTACTGATCATGCAGCTTATATAGTTCCTTATATGTAGCAAGCCCTCAGGAAATATGAACTATTTTATTGCTAATAATAGTAATAGTAATCATGTTAGTACCATTGCAGGATTTGTCAACATAAAATTTATCCTAATTATTAAGGAAAATATTGCCATCATCTAATTTTCTATCTCTTATGAATAATGAAACAAAACTCTTGGTTGGAAAATACAGTGCATTTGTAATGGAAAAGGTTGTAATGCATGAAGGTTTTACTCTTATACTGTAACATGTGAGATTTCTCTAGCTTACTTATTTGAATTTAGCCTTGTAATATTTATTCTTTCCAGAAAAATACAAGTGTAAAATGAAACCTAGACTTTTGTTTTCAAGGTATGTTATTAGATTGTATCAGAACAACCTTCCCACTGAAGACTATAGAAAATCTCTTTGAAGGAGAAGTTATGAGGCATCAAGACTTGAGGGACAATGGACCTAGAGATTATCATACTAAGTGAAGTAAGTCAGGCAGAAAGGACAAATATCATATGCTATTGCTTATATGTGGAATCTAAACTATGATACAAATGAACTTATTTACATAACAGAAATAGACTCACAGACATAGAGAACAAACTTACGGCTACTAAAGGGGAAAGTTGGGGAGAGGGATAAATTAGGAGTTTGGGATTAACAGATATACACTACTATATATGAAATAGATAACCAACAAGGACCTACTGTATAGCACAAGGAACTATATTCAATATCTTCTAATAATCTATAATGGAAAAGAAACTGAAAAAAATATATAGATACATATAAAAATACATATATATATATATCTCCCAGATTGAATTAAAGTAATCTGTCTGCCAGAAGCAAAAGTCAGTCCCCTTGGAGATAGATCATATCACCCAGCCTCTTAAATAATGTCTATGATTTTTTTTTTTCTTTTTTTGCGGTACGCGGGCTTCTCACTGTTGTGGCCTCTCCCGTTTCGGAGCACAGGCTCCGGACGCGCAGGCTCAGCGGCCATGGCTCACAGGCCTAGCCGCTCCACGGCATGTGGGATCTTCCCAGACTGGGGCACGAACCCGTGTCCCCGGCATCGGCAGGCGGACTCTCAACCACTGCGCCACCAGGGAAGCCCCCCTCTCTATGATTTTCCATACAAAATATCCTGTAGTCAAGAAAAAAAAAAAAAGCATACCAAGAGGCAAGATTAAATGACTAGACACTAAAAGAAATATGGATAATAAAAACAATCTAGTAGAAATCCAGTTAGTGGAGTTACTAAACATGTATGTTAAAATAACTATAATTAAAATATTAAAAACAATTAGTATCAATGTAAAATTTTTCTCTAACAGTTTTATTATAAAAAGGAGAAAATGGATATTCCAGGTCCAAACCATAAAGTAATTAAAATTAGGAACCCTATAGATGCCTTTAATAGTGGATCAGGTAAGCTAAAGGAATGATTAGTGTGATAGAAAATGGGCCAGTAAGAAATATTCAGATTGAAGCATGGGGAGAAAAATATGTTCATTTCAGGAAGCACAGAAGAGACATATGTGACATCATATAAAAAGCATAGCATATGTGTAACTGGAGTCCCAGAAGTAGAACAGGAAGGGAAGGAGGAAGAAACACTATTTGAAGAGATAATAACTAAGATAACAAATATAAAGCCACACATTTAACTAGTCCTATGAATCCAAGCAGTATTAAGACAATAAGATCTACATCTGAAATAACATAATAAAATTGCTGAAAACCAGAAATGTAGAGGAAAAGGCAAAATGGAGAGAAGACCAGAATTTTATGTAATAAAACCCTGGCAGTAAGTTTCCTTCTTTTTTTTTTTTTTTTTTTTCTGATATCCCCAGGTCTGGACTTGAGGCAGCTTAAAACTCATATATGGGCACCAGAGAGATCATCAGGAAAAGTGCTGTAGTTCTGGCTCAAGATGCAAAAAAGGAGAATTCCAAAACTTAGAGTAGAAACAATATTCCTGTTTTATTTTTGTTTCCTTTATTCCATTCTCTTGTGTCCCAGACTCTGGGAAATCATGCAGCTGTGATGGTGGCAGGAGTAACAGTGGCAACAGAAGGGGCCCACAGGTACCTAAAACTCTCTAACAGAAGAGGTGTGGTCCCAGGAAGGTGGGAAGAGCCAGCGGAACTGAATACATATGGACAATTTGAATTCAGTTTCTAGTTGCTTGGAGGCTGCCCCTAACTAGTGCTTGAACAGAGATAATGACTCCAAAACCTCAATGAGATTGTTCTGGAGGTACAGATGACCTACTCAAAGAACATCGATGGTTCCTCCATGAGGAAAAAGATGAGTTGATTAAATATTTCTTGAGCCTTGACTGTGTGTGAGATGTTTCATTAGAGTTGTGGAATCAAGGTTTTAAAAGACATGGTCTTGACCCTGAAGAGTTTCCAGTCTAGTGATAACAATGAATATGTAAAGATAACTGCAATATAGCAGGATTAATACAATAGTAGAGGTATGGATACACCTGCTCTGGACACACCACGGGCAGGTTGGAAATACCTCCAAGACATCTTTTAGAGACCTCTGTATTGAGATGTCTTGCTAACTCTTATCCCACGCCTCCCAACAGAATTTTAAAAACCTTAAAAACTTAATCCTCTTAACGCTATACCCTCCTCCTTCATTGAGACTACATTGCCTCAGTAGCAATAAAAAAAATGAAAAAAATTTCTTAAATAATCTGCAAAGTAAAGAGCAGTAGAAAGTTTTGCAGAGACAATTGTGTCACTGAAGTCTGAGAAAGGTGTTATTCTTGATATTATAAAGACAAAAGAGGAAGAGAGACATGATATATATAACAATTCTGGTAAAACATTTGATGCAACATTTATCAAAACGTGAATGAATTAAGATGAATTTTTAGTTGATCAGTCAGCTTTAGAAATTTTAAACCTCATCTTCCACCCTCCAAAATAAATAAATAATGAAAAACATGGCAGTGGCAGATGAAGAAGGAATGTGAAAATTCCATTGGGCTTGGCATTTAGTTCTATTTTTTTTACATTGATTTTAGAAATTAAAATTTCTAGATAAAATCCAATAGAATCTATTGACAATTGTTAGAATTAACAAGAGTTCTGCAGCACTATTGTAAATGCTTTTAATTTGTAAAATTGATTGCATTCTTCTACACCAGAAGCCAAAGTTAGTCAATGCAATTTCAAAACGTATATAATATTATAATTTTTAAAACCATAAGATCCTATGAATCACTTTTAGGAAAAAAATATAAAATTTTATTAAGAGACTTTAATAAGCAAAAAAAATTGAGAGCTATACCATAATCAAAGGTTAATGCTCTCTCAAGTCAATCTATAAATTCAATGCAACTTTAAGTTCTAATTCTAATTCTAAACTCTATATGAAAGAGCAAGCAAGAAATGTAAAAATATTACTGGAAAGAAGAACAAGGTAATAACTTATTAGCTATCAATACTTATTATGAAGCTGCAGTAATTCAGACAGTAAGGCGTTTACATGAGGATAGACAAGTAGAATAGAGAAATGCGCACACATGTGGAAACTTGATATAAGGCAAAGACGGCATTACAGATCAATGGGAAACTATGAACTCCTTGCTAAATGGTCCTGGAACAATTAGTTATCCATGTGGTAAAAATGTGATTGAACCCCTGTATCACATTATGTACAAAAATAAATCCCAGCTGGATTAAAGACCTAAATGTGAAAAGCAAATTCTAAATTTTGAAAAAAAATATATTTGTATCCATAAGGCAGTATTTCTTAAACACACACACAAAACTCAAGGATAAATGAGCCCATTGATAAATTTGAATACATTAAGATTAAAAAATTTTTGTGCTCTTAAAGAAAATATTTTAAAAAATTAAAAATGAGTCACAAACCGAGGAGAGAGATCTTAACAATATATATCACAGATAAAGGTATCCTAGAAATAACGTTGTTAAAAAAAGAGAAGAGAGGAAGGAAGGAGGGAAGAAGGGGGATAAGGAAGAAAGAAAGGAACAAATGAAAATCAAATAAAAGAATGATCACAAGATATGAACTTGCACAGAGGAAACCATAGCAAACAATAAAAATATGAAAATATTCTTACTCTCATTAGAATAAAAATATATATAATTAATCCTACAGTAAGAAAATTCTTCCCTCTTTATCAGATTCATTCATGAATGACAATACCAGGTATAGGTAAAGATGAGGAGCAAAGAACCTTATATTCTGATTTGGGAATTGAAAATTCACTTTGGAGAGAAATTTGGCAATAGCTTGTCAAGATGCATACACCCTAAACCAAGCAACTCGACTCTTACAATACAGTCTAGAAAAATTCTTCCCTATGCAAAAGGAGAAATGTACAATCATGTACAAAGCAGCAGTGTTCTTAATAGCAAATTGTTAGCAATAATCTAAATGCCAGTTAAAAGAATAGATAAATAAATTTTGATAAAATCATGCAGAGGCTTATAAAGTAGTAAAAAATGAATAAGCTAAAGCCATTCCTATCAACATGGATATATCTTACAAATAATGAATCTCACAATCTCAGCGAATAACGTTGAGGAATAATAAAAAACAAGTTACAGAATACATTATGATGTCATTTATTTAGGTTTAAAAGCATACAAAACAAAATTGTACATTGCTGAAGGATACAAGCAAATGTATAAATGATAAATAAATCCATGGACTGATAAGCAACAAATAATAGTTACATCCAAGAAGAAAGGTCAGGAGTTGAGATCTGAGATGGTACATGGGGACTTTACCTATATTAGTCATGTTTTATTTATTAGGCTGGACAGCTAGTAGATGGATATGTAGGTATTCATTGTACTGAAAGTTACTGGGCCTCTAATAAGTGAATACTATACTAATAAGTGTAGTTGCAAACTGAAGAAGGTTATGTTACAGAAGACAACTATTTGGAAATATATGGCCAACAATATGTGTGTGTGTGAGTGTGTGTAGACACACATAAGCAGAAAGAGGAAGAGAGAAATGTAAATTTGGAAGAAGCTGATAACATCTGGAGAGCAAATAAAAATAAACAGGAAAGAGTTCTGAATTTTATCGAACATTTTTCAGTTACCAAATACTATGATTTGAGTTTCCAGGAAGGACATATGGCAAAGAATTAGATGCATCTCTCCTGCAGAATGATTGTGTGATGTTCACTGATGTTCCCTGGGAAGATGATGTGATGTCTCAAACATAACTTCTGTGAGAGTGGATACAGTGGTTAACTTGTTTAGCTGTTTCCTTAGTGTTTGACAATTAGTAAGCTTACAGTGAAAACGTGCTAAATTAATAAACTTCTCTTTCTATACCGCAGTATATTCACAAATCCACTCAATTCTGCTCATTATAACAAGTCACATTTCATAATAAATTGGGAGGTGTGATGGTGGGGATGGGATCTTGATTTTTCTTTTCAGGGATCCATTCCAGAACTGTTTTCAAGATCTGCCTTTGGTGTCTCAGTCTAACTTAACTGCCAGTTGGTATTCCAAATGTTCTAAACCAGTATTCTCAAGTGCTAGGGAGCATCAGAATCACCCAGAGGGCTTGTTAAAACACACACTGCAAGGCCCTACCCTCAATGTTTATCATTCAGTGAGACTGAAATGAAGACTGAGAAATTTGCCTTTCTAGCAAGTTCCCAGGTGATACTGATGCTGCCGGCCCTAGAACTAGCTCTACTTCAAGAATCATTGTTCTAGATATTCTAGTACTTACATACACTTTTCATAATTGTGTAAAAGGTTAAAAATAATAGAAAACTCTGATCCTTTTTGTAATCCTATAAGTAATTCTAATGATTTCTCATGCCAAAATGGGATGCTTTCATAAGCCTTTCTCCTGAGATCAGGAAACGAGAATGTCAGAGGTCTTAATGAAGATTAGTCCAGAGAATAAGGAGGAAAGAAACTTTAACCCACTCCGGTGTGACTGCAGACTTTGCCCTTGGCAGAGGGATAGGTAGGGGTGGGTCAACCTGTTCTACATAAATCCTCTGTGCAGTATTCGACACCGTTGACTGACTGCAGCATCTCAAAACTCCCTCATATTTTAGACCCCCAGATTTCTGAACATCATACTTCCCAGGTTTCACTTCTGTTTCTCAGTTTCTTTCCTGAATTTCTTTGTCTGACTGACTTCTAACTGGAGATCCTAAGTGTTTCCTCACCAGTCACTTTCTCATAATATCATTGCAATTGATCTTCTCTATTGGCAAGTCCTCATTTTCCATTTGTGGAAATATATTATGCGGAAGTAACTCTTAAATCTGTTTCTTTGAGCTAGCCCTTTCTGTACACCTATATTTCCAAACACCTACAGATGTCACGTAGCATCTCAAATCGAGTATAATTAAACTCATCTTTCTCCAATCTTTCTACCACACTGGTCTACTTCCCTTTCCTCCCACCCAAAATTGAATTTATTTTTCTTGAATCTCTTATCTCCTTTATATTGGGAGACAGTATGTATGGTGTTTACATGCATAGATATTGGGTTGAAACTGTTGCTTGATATTAGGCAAATTAATTAATATCTTTTAGGTGCTGATCTTCTCTTCCATAATATGGAGCTAAAAGTAGATTCTGCTTCATAGGTTTTTTTTTTTTTTAATGATATATCAGCAGTACCAGGGAACTTGATGTAAATGCAAATTCTAGCACCCTATTCTAGACCTACTGTATCAGAAACTCTAGGGTAGGGCCTGCAATCTGTTTTGCCAAGCATCCAGGTGATTCTGATGCATGCTAGAGTATGAGAACCATTGATCCCAGGGAATGATGACACTATTTACCCAGTCACCTCAGCCATAAATCTGGAAAATCCTCTTTTTTCTTTCCCACATATAGCCAAATTCTATTGGTCATCAAGTCTCCCCAAACTAACTTAAATGTATCACTTTCTCTACTTTCAATTTCTATGTTCACTGTTGCCATAAATGCTCAAACAAATTGTTGCAATAGCTTCCTGATATCACTGCCACCAGTTTTGCCATCATCTAATTCCTTCTTTACAAGGCCATGAGAGTTGGGATTTAAAAAAAAAAAAAATCTAATCATTTCCTTTTTAAAAAAAATTCTTCCCTGATTTCTTATCCATTTTTGGACAAAGCGCAGACTCCTTATCATAAAGTAAGTAGTCTTTCATGACTGGCTGGAGGATAAAATTAGACCTTCCTCAACTCCTGCCAAGTCTTTCTCTTCTTCAGACCTTCCTCCTTCCAGAGCCGGTGGGTCCCAGTCTTTATACAAAGTAGCAATGCCTGCAGGGAAGAGCCATGACTGTATTACAGGTTTGGTGTATTAGTGTGGAGTGTGGGCTTTAGAAATGGGCACACCCAAATTCACCCTCCGTTTTCCCTTTTAATGTCTCTGGGACCCTTGGGCAAATTATTTAGTCTTCGTATGCTTCTGTTTCTTTATCTCTAAAATGAGCATATTAATAGAACCCATTTACTTGGGTAATCATGAATATCAAATAGGTGAATGTATGTACTACATCGACCATAATGTCTTCTCTGGAGTGAGTGATCCATACATGACATTTCTTTTCTCTCCCATCTTCACCTTTCCAGGTTCTCATGGTCTGTACAGGCTGTGTAAGGGCTGCCATGGATATGGGTTTCTTTAATACTTGACGTATGCCAAGTATTATAAATACTTTATATGGTATTAGGTAGGCACTGTTTGCTCTTTGGTTACCAGAATCCATTTCCCTTCCTTGTGGCACTCTGGCTGTTCAGAAAATTATCTGTTACCCATTATGTGTAGTTTTGGTGAGAGGGTAATTCCAGATTCTGGCAAACCCCTGAGAAAACTGAGAGAGCCAGATCCTTTTTCTTCCCACCTTCTGATAATATCTGAGCAGGCAGTTAACCTAAACTCAGCCACTCTAAGTTTTCTGCAGGGACTTCAGCTCTTATTGGAGAGATGCGAGAGTTAGGAACTTTTAGTCCTTTATCCCAGCAGATGTCTCCTGACTTGGGTGTTTTCAACTCCTGAATGGTTGTTATGTTTCCCTTTTTGGATATGCAGAATTCCCTTGCTTAGCCTTTTCCAAGCAAGGCCCTTCAGGTTTCTGTCAATGCTATGACTCCCTAGGGAGTCTTCCAACAAAACCACAGGCAGTTTCTGCAGATTACACCCAGGAGGACTGGTATGTCATACTTTTCTTTGATTTATTCTTTTTTCTCATTGGTGTTAAACACAAGGTCCCAAACTCTTTTGTGATTAGAGGAAAGGTCATCATTCAAGAAGAGCTCATGTGAGACCTCTTGAAAATGCCAGTTTTCAGTTTTAGAATTGTGTAGACAGTTTGTAGGCAGTGCATGACCTCGATTCTCTCTTTCTAGCTCATGTTGATTAAAAATTGTTTTTTAAAGCAGATTTTCATTGCAAATGAAGACGGAAGCATCGTCAACTATATTTATCACTAACAGTCCTTACTTGCCAGTGATTATCAATTAGTGAAAACAGATTTTAAGGATTAAAACAATAACATACAGTATTTATCCTCCAAACCATACTTCTCATTTAAAAGTCTTTCCAACTGGCCTATAAAGGGCAATGTTGTCTTTTCTCTACGTGGAAAAAGAAGGCTTTCAATTTTGCACCATATTTATGTCTCTCTTCGTAATTACCCATGTGTAAAATGCTTCATTTCATTCTGCTGTTTTTTGTTTTTTGTTTTTTTTTGTAGTACTCAAAAACTGAAAAAAACCATTTACACTCTTAATCTACAGATCTACTACTTGGTTAGCAAATCTTACTATTCCATCCCTATAATGGTTACTGGTCTAGACATTTTCCTGTGACTTCTTTTTCAAAAAACATTTTAAATATGGGCATTGAAAACAATATTTCTCTTGTTATGTCATCTTATGTGTTAAATTAAACTATAGTCTCTGCAGTGAGAGCATTCACTATCACTTGAAGAAACAAAGGAGATGTAGTCACTCTAAGAACAAATCTATAAATGATGTTTAGTTATTCTAAGGAGTACACATAATACGTTTTAATTGCGCTTACTTTGCTCAAACTCAAGCTGACTAATTTCATTCAGAGCATGGGTCTTCAAAAATACCAGCATGAATTCACTTCTCTTCATTTATTCAGTTTATATCTGTTGTGCTCCTAATGTGTACCAAGCTCTGTGTTAGGTCCCAGGAACTGAGACAATGATTAAGATCAGTAGTCCCTGGGATACACCCTAATTTAGAATGGGGATGGGAGGAAGACTTAACTCCTAGAGGAGGTGTTTGTGTTCCTGGCTGCAGTCAGCAGAGGTGTGGATAAAGAGTAAACCCATTCTTCAGTCCTCCTGTTTTCAGTGTGTGCCTGGGAGCTGATCTCAGGTGTGTCTTCCCCCCCTCCCCCTCCATGTGTGTATGCAACACATTTAATGCTCTTAACATTGACCAGAAATTCAAAGTGACAGATCCGGAGGTACTGCAATCTGGAACTCTTAACTTTTGTAAACTGGTGAGAATAGTGGAATGCACAAGGTCTCTACTTAACGACTTCTCCATCTTCTCTTATGGACTCCTCTGCTCAGCCATTCAGGAATAGGATATGTATTAGACAACTAACATCTGGTCTGAATATCTATTAGGACCATATGCTTTCCTCTGCTATATTATCATCCTAGAATAGATTAAGGGAAATCCAAACCAAATGGGGATTTGGGGAAATTTTCAAGGGTCACTTAATAAAGTAATTTTGGTTTTCCCTTTGCAAAGAACACAGCATACTGTAGAGACGATGAAGAGACCTAAGAACAGTCTCATGGCAGAAATAACCTGAATAAATAATCATCATAATCATAACCATATTGCTCACAATTTTCAAATGGGAAATAGAAACTGTTAATTGTCACAGTTACAAACGGATGTATCCTGCTGGGATCTTAGTTGAAAGATGAAGTTCTATGGAATAGCCTTGTCTTCTAAATGAAAACCAGTAGTTTTGGATCTGGCTTTGTTTTCCCCCAAAACTCCTTTGCCGTTAATATTCATAGTGGTTTGAGGACTGGCTCTTTTCCTCCCTCATAAAAATTTCTTGATTTATGATTGTGAGATCTTCATGGCCAAATGACAAAGGGCTAAGGTTTGATGGCATAAAAGCAAGCACTGACTAATGTTCTCCAAGAATGTATTGAGGGAGTAAAGTTCAGTTACTATGGTTTTGATTTTACAATTAGAATATAAGATATTTGGCTTTAAGAATGTGTTTCACTTCAAAATTCTATTAATGAAATAGACTTTATATCTGATTTTAAAACATATCTCTACTCTTTTATGAAATTAGATCCACACAGAATTAATAGTTAAAATAGTGGACATGAATTATGATGGTAACTAGAAGCATAAAATTAAATTAATACTTTATTTTCAACATTCTTACCTAATCAGGGCTAATTTGAAATTTTATCACTGAGACCATTTAAAGTGGATTAGGAATATGTTTTATTAAAAAATTATAAATAGAGTCTAATTTGACTATAGGTGTTAGGTAGGGGTAATATTTAAGGACATGGTTTATATTTTATCATTTTTTGAGTTCACACATACATATTGAAGCTTTTGACATAGTTCAGACATCAACACAGAGGCAAATACAAGTCCATCTCTAGCTTAAGTTTACTAGTTAAGATGGGATTGTTTGTAGAGACCAAGACGCTGCTTCTCAGCTACTCCATCTGACTTTGCATCATGAATGTGAAGCTAGCTTCAAACTCATTTCATTTTGAGAAGCTTACATTTATTTAATAAAAGATTTTTTGTTTTCCTTGGTAAGAGCCAGGACCCACTGATCAACAACCGGTAATTAATTCCTTTAACCAGTTCTCCAACCATCTTGTACAATTTTAAATTACATCCAAGCTGCCGGCAACATTCTACTCTTTTTTTATTCTCTCTTCTTTCTCATGCCTTTTCCTTCTCATACCTTCCCATTTCTACTAAGTAATACTATTCTCCCGGGTATGCACTTTTTTAAAAAAATGGGGCTTAGGGATTACTAGAGAACAATTTATTTGGAGATCTGTTGTTAACTGTCTAATATGTCATTACAATTGATAGTAGCATTACTTTTACAAGAAAGGAATGAATAACTTCCAACTCAAAGAATAAAGTATTGATATATTTCATCAATAGAGAAAAATCTCCAATTCAAGTATCTTGATAAATTTTTTTTTTAAATTCATGTCAATTTTTATTTGTTCCTCCAGCTACGATCTAGAGCCTCTTGAAGAGGAGCAATGTCAACATTCCCACAGTCACTACTGCTTCTATGAACTACTTACATTCCATTTGAATTTCACTTTCAGCATTAGCACTTCTTGTTTTTTTGCTGCAGATTCATCTTTATTACCTAATACCCTGTTTCAATTATCCATTATTTTAACATTTTTATTGGAGTATAATTGCTTTACAATGGTGTGTTAGTTTCTGCTTTATAACAAAGTGAATCAGTTATATATATACATATATCCCCATATCTCTTCCCTCTTGCATCTCCCTCCCTCCCTCCCACCCTCCCTATCTCCCCCTTCTATCTGGTCACAAAGCACCACCAAGCTGATCTCCCATAGATTTTTTAATCAGGTTAAGTCTCTATAAAGGTCCTATAAAAGTATAGGGACAAGAGAATAGAAAAACTAAGTCATCTAGACCCACTGATGGAGTTGGAAGTCATGAACTTCAAGTCAGGATCTGATTTCTAGAACAACCTTTCTCATGAATGTAAAAGATTCGAACATGGATATTTGTTTGATTTGGATAAATATAGATCAGTATGTTGTCATGAACAAGGGAGCCAAATATCTAAAGTCCATTTTTTCTATTTGCCTGAATAAATATGTGAAAAAAATATAAATACTTAAAAGCATCTATTTCTTAAATAAAGATATCTATAAATTTTCATTTATAACATTATATTTTTCTTATCAGTTAGCAAAAAATATATGCAGTGGCTGTCTCAATCAATGGTAATAGGACAAAGATGAAAAGTAAAACTTGAATCAATCACGAGAATATATTTGATTAATATGGATTCAAATCTTCCAAAAATTTTACAACTAATAGAAATCATCTCTGATGATTGGTAAAACTGGTTATTTAAATAGAGAAGTTTGATATTTTTAAAATTATGGTGGCAAACCATTATGGGTCTTAAGATCAATTAAATGGGACATAACCAACTTTTAAAAAAGAATGAAACAATACAATAATGCAGAACAGTGTAAAATTGAAACTATTAGATTGAATTGCAGTGAGTAAGGGTAATTGGTGTTTTCCAAAACTTTAGTTTCAGGCTATATGTTATCCTGACATACACACAAACGTATGCTTGTATTGAAGCACAGAAGGAAATATATATCTTATTGTGAGGCATAGTGAAATTGTTTAAATGCCACTGCATTAAATACTTGATAAGCCTTATCTTTGTCTCTCAAAGTTAAAAGATTTAAAAGTGTTGGAAGGGACTTCAGTTACTGATTGTGGGTTAAAAACTTTCATTGAGTGACAAAACTGTTCCAAGTAGTTTTATGAGAAATGAAACAGCAATCAAGAGGAATATGTTGCAGTCATAATGGTGCAATGAGTGTCATTTATCTAAATATGGAAAATGACAACAGACGTTCTTGCCCATTAATATAATCTACTCTAAGCCAAAAGTTGAATCTGTTTTCTATTTGTCAGCTAAAATCAAACAAGCCATAGTAGATAATATATTCTACGTTTGAAAATTAACAGAGCTAGCCTTTTCATCATACTGAGAATATTAAAAACCTACATAACCTTTCACTTGCAGCATGCTCTGGACTCTACTTGTTTTTGTTACTATATCAGTGCGAGGCATATCATTTCAGAAAATGGGATAAGAAAAATATCTATTGAATGTTTTGTTTCAAAGTTGAAACCAATGTCAAATTGTAAACAATTTTAAGTTTTCTTTTTATTCTTCCTGAAAATTTACATACATAAGTATATGTGCATATATATATTGGTTTTCGATCTGCTTGATGTCAAACTAACTATACCTTTGAGTCAGTATCATGTGCACAAAAAATTCAAAAACTTTTCTTTTCTCTGTGGTTAAAGGTTATAGATATGAAAGGCTGAGCTATAGTCTTAAATTTCATTGAATTTTAGCCTCAATTAGGTTGGTTAAATGGTCTAGTAACTAGCACATGATCCTCAAAAGTTTTGTTATATCCCTGTGATATGTAATAAATAACTCGAATAGAAATTATAGAACATGTTGCTTCTGTAGCTACTACGTTCAACAGAGTCTTCCTTGCACCATAGTGGAGTTTTTTTTGTTTTTTTAATTTAAATTGACAATTTATTCAGCAAGGAGTTTGAGAGAAGGTGGAGAGAGGAAGGGAAATCTTCTTTTCTCTGTGATAAAGTGTTTGGCTGATAGAAACAGGTGGGGCAGGAACTTCAGAAGGGTAATGAATCATTCTACATTCTTCTCTCACTGTTCAAATGGTGTGCTTTTTTTCTTAAGGAAAAAACCAATAGTTGAAAGTTTGTTGTTTTGATTCTGATTAATGTTTCTTAAAAAGTAATTTTATGGAAGAAAGAATTTGATTTTTTACTCTTTTAGATAGCATTGGCTTAAAAAAAGAAAAAAGCCAATGTCACATCTTTTACAATTCTTGCACCATCATGTTTTTATTGTTTAAATAAAAACTGTCCCAGAAATCTTACTACATGTAAAATATGAGTCAGATTGCACTTTAGGGAAACACTGGAAGTGAAATGGAAAGCATTCAGGTTATTTTTATAAAATAAAAAATAGTGTGCTTTTGCTTAATATACGGTATCTTCAAGTAAATGTATAGCTTTCGCTTTATTATTAGTTTTGACTTAGCTACATGCTAAATTCTGTTCCTGAAATTCATAAAAAGTGAGATTTAGACTAATATATAACTGGTCTCTTCAAGACCATGTAGTTACTACATATAAGAGACTTTCTTAACATTGTCTTTGCGGCCTGTGAATAAAATAAACTATTAAAAAATACATATCAGTTTGATTTTTAGAAAGGGACAGCATCTTGTGAGCTCTGCCTAGGATGTAGATGTCTCATGAATGGTGGGAGAGCCACTTACAAAAGAGATAAAACCGCATACCCACGCATAAAATTCCCATTGGATTTAATGAAAGTAAAATTTGGCAGAAATCTGAAAAAATGGAGAGAACATGTGAACTTCTAGAGGAATTTATACACTCTTGTGAAGTTTAACCATATAGTCCCAAATTTCTATCCTCTTATTTTTATTAAGGGGATCAACACTCTATGGTGAAAAATGCAGGCTCTTGAGTTACAATGGCTGGGGTTCAGTTTTAGCTTTTCCACTTATAAACTGTAGGACCTGGATATTTTCAACCTTTCCTATTCCATTTTCCTCATCTGCCCTATGTGGATCATGTAAGATCTACCACAAGGGGCTATTTTAAGAATTTAATGAGATAAGCTGTGTATTTAGCATAGTCCATGGCTCACATGAAGTGTTCATAAACGTCAATTAATATTGATATATGTTTTCTGATTAAATAACGATAAATGTTGAGAAATGCATATATATATATATAAAGAGGAAAATTAAAATATGCCCATCACTCATGATTCAAATATTCTGAAATAACAATGCTGCATTTCCTTCTAGTATATGAAACTAGAATATATATATATGTGTGTGTGTGTGTGTGTGTGTGTGTGTGTGTAGGTCTATTTTGACATTTATTTCCATATATATATATATTTGGAAATGAATAGTATATGTAATTTGTATGTGTAATTCTTTATTTTATTGTCTTGTTTTGATACAAGATTTAAAGAGAATTCTCCATGCTACCAGGCAATCATAGATGCCTTATAGATGCCTCAAGACTTGAAAAATCAGGCCAGTTATGTTGTGCATGTGTGTGTCAGAGGTTCTTTATCATTACATTGTTGATTGGGATCCTGAAGCCCAAGCAACGTTCCCGCTATGTGAAAGAGAATCACATCAATATCCTGAAATGATCTCATTCAAATAAAAATAATAGAGTCTTATGTGATCACACACACACACAAATAAAACATACATGCACAGAATCCCTAGCCTCATTCCACGGTGCACGAACACTGGTTGCTATTTTTGACCCACGTACTTACAAACTTTCCAATACTGCTCCTCTGCCATTATTTAGCATTTGGCTCCATTCTGTAGTTTTAAACTTGGTTTAACCCAAAACTTCTCTTCCCAACTTAATACAATCTATATATATTTAATCTTTCCAAATATTACTCTAAAACACTGGTTATTCTCTCTCTCCGCCCTTTTCCCCCTTCTCTTTGTCCTCTCTCCCTTCCTCCTTTCCCTTTGACATTATCTACTCTTCTGCTACCATTTGAGTGTCTTCCTCATCTCTCTATAGTTGTACAAAATTTAATTTTCCTACAAAACTCAGAATAATTCTCAGATCTTCTGTGAAGTCGCCCTCACCTTTGATGAGAGTCTCCATTAAACTCTAGTATAAACTATGGGATACACCATTCACTTAGCATTTAGACAAAATCACTTGTTAATGGGATCTTCACTTAGAATTGGAAAGTACTGGGGACTCTTCACTTAACCTCTGGGAGACTACATGGAAACTACTCTAATTCATATATCTTTCCCATTGTTCTTAAATTTTTTTCAGTATTTCTTTCTTTATTAAATCCATTTGTTTAGAGTAGATTATTTTGCCTTACCATTCTCCTAGTTGACGTAAGATTAATGTAATTTCAACAGTTGTCATACTGATTGACTTGTGCTGGCAAAAAGGCTAAGGACCCAACTGATGCCACTGGGGCCCAATTATCCAGCCAAGCCATTATTCATAACTACTTTTTGGTAGAATCATGCAAAATATTGAGAGTTCACAAGGTAGATGATCTCCAAGTTAAAGATAAAATTATAGCAACAAACTGATTTTCTATACCTTTCTTATAATGAATTTCCACATAATGTGGAATTTCTTATCCACTTTCTTTTTTTTTTTTTTCTTTTTTTGCGGTACGCGGGCCTCTCACTGCTGTGGCCTCTCCTGTTGTGGAGCACAGGCTCCGGACACGCAGGCTCAGCGGCCATGGCTCACGGGCCCAGCCGCTCCGCGGCATGTGGGATCTTCCCAGACCGGGGCACAAACCCGTGTCCCCTTCATCGACAGGCGGACTCTCAGCCACTGCGCCACCAGGGAAGCCCCACATTCTTATAACAAGGCAAGGGTTGTAAAAGTCTGAAGTGACGTGAAAGAGAAGAAAAAGAATAGAATTGATTGAATCTCCTCTGAGTTGCCAAGTTTAGTCTCTGTCTACTTACAAATAATTCTAGGATGCTAAAGGGCCAGAACATTTGGAAAGGGGAGACTAACATTAGCAACACCGCGTAGTGATGCTATTATTTTTTTCTCCATCTTCTTTCTTCCATACTACTTAATACATTACAATGCTAAGAGCAGAGACTCCTTCATGATAGATGTTTAGAAAGTTGATAATAATATTGATGTAATGGAGTATGTCCAATTTGACAAGAACATTTTGCCATGGTTTTGAGAACTTATATCTAGTGGAAAAATGAGTATCACAACAACGTGGGCATACCACAATGCTCCAATGATAATGATCCTGATAAAATATTCCTAGCTAGATATAAAATTACATTATATGCATAGAGCAGTGTTTCTTAACTTGGGCAATTTTGATTCTATGGTAGGTATTTAGCAATGTCTGGAGACATTTTTGTTTTCACAACTAAAGGATGCCACTGGCATCTAGTGAGTAGGGGCCAGGGATACTGTTAAAGGACCTACGTGCACAGGACAGCCCCATGTCAAAGAATCATCTGGCTCAGATGTAAATACTGCTGAGGTTGAGACACCCTGGCTTAGAATTTCTAATGGAAGTGTAATTTTCTTAGTGGGTTCTTCAGCATCAGAGAATGGACCTCTCATTAATTTGTGGAACAGAGGTTACTTAGTGTTCTTCATGATAAGACACTGGGATAAAAATTGCTCCAAAAACTAGATACATATCGTATTCCCACAGAAGGTAAAGAAACATGCTCACCAACCTGCTGGATGTGTGATAGGAGAGCTGCCACTTTCTCTGTAAATATTCATCACTATGGAAACCTTCCCACATCCATGCACTCCTATAACCTTAAATGGCAAGTGTATGTTTTTATAAGGATGGTGAAAAAAAGGAAATAATTTTTTTTTTGGTTTCTTCCTTTTCAGTGGTTCACATGAATGTTTTCCTTTTTTTTTTTAACATCTTTATTTGAGTATAATTGCTTTACAATGGTTTGTTAGTTCCTGCTGTAATAACAAAGTGAATCAGGTATACATATACATCCATCCCCATATCTCCTCCCTCTTGTGTCTCCCTCCCACCCTCCCTATCCCACCCCCTAGGAGGACACAAAGCACCAAGCTGATCTCCCTGTGCTATGTGGCTGCTTCCCACTAGCTATCTATTTTACATTCAGTAGTGTATATATGTCCAAGCCACTCTCTCACTTCATCCCAGTTTACCTTTCGCTCACCCCATGTCCTCAAGTCCATTCCCTACATCTGCGTCTTTATTCCTGTCCTGCCCCTAGGTTCTTCAGAACACTTTTTTTTTTTTTTTTAGATTCCATATATATGTGTTAGCATACTGTATTTGTTTTTCTCTTTCTGACTTACTTCACTCTGTATGACAGTCTCTAGGTCCATCCACCTCGCTACAAATAACTCAATTTCGTTTCTTTTTATGGCTGAGTAATATTCCATTGTATATATGTACACATCTTCTTTATCCATTCATATGTCGATGGACTCTTAGGTTGCTTCCGTGTCCTGGCTATGGTAAATAGAGCTGCAGTGAACATTGTGGTACATGACTTTTTTTGAATTATGGCTTTCTCAGGGTATATGCCCAGTAGTGGGATTGCTGGGTCGTATGGTAGTTCTTTTTTAGTTTTTTAAGGAACCATACTGTTCTCCATAGTGGCTGTATCAATTTACATTCCGACCAACAGTACAAGAGGGTTCCCTTTTCTCCACACCCTCTACATCATCTATTGTTTGTAGATTTTTTGATGATGGACATTCTGACTGGTTTGAGGTGATACCTCATTGTAGTTTTGATTTGCATTTCTCTAATGATTAGTGATGTTGAGCATCCTTTCATGTGTTTGTTGGCAATCTGTATATCTTCTTTGCAGAAATGTCTATCTAGGTCTTCTGCCCATTTTTGGATTGGGTTGTTTGTTTTTTGGATATTGAGCTGCATGAGCTGCTTGTGTATTTTGGAGATTAATCCTTTTGTCAGTTGCTTTGTTTGCAAATATTTTCTCCCATTATGAGGGTCATCTTTCATCTTGTTTATGGTTTCCTTTTCTGTGCAAAAGGTTTGAAGTTTCATCAGATCCCATTTGCTTATTTTTGTTTTTATTTCCATTTCTTTAGCAGGTGGGTCAAAAAGGATCTTGCTGTGATTTATGTCATAGAGTGTTCTGCCTATGTTTTCCTCTAAGAGTTTGACAGTGTCTGGCCTTACATTTAGGTCTTTAATCCAGTTTTAGTTCATTTTTGTGTATGGTGCTAGGCAGTGTTCTAATTTCATACTTTTACATGTACCTGTCCAGTTTTCCCAGCACTACTTATTGAAGAGGCTGTCTTTTCTCCACTGTATACTCTTGCCTGCTTTATCAAAGATAAGGTGACCATAGGTGCATGGGTTTATCTCTGGGCTTTCTAACCTGTTCCATTGATCTATATTTCTGTTTCTGTGCCAGTACCATACTGTCTGCATTACTGTAGCTTTGTAGTATAGTCTGAAGTCAGGGAGCGTGACTCCTCCAGCTCCGTTTTTCTTTCTCAAGATTGCTTTGGCTATTTGGGATCTTTTGTGTTTCCAAACAAATTATGAAATTTTATGTTCTAGTTCTGTGAAAAATGCCATTAGTAGTTTGATAGGGATTGCACTGAATCTGTAGATTGCTGTGGGTAGTATAGTCATTTTCACATTGTTGATTCTTCCAATCCAAAAACATGGTATATCTCTCCATCTGTTTGTGTCGTCTTTAATTTTTTTCAGCAGTGTCTTATAATTTTCTGCATGCAGGTCTTTTGTCTCCTTAGGTAGGTTTATTCTTAGGTATTTTATTCTTTTTGTTACAATGGTAAATGGGAGTGTTTCCTTACTTTATCTTTCAGATTTTTCATTAGTGTATAGGAATGCAAGAGATTTCTGTGCATTAATTTTGCATCCTGCTACTTTTCCAAATTCATTGATGAGCTCTGGTAGTTTTCTGGTAGCATCTTTAGGATTCTCTATGTATAGTATCATGTCATCTGCAAACAGTGACAGCTTTACTTCTTTTCTGATTTGGATTCCTTTTATTTATTTTTCTTCTCTGATTGCTGTGGCCTAAAAATTCCAAAACAATGTTGAATAATAGTGGTGAGAGTGGGCAACCTTGTCTTGTTCCTAATCTTAGTGGAAATGGTTTCAGTTGTTCACCATTGTGGACAATGTTGCCTGTGGGTTTGTCGTATATGGCCTTTATTATGTTGAGGTAAGTTCCCTCTATGCCTTCTTTCTGGAGGGTTTTTATCATAAATTGGTGTTGCATTTGTTGAAAGCTTTTTCTGCATCTATTGAGATATCATACAGGTTTTCTCTGTCTATTTGTTAATGTGGTTTATCACATTGAATGATTTGCATATATTGAAGAATACTTGCATTCCTGGGATAAACACCATTTGATCATGGTGTATGATCTTTTGAATGTACTGTTGGATTCTGTTTGGTAGTATTCTGTAGAGGATTTTTGCATCTATTTTCATCAGTGATATTGGCCTGTAGTTTTCTTTTTTTGTGACATCTTTGTCTGGTTTTGGTATCAGGGTGATGTTGACCTCATAGCATGAGTTTGAGAGTGTTCCTCCCTGTGCTTTTGTTTGTTGGAAGATTTTTAATTACAGTCTCAATTTCAGTGCTTGTGATTGGTCTGTTTATATTTTCTCTTTCTTCCTGTTTCAGTCTTGGAAGTTTGTGCTTTTCTACGAATTTGTCCATTTCTTCTAGGTTGTCCATTTTATTGGCATATAGTTGCTTGTAGTACTCTCTCATGATCCTTTGTATTTCTGCAGTGTCATTTGTTACTTCTCATTTTTCATTTCTAATTCTATTGATTTGAGTCTTCTCCCTTTTTTTCTTGAGTCTGGCTAATGGTTTATCAATTTTGTTTATCTTCTTAAAGAACCAGCTTTTAGTTATACCGATATTTGCTATCATTTCCTTCATTTTTTTTCATACATTTTGATCTGATCTTTATGATTTCTTTCCTTCTGCTAACTTTGGGGTTTTTTTGTTTTTCTTTCTCTGTTTTAGGTGTAAGTTTAGGTTGTTTATCTGAGATATTCCTTTTTTCTTGAGATAGGATTGTATTGCTATAAACTTCCCTCTTAGAACTGCTTTTGCTGCATCCCATAGGTTTGGGGCCATCGTGTTTTCATTGTCATTTGTTTCTAGGTATTTTTTGATTTCCTCTTTGTTTTCTTCAGTGATCTCTTGGTTTTTAAGTAGTGTATTGTTTAGCCTCCATGTGTTTGTATTTTTTACTGATTTTTTCCGGTAATTGATATCTAATCCAATAGTGTTTCGGTCAGAAAAGATACTTGATACAATTTCAGTTTTCTTAAATTTACCAAGGCCTGATTTGTGACCCAAGATATGGTCTGTCCTGGAGAATGTTCCATTAGCACTTGAGAAGAAAGTGTATTCTGTTGTTTTTAGATGGAATGTCCTATAAATATCAATTAAGTCCATTGTGTTTAATGTATCATTTAAAGCTTGTGTTTCCTTATTTATTTTCATTTTGGGTGATCTGTCCATTGGTAAAAGTGGGGTGTTAAAGTCCCCTTCTTTGATTGTATTACTGTCAATTTCCCCTTTTATGGCTGTTAGCATTTACCTTAGTATTGAGGTGCTCCTATGTTGGGTGCATAAATATTTACAGTTGTTATATCATCTTCTTGGATTGATCCCTTGATCATTATGTACTGTCCTTCTTTGTCTCTTGTAATAGTCTTTATTTTAAAGTCTATTTTGTCTGATATGAGAATTGCTACTCCAGCTTTCTTTTGATGTCCATTTGCATGGAATATCTTTTTCCATCCCCTCAGTTTCAGTCTGGTTGTGTCCCTAGGTCTGAAGTGGGTCTCTTGTAGACAACATATGTACAGGTCTTGTTTTTGTATCCATTCAGCCAGTCTATGTCTTTCAGTTGGAGCATGTAATCCATTTACATTTTAGGTAGTTATCGATATGTATGTTCCTATTACCATTGTCTTAATTGTTTTGGGTTTGTTATTGTCTTTTTCTTCTCTTGTGTTTCCTGCCTAGAGAAGTTACTTTAGCATTTGTTGTAGAGCTGGTTTGGTGGTGCTGAATTCTCTTACCTTTTGCTTGTCTGTAAAGGTTTTTATTTCTCCATTGAATGTGAATGAGATCCTTGCTGGGTAGAGTAATCTTGGTTGTGGGATTTTCCCTTTCATCACTTTAAATATGTCCTACCACTCCCTTCTGGCTTGCAGAGTTTCTCCTGAAAGATCAGCTGTTAACCTTGTGGGGATTCCCTTTTATGTTATTTGTTGTTTTTCCCTTGCTGCTTTTAATTTTTTTTCTTTGTATTTACCTTTTGGTAGTTTGATTAATATGTATCTTCACATGCTTCTCCTGACATTTATCCTGTATGGGGCTCTCTGCGTTTCCTGGACATCATTGACTATTTCCTTACCCATATTAGGGAAGTTTTCACCTATAATCTCTTTAAATATTTTCTCAGTCCCTTTTTTGTTCTCTTCTTCTTGTACCCCTATAATTCACATGTTGGTGCATTTAATGTTCTCCCAGAGGTCTCTGAGACTGTCCTCAATTCTTTTCATTCTTTTTTCTTTATTCTGCTCTGCAGTAGTTATTTCCACTACTTTATCTTCCAAGTCACTTATCCATTTTTCTGCCTCAGTTATTCTGCTACTGATTCCTTCTAAAGAATTTTTAATTTCATTTATTGTGTTGTTCATCATTGCTTGTTTGCTCTTTAGTTCTTCTAGGTCCTTGTTAAACGTTTCTTGTAGTTTCTCCATTCTATTTCCAAGATTTTGGATCATCTTTACTATCAGTACTCTGAATTCTTTTTCAGGTAGACTGCCTATTTCCTCTTCATTTGTTTGATGTGGTGGGTTTTTACCTTGCTTCTTCATCTGTTGTGTATTTCTATGTCTTCTCATTTTGCTTAACTTGCTGTGTTTGGGGTCTCCATTTCATGGACTACAGGTTTGTAGTTCCCATTGTTTTTGGTGTCTGGTCCCAGTAGTAAAGTTGGTTCAGTCGGTTGTGTAGGCTTCCTGGTGGAGGGGACTAGTACCTGTGTTCTGGTGGATGAGGCTGGATCTTGTCTTTCTTGTGGGCAGGACCACGTCTGGTGGTGTGTTTTGGGGCGTCTGTGAACTTATTATGATTTTAAGCAGCCTCTCTGCTAATGCGTGGTTTGTGTTCCTGTCTTGCTAGTTGTTTGGCATAGGGTGTCCAGCACTGTAGCTTGCTGGTTCAGTGGAGCTGGGTCTTAGCATTGAGGTGGTGATCTCTGGGAGAGCTTTTACCGTTTGATATTACGTGGGGCCAGGAGATCCCTTGTGGACCAATGTCCTGAACTAGGCTCTCCCACCTCAGAGGCTCAGGCCTGACACCCGGCCACAGCACAAAGACCCTGTCAGCCACACGGCTCAGAAGAAAAGAGAGAAAAAAATGAAAGGATGTAAGTAAGAAAGAAAGAAAGAAATGAAAAAGTAAATAAAATAAAATCACTAAAAATAAAAAAGTAGGGCTTCCCTGGTGGTGCAGTGGTTGAGAGTCCGCCTGCCGATGCAGGGGACATGGGTTCGTGCCCCGGTCCGGGAAGATCCCACATGCCACGGAGCGGCTGGGCCTGTGAGCCATGGCCGTTGAGCCTGCGCGTCCGGAACCTGTGCTCCGCAATGGGAGAGGCCACATACCGCAAAAATAAGTAAATAAATAAATAAATAAAAATTAAAAAGTAATTAAGAAAGAAAGAAGTGAGCAATCACAGCAAAAAATAAATCCTTCAATAATAAGAAGTGCTAAAAACTATACTAACAAACAAAGAAACCAAAAAAAAAACCAGTCAGAACTCTAGGATAAGTGGCAAAAGCAAAGCTATACAGACAAAATCACACAAAGAAGCATACACATAGACACTCACAAAATGAGAAAAAGAAAAAATATATATATATATATATAAAATAAAAAAGGAAGAGAGCAACCAAATCTATAAACAAATCTACCAACGATAACAAGCGCTAAAAACTAAAGTAAGATAAACATATAAATCTGAAACTAGTCAGTCACATACAGCAAACCCCAAGTCTACACTTGCTCCCAAAGTCCACCCCCTCAATTTTGGTATAATTTGTTGTCTGTTCAGGTATTGCAGAGATGCAGGGTACATCAAGTTGATTGTGGAGATTTAATCCACTGCTCCTGGGGCTGCTGGGAGAAATTTCCCTTTCTCTTCTTTGTTCGCACAACTCCTTGGGTTCAGCTTTGGATTTGGCCCTGCCACTGAGTGTAGGTCACCTGAGGGCATCTTTTGGGAAGTCTGAGGTCTTCTGCCAGTGTTCAGTAGGTGCTGTGTAGGAGTTGTTCCACATGTAGATGTAGTTTTGATGTATTTGTGGGGAGGAAGGTGATCTTCACGTCTTAATCTTTCGCCATCTTGAAGGTGCCCCCAGCTTCAGTCTTCTTGAAAGCAGTGCCCTGTAAAATCTCAGTGATCACAGCAAGAGAAGAATCCTCTGAACTCTTCTCTCTGAAAAGGAGGACACTGTGCCGTGTGTCAGTGAAGCATATGAGGAAATCCATGGGTGGCATCAAAGTGTCCTTTGTGACTCAGGGGTCTATCTATCAAGGCAAACAGCCATCATGCACAGCACCGTCTTTTTCTGAAAACTCCTGCATCCAGGCTTCAAATGCAGAGCTCCATCAGAAGGATTCTGAGTGCCCCCCAAATCCTGCCTGGCTTCAGCGCCAACGACCTCTCCAGAAGGGGGGTGCACTGGGGTCGACCCCTCCAGAAAATTGCGTGCAGGGACTGAGCCCTCCAGGAGGGGGGAGTGCTGCAAATAAATTTCTTTATTGGCGTCTTACTGAATGTTTGATTAGAGATTCTAGACCAGTTAAAAAACATTTTACCTGAGCTATTCATTAAAATCTCCTGAGGAAACTTTATAAATTTTGATGCTCAGAACCTCCTCTTACCCTCGCAAAATTGTGTGGGCAATTGTGGTGCTGGGGTCCAGGCAACACTATATTTTAAAAGCTCCTCAGCTAATTCCAAGTTACAATAAAGGCTGAAAACAATTGTTCTAGCTTTTACCAATAATGTTTCACGTAAAAAGAGACTGACCCGAATCCTTTCTATATTAATGAGTTAAATGCTCCAAATTCAAGAGGGAAGATCTAGATGTCACTTTGTGAGCCTTAAGGTGAGTGCTGACTTTTAGGATGATTATTGAAAGAATTATTTAAAAGTTGGCAAGCAGCTGGGGGTGGGTAACTGTTTGTTCCAATTCCTGTGTCTTCATATGTTAAAAGAAATGAAACAGAATAGTTTCCTACTGTACTTCAAGGGAAAAACCAGGTTTTGACTAGAATGGGATTACAAGACACATCATGCCACGAAAAGAAAAATTTGATTCCATCCCTAAAAATTTCCCTGAGCAGGGGAAATGGTGTAAACGAGCCATCTGTGTTGTGATGTGAAACACATTCCCTGGTGGTGGCCCTTGCAGGGTGCCTGTATTATCTTCAAAAAAAGGAGGGTAAGCTGTGACAAAGTGAGAGAGTGGCATGGACATATATACACTACCAAACGTAAAATAGCTAGCTAGTGGGAAGCAGCCGCATAGCACAGGGAGATCAGCTAGGTGGTTTGTGACCAGCTAGAGGGGTGGGATAGGGAGGGTGGGAGGGAGGGAGACGCAAGAGGGAAGAGATATGGGAACATATGTATACCTGATTCACTTTGTTATAAAGCAGAAACTAGCACACCATTGTAAAGCAATTATACTCCAATAAAGATGCTAAAAAAAAAAAAAAAAAGGAGGGGAACTTGCTGTGGGACCAAAGGCAGTGGGAATTCTGATCAACTTGTTTTCTAAATGTGCACAAAATCATTCCTGCAAGGAGATGCGATTTGCAAAAGTCAGGCAATGGATGAATTAGTATAAATCTAAGAATTAAATAAAATCCAGTATTGGCAAAGCAGAGCTTTGATGCTGCTCTACATAAACACAAAAATGAACTGTTAAATTTAGAAATGAACAGACTCAAATGCAGTTTGTCCTTTTTCTATGTATAGTATGAGTCCTTCTGATCACGCACTGTACGTTTGATGGAAGCATGGGGCTGTAGCAAATGGCCCTCAGGAACGGATCCAAATCAGAAGTTCAATTTGCTTTAAGCTCTTTAAAGTGTTCCAGGGGTGCAAAGAGGACTGAATTCCCCCAAATTCTTATATTATCTTTGAAAATACTGTAATATACAAAAGGGGGTAGGGGAGGTGTGAAACTTGAGCAAGCACAAGTTTGTTTTATCAAAAACATTTTATTTTGTTTTTAATGAAAAACAAATTATTAATAAAATTTTTAAAAATCATCATTTGTTCCATCTTCTGGACCTGCCATCATTCCTTGCTTTTTTTCTTTTTTCAGTCTCTAAGGTGTGGGCTGTCCCTGTGTCTTGGAGTTAGACAGGCCTGGGTGTGAATCCCAGGTCCAGCTCCTATTAGCCCTGGATTTCAGGAGGCTGATTGACCTCATGGAATTTTTTATCTTCAGTAGAATGGAAGTAATGACATTTCCTTCAGTAGTTAGTTGTAAGGATTACTTTGGTGGCAGTGAAATCATGTCATACTTGTAAAATAGAATACTACTTGGTAATAAAAAGGGTACATGCACAGCATGGATGAATGTCAAAAGTATTATGCTAAGTGAAAGAAGTCAGACTCAAGAAGCCGTATGCTGTATGTGTGTGTTTATATTGCACTCTGGAAAAGGCAAGGCTGAGGGGACTGAAAAGGGTTCAGTGGGTGCCATGGGTTCAGGGTGGGGGTGAGGGCTCACTGCAAAGAGACGGAGCTTTTGCGGGTGATGAAAATATCCTATGGTCGTGATGGTGGTGGTGGTTACATGACAGTTCATGGAACAGTATAACCAAAATGGGTGAATGGTACCATATAAATCATGTCAGTAAACTTCACTACTACCCCCACCAAAGGTAGTGTGTTAAAAAAGTTAAAAGCGAAACTAAAGGTTAAGAAACTTGTAAGGGCCTAGCATGATAGTCTATAAACATACTTTTGTCACCTCTTCTCTGTTTCACAGCCAAATAATTTAAATACAGAGTCTACCTTTTTTTGTTTTTTTGTGGTACGTGGACCTCTCACTGTTGTGGCCTCTCCCGCTGCGGAGCACAGGCTCCGGACGCACAGGCTCAGCGGCCATGGCTCACGGGCCCAGCCGCTCCGCGGCATGTGGGATCCTCCCGGACCGGGGCACGAACCCGTGTCCCCTGCATCGGCAGGCGGACTCTCAACCACTGCGCCACCAGGGAAGCCCCAGAGTCTACCTTTGAATGCAATTCTTTACTCTCTACTTTATCCTTTACTTTAAAATTTTTGCTCTTTCACAAAACACCAATGACTATTGTCAAATCCAGTGTTTTCTTAAGTCTCTCTAATGTTTTTAAAGTTTCTTACAGCTTTGTGCAGTGTCAGTATCATAGCCAATGAGGTTTATCTGAGGCGCAATTATTCCCTATTAAAGTTTCTTACAGTGCCTCCTTCTTGCTACTGTTTGCTTTCTAGACTTTGAGGACCCAGGGTCTCTTCACAGGCTCTTTCCTTTTCTGCCCATAAATATATTAATTCCTCAAAGTTTTTATCCAGTCCATTTCTTTATAGTTTTTTGCATTCATACCTGCTTTTGTACAATTTCAACCATGAATGACTTCCAAAAAATGTCCAAGTACCTATTGTCCCAGAGTCCAAAATCAGATCCAAATTTTATTTATTGTTGAGTAGCTCTGATTCTAAAACCAATAAATTGTTTTCCAACTAAAAATGGCCCAGGATTATTTGTTAATTCAGTACTTCCTTAATGATTTTATGTGTCAACATTATAATTTACATGGTATCTTGTTATACTGTGTGTGTAAACATCTTGTTTCTAGAGTTTCCATTATGTTCCAATGATTTGTCGTTTCCTGAGCAAGTACCTCTGTGTTTCTCACTATGGTAATGTTATATTTTTATTTCTGACAATGCAAGTTTCCTTCATTACTTGTCTTTTTCCTTTCTTCTTCTTGGCTAATTTTGTCAGTGTATTCTTCCAGGTGAAAATTAGAATTATTTTATGAGGTTTCCCATGAAGGGATTATGATTGCATTACTTATATAAATTATATGAGGGCAAATGACATCTTGACAATATCAAGTCTTTCCTTCCAGTAACATATTTATTTCTACATTTATTTGTCTTCTTCATGTCCTTCAGTAAAGTTGTGTACTTTTCTTCATGTAGGTTCTGTTCATTATTTGGCTAAATATTCTAATATTTTATGTGTTTTTCTGCTAGTATGACTAGAGTAACTCCTTGATACTTTTTGGCCTGATTTTTGCTGCTAAATAGAAGAGGAATTTCCCTTGTTGTTTCAGCAATATTTTAGTTTATTCTCTTAGCTTTTCTAATTATTCAATCATTTCATTTTAAATATTAATAATTTTATCCATTTCCGAGAAATTTGTCTCATTCATTTTTCTAGTCTTATTGATTTGATCAAAACTTCCAAAACTATGTTAAGTAGTAGTGGTGCTAGAAATTGACTTTGTCTTAGACTGATTTTTAATGATAATGCTTTTAGTATTACCCCATTAACCAAACAACTGTAAGTTTGAGATTTTAAAAAATCTTGTTAAAGAATTATTTATCTATCAGGTGTATATGATTTTTTTGTTAAAGAATTATTTATCTTTGAGATTTTAAAAAATCTTTGAGATTTTAAAAAATCTTGTTAAAGAATTATTTATCTATCAGGTGTATATGAGGTATGATTTTTTTCCTGAATACGTGTATTTGAAATTTTTGAGATACATATCCTCGTTTCCCCCCCTTTCATATGGTAAAATAAAGATTTATGAAGTGTATGAGGTAGGAGTGAGGGGCAATATGTGGTCTCACTGATACATTATTTATTATTTAAGTCCCCTGAGCTCCTAAGATTATGTAAGCGTATAAATGTCACCAGAATGCAAAGATATTCACTAATAATTGAACACTTTTAGATTTAGTCCCTTTCTCATGAGCTTATCTCATTGTAATATTAATTTTATATGTTATATTGACTTTAGACACTAAATATTAAACAATCCAAATCAATTGTAAAGCAAAATAGCAAATGTTATAAAAATACATATGATTTCATGAAATTGAAAAAAAAATGTTGAACAACTGCTAGGATCATGCTCAAATCCACTGAAACAAAAGGTTCTGAGAGATTTAAACCAGTACAGTGTGTAAAGAAGGAAAAATCAAAAAGGTTGACAACATTAAATGCATTTGAGAGAGAAGGCTTTGACTCTCAGTGGATCAAAAGTTCCTTGGAAAATGAATGGAGTCCTCTAGAAATTTTGCCAGAAGGACTTTTCTATGATAATTATGAAAATGTGGTCATATAATTTATTTGAGAAATACTTTAAAAAATTCTTAACATTTAATTTATTTTTATTTTAGTATGAAATTAGCTCATAACTTCAATTCCAAGCTGTATTTTGTTAGATATAAGCAAATACATTTCAAAAATTTATTTGTTTTAGATAAAATCCCAATAAAAGTTTTTATCTTTTGAAACTACCTACTATGTATGTATGCTTTCTATTTTAACTGAATTAACTTCTAAAGATCATCTCCTATTATCCTGAGATAATGAAGACCCCCCCTCCAGACACTAATTTATTTCTAATACTGAAGCATTTTTATGTTACTGGAATGAAACTTACTTGTCCTTGGAATATTATTCTCTTAACAGTCCTTAGGATACTCGTTGCTAGAATTTTATTTTTAAATTATTTTAGTTGCTATGACATGTATTACTTTTAGAATTGGAAAAAAATTAAGAAGGCATTTTAAAAGATTTGCTAGTATAGAATAATTAGTATAGAATATACTAGAATAATATTATATGTTCTAGTATATATTATATATTCTAGTATAGAATGTATAGAACAGGTTTCTTTACTCACAAATGAAACTGGTCTGTAGTTTTTTTTTATATGGTATTCTTATCAGGTTTTGATACACAACTGTACTGACTGTCAATTAAGAGGCTTGCAACTTTTGCAATATTTAAACAGTACAGAAATTTTTTGTATAAAAATAACTAGAATTGTTACATTGTATTTAGTAGTAATTTTTTGATAATTGTACATTTTTCTACAATTATTAGATTATTTCAAAATCTGCTTTCTTTAAATAAGTATTAGAAATTCCTATTATTAAAATATTAAGCTTTATGGTTATATAGCCATAATAGATTTACAAAAATACCTGTCAATAGTAAACTCTCTTGTGGCAAATTTTGCGTAATTGTGCTTTCTCTGATTTTTTAATGGCTAAACATAACAACATTTTGTTTCTTTTTGCTCATATAAGCACTGAATGCATTAAGTGTACGATTTATATATTTTCTATTTTATTCAAAAATATTACATAGCTTTTAAAAAAATACCTTTTAGCATTTGCATTTAGAATTCTGTTAGATTTACAATTATTCTAATTTATTTCTCTGTTTAATTGGCTTCAGAGTCTATGGAATCTTTCAAGAATACTATGTTATCGAACTTTTGATTTTCATTACCTCTAAGTCTGTTGAATAGATCTTCAATTTTTTTTTTCAAAAAGAGGATATGAGTATTAAATTTCTCAAGCCTTTATATTATCTAAGATTGCCTTTATTTTGCCTTCACAGATTAAATACTGACTTTTAATTCAGAATAAGTATGCAAAGATAGCTGACAGTATTGGAGAGAATTTTTTAAGTAAACATTTCAGAAATACTTCACTATCAAGTACAAATAGACAACACAGAAAGTACAGGGGAAATGGAGATTGGCAAGGAGAAAAACTGAAAGCCATCAAACAAAAAAGAAGACAAGTATTCAAGAGGGAAAATAAGAGAGAGGCAAAGTAAGGACAATCCAACACATCTATGAAAATAGCCCACAAAGAAAAAAAGAAAAGCTACAGAAAAGAACAAATACTAAAGACTATCATTCAAGAAAATTTCCTGAGAGAAGACAAACCTACTTACTGAAAGGACAACCTGAAAAATTGACCCAATATTGTCAACACCAAGGAATATTCCAATATAACTATTGTATTTTAATAACAAAGGGTGACAGAGCTTTGGCTATCAAGTTAAAAAGACAAAGGAAAGAAAGATTGATCTCAGATTTTGTGACAAAACATTTTATGCTAAGAAAAATGCAAGCCAAAGATTTTATACACAGCCAAAATGACCTTCAAGAATAAAATTCACAATTATGAACACATAAGAATTTAGAGGAGATTGTTCCCAACGGCTCTGCCTGAAAACTATGCAAACAAAAATTTCACATACACTAAGAAACTATTGGAGAAGCTTCTGCATAAGAGTTATTGGTAAGGTGTTAAAGCAGAGAATCAAGGGGTCCTTAATTACAACATTCTCAACATGAACCTTAACTGGGAAAAGGTGTTTGGTATTTTGGAGGAAGCTAAAGAGCAATTCAATTTAGAAGATTATTTCCATAGATAACACTGGAGCAAGTCTTCCTGACCGTTGCTAAACTACAGGACCCTGAAGATAATGATTAAGAAAAGATGGACCCCTCCCCCGAACCATAAAGCAACATGAGATATTGAATCGCCTTTCCAGATTCATAGGCAGATGAGCAGACAAGTAGGATGATCCTTGTTGAACTGCAAGATGGAAAGAGTCCCTTAAGGCGCTCTATTTGGGGACGCTCAAGGTTTTTTATCCTCAATTGGATATTGTGAGTAACAAAGTATTTTCTTTTAAATAATAAATACAAATGTATAACATAGTTCCTTTAGGTCACTTTTTCCCTCTCAAAACTCTGTTTTCTTCCATTTAGTGTTACAGAAGTCCAAAACTAGCCTGATTTTTATTTACGTTGTAGAGAAACATTTTTTGTTTTGTTTTGCTTTGCTTTGCTCTTGTCTTCTTCCTGGATGCTTGTATCTTAAACTTCATTCTTTAAAAAACAACAACAATAGCAACAACACAATACTAATTTGATCTGTCTTGCAGTGTAGTTATCTGTCTTTTGAGGAAATATTTCAAAAAGAATGGAGAGGGCAGGACACTCTTTGTCTATTAAAACACATATTCTTGTTTCCATTTGTTCTTTGCTCTGTAAATTGGCTTGTGTGAGTCATGATTTCTATCATCCCTTTTCATCATTCAGTCCTTTCCTTTGTGTTCTCTCTGAGTCTACACCAGCCTTTCCTTTGTGTTCTCTCTGAGTCTACACCAGGGCCACTGAGAGTTCTGACTGGAAGAGAGAGAAAGCTTCCTCTGCCCTATAGTCTGAAATGGCTATAAATTCCTGGACTCCAAACCCAACTAACTGTCTAACAATTCTTCTGTTTTCTGGTCATTCCTCTCTTTCATGTTTCCCTTGATGTACTTTCCCAGTGATGACCTGGCCTCCCAGTTCCCACAAAATTCAATCAAATTTCTGACTTACATACCACACCGTGACTTACATCTGCCCTCATCTCTGCTTCTTCCCATCTTTACAACCGAGGAGTTCTCCATCTTCCCAGATGAAGATGCTCCTTCATCCCTTCTCACTCTATATAGTCTTCCTGTCTGATCTCAGACAGCACATTACCCTTATTTACAGCCCATGTGTCGGCAACTATGGAATTTAGAGCCCCTGCCTGGCCATCTCTCCAGACTTCAGATTCTCCAAATACCTTTTAGACATTTCCACTGAAACATGTCACAGAAAATTCCAATTCAGTATGTCATGAATTTAACTCAGCATCCCCTCACCACTCATCTGATCTATATTTGTTCTCTCTCAGAGTAGATGGCATCTTCATCACTAAGTAACCCAAGCCAGACAAGCCTAGGTTGTCCTTGACTCATTTGTCTTCCTCATCATGCATATCAGATAATTGCCAAATATTTTTGTTTTCACTTCCTAATTTTAAATAAATTCCATCTACTTCTCTCCATGTTGGTATTCTTTAGACATAATTTCAGGCCATTATCATTCCTGATGATGACAGTTTCCTCTTATTTGGTCTCTTTGTTTCCATCTTACCTGCCTCTAGATAATTCTCCATACTGCCACAGAACAATGGTTTCAAGCCCCAAAATGATCATGCTACTTTCCTAAACAAGTATTTATGGCTTTATAGTGAGCTCAAGATAAAGTTTTTCCTCCTTAATGTGTCTCACAAGGCTTCTCAACCCGACATGCCCAGTCACCTCACCAGCTCCATCACTATTTACTCACACTCTACTCTGTGTAGCCTATGCTCCAGCCAGACCCCTTGTTTTCCTCCACTCAATCATTATCTTCTTATGCATCTATTCCTCTTTTGCCATTTACCAAGTTAACCCCTACTTATTCATTAGGTTTCAGTTTAGATGTTACTTTACCTAAAACCTCATTTCTGACCAAGTCTTCAAACCTACCCAATTTGGATTAAGTGTTCTTTCTGTGTGTCTCTGTAGCAGTCTATAAAATTTTATAAAATTTATTACATGATATTATAAATGTCTGCTTATTTGGCCATATCTCCACCTAGACTGAACCTTCATGGGGGCAGGAATTATGTATGTAATTTTTGATTGAATCTTCCTGAGACTAACAATGCCTGGATACACTAGGCATGTAATAAATATTTGTTGAATGAATTAACCTAACTATAAACTATTTTCCTATTTTTCAAACAGTGTCAGGGAGAGGGTCACAGGGTGTGTGATCAGCTCATGCACAATTCTCTGATTGGTTGATGGTGAGGTAACAGAGTGAGGTTTAGGGAATCTCAGTCATCAACCTTTTGGTTCCAACTGGTCTGGGGTCTACTTGCTGGTGGTCGGCATGCAGTTAACTTCTTCCACCTGGTGGAGGTTTTAGTATTTGCAAAACAACTTAAGGATATGGTTCAGGATATTATCTATAGCCCTTGAGGAGGAACCAAAGGTCCTTGATGTTGTTTTTTTGTTGTTGTTTTTGTTTTTTTTTGTGTGTGGTACGCGGGCCTCTCACTGTTGTGGCCTCTCCCGTTGCGGAGCACAGGCTCCGGACGCGCAGGCTCAGCGGCCATGGCTCACAGGCCCAGCCGCTACGCGGCATGTGGGATCATCCCGGACCGGGGCACGAACCCGTGTCCCCTGCATCGGCAGGCGGACTCTCAACCACTGCGCCACCAGGGAAGCCCCTTGATGTTGTTTTATAGCTAAACTGTTATTGTTTTGTCTTGCTTGACTCTTCTCCTTTGTTTCTTCATTTCCTCACATCTCTGATTAAATTTGCTCTTTGGAACTTGGGGAAGGCCTAGGAGGCTAAAGCTTTTCTACAAACAAGAGGTGAGGGACACAGCAGGGAGGGTAGGGAGGGTGTCTGTCCCTGGGAAGGCCCCACAGGATCCTGCTCAGTTTTACTTATAGAATACTAAAAAGGCCAATTAAGACTATGGTAAATTGCAATAGAAAGAATAAAATACCTAGGAATGAACCTACCAAAGGCGACAAAAGACCGGTATGCAGACAACTATAAGACACTGATGAAAGAAATTAAAGACATACAAACAGATGGAGAGATATACCATGTTCTTGGATAGGAAGAATCAACATTGTGAAAATGACTATACTACCCAAAGCAATCTACAGATTCAAGGCAATCCGTATCAAACTACCAATGGCCTTTTTCACAGGACTACAACAACAAATTTCACAATTTGTATGGAAACACAAAAGAGCCCGAATAGCAAAAGCAATCTTGAGAAAGAAAAACGGAGCTAGAGGAATCAGGCTCCTGGACTTCAGGCTATACTACAGTGCTACAGTAATCAAGACAGTATGGTACTGTCACAAAAATAGAAATACAGATCAATGGAACAGGATAGAAAGCCCAGAGATAAACCCATGCACATATGATCACCTTATCTTTGATAAAGGAGGCAAGAATATAAAATAGAGAAAAGACAGTCTCTTCAATGAGTGGTGCTGGGAAAACTGGACAGCTATGTGTAAAAGAAGGAAATTAGAACACTTCCTAACATCATACACAAAAATAAACTCAAAATGGATTAAAGACCTAAATGTAAGGCCAGACATTATAAAACTCTTAAGAGGAAAGCATAGGCAGAACACTCTATGACATAAATCACAGTAAGATCCTTTTTGACCCACCTCCTAGAGAAATGGAAATAAAAACAAAAATAAACAAATGGGACAAAATGAAACTTAAAGCAAAGGAAGCCATAAACAGTATGAAAAGACAACCCTCAGAATGGGAGAAAATATTTGAAAATGAAGCAACTTACAAAGGATTAATCTGCAAAATATACAAGCAGCTCATGCAGCTCAATATCAAAAAAAAAACCAACATCCAATCCAAAAATGGTCAGAGGACCTAAATAGACATTTCTCCAAAGAAGATATATGGATTACCAACAAACACATGAAAGGATGCTCAACATCACTAATCACTAGAGAAATGAAAATCAAAACTACAATGAGGTATCACCTCACACTGGTCAGAATGGCCATGATCAAAAAATCTACAAACAGTAAATGCTGGAGAGGGTGAGGAGTAAAGGGAACCCTCTTGCACTGTTGGTGGGAATGTAAACTGATACAGCCACTATGGAGAACAGTATGGAGGTTCCTTAAAAAACCAAAAATAGAACTACCATATGATCCAGCAATCCCACTACTGGGCATATACCCTGAGAAAACTGTAATTCAAAAAAAGTCATGTACCACAATGTTCATTGCAGCTCTATTTACAATAGCCAGGACATGGAAGCAACCTAAGTATCCATCGACAGATGAATGGATAAAGAAGATGTGGCACATATATACAATGGAATATTACTCAGCCATAAAAAGAGCTGAAATTGAGTTATTTGCAGTGAAGTGGATGGATCTAGAGACTGTCATACAGAGTGAAGCAAGTCAGAAAGAGAAAAACAAAAACCGTATGCTAACACATATATATGGAATCTAAAAAAAAAAAAAAAGTGGTTCTGAAGAACCTAGGGACAGGACAGGAATAAAGATGCAACTATAGAGAATGGACTTGAGGACACGGGAGGGGGAAGGGTAAGCTAGGACAAACTGAGAGAGTGGCATGGACATATATACATTACTGAATGTAAAATAGATAGCTAGTGGGAAGCAGCCACATAGCACAGGGATATCAGCTTGGTGCTTTGTGTCCACCTAGAGGGGTGGGATAGGGAGGGTGGGAGGGAGACACAAGAGGGAGGAGAAATGGGAATATATGTATATGTATAGCTGATTCACTTTGTTATACAGCAGAAACTAACACACCATTGTAAAGCAATTATACTCCAATAAAGATGTTAAAAATAAAAATAGACTCTGGTAAGTTGTCAGATGAACAATCACTCTGCCAAGTTGGAATGCTGTCTTATAAGGTTCTATGTACCCTCTGAACTAATGTATATTCTGAACCAATATATGTTGCTGTTTCTTTCCAAACTCCAAAGGAATGGCAGTGGTGTGGCACCTTTGGTAATTAAAACTATTTATCCATTGGCAAAATGTTTGTGTCTCTGCTTTATAATTCTGGACTCTGCTTTTTTAGAGGTTTTATCATCTGAAGGAGAAATGTTTTCATCAAGAGATATATAAGAATGGTTTTATTGAATTAGAAGTGAATACTTCTATTTAGTCTTTTTGACATCTTCATGTCAGGAGAAACAGGAAGGAGAGAGATTCTAAAAACAGGCAAACAAACAAAACCAACTATCACAAAACAGTTATCTCATACAATACTTCTTTGTACAACTAGATCCAGTTGTTACATTCAGTGGAACGCCATGTGAATAGAAACATCAAGGTACAGATTCCTGAAAAGTAAACATTTAGGTTATGTCACTGACTAAAGAACCCCAACTGGCTGAGGCATAGGTTGAGATAAGTTGGAAAGGAGGAAAGTCATATACTGTAGATATTGTCATGACCAGCTAGTAAAACAAGTACTATAACTTTTTCCTGCTTTTCCATTCATGCTGTGTTATGTATATAGTTTAACTATTTTTCCGTTTCATTCTTCCTATCTCCCACTGTTGAATTTCAAGGGTGTGGTGATAGATAACTCTAAAATGTAATGCATAGGTACCAGAATATCCATTCAGGACTGTGACAAAACTAGAGGAAGAATGGACATCATTCCAAAGTCCCATGCTTGAGCCAGAGGCATTATATGATGAAATTTTGGGTTGTCCTCCCTTGAAGAGGAGGTGTGTGTGTGTATTGATTCTATGAAAGATCAATTGCATTGTAATTTTTTGAACTATAAGTTTAAAAAAAGGTATAGATGAATACTGGAGACTTAATGGGGTGGAGCTTAGTGGCATTTGTTCAGCTTTGGCAACCCAAAAACTAAGTACATTTCCCTTTTGAGGAAATTTCAGAATCAGTGGGAGGGAAAGCTCCACATTCCTTTTTGGAAAGCAAAGTAAGACAGTTGTTTTTGTTTTTTTCGAGCAAAGGCATGGATTTGACCTAAACGTATCCAATCCAGGGGCCATAGTGACAGAGAAGTTAAGGGACCTGTAGCATGGCAGGGGGGTCTACCTGTAGTGCCAGTGATGTCACTAGTGAGTGGTTCAGTGGTTGTAATTCCAGTTGTATCATCCCAGCTAGACAGTGTCTGTGGTTGGGTGGACTGGATTCTTGCTGCCTGGTCTCCCTGATTCTCCAGTTTTCTTAGCCTAGTTCTCCAATCTTCTTATTGACTCAGGAAACTCCCTGACATCTTTCCAATGAGTTATTTTTTTCTGCATAAGTAAGCCAGAGTTAATATCTACTGTTTGCAACTGAGAATCCAGATTGGTACTGGTACTAAACCTAGGGCCTAAAGAGCAGTACAAAAGGGTTCAAGCTTGAGCAAGTTGGCCAACAGGAGCAAACGACTATGAACATAGGTTCCGTGTTTGTAGCCCGAGTGCCTGACGTGGCAATGCCTGTTACCTCGGGGCTTCCCCATTCGGTTACATTATTGATAAAGGAATGTTTTAGTTCTCTTATCATGAGTTCTTTCCAAAGCCTTGCTTTCCTTAACTCTTCTTTGCAAAAATGAACATGAGTTTTACCTTTGTGAAGAAGCTGTGCTTATAAACCTGAATTGCATAAGAAGGCCCACTCGATGAAAGAACTTATGAGGTGGTTATAACAATGACTTTCCCAAAGAGCAGGCTTGATTTATTGATTCTGTAAAAGCAAAATCTGGTAAATAACTACACAATCAAGCAATTCATCTCCCATAACTATGAGACCCTAAACAAAGCAGGGAGGTAGTGTTTTGTAGATAATTTGAATTTTCATCTAGAGCAAAGCATAACCTGTCTGTTGTGAAAATATGCAGCAAACTTCCAGAAGAGGGGAAGTGAGGGGCAATTTCCTATTCATAGTTTTATTCGCTCTAGAGATAGACATATGTGAAAGGCTGCAAGCTGAATTTTTATAGATAATACAAAAAATCCTCATGCAATTTTAATAGCTGTAATTAGCCACTTTGAAAACTTTCTTTCATGTTTCAATTCGTTAAAGGGACAGATTTCCAAAGTAGTAAAATATTTTTTAATCTCTTACCCTAAAATGTTCAGTTTAACGTTTTTTCTAATTTCTAGTGAAATTTCATCTTGTTCTGTTTTTTATAAATGCACACCACATCATCATATTTTTATATTCAGTGGAAGGTTAAAAAATTGATAATTTGTAAACAAAAATCATCCTGAATATTTTACAATTTTATCTCCATCTTAATTATTTATAATGCAATATGCAGAATAAGATGTATATGAATGAAGTTTGACTAAATATTCACAGTTTGGGAATATCTGGGTTCATTCGCTAATGCTTTTCAAAAAATTGCACACACAAAAAGCTCTTCATTACAATTAAGTGACTTCAGATCCCCCACAAAAGCCCGCACTGTGGTGAATAACCTTGAGCGCTTTTCCATACATAATAATACATTTTAAGTGTCAGAACAGACCAGGTTAGGAAATAGGCACAATAGGAGCTTGACGGCACATATTCATTTTTACAAATGATGTTATCTATCATTTATAAAAGTGACTAATCCTGAAGGTGGTCAAAGAAGTGGCTTAACCTTCAGGAATGCACTGCACACCACCTAAGAGCAGAAGCAGCTGAGATCTCAGGGCTAAAGACTGAACCAGAGTTACAAACTTGTGACCCACGGACTAGGTGTGGCTTGTAAGCATGTTTTTACATGGACTGCCTGTGGATTAAAAATAAGTTAGTGAAAATACTCTGTATGATACCATAACGATGGACACATGTCATGACATATTTGGCCAAACTCATGGAACACAAAACACCAAGAGTAAACTGTAATGTAAACTATGGACTTTGGGTGATAATAATGTGTCAATGTGGGTTCATCATCAATCATAACAAATGTACTAGTCTGGCGAGGGACGTTAATAATGGGGGATCATCGGATGAATGGATAAAGAAGATGTGGCACATACATACAATGGAATATTATTCAGCCGTAAAAAGAAACGAAATTGAGTTATTTGTAATGAGGTGGATGGACCTAGAGTCTGTCATACAGAGTGAAGTAAGTCAGAAAGAGAAAGACAAATACCGTATGCTAACACATATATATGGAATCTAAGAAAAAAAATGTCATGAAGAACCTAGGGGTAAGACAGGAATAAAGACACAGACCTACTAGAGCATGGACTTGAGGATATGGGGAGGGGGAAGGGTAAGCTGTGACAAAGTGAGAGAGTGGCATGGACATATATACACTACCAAACATAAAATAGATAGCTAGTGGGAAGCAGCCACATAGCACAGGGAGATCAGCTAGGTGGTTTATGACCAGCTAGAGGGGTAGGATAGGGAGGAGGGTGGGAGGGAGGGAGACGCAAGAGGGAAGAGATATGGGAACATATGTATATGTATAACTGATTCACTTTGTTATAAAGCAGAAACTAACACACCATTGTAAAGCAATTATACTCCAATAAGGATATAAAAAAAAAAATGGGGGAGGCTATGCATGTGTGGGGGCAGAGGGTATGTGGAAAATCTCTGTTCCTTCTTCTTAACTTTACAGTGAACCTAAAACTGCCTTTAAAAAGTCTTTAAAAATTAAAAAAAATATATATTGGAGAGGATTGCTAACATTTTAAAATCAGTAACTTGTGTTAGGAGCTGAGTTGTCTCCCAAAATGCATATGTTGAAGGCTTAACCTCTAGTACCTTAGATGTGATCTTATTTGGAAATAGATGTCATTGTAAATGTAAGTAGTTAAGATGATGTCATACTGGAGTGGAGTGGGCCCCCAATCCAGTATGACTGGTGCCATTATAAAAAGGGGACATTTGGACACAGACATGCACACAGGGAGATCACCATGTGAAGATGAAGGCAGACTGGGCGATGCTTTCGACAAAACAAGGAATGATGTTTGCCAGGAAAGCACCAAAAGCTAGGGGAGAGGCATGGAACAGATTCTTTCCCACAGTCCTCAGAAGAAACCATCCCTGTTGACACCTTGGTCTCAGACTTGCAGCCCCCAGAACTGGGAGACAATGTGTACCTGTTGTTTACACTACTCAGTCACTCAGCCATGCAGCCTTAGGAACCAAATGCAACTTGCATGCAGAATTTCTGGTTTTCACCTTCTCTGAAAAGTAGCCTGGTTTGACAACACTCAGTTGATCAGCTAGAACAGAGTAGTAGCTGCCGCCTTTCCATGGGAAGTTCTGCAGTTCATCAAAGGCCCAGCCAGTCCGTTTTAATAATTTAAGTTACCTTCTTGATGCCCAATACCACCTCAAAGGAAAATGAGTCAGGAAGTTTCGGAAGAACCTAAATAAACATAATGTGACAAACAATCTCTTGTGATCTTTGCAGCAAACAAAGTTGAAGGTCTCTGAGCATAAAGAAAAGAAAAGAAAAACAAGAAAATTAAAAGCCTACCCAGGGAGTGTCCGATAACCTCAAATTTTAAAGAATTCTTACAAAGATAAAAGGAAAAACATAAAATTAGCAACAATATGGAGAAGGTAACTAAATGCAACTGTGATAATGATGCCAGGAGGATCCTCAGATCCCCTAAATTGAGATTTTTCTGAAAAAGAGAAAGACAAAAAGGGTATCCTAACTGCTTGAGGGAGCTGTTGATGCTGAGAGAAAGCTCTGGAAAAGGCACTACAGACACAGTCAAGAGAAGACCCAAGGAGACATGCATCTGGTTAGTGGGGATGCTTCTCCACTTAAGCTCCACTTTGAACAAGATCAGGCCATAAAATTGAGGCAAATTACATCCCCAGATTCTCAGGAATGTTGATCACAGACCCACTGCTGATAACCCTTGAGGAATAGTAGGGGATAAGAGAGGATCCTGCAGACTGGAAATGGACAATACTATAACAGTTTTCAAAGAAAGAACTGTGGAAAATCTTTAGAAAATGCAGACAGTATGTCTGATGGCATTCCCTAGGAAATAAAAATAAAATAATTATGATTCAAATATACTTTGGAAATTAAGAGAAAAAAGTGATTAGGATCTGGAATTGGTTTAGAAATAAGAAGTCAGGTAGTAATAGAGGCACCAAGGAGGTGACCCACCTCTTGCTACTCTGTGCTTCTCTCACTTTTCCAACCCACCCTGGGCTCCCACCATGGCTGAGCACATCTACACACTCCTGCTTCTCAGCCTTTGCACCACCTGCTCCTTCGTTCTGGAACTCTCCCCCTGAAGGGATCTGAAAGCCTTGTGCCCTGATTCTTTTAAGGTTCTATTCCAGGGTCACCTTCTCTACGAGCCCATGGTGACCCTGTGTAGAGTTCCAGCCTCCCCGCCCCCCATCCACGTCCTAGCCTGGCTTCACTTTTCTTCATAGCATGTATCTTTTTTCCTTAATTTTTTCTTTATTTTTTTCTTTCTTTAATAAATACTACATGCACTTCATCGCACCAGTCACTGTTCCAGAGGCTTTTAAAATATTAATTCATTTAATCCTTTGATAACACTAAGAAGAAAATACTAGGATCCTCCCCATTTTGCAATTGGGGGAACTGAGGCATAGAGAAGCTGTAACAGTGGTAAGCAGCAGAGTTGTGTTTGAACACAGAAGTCCGGCTTCAGAGTCTGTTCTTTACTGCTCTGCTATTCTGCCACTGTCTGATACATCCTGTATTTAACTTATCTGTTTAGTGTATCATCTTTCTCCATACCCTTCCGCACAAAAATGTAAGCTGCATGAGGGCAGGAATTTGCATTTTTTCTATTTTACTTTTGCTCTTAGAGTAAGGTGTGGCACGTGGGGGATGCTCAATAAATATCTTGTTAAGTGAGTACGATGCAAATATAAGAGGTCAGAAAGGTAAGAGTCTTCCTTTGTAGAGTAAGACTCTCCTCTTATTGAGAATAGGGTTTAAAGGCTATTAATCTTTGAATCCTAGGCTCCTGGCAGAGTGCCTGGCTTGTGTAGTGAGAGTTGAGAGGAAGCGAAGAGCTGGAGGAAGCTGGAAATATGAAGTACTTGGCAGAACGTGAGCTAGGATAGCTCAACATCCTGAAAGCCCAGAAAAAAGAGATTTGTCAGGAATGAGAGAGTGATTCTTTATTAAAGGAAGAGAGGGACAATGTCTTTGCATTTTGCATTAAAACACTCTGCTTCTGAGCCACTAATAAAATAGTCTGTCATTAAAATAGGAAAACATTTTAATGCAAAATATCTATTAAGCATTGCCCATACTTGAGCCACTTCGGTAAGCGCCCTGAAAAGGCTTGCAAGGGAGAATCTGATAGTCAAAATGGTATCAGGTAGAAACACCAAAAGCAACAATAAAGTACAGTAGAAGTACTGAAGGGCATCAAGGTCCCCATGATTAGTGCCAAAAGGTGAATGCTTTCAGAAGAAGGTGGGATCACAGTAGGCCAGCAAAATACATTTCTGGGGATCTGTCTCTCATTAGCATAAATGTGTGTCTTCATGAGTACAATCAACTTCAATCAATCAACAAAAAACAGGTACTAAAATAAATGAGTGTAAGAAAAATATTAATAACCAAATAGCATTAGATGCCAACATAACCCTACCTAATGCCGTTAGTGTTTGAAGGAAAAACATTCAGATTCCTAATCTATTGGGGAATATTAACATAATGTGGCTTTGAAAATTTTAAAAAGATCTCATAATTAATTTAATCGCCATTTTGCATAGCATTCCCACTTGTAATCTTCACTTTTGCTTTAAAACTTACTATATAGCTGTCATTCTGATCTAATGAAAAACCTCTTACTTAGGAAGACGAAATTTTCCAATGTTGAGGTTACACAGACATGAAGATTGAAACGTGTCTGTCACTGCAATTTCAATATGGTAGACTAATTGCAGAGGCCTGTGGGTATGGATTGATGTTGTTGAGTAGTCAGCCTTTACTGCCACTGCTTTCAGGGCAATTTGCATAGCATGGCTCATAGTGTTTTATGATTTTTCTTTTAAAAATAATTCTACTTGTTAGTCACTAAACTATTTAACTCTTCCATTGCTGACTAGCATCTGGGGCCCGTCTGCAGAGCAAGTGCACGTATCTCTCACTCTGCAAGGGCCAAGGGAGTTTGGTAAGGGTATCCCAGCTGGTGCAGTTCCGTCTTTCCATCCTCTAGGAAGATTATTATTGTAGGCTGGTCTCCCTAGGAAGTTGGCCCTGAGGCAGAGAAGAGTGTTTGGGAGGTTTATTGTGGGAGTGCTCATGGCATCAACACCTGTGGAAGGGAAGGAAGCAGGATTAGGCAGAGGGAGAAATTGGAGTATGATGCAGTCTCCACGGAAACGTATACCAACTCTCAGGGGAATTCTGAAGAGGCGATGGTGCCTCAGAATTGACCCAAGTTATGGCAAGAGGGCTAGACTTTATACCCTCCCTCCCCAACACTGATTAGTCACTGAGTATGGGATGCCCCATGAAGGGACATGCCCTGGAGAGATGCAGTCAGCTGAAGCAATCCCCAAAGATGGCTGATGGCTGAGAATTGTCTACCAAGGCCCCTCCCAGCTGCTGGGACAATAAGTCCTTTATTCCTGAAGGGGGGCAAACCTGGGTGGGACCACGCAGTGTCCGCCATAATCATCACATATCTACTACTAACAAAGGCTCAATCAGATACCACCTAAGCAACCGAGTATAACCTGATGACTTTTGTGAGAAGGTCTTTCTGTGGAATATTCTAGAAACTGTTCCCCACTGCCTAGTAATTTAATGTGTTGTTAGTCATCAAAATTAATTCCATAATTATAAGCAATTTAAAGAGGTCTTTGGAAATTTCAGTCATTTGTCTCACACCTGAGAGAAATCAGATAATTAATTATACATCAGCAAGTTTATATAGAACTATAATGATTTTTCTGTTTCAACCAACGTAGGCACTGAAGCTTAGTATTTGCATGATCTTTTTGGATTGAAGATGAGGTTTCTCAAGGGACTTACTAATGGTCAGGTTTTTCTGGTTATAATGCTTTTTTTTGGACTTCACTAATAGGAAGTTTGTATACGGTGAGTTGTATTTCCCTCTATAATTTTAGAGTTCTTACTTTATAAATCAATACAATTACTCTTTTCGGAAATTTTTGAACAAAACAATGGAAAAACAGTTTCAAAATGACACACCAATCATAGAGGCACTGGCTCTATACTTGCTGTGATGCACAAAGGAAATTTATTCACCTCATGGAATCTTTGCATTTGAGTCAAGGGGAAACATCTGAAGCTAGCACAGGCGAAGGCTCAGACAGAACATGGTTCAGATTTAAACACAAACAAAGGGTAATCTGGCCTGGCACAGTCTGGCCACTGCAGCAGACTATCTGAAGGTTATGTTTTATGTTTATTAGCTCCATCCAGATGGCATTTTATGTCCTTAATAACTTTGTCCCTGACTAAGCCATGAACCTACCATTTGACAAACACCGTAGGAAATGTCTATCAGCAGAAAAGTCATTTTATAATCAGAAACATCACTTGAACTATTCAGAATACATTTTGAAAGAGTTTCATCCCTTTTACAGGTCAATTCCTACAGTTATTTGTTGACAAACACACAGCTTTTCCAAACTTAACCTAAATTCAGTAAGAACCTGGAATTCCTTTAAAAGGGCTACATATTTATGCTAATATTTTATATGAGTAGTAACTTTCATGGTAAAGATCAAAGATGCACATTTATTCAGCTTTGTAAGTCCATAAAATTAGTGTATAGTATGTATTAATGTTCCAGTGTTACAAAGAGACTGAAGAGCAGCAGGTCTGAGGTCATCCCGTGAATTTCTTGTAATCCTGGTTTCTCCCGGCTCTGTGCTCAAAACTCTGTCGAGAATAGTCTACACACTGTGTTTAAGTTGCTCTTTAGGGAAGTCGTAAGCAGGCTTTTGTGATGGTCATTTATGTCACTGACTAAATTCTGCTTCTTGATTTCAACCTTCTTGAGGGTAGCTATTACGTTTTACTTATCTGTGTCTCAGAGAGCTTACTGTAGACATTCAATATATATGTGTGGATTTTATTGAAATAATTCACTCTTTTTCTCCTTAAACTCTGGTCTTTAACTCTCTTGTGAAGTGTCAAGGTATTATTTTTAATAGTAAAAACATTCTTCTGCATTACTGTTTTGCAGATTTTTCAGTGGGCACAAAAACTTTTATCTGGAAATAAATTTCGATCAGAAAAAATAGTGTTTTTAATGTGTATTTAGCTTTTAATTTAAAAACATTTAGTGTTATTAATGCCATTTAGTTTTTAATTTCACATCCTATCCCTTTCCTTCTTTCTCCCTTCCTTTCTTCCCCTCTTCCTTTATTCCTTCCTTCATGTTTTGATTCAACAGATATTTACTGAAGTGTTTACTATGTATACCAAGAACCGTGCTAAGCACATAATCATTTAAGAAAATTGTCAGTGTTCAAATTTTTCTTAAAGCATTCATTTTTTTCAAAAAGCTTTTTCCCCTGTATTCTCTTATTTCCTCAAAAAGAATCTAAGACCTAATTAAATACTATGATGACAATTTTTGGGAACTAAACTTCAATTTATATTAACACATTTTAAAAACACTATCTTAAAGACTACTCCAGATTTGTCTGTATATTAGAAAACTTTGCCTAGATCCTAAGGCACAAGATCTGAAATCATTTTAAGGGGCAACTCATCCTGCTTAGAACAGAGTAGAGAACTGTTCACACATTTAATTAGTCAACGCTAACCAGGATGCATTTTTAAAGGATTGAGGTTCAACTCTAGGGAATTTAACTTGATTACAAGATAGGTCAAAAACATGGCAATATAGTAGGAAATTAGCTTAAAATCTCCCTCATTAGAGATTGTCAGGGGAGAAATAGTAAAGTATTTTCCTTGCAATGTTTATGTAATCTTGACTGCAAAAGATTATTTCCTTTCCATCATTCTTCTCTGTAACCTCATCTATGACTTACAATTGAACGGTGTTTAAGAATGCACGGATAGCTGCCGTTTAACAGAATTTAGCAAACTAAGGAATTTGAAAATCTTTGTGAAGAATGATTAAGCTCTGCACCCTTTCCTGTGCATGGGGTTTTTTTCCCCACACCAAGCAAGTCTCCTCCAACATCTCCAAGTCAACTCAGTTCTGACACTGGAGATGGTGGCAGATCCCCCAGGTTAAAGGCTCAGTCCCACAGCACTGCCTCCCCACCACCCCACTTCAGATGCCAATGGCAAGTCCAGGTTGTTACCTGTACTTCTGACCAAACTGCTACAGATCGGAAATTCCATCAACCCCCTCGTCGGGTTAGATTAATCTACCAGAGTGGCTCACAGAACTCAGAGAGACATTTCACTTACTAGGTCACCAGTGTATTATCAAAGGATATAACTCAGGAACAGCCAGATGGAAGAGATACATGGGTCAGGGAATGGGGAAAGGGCATGGAGATTCCATGCTCTCTCTCAGCCATTCTCTCTGAATCTCCACCTGTTTGCCAATCCAGAAACTCTCTGAACACTGGTCCCTTGAGTGTTATGGAGGCTTCATTACACAGCCATGATTAATTAAATCGTTGGCCACTGGCAAATGATTCAACCTCCAGCCCCTCTCCCTTCTGGGAGGTCTTGGGGGTGAGACTGAAAGTTCCAACCCTCTAATCACTTGGTTGCTTCCCCCAACAACCAGCCCCCATCCTTAGATTCAGTCCAAAAATTACCTCATTAACATAACAAAATACACCACTGTAACTCTCTTTACTTAGGAAGTTCCAAGAGTTTTAGGAGCTCTGTGCCAGAGATGGGGATGAAGACCAAATATATATTTCTTATTATAAATCACAATATCACAATGATATAAAATAAATATCAACTGTTGTTCTGTCTTTCAGTTAACAACATAGTTTTCTCACCAGGATGGTTGAATTGAAAGAACAGCTTGATCTGTTTATTGAAAACCAGGACGTGAGCAGGTAGAAGGCAAATGATTTCAGCTCTCTGCCCCTCAGTCTCCACATCCATGTCATGAAGATAATACTATCTATATGCCATAGGTGTGGAGAATATGAAAGGGGATGACCTGTTAGTCACCTTCTCAATGTATAACAATGTCACTGGCCTTTCTTCACATGGTCAAACCTCTGTTCAGACTGTGGCCATGGCAAAGTTTGGATTTACCAGGTCAGACCAACTAAAAAATTACATTTAGGGAATAATGCATAGGAAACATCAAGGACCAGGAGAAGGGACCAACAAATGAATTACTGAGCCTCACTCGTGAAGAAACGAGATTATTAACAATAAGCAATGTCAAGAAAATTAATAGTCCCAAACTTACCACTGAGGGCACTTGGACCTGTTGAAAACAGTGCCTCTGTATCATGTGCCAATTTTAAATCAAACAGTTTTGCAACTTTGCTTGTGTTTAGGTGGAACGTTGATAACAAACGCTGATGGAACATGGGCTGAGCCCCCATGGGCTGTGGCAAATGCTTGTAAGCTTGGATGCTAGAAATCCCAAAAGGAGGAAAGGAATCAAAGGCAGAAAAGGTCGTCTGCCTGATCTGCCTTTTGCCGAGGAAACTGGAAATATTTGGAATCTCAAAGCCACCCACCCACCCGTGCCTCTAGTCCACACCATGAACAACCATGAAATAGTAGCTCATTTACTATTCGACTTCTTACACAGAAGGTGCTGAAACCATGAACTGCTTTGCGCTCAGTTTAGACTCTTGCTTCTTTGTTTTCTGAGTGACATTTGGGAGACAGATGCAGTTCTTACAAAGAGGGCTGTCTTTATAAACAAAAACAAAAATAGAAGGATACGTTCTTCGGCCCCAAAAAACTGCTCTGAGTCCTAAGTTAGGAAAGGAGTAAATGGATGAAAGAATGTGTTAGCATCATAACAGATTTGAACTCTAAATAGCTAATTTGGGCCCATACACATCATCTAGCAAAATGATAAAGAAAGTGATAGCAAAACAATCAAAGTATTTCAAAGGCATTTGAGGCAGTGGGGCAAAAAGATTTCTTGTTCCCATCCAAATGGATTAAGATAGGAAAGAGATGGTGATAACTTGTCTGTGTTCTGGGAAGCACATGCCATACCCATGGTCCTTCAAGATACAGTTTTGATGAACCTTGAAAATGCCCTTGTTCAGTGGGAGATGGAGAAGTAGCCCTTGGCTTCACCTCCAAGTGCCTTTTGTTGCACGGGCCAAGAACAAGAACGCTTGAATTTTAATCTCTTGATGAAATGAAGTCCATCCATTTTACATTTGTGGTTTTAAATATGGAGTGATCTGAAGTGGCATTGCCTTGTTATTCATAAATGCTGTGCTGGACACTTACTTTGATTTCATTATAATACAGCTACCAGGAAAACAATTCCTGCTAGGTTTCCTCTCCCCAACTACTCTGGATCCCAGCAATTTTTTTTTCAGATAAAATGAAGACCAATATGGTTTTTTCCTACATCCATTTCAGTACGTTACATTTTAAAAAATAATTAATCATACCTTTGTAATTGTATACTTTTCTGTTAGAACAGGATATGTACAGTCACTGCTTAGCATGTCCAGTGAATTATAGCTTATTTGGGATCTATTTTAAATATAAAGATCATGAATAAAAAGCTAGTTAAATCCAAGTGAACAAAATTTAGTGTGTATGTTATCTAGCAAAATATATATATTTTTAAGTAATAAGAGGAAATGACTATTGAAACTGCCATCATCTTTTACAATAAATACTGTTTTCCTTGAAGGCTGTCATACAATAAAGTTAAGTATTTAAATTGAAATATCACTGTTAATTGATGGAGTCTTCTGATACTGCTTAAGAGTTTTGATTTTAAGGAAGAATCTGTGAGCATGAAATAAATAGATTTAAGAGGTAGATATACTGCTATTATTTCATAATTATATAGATATAAAAATACATGTATACATGGCATAATATAAAAAATATTTGTATAATGCATATGGTATCCTATATAATATAGAATGTATAACAAAATATATAACACAGTATAACGTTACATGTTTGGTAGATCATATAATTAACTATAAATTACCATCTAGTTAATATTATATAATAACAGTCTTGGAATATTTTGAGAGTGTTAGTAAAACTAAGCCATGACAAGAGCCTACCGTAGTAATAATTATATGCAGAGTCATCTGTGTTGCTTAATTATCAAGTAGAAAATACTAATGAAATGGTATCATTCATTAAAGGAGAAAGAAATGTACACTGACTGATTTTAGGAGTCCTTAGCATTTCAGAGTGCCAGGAGCTCTTGACTTCATACTAAACATCTATGCTGGCTGAAACGTAAATAGCTTTGAATATTTACCCCTTTGTGTTTTATAAAAGGAATAAATGGCCTAAAAGTAGTGAACTTCCCCAAGTCATTTCCTTACCAACTTTTTCTATGGGTTAGAAATATATGAGCTCCAAAGCCAGGTGCTCTCCTTATAAATAATTCTCTTCACTTTCAGAAATAATAGAGAGTAAACGTGCCAGAGTACTGGTATTCAAAGTAGCTACCACCTAACACTAAAACAATACTTTACTCCATTTTCACGTTGCTGTTTCCTGGGAAAGCAAAGTGCTTTTGTGTGTGACCCGTACCAAGACGCACCACATCATGGGCTCAAGGAAAGTCCTGATGCGAACGAGCTAAACAATTTCACTTCCCCCAGACCTGTTTGCTCCGAGTCATAGAACAGCTGACATGAGTTGAAAAATGAACACCTTAATGAGTTGATCGAGTTCAGTGTACCCAAAAGGCTGTGTGTGAGATGCAGTACCAGAAAGTTCGTCTGCATCTCAGCCCCGCGGAGCTTGCGATGTGGCTTGTCACAGAGTTTCTTTTAGCTTCTGTGATTGCTCGCTCCACATGCTGCCATTTACAGTACACGGTATACAGTAAATCTATTTTTTGTCAAGATGGGCTGGGTTTTCACAGCTCTGCACATGACATCCAGTCACTCTTCTTGGCTCTTAATGCTTAACATGGTGTAGTCTTGATTTTTGGCTGATTGCCTCCAATATGTTCAATTTTGGATGATTTTTAGTTAGGTTTGTGAAATGATGCCCTAGAAATGTGAAAAATGTATAGGTTTCCTTAAAGGGCTTGCAGGCATCAGTCTGTTTCTCTGGGCATCATTTTGGAGCTGTAATATTTTCTCAAGCATTTGTGACGTGCCCTCAGTGGGCATTGGAGAGCATTCAGGAGGCAGATAAAAGGAGGCTGAGGAAACATGAGCGGCTGTCTCTGGGGAGCGGAATTAGGAGTTTAGGTGGATAGACGCTCACTTTTCATGATGCAGTTTATCTGTTTGCACCATTTTTCTTTTAACCTAGTAAGTGTCTCATTTTGACAATTAAAAAGTTTAATTAAGAGAAAGGAATAAATATTTCCAGTGCTATTGTCATTGTTAAACTCACCTTCTGCCTGTCTCTCATGTTTGTATAGCACTAAGTTCTATAAACACAAATCCCAGTGAATTATACTGTCTCTTCCTGGGCTTTAACTGGCCAATCTCATTTCTCAACAGTTTTGCTATTTCCACATGGACATTGTGTTTTTAGTTCCCACCTCCCATCCCCATGGTTTCCTTCAACTGCAGGACTACTTCTTTCTGATATGTCAAATGTGTTATCTTTGCATTATTGATGCAGTTTGGGGTTATCTGAATTGCCCAGGATAATGTTGCAGGAAGCATTCTTGACCAAATGCCTTCTAGAACTTACTTGACAGAAGCTTAGGTCAGTTGGTTATGAATCTGCATTATCGAGGCTACCATGTCACTAAATAAAGTAACCAGTAGCTTAGTCAAAGATGAAATATGAGTGGGAACCCCAAGTGATTTATAGAAAATTTTATGTTTTAATGTTTTTTTAATATTGAAAACTATCACATATAAAAACTGTCTGCAAGAAACCAGAGAATAAGCATGAAATTCAGTATTTAATACTGGATCTCTTTTCTCCACCATGTTTCCATTTTTATTTGATTTGTATTTGAATATTGGTGAGGAAAGTGTGCATACAAATGCAGTTTCTCTTTTCCTTTTCCTGAGTCATATGATGTTAACAGATAAATATATAGATCCAAGTAATAAGAAGAGGATGCTGATACATGTGGCAAAAGTTATATAAATTATGTACCCTAAGTTGACTATTTTGAATGGACCTAAATAAAGTAAATCCTCTAATTAAAAAAATAGATGGCTAATCATATTTCAATTTGAGGGGAGTTCTATGCCTAACCAGTTTACCATAGAAGGTGAAATGGAGTGGGCAGAGAAAGGGAAGGGACTCTGGGTTCCAGCCTTAACTGCCTTGGGGAATCTGCTAATCTCTTCACCTAAGTGATTAAGGGGTTGGACTGGGTGATATTTCATGTTCTTTCTAATTCTAAATTCTACAAGAAAATCAGCCTTCCACAGCTGGAGGCTCTCTGCCTCTCACTACACAGTGCCTAACACAGTGGCACTTAATAAATGTGCATCAGAAGAGTAAACGAAGGACAAGGTAACGAGAGAATGAACCTCAACTACACTGTAAATAATAGATCCACAAGGTTATGAATGCCCCACTAAGAAGATTAGACAAAATCCCACCGTGACAAACTCTTAGGCACAGTTGTATTGTCAGCATGTGCAAACACACACACACACACACACACACACACACACGCACCCTTTGTGAGGATTCATCAAGGCCTTTACCCTCAATGAAAATCTATAGGATGTGTGCTACAGACAGAAGTACAAACTGACTTGGAGATTTCTTTAAAACCGGTTGAACTCATAAAATTGTTTAGACCAATATATTTGTCAATCACTCAGTAACTGAAAAGTAGGAACTGTGGTTGTGAAGAGTTATATATGCAGCCATTCAATTAACCAAGTTCCCTGCGTCTGAGAAAAACTGAGATCCAGACAAGTTTCACAGATCCTTCTCGGATCATCTGAATAGTTAATCTAGACTTTTAAATTGCAGAACTATGCTAGTAATTACAGCAATAAGCATTTTATTTGCATTTACCAAATATGTGCCAGGCATGATAGTAAGTGTTCTACATACATTTGCACTTAAGAGGTAGACACGGTGATTTAGGTCCACTTTACAGATGAGTGAACAGAGGCTTCACACTTACTCATTCAACAGATCTTTATTGAATGACTGCTATGTTACAGGATGTGTGCTGGGTGCTGAATTCATGGTGATGAATTAAACTGTCTGAGAGAGATCTTGGTCAGGCCTGCCCTGTTCAGTCCCTCCTGGGCCAAGTCATGAAGAAGATAAATCAGTGCACAGGAACCTGAACCGGTCAGTCCTGGGTCATTGCAGTGCATCTGTGCATGCATGAAGGATAGTGGTTATTAGTTTACTTGTGAATAATGTAATGCAGAATAAAATTATACCTGAAATATGACGGTTAGATTCAAACATATGAGGTTAGATGCAAATACAAGGGGTGATTTTGACAGTGTTCCAGCATGACGTGGCAAGGAATACAGGAGTGTTGATTAGTGTCTTTGCACAATATGATGGTGGTGTCACCTCATTTAGCTTAACCACTACAACCCCTAGATTGTCTCATGAAGGAACTCAGAGAGATCCGAGAATCACACTCATCCAACTTGATGTTACCTCCTGTCCTTGTTTTTTTTCCAAGCCTGATGCAATGAAGTGTAATTTGCACCAAATCTACGTGTCTGAGTGTTCTTCTCAATTCTCAAATCCAAGTTCCTGTTGAGCCAACCCATTCCCTGATCTCAGAGAGCTTACAGTCTTTTAGGGAAGATAGATGGTTAAAAACAGTTAACAAAACCAAAACCCTACAAAAGGCAAAACTAGTGACAGAAAGCAGAGGATAGGAAATAACTGTAAATGGGCACAAAGAAATCATCTGGAGTGATGGAAATGTTCTATATCCTGATGGTCGTGGTGGTCGTGAGACCCAATACATTTGTCAAAATGTATGAAGATGTACACTTAAAATTGTTGAATTTTATTGTAAAGAAGTTATATTCCAGTAAAGCTGGCAAAACATTACCACAAACTTTGTAATTTTAATATTATTTTAAATAAAAAATATTTCAGACTCATAATTTGTTACAATTTATATATACCTGTATGTCTATCTATATACATACAGATATACATGTATACAGTGTTAAACAAATATATATGACAAATAAAAATATGAGTATGTACATATACATGCATGTACATATTTTAAGACATTTCTAATTTGTTTTAAATTATATATAATTGTATGTACATATGTACATACATATGTATGTATATGTACATATGTATATCATTTTTTTTAAGTGAAATGTAAAACTAGAATTTTGGAGGTCTTGAAGAAAGTCCTCCCTCAGATTTAATGTGAGAAATAAATCCAAAGTGTATTATTCTTAAGAATAGTCAAAAATTCCTTACACTTTTTTTTCACTGAGTACTAAAATCATTTAGAGCAAGTTTACTAGACTGACATCTAAAACTGATGAGAGTCCAGCTGTCATAGTATATTACTTATTAAATTATTTACATATAGTTAAGGAAAAAGCAAAAAAACAAATCAGACCATAATTATAAATTTTGATAAATACTTTGAAAGAGAAATATCAGAGTGCTAGGAAAAGTCAGGCAAAAGGAACTGATGATTTATTTTTTAAAAATAGCAAATTATTTTCAGTACTAATATCTACTGACTTAGTAAAAATAAGTTCTAAAAAGGAAAAAAAATAAAGTTATAAAGCAAGGGTTTAGAAGTAAACTAGTTTTCCTGTGTAAACTTCAGAAGGCTTGAGTGTTCTTAACTTGCTTATAGTTGACTTCCCATAAAGATGCTGCTCAGAATGGTGTTTTTTTTTTTTTTTTTTTTGATAAGTTTCCTTTTTACTACATCTCTTTAACTGGTTATCTCCAGACCAGGGACAAACGGACCACTAAGGCTAATACTCATAATTGCACATATTTTTTGCTAGTATCTTTGTTTCTTTTTATAAAAGCAATCATGTCAGGTATTAAATTATGTTAAAAGAGTTTCCACATTTAACATAATGTGCTAATAACTATCACACACTTGCCTGAAAAGATGGTAAGGATATGAAGACTCTGGCCTCATTAGACAGAGACTATTACTGAGGAGGAGACAAGTGCCAATGTCTCATTAAAGGGTTACATACTGTGAAACAGAACAAGGTAATACTGTGTGATTTTTATATAGAAAAACACTATAGGGTAAAAACATTGACATGTTCAGTTAAAAATAATCCTTCAAAAGGCCAAAGTTAACAGTTAAAACCATTTTTTTATCTAGAAATTGGCAAAAGGTTTATCTAAAATGTTTATATTTTTGCCACTCCATAAATCAAAATTAGTTTTCCATTAAAAAAATTGGATCAGAGATGATGATCTTCTTGCCAATTTTTAGCTAAATGCAAATGGAAACATCTGAGATTTTAAACTGAAAACTGAAGTTTATAGATATATGGTAAAACTACTGCCTGTGAGTGTTACATTGTGAGATCTAAGTAGCGTATGAGGTTATGAATTAACAATAATTTCAGATACATTAATTTCTTTATGCTAAACTTATAAACACAAAAGTAAAGCCCTAGATTTGTTATTAATGTGTTTATTATATTATTTATGCCCTTTAATCTTGATGGAATGATAGTGTAACTTCTACCTATTCTTCAAGTTTCAACTCAAAACTTTTTCCAGACTCCCAAAACAAGGCCAGGTGCTGGTTATCTGCTCTTCATAGCACCATGTGTCTTCCCTTTGTAGGTCTTGAATTTTTACCTGCCCTTTTGTTACCATTTGGTGAACAAGCCTGTAAGCTACACAAGAGATCACGTGTGATTTTTACTCATCATTTCATCCCTAGCCCCTAATACAGCGCCCAGTGCCTAGTGGACATTTAACAAACATTTATTAAATGAATTAAATCTGATTGCCACAGAGTGATTTCTATGACTTTTTTTTTCAAAATATGACCATTGATTTATTAATCACTCTATAAACATTAGGTTTTCTCTTCTGTATTTCCCTAGTGTTATCTGCTTTAAATGTCCCAAACCAGCAAATTGCACCTTGTGCCTCAGGCTACTGTTTTGTTTCTCCCTCCTCTGCTTTCCACACTCTTTCCCCAGCCTGTGAATGTGACCGTGGACAAGGAAGCGCTGAGGTATTAACCCTTCTGCCCCTATTACAGTGCACGGCGTTATTTCCACCTGGACTCCACTATCAGAATCCTCTCTCCTACCTCTAGCGAAGGTGCCAAAATTTCTGGAAGAGAAAATACAGCTCTTCCTCCCCAAAACAATTTTGAGATTTGGGAATTCTAATGACATGGCAGAGAATTATATAAAATGTTTTTGTTTTTCGAGAAACTCTGTACTTTTAAAATGAAGTAGCTTCAGATCACCCTGATCAAGATTTACTAAGGTCTATGCAAGCTGCAAATGACTTTCAGAATATAGATGATCTTCGGGCTCTAATGAATTGGTCCCAGAATTCTACTGACATCCTTTCAGTTAAAACCATTAAGTCAGAAGATGCAGTGTGTATTTACGCGACAGGGCGTAACCAGACTGCGGATGTATAAATATATAACCAGGTACTAGTATTTTGATGGTCAAATCATATTTGATGACGTGGAAAGTCAATAAAAATACAAGAGATTATTGGCAACAGTGTAACAACGGTTAGATTCTGCTCTTTTCCCCTGGGACAGAAACAGAACACAAACGTGGAAACCAAAATATAGCTTTACCTTGGGTCATAAAGACAAAGACAGCAATAGAAAAGATTCATTCTTGATGATCGATTTCATTTACCCCATGTGGTCCATTGTGGGAAAAGGAATGATTTTTACCAAAAGACAAACTTTGAACAAATGAGCTCATTTCCATCATGTTGACAAGTCTTAAGTCATGAGATATGCTGAAATACGCATCCCAAAGCTCCATTATAGAATCATTAAGCTGATTTCTTCATCAAAATATATATTTTTTTCTTTTTAAATTTTAAAGGAGAAGACAGGTGGTTAAAGACTAATGCATTTTAAAAGAACTGATGGGATCTAGCCAGCTCCCTCCTTGTCACACAACTCTTTGAATGATTAGGGGTACTGACTGCCAAATGTGTTTAAAAACTCATTTGAAATGAAGAAAAGACTCAGAAATAAACAAAAAGGGGAGGGAGGAAGGGGACATTTTAATTTTACATTTTTTTCTTGCTTTATTTTAAGAGGAGAAGTGAAACTGTTCTTTTATTAAAAAATGGCAAAATTGTATTGAGATAAGTTGAACACTTACATTTTAATTCTAAAATCTGAAGAAATTTTTAGCTGTCACTATTGACCCACAGATATGAAGTTAGCAGGAGAGTCAGTGGTGTGATTTTAACATTTTAGTATTATAAAACTGCTTTCTTACAGATTTCTACTTAGATGTCTGCAAAAGCAATAGCCCTGTAATTAAAGTATGCAAATAAACTATGATAACACTGAAGTATCAAGCAAACAATACCTTTATATGCTTACATGTATAAATTACATGCATCAAATATGTCTGATTTGAAATGTAGAATATAAACATGCCAGTGTAAAGTTGCGTTTACATGTATATATATATAAAACACATAATATATATGTTATAGATGTGTGTGGAAACACATAGTTTAAAAGTCACATGTGTCTTTACCAGTATTTCTACTGTCTATTCAATAACTGTCCCTCCAGCCCAGAAGAAAAAGAACTATTTTCAAGACAAGCTAGAAAATATTTGAAAATGGATGAAATCCTGAGTTTTCCAACAAGGTAGAAGAAATGTTGATAGTATGTAAAGGGTATTTTAGAATGTACTTGAATATTTATTATTGCTGTAAGTGTAGGGAGACACATGCCCATGGGTTGGGGTCAAGAATGTTCTTAGTGCCCCAGTGCATAGGACCCATATCTGTCATGGTCCATTTGAACTGTGGCACTCCTTAAAAAATAAAGGACATGCTCTGTAATTACCAGTCTGCCTGGGCATGCACATAAAGAGAGCTGACAAATGATAAAGGAAATTGGAAAGGTTGAGAGGATGAAGTCAATAATAGATTTATCTCCAGACATTTAGCACTTGAAGTGCATCTGTTATACAATATGTAGACATATTTTACAGCAAATTTGGAGATACTGTGAGCCCACTGGGAAGGGACAATATCTAATTTTATATTCTATATAATCCTGAGCATAACTTTGGTGCTTAATCAGTAAGAGGAGGAGGTACCCCCCTGTGCTTACAAAAGGAGAAATGCATGAAAAGGATATGGGGACATAACCTGGGGCTCTGTATGCAGTAGCAGTGTGGAAGAATGGGGCAAAATAAGAGCAAAGCCAAATGCGAACTAAGAGAACTATATTTTATGTACAACATGAGAACATGGTAGTCTGAAGTTTTTTCAATCATTAAAAGGCAAAATTTCTATTTTTTGCCAAACTCAAAAAAAGTTATTGCAAGTTCTTATTCTAAAAGAGTATAAAAGTTCAGTAATAAATTGAAAACAGTTTTTAACTAGCTTTCATTGTAAGGCATTTAGGAAACAATTTCATGCCTGCTTGAACATTATTTTCCCCCAAAGAATTTGTCTTGTTCTTTCAAAAAATTTATTTTACTTCATGAATTCTGTAAATACTATTAATCATAGATATTGTAAAGTATTGGCTTTTATATTTCTAGTATTTAAAACAATATAGCCTCATTTATAATATGAGTGGAAAAGAAACAAATTATGCCTATTTATTTATGTAAATGTGATATGTATGTATAATTGAGAAATTTCTATTTTACTATTCATGTTTTTCTCTTCACCTGTCTATTTTCTTTCCTCTGCCATGCATGTATGGAAAAACACACGTCTTAAGGCTTTAATTTTGCTTAATTTTGTGTAAATTTGTCCAGTGTAGTTAAAAATCATGAGAAAAGATAATATTTTAAATAGTATTTTAAAATATTCTTGCATCATGGCTTACTGCCTAAGAAAGGAAGAAATACGCTTTGACCCTGTTGTTACTTCTTCTATAGTACATGATGCTAAATCAGTCGATTTGGCTAAAATATGTTTACCCAAAGGAATTACTTATGGCCTTTTAACTGAAACCGGCAGTTGGCTTTTGCCCTGCCATCTCCACACACACTTAATTTTGTAGCCACTGTGTGAATTTCTAAAGTCTCTGTTTTAGATTTCAATTAAGATGAATTATGTCCCTTAGTTGTTGGAGAAGGTTATTTGACCAGTATGAAGAGGGCTTGGCACCCAGATCCTTGCTGTGGGAGGGTTTTCTGCTGTTACTGAGAAGCCAATTGCTTAGCAGTAAGTGGTGTGAAACCATTCTTTCCCCAAACCATAGTACTCTGTTCTGTCTTGAGAGTTCATAGGTATACCTTTTTTTAAGGCATTTCACATCAGAATGATCTGTCTTAGATGGAGAGTAACTCCAAGATGGAATGTGGCTAGACATAGCTTATAGTCTTGTCACTTACCTTACTGACTGTAGCTCACATATATTAAAAGTTTCTGGTAAGAGACATGACAAACTTCTCACAGTCTGATGCATCGATTTAAACAGATTTACCAAACTTGTGATTACGTATTTTTAGTGCTTTCTTACAGTTATATCAATTCATTTGCTTCCCCCCCACTTCCTTCTTTTGAAAAATCAAATATACAGACACTGGTCATGGCATAAATAACAAAGAAGAAGCTTAGGAACAATTTTAACATTTAAGATTTCCACTCTTAAAAAGCTGAAATTTTTTCTGATTTTAATATTTAAAGTAGGTATCATGATCTAGATCTTGGTTAAAATACATAGTTTCTTTTAAGAGAATTTTTTTAAAAAAGGAAAACCAGCTTCTGGCATTATCTCAGCAGAGCTTAAGCTAACATCCAGGAAAAAATACAGAAAACAGGAAGAGTTGTTGATTCTTTTTTCTGAAGACACACTGTAGCATCCCCTTTGGAACTTTTATGCTGATAAAATCCAGTTACATTACTGGACAGTTGCCTGAAAGAGGAGATGTACAACAGTGTCTTAAAGGAACCGTTTTCTAATCAACTCAAGGTCATTCTCTCTTACATTAAGAAGGGATTCAGGACAACAGTTCTACCATAGCTTAACTGTATTTTATTTCAGCTTTGAATCGTTATGTGGATCAGAGCATCCTTAGAACTCACAACGCAAACTCTGACTACACTCTTGATTAGTTCCTTCCAATCAAGTAAAATAATTCCTAAAAATCCTCAGTAAATCAATCTTTGAAAATAGTGAGGAAAACATAATATACAGTTAAATGTACTATTAAGAAAATACAATAACCAACGGGACCCTCTTATAAGTCTTTTAAAACAGATAGACGTTTAACCTTGCTTTTTAAGAAATGTACATGATTTAAGAGACTAAACATCAAGAACAGAGTAGTGAATTAAAGAAGATATAACATTCAATTGTGTACTGGATACCAGCTATATTTTGCAGCTGTATAGTATTATTTTTAAATAAAATATGAGGGAAAAGAGCCAAATACAACTTTCTGAAAGAAATAAAGAGAGAACAGAATACAAGTTCAATAAGCTGAGATTTTAGTGTGTTTGACATAAAATGAAAATGCACAACTGTGATTTGGAGAACAGTTAGGCAAGATTATTATGTGCTCCTGGATATTCAGAAAACTGTGTCCAGATCCATTTTATGTTATAGTTCCCCGAAGTCCTGTGTGTGCCTTCTTATGTGAACATGAAGAATTCTGAACTAGACACTGTGGATGCACCAAGAGAGAATGCATTTGGAATTCTTTTATAAACAAAATTTCAGTAAGAAAAAGCAGCAATGTGAATTTTTGTTTTGAAATTTTGCAAGTAGATAAGGAAGAATGAGCCAAAATAGTCATTTCCAGCCTTTTTCATTGATCAGTTTATGGTTTCAAATAAAAATACTCCTTTAGAGTTTTAAAATGAGAAAAATATGTATATAAGAGTATATATATATATATTTCTTTTCTGCCTGTTTCCAATATTAGATATTACAAAATTGTTTGAAACACTGCTTCTTCTAGGAATGGATTCTACTCCTTTCATGAGTAAATATGGATTTACAGGAATTTTCTCTGACCTTTATAAAATGTTATAGCAGATTATATTACAGTGTTTTATTCTTCTATATACAATATGAAGGTCACTTATGTTGTATAATGAGTGAGGGCTCTATTTTACTAATGTTTTCCATATCACATTTCCAAACGGATCTCCAGCTTTATCCTTATGGTCTGGAAGTCGTTGGGTGGACCAATTTATTGTCTAGGGTTAAATGAAAACAATTCTAAGAAAAAGCTGCAGCTGAGGAAAACGAGGATTAAAAGAACAATTTAATTTTAACATTAAAAAAATCAGGTATTTGGTTTCCTTTCCCTTTCTTTAATGTATATTTGACTGTGTGAACTTTTCGTAATTGTTTTCCAATTTGATTATCAAAAAAGCTCATGCCTTTGCTATTTTGGGTATGCTAAAGTATTCTGTAGTGCCTTTTTCTGGGTTCACACTCTTTTTCTTGCTTCTAATAAATCCCTAACCAGCACTTTTTCTTTCCACTCAGTGTATTTTCTTCATTCTTTCTGGTTGCTGTTTTTGATCCCTCTTCCCTCATTTAGAAGCTTTCTTTGATACTTCAGACTCTAGATAAGTCAAAGAGGACCTCCATGGCTGCATGGTCCATTCAAGACCAGACATGCTAAGTGATATGGCTGTATTTCTTAGCAGATATTACTCTGTTTTTTCACATACTTCATTGTATCACCTGCCCCAAAAAAAACCGAAATAGGGATTTCTTTTCGAAAAGAATAATAAATTTACACATGCTGAAAATTAAATTTCATAAGAGGAGCTTTTTATTGATGGTGTGGTAAGTCATTACAGTGCAGATCCTTCACTGGTTCAATGAGAAAAGAATGAATCTTTTCCCAATACAGCAACCTCCTTGTGGGTGGGATTAGGAAGTCGGGTATCCTTTGGAACACACGGGGAAAGTACATGTTGCAAAATTCTTTGAGGCTTTTGACTTTAGTGCCCCAAATTTGTCAGAAATCAGAAAATTTTCTTCTATTTTCCAAGGATGAATCAAGGATGACAAAAGCATGAAGTCATACTCTGAGGGGGCATCAACCTTAGTAAATCATTCATATGCACACATACAAGGGTATTTAAACATATATATCACACGATGTAGAATTTTCACAGGAAAAAGAGGAGGCTTGGGCAATTTGGAAAGCTGCCATAGAAAAAAAATCTGGCCTTGGGTGTCTAAGGCAGTTGCCACCAGAGGGCGATTATTGTAACAAAGCTTCAGTCTACGCAATTGCTTTTTTTTTTTTGTCCTAGTTGTCCAGTTAACAAAAATGTAACATACTCACAATGGAACCTTAAACTTTATGTAGGATAACTCTGAGAGTTCATTTTCGATTTCAAAAAGGAAGTAATCATTGTTGATAGTGAATAAAGAAGGAAAGTGAAATTTCTCGATGGAAGATTTGCTAATAGATTTTTATACGACAAATTGAAAGAAGAAAGTTGTGCCTTATTAGATGATTGAAACTCCAATGTACCTCACCCCAAAGAGATATTCATTTACTCTGTTTTACGCCTTTGTTTTCCTTAGGAGTGACAGAGTAAGTTGATGCATATTGCCAGGGGGTTTTGAAGCCATTAATTTTTAAAGGACTTTTTTCTTCTTGCCAAGAGGCATCTTCGTGAGATATTTTGGATTTGGCCCTAAACATCCTTTATAGTTTTGTATACATTTTATCTTGGTCTGAACGTCAGACTATATAAGTATAGAGTGATGCATTTAATGGCATGAAATGTAACATAATGCAAGCTTTAATACCTGGAATACAGTAAACCAGTAGCTCTGAGTTATATTACCCGTCGTAAACTTCTTTAACCTGTGGCTCATTTTCAAAATAATAAACGTAACTATTCCATAAAAATATCTCAACACAGAAGAGCCAGAAAAGTGAAGGACATGAACAGATGGTACATCAATCTTCTGCATTTATACAATTTGTTTTTTAATGCAAATAGTGTGGGTTGCCTGCTCATGCCTTGGATATTTGTTCCAAAGATGAGCACATTTTCTTATCTTTCTGGATCAATGTGACATTTGCAGTTATCATAAAGTGGGAGCCCATTTAATGATGTTAATGCTTCCTTAATGTAAAAATAAAATCACCTTCTTTATAAAAACGAACAGATTAAAAGTCCCAAAGAGACCATTGAAATCTGTGACATTTGCAGTTACTGGTAACTAGATTGCTTGATTATACACAGGTTAAAAAAAAAAAAATCTTAAAAGCATTGTTTATGATCGTTAATCAGGACATTAAATGTGAATTCTAGATTCCCTTATGAGCAAGAGAGTAAATAAGAAACTATTTGGATAAAGAAACCAGCAAGTTAGGCTTTTTCGGAAGAGTTACCACAGTTAAATGTTAAATAAGCCTCTCTAAATTTTAAGAGAGCTTGCACATTTGTACTCTTTGTGGATCCTTAAAAATAAACGATAGTATTTCTGAGATGTAATGCTTTTCTAAAACAGAAAACACTTAAAAATAGTAAAGCGATTTAGGTAGTAATAGTAAAACATTGTAGGTGTGGTATTGATTTTTTTTAATCTTAATTCACAGAACGATACCAGTATATAGCCACCCCCCTCCTCCATATATTTCAAGCTTCATGGAGAAAAGCCATTTATAGAAGTGAAGAGTGATGTTTCTAAGTCTTATTCAGTTCCATCAGTAGAACCCCCTTGGCTACCTCATGGGGAGCCTGCTTTGGGAATTCGTTTCTTTTTCCTGTGTATTGTTGTGTCTGTTTTCGATGTTTCATACACATGCCCAGAGGCCGTCTGGCAGCCTATACACTTTTTAAAGCCAATTTGAAAAAGCAAATCATTTTCCTTCCTGCTAAGACAGCTGGCTGTTGCATACAGCGTTTTCCACTAGAAATGAGTTATGGTCACTAACTAATTCCAGAAGGTCCAAAGACTTGGCATTTGATGAGAGCAAATTTTGATCACTATCGAATTGGCATCAACTCCAATAATGGGCTAACCTATGAAATGCAGAGCACAGGAGTGTCCTGTAAGTAACCTCAGCCACTCTGTGTAGCTTCCTAAAAAGCTTATGGAGATAAAACAACGACAACCCCACCTCAGGGATGTTCTCTAAAACAAGTGGAGGTAAGTCCTGAGTGTTTGCAACTTTTATAGATCTCATTTCATGTGGAATCAACTCGCTTCCCTGGTGGGTGGGGCCGTGTTGACAGAGGCTATCTATATATTTGAAATAGATCACACACCCAGTTCAATAAATAGAGCAGATGGAGTGAGACAAAGTTAAATCTGAGAAACAGGACCTTTATTGCAGCAATGAAATATTTTTCAGACTCAGGTCTATGTGCCCAGGATTTAAATGAAATCATGGTGTCTTGAAATAATTGAATCATATTTTGAAAAGAAAATAAACATGCTAGCTGGGACTTCAGTCTCTCAGGAAGGCTGTTCATCCATTCACTAATTCAATCACCTATTTACCAACAAATATTTAACACCCGTTTTGCAAGCCAGGTACACACACAATGACAGGCATTAAGGATGCAGCAATAAATAAGATGGACACACGTTCTATCTTTCCAGAACTTGTAGTCCATCAGGGAAGAAATATGAGGCCAGTAATTATAATAAATGATAATAAAGATAGTGGTAGAGGATATATAGGGTATTTATGGAGGCATAGAGTATGGGGATGTAATCTAACCTAGAAGTCATGGATGAAAGGAAAGAAAAGAGTGTTCTAGAAGAGGAAGTGGTAAGGCTAAAGGCTTGGTGTAAATGGTGGTATATTGGAGGAACTAAAACGTGACAATCACAGCAGAAGGGATGGAAAACTAATCACCTAGATTGGCTGAAAAGATCTGGGAAAGACCATATAATTCTTGGCATGTCAAAACAGAAGTTTAGTTGGTACTTCTTTACTTTCTGTAGGTAAAGAGTGTTTCAGAATTTCAGACATTGCTACAGAACTGGTTAAAGCCATATTTGTCTTCACATACTCATAAACCCTTTCACAGTTCCAACCTAGTGACTGGCAAATAGTAGCTGTTCAATAAACTGTTGTGAAATAGAATCCAGAGGATGTATTTGTATTATGACTGATTTACCAAGTTACCACAAACTGAGTGGCTCAAAACAACAGAAATTTATTCTCTCACCATTCTGGTCGTTATAAGCCTGAAATCAGTCCAACTCAAGATGTTGGTAGAGCTATACCCATTCAGAGCTTCTAGGGGAGAATTCAGTCCTTGTTTCTTCCAGCTTCTGGTGCCTCCTGGCATTCCTTGGTTTGTGGTTGCCTCACTCTATTCTCTGTCTCTCTCTTCACATTGCCATCTCCTTTGTGTGTATCTGTCTAATCTCCCCCTGCTTCTCTCTCTCTCTTTTTTTTTATTATCTAAACTTTATTTTTAATTAAAAAAAATTTTTTATTGGCGTATAATTGCTTTACAATGTTTTGTTAGTTTCTGCTGTATAGTGAAGTGAGTCAGCTATATGTATACATATATCGCCCCCTCTAGGACTTCTCCCGCTCCATCCCACCCATCTAGGTCGTCACAGAGCACCGAGCTGAGCTTCCTCTGCTTTACAGCATGTTCCCACTAGCTATCTGTTTTACACATGGTAGTGTATATATGTTATTCCTAATCTCCCAATTCGTCCCACCCTCTCCTTCCCACCCTGTGTCCACATGCCTGTTCTCTACGTCCGCGTCTCTATTCCTGCCCTGCAAATAGGTTCATCTGTACCATTTTTTTTTAATAAGAACAATTGTGATAGCATTTAGGGTCCACCCTGATTATCCAGGATAACCTTCCATCTCAAGGTTCTTAACTATCACATCTGCAAAGACTGACATATATGGTAACAGTTGAAGGTTCCAGGGATTAGGATCTGATATCTTTAAAGAAGGGGTATGTTTCAGTCTACCCCAGTACTTATTCACATTTCTCATATTTAGGACTTCAGTGTTGAGAAAAAGGGTGGATAGTCCTACATTCAACTATTCTAGGATTTAAGTCAAATGCCAGTGTGGAAAGAACCATGCACCCTTGGTCTGGATATGACTATAGAACTCTGGCCCTTCTGTGCTGTAAGGGCCATGTGGGCATGAGAAAGGTCTCTAAGAACAAGTGATCACAAAGATGCTTTGAGTAATTTAGGGATTACTTGTAGAGGTTAAGTGGATTATAAGAAATATGAGGGCAAGGCCAATGTCATTTTGTGGTTTCCATATGAATTAAGTCTGAAGGAGTCTTCTCTGTGATCACCGGCAGGTCCTTTCACAGTTCTACTGAGATGAGTTAAAACTTCCAAAGTAGGATCTTCATTTAACTTGAACTATACACCCAATGCTGGGAGTTTTGTTATTATTATTATTAAAAAAAAAAAACTATCCAAGATAAATTCTGTCTATATGCCAGATGATTTCTTAGGTTCCAGTTCACAATTCTAGATTTCTTAGAAGAAGTTCCACTCTAGAAATAAACTAAAATAAGTTTTATGTATTCTTTGGCATAGCATTATATTATCCAAATTACATCAGTATCCTTGGGGTCAGTCCTAGCCCAGAACATAGTAGAAGGGAAATTCAGAAATGTGTTGGGCACTTTACATGTGCCGTAATACTCAGTTCTCACAGCAACTCAGTGAAATAATATTATCCCCGTTTGACAAATAATAAATCATGGCTCAAAAGTACAATATATTTATGAAGTCATACAGCTAATTTGGAGTGGATCTGTGATTAGGATTCAAATCAGCCTGACCCCCACGCTGATGATTATTTCATCATACCAATCTTACTGCTCAGAAGCAGGACTGGTGGTTAAATGTCCTTGGATCCAGTTTGGGGTTTTGCCATTATGCCATGCATGACAATCAATGCTCAAAGGAGGCCATTTCAAGATAAATAGGAGAACATGTCATCTTACCACTACATTTAAGGAGTCCATTGCCTTAAGACAGAGTATAGTTCAAAAAAATAATTTTGAGTAAAGTGTAGCTAAACTAGTGGGTCACAGGGTCATAAACATCAAGAAAATGATCTCATGGAGTCTTGCTCACTTTTGAGGCTGCTGTCATGAAGGACGGCCACCACCTTATTCCAAATATCCTTGGGGACATTGATAAAGACAACTATCTTTCTGATGAGATGACAACTACCCTTCTCTTGTTTCAGATGAGAGATGAAAAATTTGAACTATTTTTGTTTCTTCTAAGTTTAATGATATGACTTACTAATATTAGCAGAGCTCTGAGAACATATTTTCCTGATTTATATGGCTTTTACATGAGTCAGAAGCACAGCTACATATAGCAAATTTTCTTATTAAGTCATGGTAGAGTAAGCGTTCTGGGTATGCCAACGACATGGCTACTGCCTTCTCTTCAATAGTCTTTGGCATCCTAAGGATGTCACACGGTTTCTTCCTACAGCGAAGGACAGATTCATGCTGTTACTTTTTTTTTTGAGAAATCTTGGTTGAAAGCACCAACAGTGATACAACTTGGTTCATTTTGTCATTTTTTACTCCCTTGAATTACTACATAAATATTAATAGCTAAACACATTGCAAACAGGTGGAGCTCATTCTGTCTCTGGAGCGCTGCCACCGTTATGTGATATCTCAGATGGGTGACGAGATTTTCCATGTGGGGAGGGCGGTCTGTCATTCCATGCCAACCCCATTGGACACACCCTTGGCTTGGAGTTCTTTATTTCCTGTGATATCTCTATGACAGCCTTCTTGGTCTTTTAACAGTTCATTCAGTAGAGTGGGAAGGAGTAACACACTCCATTTAAAATCCACATTCACTCCACTGTATATCTGGTTACTTTTTTTCAAAGAGTGGCTGTTACTGATAAGAACATGGAAGAGAGCCCCCAATATTTAAAGGTACACATCAGCTATGCATGAAATATTTTTGCCACACATCTACATTTGTGTATGCTTGATGAACTTTTCAAATGAAGCGAGCCACAGATTTATTATGGTAGATAATATTATGATAAAGTCCCCCTTTTATCCCCTGATTTGCAGATACAAAGCTTAACCTATATATTTCTGCAAAGTAAAAATGTATTATTACAGTCATCAATACGTAAGTGGCATGACTGTTTTCAAAGGCCTTAGCTATGTAGGCATATTTGTCTACCTTTTTATGCTGAATTGTTTTCTTTATGTATGTTTACCTTCCATGTACAGACATATTTCAAAATAAAATTCAGAAATCAGGGTGGACATAATGCTAGCCATAGTGACTAGAATATTCTTCCTCTGTCAGTTAAATAATTCACCTAAATAGACTTGTTTTCAATAGGAAGCAAGCACATTCAGAATTGTCCTGGAATATGTTGAATATATGTGATTGTGTGTGATTCATCAGATTAGAAAATGTATGAGGCTCAGTGTACTTGAATTTCTCAACTGGTTTACAACAGACCCATTAACACATTTTGTTATAAACATTTAAAAAACTGATTTATAAGCCCAAATGGCCCATCTTCAAAACCTTATGCATTACAGAAGTTTCTGATTTACCCCGGCAGTTAGAAAAAATTAAATTCTATAATTTCATGGAAGAGGTTTGATTTGGTCAAAATCATGAAGCAAAATTGTATTTTTATTGTTATATCATTGGTTATTTATGATATGTTAATTTAAAGCAAAATATTGAGGTAAAATCACATCTTTTATTTTTTCTATGAGGTAGCAGCATTAAACCTATTTGACATGAATACTTTTAGTGCCCATATAAAAATCTGCAGTAAAAAAGATCAGCTTTCTGGTAGGGTTGAAACAGTCTAGTCAGTCTTGATGATCCTCCTCCTTCTCTACTTTTAGCTTAGATTCAGGCCCTTTCCTCATTTTTCCCTACCTAACATGCACTGTCTTGGGCACAGGCACTCTCTTCAAGGTGGTTAACATACATAATTTATTTTACCTAGGGACAGAGCCCATTACTTCCACCAGTTTGTACAGGAACCTGTGACAATCCACTATAGGGATACATATACTTAAATAACTCAAGCTACTAAGTGTGCAGAGAGATGGAAAATAAGTAATGGGAGGAGGGGGACATAACTTCCATTTTCATCAGCCTTCATGCATACAGACAGTTTTGATACAGAGAAGATGAGAAGCACCAATGCAACTCAGAGCTCACAACCTCAAGCACAGCCTTTTCCTCCAATTATTAGACAGGGGACTGTACCAGGGAACCCCAATTTCCCCCGCCCCATTTATTGATATCTCTTAAAAATTGAGATCTATATTTAAATTCAAAGACTTGGGTTGCAGTGATTATACATGAACTTAATATCTGAGAGATAACAGAGCTCAGAGAGGTACGACTTTATGAAATGCTTTACTTGATTGGAAAAAAATAAAAAGACCAATGGAGAAGAATTGGGCAGTGTTCTACTATAGTAATTTGAAATTCCACCTCAAGTCTTTCCTATTTATCTATTCAAATATGAAAAACAATATACATAACTAATAAGAATAAACTATTTAGCCTGCTTGAACCAACAATTATTTTTTTTGGAAACAAAGTTTTTAGATCAGTTTTTCTGTTGCTACTTACTTGCTTTCCCCTATTGCTTATGAGTTTGTAGGATATTGGAATGGTGTCCTATTTGTCTTTGACTCTTTAGTTTAGTACAAATCATAAAAATGAGATGGCAATTGACTATTTGCTGGATGTTGAATGATTAAATGTCTGCACTTATCACAGTATGATGTATGTGTGTGTATATAAGTATAGAAAGTGATATTTTAGACAATAAAATAAAATGCTCTTTTGAGAGTTTTTGAATTTCATTTTTCAAGTACTACATTTCTAATTAATAACATTAATAAAATGTTGAAGATTATTTCTACCATTAAAGGTTAAGGGGCCATGAATCAAGTGTAGTTGTTGACATTCTGTTAGGTACTGAGACTACACGGTTCTGGTAATGTTTTATATATTAACAATAAAGATTAAAGAAACGAGGAGGGAGGGCATAAAGAGGAAAAGTTTAGAAAGTCATATTATAATTTACCAAGATATGATTATTGGAAGCTCTTGTTTTTCTCCCTGCCTTCCATACCATCACCAAAAAAAAAAAAAAAAAAAGGATTTGGACATCTAGAAAACATCTAGGAAATGTCCTCATTGCGGCAACAAATATTTGTAATTTCTTCTATTGAAAAACCTATTTGAAGATAATAAAGTTCAACACAAAAGAGACGTTAAGCATTCAGTAGAGGAGTTTTGTAAAGAGATTTCATTTGTGGAATTTATGCAACACTGGCCAAATCTGCTTCATTGAATTTTATCAGCATTAATAAAGCATCAGAGATCTGTAAATACTCTGTCAGATATCCAGGTATTTTAATTTCCCTTAGTCTCATGAATACTGTTAAACCTGTCTGCTTCTAAACATAAGATGAACAAACTTACAGAACCATAATTTCTTATTTAATACATGCCTTGTAACCTCATGAGAACCTCTCTCAGAAGCGGTAGGTTTAACACGGTACTGGACCACTAGTCAGAGAGCCTGGGTTCCAGCCCTAATTCTACTGTTGGCTAGTTGATGACTCTCAATAAGTCGTCTTTGGGGCCTCAGTTTCCTCATATGTATTATGAAGAAGGTATTGGCTGTAGTAAGATGGACTTGGATTCAATTTCCAGGCCTGTCACTTACCACCATGTAACCTTGGGCAAGCTACATATCTTCTGATTGCTTCAGTCTCCCCAATTTTTGGAAAATATGTACATCATAGGGATATTTCAATAATTAATTGAGGTAACACGGATAAGGAGTTACCATAGCACCTCACACATAGTAAGTACTGCAATTATTATCCATAAAGGTTCATTTAATGACAACTCTTAAGAATTAAAGTTTTGTTTTCTTGAGTTGTGGTTATCTCATCATTTTGTTTTCCTCATAAGCTCAAAAAAGGTAAAGAAGTAAATATTATCCCTCACTTGTAGTAAGTGGTAGTATGTCCTTCTCTTCTACAGATTGATTTTGTTTTTACTGTGTACAAACCCCAAAAAGACTTTCTAAAAGAAAATAGAGCTCGGTCAGGGAAGTGTAAGGAGAACACTGAGTGAAGGGAAACCATGTTATAGAACAAATGACTGTTTGTCGGGTTGTCAGTATCTCAGACTGAACATGATGTTATCACCTAGTATTTACTACAGGAAGTTTCATGGAAGTCTTGAGACATATTCCCATGATGCTCAAGGGTAGGTTGTAACAGGTGAGCAGAAGCTACGTGACAACAGAATTTGGCTCTCTATAAACAAGAGCACCTTTAATGTCAGAGCTCACCCAGAAATGGAACGGACTATCTCAAGCATCAAATTACTCAGGGACACTGTAGTTCAGTGGTGAGAGATCTAAGACCTGATTCAAGCCTCACCAAAAAATTTGCTATTGAAGAAATTTTCGTTATATTTAAACCAAAAGTTGTTCTTCTATATTTTCTATTTCTTTACTTCAAGTTGTTCGCATCTATTTTCTAAATTAACCAGTTGATAGTTCTTTGTGCTGCCGTTGATGAGGTTCTAATTCCTGAATCTAATAAGCAAACCTTCATTCCTTATACATGTTACTGCTGGTTTTCAGTGGGTACTCAGTAAATGTTATAATCATGACCCTATCTCTTAAGCCTAAGACTTTGATATAATTGATTTTTTTTCTCTTGAAACTTTTTCTTTGGTTTCCACAAATCCGTTTGAGAAGTCCAGATTTAAAACATCTCACCCAAACATTTTTTGGCTGTTTTTAGGTTCTTTTGTGGGATTTTCTTTCCCTCAACCTTGAAATATGGGAGGACACAACACTTAACTCCTCTTTTCTCCTTGAGTAAACTCATCGCATTCAAACTAGAGCACTTAGAGATAATGAAACTCTAATAACCTAATTCTCCATCCCATGTAATATCTTAACTTTTGTCCTATGCATTTGGAATGGTACCAGCTATGTACTGTCCTTAGGAGAATTAAAAAAGCGGTCACTCGGGGGCTTCCCTGGTGGCGCAGTGGTTGAGAGTCCGCCTGCCGATGCAGGGGACGCGGGTTCGTGCCCCGGTCTGGGAGGGTCCCGCATGCCGCGGAGCGGCTGGGCCCGTGAGCCATGGCCGCTGGGCCTGCGCGTCCGGAGCCTGTGCTCTGCAAGGGGAGAGACCACAGCAGTGAGAGGCCCGCGTACAGCAAAAAAAAAAAAAAAAAAATTAAAAAAAAAAAAAAAGTGGTCACTCATATCATTTTCTGTAAGACTTATTTCCCTCTTAGAACTCAGGTTGAGAAAGTCATTTCTGCAAAACCTGGTCCAGGATGCCCAAGAGCTATGTTTCCAACATCTTACCAGCCATCAGCTGGACTGAACAGGGACACTGTCATTTTCCCTTCAAACCTTTCTCTTCATTTTCAAATGCAGTGGTACACAACTGTCCAATCCCTTGCTCCGGAAGTTCAGGAGGAAACTGAGGTCTCTCCTCTCTAAAACTTGGAGCGATTACCTACTAAATATGTCTCAAATCAGTTGCCTTCTTTTTTCCATCCCACTGGCTAGATTTAGCCTTTTATTACATTTTATTTGGACTATTATCAGAGGGAAGTAGCCCTATATTTTCTATTCTTCCTGAATGAAATCTCATCTACCTACCACCATCATCTTCAGTCTATCCTTCAACGCTGTCCAAATGATCTCTTCTGGACATAAATAAAATCTTTTTGTTCATTTGGCTCCATCTTGGCCCATCAGTTGGCATGGCACACAAGTTTTCTATCTTCTAGCGCAGGTTATCTTTTCCAATCCCCCAATACAATGTCTTCTCCTGTTGTGTTACTTGAAGTTCTTTGAATGCACAACACTTTTTTTTTTTAATCTTAGCTGTTATCTTTGCTATTACCTTTTCCTAATTACCATTCACCTCTTTATCTATCTGTGAACTTTACCCTTCCTTCATTATTCAAGTAAAATTCATCATTCTCATTAAAACTCTTCAATCCCCCAGTTGGTTAGTAGCTAGTAGAGTGTCTGGAACATAGCAAATACTTAATAAGTGTTAAACTTTAAATGTATTATTATATATACTGTTATTTTATTATTATGCTGTTGAAGGTGGGTTGCAGCCTCTGGATAACAGGTTGTACCAATAAAACTCTGAGTTCCTTCCAATCTAAGATCCTATGAGTCTATGATTTACCTTAAACTAAGTGTTTAGAAAACCTAAGACTAATCCCATTTCTTTTCTCCTTCAGTTTATATGACAACACTATATTAAGACATCAAAGATATTTGTCAATTGGTTAGGCTAGAATTCCTGGAATTAATATTGCAATCCTAACTCTAAGACTACAATGTCACATTGACATTTCAAAAAATACATCTTGTAGCTCATTGGCACTTCAACAGAATTCTTTATTCATGAAGTTTCTTCATTTATTTTGTACTCAGTATAAGGCATATTTTGTAGCACTTAAACATTAAATCACATTTCATTACTTCCCCCAAACTAGCCCTGAGACCTATTTTAAGTTTGAACAATTTCAGGTCACAAAAGTCTCACCTTACCTTATGGAGAAAGAAGCCCAGAAAAGAAAATCTCTATTTTTTTTTTTAATCAAAATGAGTCCTTAAATCTCTATCTCACCATGGTTCTCTGTGTTTCTACTTTCCTCTTTCCCTCTCCTTCTCTGCTGACATTAGCATAAAAATGTGCTACCCTAACTCAGCAGTCTGTTAACTGATAAGCTATCAAAAATTCATCTGTTATTTTTACAGCTTAAAGGCAGATGCCATTTCAAGAATTAGAGTTGAATGAGTAGGATTTGTTAGTGCTTTTTAGATTCATCATTGTAAACTTGAGGTATTTTAAAATGGAATGATTGGAGGCTTGAAATATTATCCCATGAGCAATCAAGCTTTAGGATTTTGCTAGCCTTAAATTTTCGTCTGCATAAAATAATTTCATATCATGTTGTATCATAAAGAATTTTGGTTGTTGTCTAGCATTTCTATCGAAAATCTTTCCTGCATTAAATTCAGACCAATGTAATTATCCAGGAAAACGCAGATCAGACCATCCCCTTCTATTCCAGCAGGGGCCCCCTTTGCCATAAGATGCTTCTCAAGGTCTCCAAATGTGTGCTTGGTAAACAATGATTTTCTCAGGTTGTATTTCTGAATTGCTTTGGGCACAATAAGGTGGCACTCAGGTTAGAAGGTGGGTCTGCTCCAGGTTGCAGGCCTTAAGACACCTGGGATTGTTCTGGAAGTTTGTATTAGAAATCAATTTGAGTAAAAGAATTATTTAAAAAACGAGGGGACTTGGTTTGCCAACATTTTTCACTGTTATGGACTGCTTTCTTATCACAGGGACTAGTTATTGACTTAAAGATCATCCATTCACACACACAAAAAAAGTCACCTATTTACAGAAAAGCGAAAGGAAAGTACAAGTGATGGAAAGGAAGATAAACTACTTAATAATACAAGATGTATGTATCATTATGCTCCAATATGTTTTCTATTGTGTAACTGTCCAATAGTGGCTTGACAGATTGAAATCTGAATATGGTTTAATTCATTGATAAACTATTTGAAATATATGATCTCACCAATTCTTAAATTCTAGCTATTTTTGTCATAATCAATGTGTAATTTTTCACAAATACCACCAATATCTTACAGAGAGTAAGCTGAACAAATGTATGTATATAATGGTTAGAAGATTATTTTTAAAGTAAACAATTATTTTTCATTACACACGTATTAAATAAGTACATGCTTGTTGTAAAACTTCAAAGAATACATAAACATATTGAGTAAAAATACGTTCTCTCCCTTTCCACATTTATCCTAAAACCAAATACTATCAATACATTAACATAAATCCTTTGAAGCTTTTTACCATAGAGTCATAGTGTCTATTTATCATCTGTCTACTTATCCCTGTAGACTTTTGGACTTTATAAATTTTTATTTCCTTTAACTTGGTTTTTAAGCAGTATCATCTCATATGCACACAAGACTCAGGAATTAGACTGCCTGGATTCAGAATCTTTAACCTTCCACAGTAGCTTGACAGCTCTGTGCTTCAGTTTCCTCATATTTAAAGTATGCATAATAATCGTACTCACTTTAAAGAATTTTTGTGGGGAATGTTGTTGTGGTTGTGAGCATGTGTGTGTATGTGTGTGTGTATTCCATTGTTCTGGATATTTCACATATCAACTATATATATATATGTATATATATATATATATACACACACACACACACACACACATATTCATGAAGTAAGAATTATTCCTAGCACACAGTAAGCATTAAATTAGTCATAGTGATAGTGTTAGTATTATTATTTTATACTTCAACACCCTCTTTTCACTTAATAATACATCTTCTGATCTTTCCAGATCACTCCATAAAGGTCTATTAGATTCATTTTAAACACTGCATAGTATTCTGGACTCTGGAAGTAATTTATTTAACTACTGTCTTTTGGATGGACCTTAAGTTTGCTTCCTTTTTTTTTTTTTGCAATTAGTATAATGTTGTAATGAGCATCCCTGTATGTGTGTGTATGAATTTATGTGACTGTACCTATAAATAAATTTTTAGAAATAGAATTGTTAGATCAAATGGTATCACAATTAATATTTCTTAACCCCCGCACAAATGTGCATTTCTCTCAATGGTGCAGTTGGGCATTCACCAGTAAATAAAATGGTATGACTTTTAAATTTGTAACCTGATAGGCAAAAAAAAAAAGGTCTTAAAAAAAATTTTTGCACTTCTCTGATTAAAGGTGAGGTTGAGCATCTTTTCATGGATCACGTGTATTTCTTTAAGTATTTGCTATTTCTTTAAACTGATGATTTTTATGATCGAACATATTATAGATATTAATCATTTGAATCATATATGTCAAATAATTTAGCCTATCCTTTTACCTGCTTTTTAAAATTTTGTGAATGTTGGGACTTCCCTGGTGGTCCAGTGGTTAAGACTCCGTGCTCCCAATGCAGGGGTGTGGGTTCAATCCCTGGTCAGGGAACTAAGATCCCACATGCTGTGTGACATGGCCAAAAAATAAATAAATAAACATTAAAAAAATTGGAGAATGTCTTTTTTATTATTATAAAATCTTTACCTTTCAATGTAGTAAAAAAGATAATATTATTTGTAATGGCTTCTTCATTTTGTGTTCTGTTTAATATATATTAATATTTTTCTAATTTTGGTAATTTTTAAATGTATGGCTCTTGAATTCATATGAAATTTATGTTTCTGTAAGAGAAAGTGTGAGGTTTATTTGTCTTACTTTCACCATATAAATAGCCATGTCCAATAGCAGTTATTAAATAGCCTATCTTTTCCCTAATTATTTAAAATAGCATCATATCACATACTAAATTCCCATATACAGTGAATATAATTCTTTGTTCTCTATTCCGTTCCATTAATATTTGTTTATTCTTGTATCAAACAGCATGTTTCTATTTCAAATAGCTTTACAATATGTTTTAATATCTCTTTGGGCATTACCATTATTACTATTTTTTTCAAAAAATTTTCAGCTATGTCCATGCATAGTCACTTCCAAATAACTTAATAATCAACTGGCCAAGTTCTGTAAAACTAGACTGGAATTTTAATTAGAGTTGCAATAAATTTATAGATTAATTTAGTTTAACTTTTAAAATCTCAGATTTATTTGAATTGTTTCATTCGGGAACATGTTATTTATTTTCACTTCCTCATATTACATAAAACTTAAGAATTATAAGATTCCTTTTAGTGAGGTGGATGGACTTAGAGTCTGTCATACAGAGTGAAGTAAGGCAGAAAGAGAAAAACAAATACCAGATGCTAACACATATATATGGAATCTAAAAAAAAAAAAGATCATGAAGAACCTAGGGGCAAGACGGGAATAAAGACACAGACCTACTAGAGAAAGGACTTGAGGACACGGGGAGGGGGAAGGGTAAGCTGGGACAAAGTGAGAGAGTGGAATGGACATATATACACTACCAAACGTAAAATAGATAGCTAGTGGGAAGCAGCCGCATAGCACAGGGAGATCAGCTCAGTGCTTTGTGACCACCTAGAGGGGTGGGATAGGGAGGGTGGGAGGGAGGGAGACGCAAGAGGGAAGAGATATGGGGACATATGTATATGTATAGCTGATTCACTTTGTTACAAAGCAGAAACTAACACACCATTGTAAAGCAATTATACTCCAATAAAAATGTTTTTTAAAAATAAATAAACATGACAAGTTTTCCCAAAAAAAAAAAGAATTATAAGATTCCACTTGTAACAATTACACACCAACAAATTGGATAACCTAGAAGAAATGAATAAATTCTTAGAAACATACAACCTACCAAAACTGAGTTATGAAGAAATCAAAAATATGAACAAACATAAAACTAGTAAGGAGATTAATTTGGCAAACACCTCCCAACAACAACAAAACTCCCAGGCTTCATAGAGAATTCTACCAAACATTTAATGAAGAATTAACACCAAAACCCTTCCAAGAGATTGAAGAAGAGGAAACACTTGCAAGCTCATTTTATGAGGCCATTAATAACCTATACCAAAGTCAAGCAAAGACACCACAAGAAAAGAAAATTACAGACCAGTATCCCTGATACACATGGATGCAAAAGTCCTTCACAAAATACTAACAAAATTCAACATCACATTGAAAGGATCATACACTATCACCAAGGGGACTTATCACTGAGATGCAGGTATAGTTCAACACAAGAAAATTAATCAATGCAATACACCACATTCACAGCTCTGTACACTGAAAACTATAAAACATTCATGAAAAATATTGAAGAAGACCCAAATAAATGGAAAGATATTCTGTGTTCATGGATTGGAAGAATTAATATTGTTGAAATATCCATACTTTCTAAAGGGATATACACATTAAATACAATCCCTGTCAGAATCCCAATGATATTTTTCATAGAAATAGAAAAAAAAATTCCTAAAATTCAAATGGAACCACACACACACAAAAGCCTTGATGCTAAAGTAATCTTGAGAAAGAAGAAAAGGGTTGAAGGAATCACACTTCCTGGTTTCAAATTATAAAACAAAGTTAGAGTAATCATAACAGTATGGTACTGGCATAAAAACATACACCAATGGAACAGAATAGAGAGCCCAGAAATGAACTAATGCATATATGTTGAATTAATTTATGACAAAGTGGCCAAGAATATACAATAGGGAAAGACTAGTTTCTTCATTAAAGGACATTGGGAAAACTGAATCTCCTCATGCAAAACAATAAAACTGAACCCTTTTAGCATACACAAAAATCAACTCAAAATGAATTAAAGATTTAAATGTAAGACCTGAGAATATAAAAGTCCTAGAAGAAAACAGGAGAAAAGCTCCTTGACATTGACCTTGGCAATGAATTTTTTTGGCTATGATACTGAAGGCTCAGGCAGCAAAAGCAAAAATAAACAAGAAGGATTACATCAAAGTAAAAATCATGTGTGCAGTAAAGGAAACAATCAACAAAATGAAGAAGCAATCTATGGATTAGGAGAAATATTTGCCAAGCATATATCTATTAAGGAGTTAATATCTAAAATATATAAGGAACTCATATGATTCAATACCAAAAACATAAATAACTCAATTTAAAAAATGGGCAAAGAACTTGAATAGACATTTCTCCAAAGAAGACATACAAATGGCCTATAGGTATGTGAAAAAGGTGGTCAGTATCACTAATCATCAGGGAAATACAAATCAAGACCACAGTGAGATATCACTTACACCTGCTAGGATGGCCATTATCAAGAAAACAAAAGATAACAACTGTTGGTGAGGATGTGGATAAATTGGAACCCTTGCACACTGTTGGTGGGAATATACTATGGTGCAGCCACTATGAAAGGCAGTATGGAGTTTCCTCAAAAAAGTAAAAAGTAAAGCTACCATATGATCCAGCAATCCCACTTCTGGGTATTTATCCAAAAGAAGTGAAAACAGGTTATTGAAGTGATATTTGCACTCCTGTGTTCATTGCAGTCTTATTCACTATGTCCAAGAAGTAGAAGCAATCTAAATGTCCATCAGCGGATGAATAGATAAAGAAAATGTAGTATATAATACAATGTAATAAAATTCAGCCTTAAAAAAGAAGAAAATCCTGTCACATGCTACAGAAAACTTGAGGACATTATGCTAAGTGTAATAAGCTAGTCACAGGACAAATACTGCATGACACCACTTATATGAGGTATCTAAAATATTCAAATTCATAGAAGCAGAGAGAAGAATCGTTGTTTCCACGGGCTAGGGGGAGAGGGAAATGAGGAGTTACTGTTCAATGGGTATAGAGTTTTACTCATGCAAGATAAAAATGTTCTAGAGATCTGCAGTAGAACAATGTGTATATAGTTAATACTATACTATATACTTAATTTATTAAAAGGGCAGATCTCATGTGATTTTTTTTACCACAATAAAAAAAGAAAAATAATCAGATGTTTATGCTGATTTGCTGCTATATATTCATTCCTTTATAACAGTAGCAGAGTTGTCTGGTTTCAATGGTTTCCTTATGAGTGATTGGCTAACTACTGCCCATGGGCCAAATCCAGCTTGACATCTATTCTTGTAAATAATTTTTTATTGGAACATATCCATGCTCAATTGTTTATGTATTTTCCTTGGTCACTTTTGTGCTACAAGGACAGAGTTGTATAAGTGTGACAGAGACCATATGACGCACAAAACCTAAACTATTTACTATCTGACCTTTTACAGAAAAAGTTTTGCCAAATTCAGCTCTAGATGGTAGGGAATATCTTAACTTTAATGAATCTCGCTTAATCCCATTTAAAGGGATTGCCAAGCATGTGTGTGTTGAATAAATGTTTGTGGGTCATGTTGATATTACTGCTGATGATGATAATAATATTGAAATGTAAACTCCATAATTCTTTGAACACATAAAATTAATACAAACAATTAGCATAGAATTTCAAAACTGGACTGAAATTCAATCTCATCTATTCCATGGACAGGGGAAATGAGACACAGCAGGGCAAATTCTGATAGTTACTGCTAATGATACAAACTACTGTAAAACATAGTGGCTTAAAATAGCAACTGCTTATGATTTCTTATGAGTCCATGGGTTGACTTAGCAGGTCTGCTCTCTAACTGGGCTCTGTTGATGTCGACTAGGCTTGCTCAAGCATTTGCAATGAGCTGATGACTTGGCTAGAAGCTGGCTGGTCAGGGATGGCCTCAGCTTAATGACTTATCTCCCCATTCAAATGCCTCCTCTATTCCTTCAGCAAGGTATCCTGGACATATTCACATGGTGACGGGAGGTTGAGGGGCTCATGAGACACAATGGAAATGCACTCTTTTTAGGCCTTTATTTTCATCAACTTCTCTAATGTTTACTGACCAAATTCAGTTCGAAAATCAAGCCCAGAGTCTGTGTGGCTGGGCCCAAGGAGTGTGGATACTGGGAATGATGGAAAAGTAAAATCAATTCGTACTGAATCAATTCCACTGAATAACATGGAATTTTACTGAATAACATTCGTACAATCAACTCCACTGAATAACATGTGCAAAACCACAGAGTATTTTAGCCGTTGGCATCCCCCTCTTAAGCTCTTACTATCACACCAAATAATTATTACTAATGTCCTTTACTATATAAGTTAAATAATATTTTTTAGATAAAAAACAGTAAACAAAGTTTAAATTGATGGATCATAATTGTGTATATCAGGTTTCCATTAGATAGATAAGCTAATATATTTTAAAAGAATACATAAGCCTCAGAGAAGTTATTTTAATTGGAACTAAAAACGAGAAAACAATTTTATTTATGCATACACGGTTTTTTTCCCATAAAGAATTGGTGAGATGCTTATATAGTAAAGGATATCATCAATCAATAAATGACCCCATCTTTTCCAACAGGCTTGGATCCAATGTAAAAGAAATGGATGATTCTGAGGCTATTTTGTGTTATAGATATTTAAGACAATAATAAAATAAAAGGATAAAGACTTAACAACTTTAGCATTCAAATATTTGCCGATCTAGTTTATAGAAGGGACTCACAGAAGGTAAAACAATAGAGATCCTGTGCCCACAGGCTTTCATCAGTTTACTTCAATACATATTACTTGAGTAGTTTCTTAATATCTAGCACTAACTGATGCTAGAGTAGATTGAAATACACACACACACATACACACACACACACAGAGTATGTCACTGATTTTTCTTTAGGATGCTCACAATTTAGTTGTCTGTTCTTGATTCCATTAGTGTCAGCATAATATTCAACAGAAAGCACAAAACCTAAGAATGTCCTTGGTCATGTGTCGTTCAGATCCCATTCACAGCGGCACCACAACTCTGCTATAGATGTGGATGGTCAGTGTTTTAGTACTAGCAGTGTGTGAACTAGTTCAGTGCATACACTTTGGAGTTAACCTGCCTGTTTTTGAATTCTTACCCTGCCACCTCCTAAGTGTGTGACCTTGGCCTCACCAAGCCTTGGGTGAAGAACTCACCATATTCTAGAAGGGACCAATGAGCAGTGTTTCTAAAAGGAATAACACTAGGATTTACTGAACACCTTTTTTGTGCCAGATACTGTTCCAGGTGTTAGGATCCAAATAATAACGATTATTGCTAACAGATTGTGATTGATTTCTATGTGTCAGTAAGCAAAATTCCTTATCTAAAAGTTTTGGAGTCAGATATGATTCAGAATTAAAAATTGTTTAAGATGCTAAAACAGCAATACAACGCTTATAGAGTATATAATATAATATCCCCAGGGGGTCTAGGACAATATCTCGTAATCAAACACATTAACTTTTCTACACTGAAATAAGTGAATAGTTACACTTAAAGGAATAACGTCTTTAAATAGTTTCACATTAGTTAAAGCCACCACATGGGTTTGCTACAAATTTAAGAAAGAATGATCAGTTTCCTGAACATTTGGGATTTCAGAATTGAAAATAAGATATTGTGTCCCCATTTAACCTATGAGGTTGGTATTATTATTGTCACTTCTGGTTCAGGGAAACTGAGGCACAGTGAAGTTAAAGAACTTGTCTCATTTTATCCAGGTAGAAGGAAGCAAACGAAAGCAATCTGGCTGAACCAAACCATGTCAACGACAAATAAGTTAGACTAAGGAGCTCAGGAAACTCAGAGTCCAGTTGGAAGAGACAGACGTGTGGTTGATAGGTACAGAGCACAGCGAGAAAAGCAGGTGCTAGAGATGTCCAAGGTGCTGTGAGGACCAAGGGGAGGTGCGCTTCAAGGTGGGGCAGTGTCCCACACCCTAGAACAAATAGGACCACTGAGCTAAATAACTATGAGTCTAAAATTTAACTTACAATCTACGGTTTCTTGTGGTATTAGGTTTGCAGCGTTAGAATCTTGACTTGTGAAAGATACTCTATTTGTTTTAAACAAAACCTGGAATTCCACTGCTGAGGAAAGCAGGCCAGAAAACCCGAGGCATTTGAGGGCAGCCAAGTTAAATATTGTATCTCTTTTTAAGAAGTTAATCCCCATGGGTCTTCGACCTTTGTTCTTTGCTCCCAAAGGCAACGACATATGATGTTTATCTTGCCAGAAATAGTTAAAAGTCATCTAGGAGCTCTCTGCTGAGTGAGCCAACCCGCTTTGACCTTTTTGACTAGACCAACTCCTGTTACGTTAACCTCTGACTTCAGTCCTCTTAATGGCAATATTCCCCAGCACTGTAATTTCCCTCCCACTGTGTTCTCTCAGGCAAATATTTACTACTGAGGTTTCACTATTTATTTTTTCAAACAAAGTGGCAGGGACCACCCCATGCCACCACATCCTCATTTCATATTAGAACCCATCATTCCCGAGATATAATTTTACCAGAACAAATGTGCTTTAGGGACTTTTGACATGAGATGAAGGCTTGACTTCCTATCAAAACCAAAGCGGGCCCTTGTCAGCTTCAAGATGGATATAAACAAGAAATGCAAGCCTGTAATTGGTGATGGAAATCAGATAAGACCTCTTTAAATACAACCATTGATACAAAAATGTGAACTCGAATTACCTTTGATTAAGTCACTTAAAAAAATAAAGCTGGGGCGGGTTTAAAAGAAAGATTCTGAACACGCTCTCGAATAAGATCTTGCAGTTTCCAGCCTCTCAAAGGCAAGCGGAAGAAAATTAAAGTCAGAACCGAAGGTTTATGAAATGAAACAGAACTCAGAACAGAGCTCCCTCACCTTTAACGTTTCTTAGGTCTCAGCAATGACAGGAGGCTAGGAATGATTCCTTGGGAAGCAGTAGCATGTACTTTCTATGCACAGAAATCCAAATATCTATGTAGTCAATGTTCATTACTTAACGTCTTTGTGAGCTGTGAGGAATTCAGCTCAACCAGTGATGAACAAATGAACAAATAAACCATTCTCTACTTAACTGCTTGACATTAATTATTCAATAAGAATCTTTATCCCGAATGAGTTATAGCCTTTTCTAACGTTGGACATTTTAGACTCTTCTCTAGAAATAAAATGCAAAAGGATGAAGCTACTGCCTGCCCCAATTTCTATTCTTTGCTTTAAGTTTCACAACTTAATTCACTATGCAGAATTCCTTAAAAAAAAATCCCATTTATTGATGTGGAAGAAATAATAATTAAATATTATACATTTTCTTCAGTTAAAAACTATTCCAAGTTATTTTCTGAGCCAAAGAGAACTTTGTAGCATTCTTTTAATAATTGTCTAAAATGCTTTTGAAAAGAGGAGGATATAGACTTAATCTTATTTCAAATTGTTAGAGTTTGTCAGTTAATAGATATGCCAGCAAATATAAGAAGAAAACAAATATACCAGATGAAAACATGTTTTAGTTCTTTGGATTTTTTAGCATTTGAATATTGCCTTCCTATTGTTATGTTATAAAAGCCAAATCCTACTATCTCATTGGAGATCTATCTTAGAAAGAACTGGGAACATTCTACAATACATGTGTAACCTTTCAAAATCTGCTTCAGGCTTTATAGATAATACCAAATAGAAATCTTATATACTTGAAAGAAGGAGAGAAAGAAAGAAAGGAAGGAAGGAAGAAAGGGAGGAAGGAAGAGAAAAAATGACAGTATCTTTTAACAGATGGCAATCTGTTAAATTGAAATTTTGAGACTCCATATTATATTTAGAGTGTTACTTTAAAAATAGTAAATGCTCCATTACCTACCCTCCCTATTTTAATCCTTACTTGTAACCTAAATTATTGTATATTTATAGTTATTATTAGAAAATAATTATATGTTATGCTCTAATCCACATGTATCATATTTATGGAATAATCTTCTATGAAGATAAAATTACATTTCCATAAAGTAGTGATGTGAGGCCAATTTTTGTGGGAGAGTAGACGACATACCACATTAGAATGTTCTCTGAATTACACAGAAAAAATTATGTGACTTCATTTTTTTTTTTTCGGGGCCCAGCCGCTCCGCGGCATGTGGGATCCTCCCGGACCGGGGCACGAACCCGTGTCCCCTGCATCGTCAGGTGGACTCTCAACCACTGCGCCACCAGGCAAGCCCCCGTGACTTCATTTTTTACACCCAACTATAAGCATTGGTATAAAGGAAACACACAATATACAAATGAAATTAGATTCTCTAAATAATAAAGTCCACTTATTTAGTTATGTCTTAATATTTACCAATAAGAGGTAAATATTAAATGTCTTTCTTTTCTTCCTCCCTTCTTCCCTCCTCCACGCTCACTCTTTCTCCCTCCCTCTCTTCCTTCCTCCCTTCCTTTCTTTCTTTTTCTTTCTTTCATCAGAGGCATTATTAAGACATTCTATCACAATCTTCCATTTTCTTGGGGCTGCTGCTGACACCCCTGAAAAAGTACCAGAAGAAAGGATGGGAAGGAGAAAGCACCTAATTTGGTATTTATTTCTTTATTTAGCTTCTTAGTGGAGCTAAATAGTAACTCTACTGGACTGTTACCCACATCCCCACTGCATCACACCACCTGTGCAGAGGGGACAGGCAAAGGAAATGTGGAATCACTGTTGGGCTACTTCTTTTACTACTTTTCCCTATAAAATAGGGTGAGTTATGAAGACAGAAAGGGCATTCCTTCCCTAGGATAGTGTTAAAACAAGGCATGGAGCAGGGGGGAGTTGAATACAGGTGTTACGTTAAAATAATCAAAGAGCTTGTGTGTATCTCATTAAAACATATGCATTTATTTGTTCAAGTGGTAAATAAGCCCTTAGATTTTAAAAATTAACCCCCTAATAATTTTTTTAAGAAAGTTGTTTTTCATGAAAATCAGCTTTTCTCTTTTTTTTCCCTTTAAATGACAGCTTTTCTTTTTTTTCCTTTCCTTCCACTTCTTTTCCTTTAAATTTCCTTTCCTTTTTTTTCCTGGCTATGCTCCTAATGACCACAATAATAACTTTTTTTCTGGAATTTAATCAGTGTCATGTTCTATTTTATCACACTTACATCTCTGCAAATCTATTCTGCATAAGCAAATGTAAAATCTCTAGGGATTAAAATATTTCCAAACCACACAATCAAGGAAAACAAGTTTCCTCTTAATTATTCTTTAAAAGAATGATTTACAATAGGAAGATATTTTTAGAATGCTCTATTGAATACAGCTATATGCACAACTGAACTCCAATCGGTCCGTTTGTGCAGATAAAACTAAGATCCCTTTTTTTCTCTCCCTCCCCAAATTGTTATTGTATTTGTGCTCAAGGACTGATTGTGGGGAAAACTGCATTCTCTACCATAAAAATTGCAAGAGGGAGGGTATGGTGATATATGTATACATATAGCTGATTCACTTTGTTATACAGCAGAAGCTAACACACCATTGTAAAGGAATTATACTCCAGTAAAGATGTTAAAAATAAATAAATAAACAAACAAATAAATAAAAAGAAAATATAATAAAACGGTAATTGGTCAACAACGATTGAAGCAACAACTTTCCCATGCAAGTCAGACATGCATCATAACTGATGTTTGTACTCTGCTCAAGGTAGAGTGATTTCCATAAAACAAATCCTACTTGATAAAGTTCTTATTTTACACCAGTTTCCTTTATCCTTAAGTATGCAGTTTTATAAGTTAAGCTATTAAAGTTATTTTTCGTTCTATAGCACTGCCATCAATAAAAGGTCACTGATAATATAGATGAAAATATCGTCTTAGAAATTGAAAAGTAAGACATTCATTCCAAAGGTTTCAATTTTTAGATTAATAAGACATGTATATGATTAATAAGAAGAACTGGGTCACAAAGAAGAGATGGCAGGTACGACTTGCTGGTAAATGCATGTTTAAACTTAGCCAACTGAGATAAAGCTAGTTACTTTGGGCCAGCATCCAGGGATTTTGCCATTGAGTTCAATCTTGCCAATGACTCTTCTTACAAGTCGTTTAGAGATTACTTAGGAACTGATTAGATCTCTCATAATACCCTGCCCAGAAGGAGAGCCTAAATCAGCACCATAGTCATTGCTTTCCTATTTTATTTACAAGACATCTCTATGAATCTTCTTTTTTTTAACATCTTTATTGGAGTATAATTGCTTTACGATGGTGTGCTAGTTTCTGCTTTAAAACAAAGTGCATCAGCTATACATATACATATATCCCCAAATCTCCCTCTTGTGTCTCCCTCCCACCCTTCTATGAATCTTTAAATTTAACTCTGGTAACTTCTTTATTGATTTTCCTGCTTGAGAAAGAACAGAACACACATGTTAAAAGATGGGGTAAAAGAGACATTGAAGGTTTTGAAACGGGATATGGGAACTGCTAATCTCAAAATTTCTCCTTTTTGGGCTTCTGGCATTAAAATAGACGTTGTAAGTGCTAAGAAAATATGGAACTAGTTGACTGATTTACCTTTGAGAAAGTACCACAGAAAATAACGTATCTTATGGTTAAGTTTTCCATCTTTTTTATTTATTTTTTTTAGATTACTTATTTCTTTATTTTCTGTTTACTTGGAGAGAGGACAAGAATTGCAACTTAAAATCTCTCCTTTACTGGTACTAGAGTGCTTACATTTGTATTTATTGATTAAATTCTCATCGGGTAAAATGCATATCCAAAATGTGGGAATCAGGGAGTGTGTCTTATCTGGAATAGGTCTATAACAATTTTAACTCATAATTTTAATTGATACCCTGCTACATTCAAATTCTGTAAGAGAGTTCTCTTAACAGGGCTAAATTATATTACTGTAGACGAATACAGTTTTTACTCGAATTCTGAAACATTTTATACATGTTGAGTACAATGAACTCTTTCTTCCATTACTTAGGAACACATTGAGAGAAAAAAAAATCATCTTAACAATATGAATGGTTGCCCCAAATACCCCTTGTGCTTTTATGTATTTATGTATTTACCCATCTGTTTTAGAATAACAAAAGTCGAAAATAAGTTGATCTCAGGAAGAAGGGCACCAGGAATTCATTGTTGTGTCTTCTTGCAGAATGGTTTTGCATGTGATAACTATGTAACAGATTCTTATTTAATGAATATTGCTAAATAGGGCTTCCCTGGTGGCACAGTGGTTGAGAGTCTGCCTGCCGGTGCAGGGGACACGGGTTCATGCCCCGGTCCGGGAGGATCCCACATGCCGCGGAGCGGCTAGGCCCGTGAGCTATGGCCGCTGAGCCTGCGCGTCCGGAGCCTGTGCTCCGCAATGGGAGAGGCCACAGCAGTGAGAGGCCCGTGTACCGCAAAAAAAAAAAAAAAAAAAAATTGCTAAATAGTAGAATTCTAAAAATACGTTTGTTTTCATTTTAGTCCTTTGTGCATTTTCTCAACAAACATGTGCACTATGTAAATAATGCAATATTTATAGAGGCAAGTTCTGTAGTTGCCTGGATTCAAATCCTAGCTCTTCCGATTATTAGCTGTGGATCCTTGCTTCACTTTGATAGTATCAATACTTATTACATAGGAATTAAATGAGAACATATGCAAGCACATACAGAGTAGTAGGCATGGAGTAAGCACTCAATAATGGTAGCATTTATCTCCAGAATTCAGGTTGACAACAGTGTTGGTGAGTGATTACCTGTCAGGTATTGTAACAGGTTCATTGGAAACTATAAAGGAGAAATTACAGCTTTTAATTTCAAACAACTCAAAGACACGAAAGTTCTATTGCAATTATGGGCCAACTGATAAAACCATTGCTAAAGAATGAATAACTGGAGTGTTTCAGAAAAGTATGTTTTGAGGGATTTGTGTTCATGATAAACTCTAAGCAAAGGTGGGCTCTAAAAAATTTTAAAACACACTTCATTTATGTTCTAGAATTATAATTCAGTCAGCAATGAGAATGTACTGAATAAGAAAGGAAGAGGAAGCTAGTAGTTTTAGAAACCTGTTAGAGCCATCTAAGGGAGAGAGAGTGGGGATCTGGTACACATGAAAGACATGAAACAATAGGACAGACAGGAAGTGGACCTCTGGGTCTGAAGAATAGTTTAAAGATGATTCTTTGATTTCTGGTTATATGATATTTTTCTTCACTGAAAAAAAGAAGCACAGATATAAGGGCAAAATATAAATTTCAGTTTGCGCTTAGGAGTAGGGGGGTAAAACAACAATTGCCAGTAGAACGAGAGAAAGAATGGCCAGAGAGGTAATAGAAGAGGCAGAGAGTGGTGATGGAGAAGTCACAGGCAAGGAGGAGAGGCAGATGTGGACCATGGGAGTAAATGCCATGAGGACAACGCACAAGTTTGGAAAGTAGTTCATGTGTAGAGGAAAGAAAGGGACATGAAGCCAATTAGAGTAGAGGACAAGGAGGGGTTGAAGAAATGAGGTCTATGCGTGTAGAGCACCCTGAGATGAGGTTTGGCAGGAGAGGGAGGACCGTTATGGGAGGGGGGGTCAACTGGGAATAGCACAGAAAAAAAATTAATTGACCTTATACATGCCAGGAACTCTTCTATTGATGTAGACATTTTATATAACTTAATCCCCACAGAAATCTATAAAGTGAGTATTATTTTACAAATGAATAAACTGGAATTCAGCCATTAAATTCAATAATTGAACCAAGTTCAAATAGGTAGTACAAGTTAGAATTGAGGGAATAAGAGAAACCTTGGAAGATGTGCCTTTGCTCTGTTTCTCAAAGATTAGAAAGGATTTTCAGCAAGTGGAGCTGAGCAGAGAGGGTACTTCATAGGGAAAGAAGTGTATGAGCAAAGACATATGTGGGCAGGGGAAAGGTAGGTTCAGTCTGGCTGGTTGTGAGGGGTACATAGAGGCAGCCTGGCAACACATTGAGAAGTGGTGTGGTGGGCAATGAATGTCACCCTAGAAAAGTTAGGAGGACTTCCCTGGTGGTCCAGTGCACTTCCACTGCAGGGGGCACAGGTTAGATCTCCGGTCGGGGAACTAAGATCCCCCGTGCTGCGTGGTGTGGCCAAAAAAAAAAAAAAGGAAATTATTTTGAGTAAAGGAGTAAAGAAAGATCACTGGGGCTATACTTTAGAAAATAATTTTAAAAATTTCCCTCTGGTACAAAATAATCCTTGAAACAAGAAAGCATATCAAACTATAATTACAGGATATTGAGAAAATAATATTATGCATTAGGTTGAACCATATGAAATGATCATTTTTGTGATGTCAAAAACTGTCAATTATTGATGTCAATTTCATAGGTTCAATCTAATATTGCAAGGTGTATGATTTCTTACTAGTTATAATCAGAGAAAATTTCAGAGTTTTGAATACTTTTATTATTAAACAAGAAGGAATTAAAGAAAATGCCTAAGATTAAATTCAAGAAACTAAAAAGATAGCAAAAATAAACCTAAGTATAAGGATAAAACCCCCCAATTAATGATTTTTTTAAGAAAAGAAAAAAGAGATGGTTTGTTAACAAGCCAAGAATCGATTCTCTGTAAAACAAACCTCTGGTAAGACCAATAGAGGCAAAAAGAAAGGAAATACAAATACAAATACACATAGGGTGGAGGTTAGGAGGATGGTTTCTGAAGTTAGCCTGGATTGAATTGCCTGTTGCCACGCTGATCCACACGACTCTGAGAAATGTTGTCTCGAAGTAGCAAGACCTACTGCTATCTTTCATATATTAGTACATCAGAAGAGAAAAATATATCTCAGTTTTCTCATCTGAAATGGGCAAATGGCAGAATCTACCTCCTAGGACTGTTGTGAAGATTAAAGATTGTAAGATGTATACAGTGCTTAGCCTGGCAAACAGTATTATTACTATCATATTACTAATATTTTTACTATTATGGAGAAAGAAGAGGAGGGTATAATCAGAGACAGGAAAATTCAAAAATTATAACTACCTTCCATGTGTAGCTCTAAACTAATTATTTAAAAATCTTAATGAATTGGATCTTTGTAATAAAATCAAAACTGCCAAAGTAATATAAAACTTAAATATATTAGTTCCTATAGAAGAAAATTTTAAATTGATCAATGATTATCAAAATATTTGTTAAGCCAAAATAGTTTCATCAGAAAATTCTTTGAGGGACTTCCCTGGTGGCACAGTGGTTAAGAATCTACCTGCCAGTGCAGGGGACATGGGTTCAATCCCTGGTCTGGGAAGATCCCACATGCTGTGGAGCAACTAAGCCCGTGCACCACAACTACTGACCCCGTGCGTCTAGAGCCCGTGCTCCGCAACAAGAGAAGGCACCGCAGTGAGAAGCACGTGCACCGCAACGAAGAGTAGCCCCCCATCGCCGCAACTAGAGAAAGCCTGCTCGCAGCAACGAAGACTCAACGCAGTCAAAAATGAATAAATAAAATAAATAGATTTAAAAAAAAAGAAAATTCTTTGAAATCTTCAAGAGGGAAACAGTAACAAAACAATTAAACCCTGTTCTAGCTGAGCTGTTTCAGAATGTAAATAAAGAATAAAAGGCTTCCCAGATAATTTTTCAAATTTAACATAAATCTGATCCCAAACCTGAAAATGTTAGCCTAAAAATGAAAACTATGAACTAATTTCATTTATAATAAATGTAAAATTCCTAAATTAATATGCAATATAAGAATACTAAAAGGATTTATTCTAGGATTTCAAGAATGTGTCAGTATAAATCACAGTAAAAGGAGAAAAAACTAAAGCACTCCTGTGGCCAGATTAGAAAAGGAATATCCAATTTGTTAATGGTTTTGTCCCCTTCCCACTTTTCCATAGTTATTAAAATATTAAATATTAAAAACATTTGGCTGCATAGAAGTATTGATGTCTTTTTCCCCAAAGCATTCTAATGCCATCTTCTTTCTCACACTTTTGGCTTTCTTTATCCAGGAACTCTTTTTTTTTAAGTCAAGCATTTTTTTTTTTTTTTTTTTGCGGTACGCGGGCCTCTCACTGTTGTGGCCTCTCCCGTTGCGGAGCACAGGCTCCGGACGCGCAGGCTCAGCGGCCATGGCTCACGGGCCCAGCCGCTCCGCAGCATGTGGGATCTTCCCAGACCGGGGCACGAACCCGTGTCCCCTGCATCGGCAGGCGGACTCTCAACCACTGCACCACCAGGGAAGCCCTCTGGAACTCTTTTTATTAGTGCCACACATCTTAAAAATTTTCTGTCCAGCTAGGATTAAGAGCAGAAGCCTATTCAAGAAGGATGGTCCTTCTCTACAAAGGCTGTGGGGCCCCAAAGCAAACCATTCCTGGCTCAATATTTTCTATCCTTAACATTTCTGCAGCAAGTGATAGTGAAAGCAAACTAAAACATTAAAGGCAATGAAAGAGGTTTATGGGAGGACATGTGTATCAGTCAGGGTCCCTGTAGAATACAAATGACATATTCACACTGGGTAATTTGAGGAGATTTTAAGAAAGTTTACACACGATGGAACAAGTTACAATTGCACGAACAAGTCCAAGGAAATGAACAAAGAAGAGTATAGGACTCTTGGATAGTAAGAAGCACCTGAATTTGAAGGGGTAAGGAAAGGGAATTGGATAATGTACTGGGTTGAATAGTATCCCCTCAAACTTCATTTCCACCTGGAACCTGTAAAAGTGACTTTATTTGGGAGTAGTGTCTTTGAAGATGTAATCAAGTTAAGATCAAGTCATACTGGATTAGGATGAGCTCTATCCCAATAACTACTGTTTTTATAAGAAGAGAGTAAGTTTAGATACAGACACACAAGGGGTAGAACAAGGTAAAGACAGAGGCAGAGATTGGAGTGATGCATCTACAAGCCAAGGAATGCTGGCAACCATCAGAAGCTAGAAGAAGCAAAGAAGAATTCTACCCAGAGTCTCAGAGGGAGTATGGCTCTGTCAACACCTTGATTTTAGACTTCTAGCCTCCAGAACTGCAAGAGAATAAATTTCTGTCATTGTTTTAAGTCACCCGGTTTGTGGTACTTGGTTATGGCTTCTCTAGAAAACTAATATAGCTACCAAAGACAAAATAGAAGACAAACAGAACCTGTCCAACACGCAGAGGAGTGGTGACAATAAGAAATATACAGTGTTGGCCTGGAGTCTTCCACAGTGTTCACTGAGACATTAGTCTGTCTTCTATTCACTGCCTCTTGGAAATGCTGACCATTCAACTGAGGACCTCCAGCTTCCTGCAATACTGTTGACCAATAACCAGGCTGGGCTGGGACAAGAGGATAGTAAAACAGTCTGGAGGATGTTCATACTTCTTTAAGGAAAGAAAAGAGGTGCCCCAGAATGCAGATGGTATGCTAGTACTGGTAAAACAAACAAGCAAGCAAACAGACAAACAAAACATGCTGTTCCATAAATGAAGGGAGAACAAAATGGCACTGTCCAATGCGAGAATTGTATTTGAAATCCTAAGACAATAGGAAATTAAAGCATGGGCTACAGAGCCTGGAACAGAGAGGGTGTCCAACAAATCTGTGTTCAGGGCATTCATGGGCTGCTATCTGGCTGGAAGAATGAATGAAGTGCTGACATCAATTTCAGAATTACTGTACTCTTTCCCAGTCTTGAACACCAATTCTGTTACAAAGGTCTGAGTAGAAAATTTGCATAATCTTAGTTCCCTAATGAAAGAGAGACTTTTGATCATGCTTGGTTAGGAATTTTATTTGTCTTGAGCTAAAATGAACGAGAAATTTTATTCTAGTCCAGAGCCTAAATGTCACGGAATAAATTATTTTATTCATTCAGATTATTTAGCCTTTAAACTGTTTTGTTTTAAATTATTTTACTTCAGAATTTTTAATATTTTACTTTAAAAACATACCATAACTTCTTAGGGAAAATGAATCTTTACTTTTCAAAAATGAATTATAATGAATAGAGCTGCATCACTTCCACTTAGGGTTTGATTTAGCAAGTCCAACAAAATGCTTAGTACCCCAGAATTGATACATTATTTCTGGCCTCAGCTGTCTTTTGAGACCACTCAGAGGAACAGCAAAGGTTTTCCTTGGGAAATACATTATTTTGAAGAGCAACTTGGCAGTAGGTCCTTTATGTCACCTGTCTCTGCAATTCCCACCATGACCTGCACACGCCTTGGCACCTAGCAGGCGCCTGGTGAATGTGTGTTGAGTTGAATCAAACCAATTTAATGCATGAATCTTCAGAAGAAGCTTCCTTTCTTTTACCACTGCCTCTGCTTTCAGCCTTTAAACTCAAAACTTAAAGGGCAAAACATATAAATATATGCAAAGCTACTTGTGTTTTCATTTTACTAAAGGTATTTATATCATAAGGCATTTAGAGTCATCTGCAGTGCTTTGTGAGACATTTAACTAGTACTGCCTTGGTTTTTCACTAATTAAAAATCAAGTTATTAGAGTATAAATCTACTGGCAGCATTTTAGGCAAGCACAACACAGACTCAGTATAAGATATAGGGAGGGGTCAGTGTTAAGTTTTATGACTGACACAGTGAAAATGACTTCCTCATTAAGAAAACATCTTGTCTCAAATTGTAGTGGCTAGTCTAAGGGTCTCAGACCCCATAAACTAATTACCCGATAACATTCTTTCGTCTGTGCAAAAATGTTTTTCACATTTCTAAACATCGATGAAGCTAAGCTAGAGGGAAGAGAGAGAGAGAGCTTTACCAACACAACTGTGTAAGAATGGCATGTGGTGGGCTGTATGTAATGTATGTAAAAAACATATGGACAGTTAATAAAGACTCCCAACCTGTTACCCAGAAGGAGGAAAATGACTGTTGTCACTGGGATGAGGTACATCTATCTTGGCCCGTTCAGCAAGCTATGATGTGCTTTATTGGATAGAGTGATTTCACTGGCAACTCCTAAAGACTGTTCCGCTGTGTCATGGTGGCATTCTAGATACCAACATGGATTGTGCTACAATCCAGGTATATATACAGGTTGGAACTTCCTTTCCAGTTGTGGGTTCATGTCCCTAAGGGATCAAAATAAGCTGAAAATAAATCAAACCAAGAATAGCATCAGAGCAGTTACCAAAGAGTTTATTACCCTCCAAAGATGACTTGGAGGTGAAGTTCATCTCAGCCTAGGTCCTGGGGGTATTGGGATGGATGACAAGTTGCAGCTGTGGGCTTCTAAATGTCCTCTGTCCAGCTATCAGTCTATCTACATAGGTGGAAGAATTGCATAAATAGACTGATCGTTTTAGAAGATAGTGTGTTAAATGTGTCACAAGCTTTCATTTCCTTAAAAACCGTTATTCAGCAATGATCATGTGTTTCCTGGATTCTGGGGGTACAAAGGTGAATGACACTCCCTACTGATGACAAGCTCACAGCCAAGGCGTATCCATCAATACAATGTGATTGGCCCATTATCTGAGGCTGGCTCAGGAGAGTAACACAGGGAAGCACCCATCTTACCTTGGTGAGGAGGTAACCTAGGGTGCATTTGAAAGAAAGGTTAGACATTAGAACATAGAGGATGAGGGTCAAAATAATTTTAGGCTGGGGGAATTCCCTGGTGGTCCAGTCGTTAGGATTTCACACTTCCACTGCCGGGCGCCCAGGTTCAATCCCTGGTCGGGGAACAAGGACCCCCAAGCCGCGCGGTGCAGAAAACAAACTCTCTCAGGCGAAGAAACACTGAGTTTTGAGGTATGGAGAAGCGAGAAGGTACAGCCTGTAAAAAAAAGAAGTGGGTAGCTCATTATGGCTGCAGCCGCAGGTGCCTTGTGGGGGAGTGATGGGAAAGGGGGCTGGACTGGAAGGATGAGTACAGGTGATGTCATATGTATCGATATAATATAAAGCTTGGATTTTATACTGAAAGGGATAGGAAATTATTCAAATATATTAACTAAACAAAAAAACATAACCAGACTCAAGTTTTAGAAAAATTGTTCTATTTGTGAAATGTATTCTTTCTCCATCCTTGCCCGTCTCAATAAATGGTAAAATCAGTCATCTAGATGTTCAAGCCCCAAACCTAAGTGTGATTCTTTATTTTTCATTTTATCTCACTCCCAATATCCAAAATACAACCAATCTAACTGTTTTCTTCATTTCGTTTTCCATCACCATAGTGTAAGCCACTATCTTCTCTTACCTGGATTATTTTAATAGTCTCCTAACTCACCATTTTGATTCAGGCTTTGCCTGTGTGAATCCAGTCTCCTCAGGACAAGGAGGGTGAGCTTATTAAAATTAAATCATATGATACCACTTCTCTGGTTAAAACTCTCCAGTATCTACCTATTGCTCCTAGAATAAATTCCAGACTCCTTTCAACTGTCTGCAGAGCTACATGATCTGCTGTCGGCCCACCTCTCCATCTCAGCTCATATAACACTTTCACCTGTGCTATTCTCTGTCCATACTGGGTCATTCTCTGTTCCACTTTCATGCCCCTACTTACGTTTGGAAGACTCTCTACCCAGTTCCTCAAATGGCTGGGTCCTTCTTATCCTTCAAAACTCAACTAAATGTTACAAACTCAAAATGCATTTCTTAAAAAACATATTGTCACTTTATACCCATTAGTCAGTATCACATCACTATTTTATTTCCTTTATAGTACTTAAACCACCTGAAGTTATCCAGTTTGTTTCCTTGTCTTTCTCTGAGCATCAGAATGAAAACCCCAGGAGAGCAGAGATCTGGTCCATATTCTCAGTACCCAGGAAGCACTGGGTACATTGTTGTTACTCAATAAATACATTTTAATTGAATTTTTAAAAGTAGATATAGCAAAAATCAATTTGAAGGCTCTTGAAGGAGTCTAGGTTAAAGATATGAGGGTCTGAACTTGGGCAGTAAGACTAAAGGTAGAGAGGAAGAAGTGGATTAGAAAGGTATTTTATGGATGGAATTGATAAAATTGGATAACCAGCTGGAACATGGTGAGAGTAAGAGAGACCCACTCAGCACGGAATGAACCAGACAGAAAATGTCCCTTGGGCCCTTCCAGTTTAAAGATTTAGAATATTTCTTTTTCTAAATAAAAGGATAAACAGCATGTGCTGTTGAATGAATGAATGGATCACTCTAACAGAAGAGTTATTGAATTATTCATGTTACCTAGGAGCACTTAAAAATATGTATTAAAATTGCACTGTATGGCAGCCCTGTGTTGGGTATTATAGGGGATACGGCAGAAGTAAAAGATGCTGTCTCTGCCCTTTTACAGTTGAGGATATAAAACGAAGGATCATAAAACAATTAGAAAGCAATCCAAGGTATAATAGATCATCAAATTTGATTCACCAGGGCTTCAGGAACCATAGATCAGCCATAACATCTTAATTCAATGGCCTTCTAGGGTAGAAAAGGTTCTGATTTCACTCAAGTCCTTTCTTCTGGGTCAAGAAGCTATCTTTCTGGGCTCCAAAAATATCAGCATTTGAGAATTAAATTAATAACGTTCAATGAAGGAGGAGCATGATTCATTTTTTCAAAAAGTAAGTGGATTTAATATTTATAGAAAAGTGCCTGAGTGTCTCAGACTGCTCCAAGGCTATTGATAGTATAGGCCCAGTTTTGAATAGGATGGATCAAGAAAAGAAGAACAGATTGAAATTGCTGCAGGAGGCATTGCTTTATAGAGGCTGTTTCTTCTTGTCTGTGACCTTATTTGATTTCTCCTCTCTACACTAGACTCTCTCCTAGGATACACGTGGTGGTACCTTCATTTCTTGAGAGATGTTTCATAGCTCAGCACAGATCTTGCTTAACCAGGATTTGCTAGTTGATAGACAGTAAAAATGTAGGTCATCAACTCTAAGGAGAGTGTATGAAGGATGGTTTGTTTGCTACCTTCATTTGTTAAAATTGAAATTCTTGGAAGTAGAATGATATAGGCAACATGACTTCTGAAGATCCCTCTGAAGTTGATGGTTCTGAATGTAAAACAGGTTATTCTGCATCATCCCATAGCCTGTGTTAATGCAACTGGCTTACTTGAAAAATCTCTGGATTCTTTATCAATAATGCAGCAACTTGAAGGCCATCACAACTGTATAGTCATGTTTTATAACTTTGATGTCATTTTCACATGTGATACTTCACTTATTTTTCTCCTAGCAGCCCTGGAAGGTGGATCTCTACCAGTAATAAGACTCATTACAGTAAGACTGTTGGGGACTTTATCTGGCTCATAGAGAGTCATGGTGAAGCTTGGATTAGATCCTGGTCCCTGGCCTCTTGGTTCCTCGCTTGTTCCATGCTAAATATATGGGCATTATTATGTGTACATAGTGATTTGTGGGCATAGGCAGCTTAGATTAGAAGGATCCACAGCCACACCCAAGCCTTGCTGCTTTTCTAATACTTGGAATCATAAAAGCACTGCATAGCCTTCCACTGACAGTATTATGAACACTTACTGTACTGATAAAAATTTATATTTATTCTGTGTACTTGGCAGTCTCAGCCATGAACACTTCTGTTACTGAGCCGTGCCAAAATACATAAAGTTTAAGGCTTGACCAAGCACTAAAGCAGAAGCTTTCACCCTTGAGAGTACTGAATAGGAGAATTAAGTAAATACTTTCATGCTGTATCAAAAGCATCTCTTACCCTGTTAATTAAGATCAAATTGAAATAATAAACAATTGCACTAGTGTATCTCCAATAACTGGTAAGTGCATTTCAGATTCAATTTGGGGTGAGTTTCATAGGTCTTAATGACAAAATTCTGCAAGAAATGGATATTATTAAAAGCCTAATATATAATTGATATTCAAAAGAATCACACAAGTAATTTAAAAGCAGAGAATAAAGAGTTCCACATGTCTACGGTTTATACCATGCTAAGTCCTTCACATGTGGTATCTCTTTTAACCCTTAAAACAACCAAGTGAAGTTGATATCAGTGTCTACATTTTTAGATGAGAAAACTAAATTTTAGAGATGTTCAATAATTTCTTTAGAGTTGAACAAATATTTCTCCAACTTTGATTTCTTAACCCCTATATCAATGATTTCTACTATTGCCTGAGAAAACCCCTACAGCTACAGTTTGCTCTAAGATACTGAAGGACCTACTAGGAGTCACATGGAAGGGCTTTGACTTCGGGACAAGGGAATAAGGCCTTGAAACTAATGAGAAATCCAGAACTTGGAAAAATAAAGGTAGCAATAGCAAGTAACCAAACGCAATTAAGTCAGTATTTAACAGAAGTAGAAGCCTTAGTAAGCAACCAGTGAGGTTGAGGAAAGCAACTTTGAGATACAGAGCAGGAAACTGAATACTCAGTGGGAAAATTTCACTCAAGTATATGTGAATGTTGCTACTCGTGCACTGTATCTGTGGTTCTTAAACCCTCTGATGTCATGCTCCTCTTTTACAACAAATATTTTGTAAAATCCCCTTTACCACTATAAAATAGAATTCAGGACTTCCTTGGTGGTGCAGTGGTTAAGAATCCGCCTGCCAATGCAGGGAACACTGGTTCGATCCTTGGTCTGGGAAGATCCCACATGCCGCGGAGCAACAAATCCTGTGCGCTACAACTACTGAGTCTGTGTTCTAGAGCCCACGAGCCACAACTACTGAGCCCATGTGCCATAACTACTGAAGCCTGTGTGCCTACAGCCTATGCTCCACAACAAGAGAAGCAACAGCAATGAGAAGCCTGTGCAGCGCAACGAAGAGTAGCCCCCTCTCACTGCAACTAGAGAAAGCCTGCATGCAGCAAGGAAGAACTAACGCAGCCAAAAATGAAAAATAAATAAATAAATAAAATTTAAAAAATAAAATAAAATAGAATTCAGAGATAATATGAGAACTTTAAAGAAACAGGATAATGCCCTGTTGTAATAAAAGGAAGAAATAACGTATATAACTAACCAATCTATTTCAATATGTAAATATTGGGGGATGCCTACTCTAGAAGACAGACGTACTCGTCTTTCTTTCAGTTTGGCATTTCCAAACTGCCCCTAGGGGCAAGCCCCCCTAAATACATAGGTTAGATGGATCTAGGCACATTAGTAAAGACTTTCTCATTAGACCCTGCTCTGAGCTAAAATGGGAAGGAAGAGTATTTAGGGCTTTCTGCCATCTCTTTATTTCCAAGGAAGTTATTGATACAGAGGTAGAATTGAGGTGGAAACCAGTGGGAATTGTTTCCAAGATGGATTTCTTCAATGGGAGAAGGCACATTAGAGGTTAGAGGGGTTAGAGGGATTAGAGAGAGAGGAGTCCTTTGACTCAAAGATGCCCCACACCTAATCTTCAGGGAGACTTGGAGACAGTTCTCAGAAGGCTGGAGAAGGCTATTTCCAGGGGGTCCCTTTGTCCTTTTTCAGGTTCTTTCCCAGCTGGAAGCAGAGTACCTGGATTCAGTGGGACATTTGGCATCCACACAAGATTTTGTAACTCTTAAATCACCTTCCCTTTGACTACCCAGATATATATCTAATTGAGGCCTGTCAAATTCTTTCTCAAAGCTGGCACCATGTCAATGACCTCCTGGCAACGGTCTCAGAGGGGTGAAGTGTACAATGGGAGGAAGTATTTCCTTTTATTGGTTCTAAATTTACTAGCCTTTAGCTCCACTGAATTAAATTATGGTACAGGGTGAATATTATAGCTATAACTGACATTTATAAACTACATTCCATCCATTAATCTTGAAATGCTATGCAAACTGATTAACAAAATTAAACGTACAGCCGTGTGCTCCCTTACGACTCTCTGGATAGTTGTAGATCTTCTGCAGTTTGAGTGATGCAGAAGTTGCCTCTGGTATCTCCATTTCTAATTTCAACATTTCTAATCCTGTTCTGTTCCCACCAGAACAGGTCTTGACTAGAGTAGCACAGTTTTCTACAACCTTCTATTCCTTTCCCTGACTCAGACAGAGAGAAGCATTTGCCACTGAATGGTGTGGTGGCCAGAGGTGATCCTGTGGGTTCTAGTAATATTCTACTTCACCTGCACATACTCTTTTTCCTCCCTCCCTTCCTTCCTTCCTTCCTTCCTTCCTTCCTTCCTTCCTTCCTTCCTTCTTTCTGCTCTCCCTCCCTCCCTCCCTGCTTTCCTTCCTTCTTCCTGTCTTCCCTTACATCCTTCATTTTTTGCTCTTTTCTCTGTCTTTCTATTTCTTTGTTCTTTACTCATCTCTTGACTCACTAGGAATTGATCCTTAGTGTTAAGGTTCCCATTTTTCTTACTTCTGGGAGACGAGTGAAGGAAGTCAGGTGTGGGTATCTTGACTCTCTAACCTTCTCTGGCAAGAATAGCAAGTCTCTGAAGTGAAGACCGAGGCCTGAGCCCTGGGTGACCTTTTCAATTCATCCCACCTTGTGATGAGTCCAAAAGGCTGTGTGGTATAGAGGAAAGACCCAAGGGGCTGGTAATGGAAAGACTAGGGTTTGTATCTAGGCTCTGACATCTACTCCCTGTGTGGTCTTGGGTGAATTGCTTAACCACTCGAAGATGTAGTTTCATCAACTGTAAAATTAAAGATCTGGGCAACATGGCTTCGAAAGTTCCTTTAGTGAGCTGTCAAAATTCTATGCTATCTCACCTTTTCTCATATCGGGTGGCTTTTATGAAGTAGGCCTCTCTGAAATCAACCTGGTTTGGTTCCATTCTGAATAAAATCCTAAACCTGACAACTTACATGTCCCCAAGCCAGGGAAGAGCTGAAAGTCTTTCCCCACTTATGCATCTATATGTGCATAAGCAGACCAGATGTGAACTTCTACCTGGGCTGTGTAAATAGCTGTTGAGAATATGGACCAGGTGAGAGGAGCCAAGGTGAGGTATCAACCTCCCCACAATATTAAGTTTAAAACTTATAGCACGCTTTGGCTTATTTTCCAGCTTTATTGAGATATAATTGACATACGATATTGTGAGCTTAAGATGTACCATGTGTTGATTTGATACACATATATATTGCAAAATGACTACCACCGTAGCATTAGTTAATGTTTACATCACGTTATATTACTACCATTTAATTTTTGTGGTGAGAACATTTAAGATCTAATGTCTTAGCAACTTTCAAGAATAGAATACAATATTATTAATTATAATCACTATGCTGTACATGAGATCCCTAGAACTGATTCATCTTATACCTGGAAGTTTGTACTCTGACCAACAACTACCCTTTTCCCCCCATCTTCCAGCCCCTGGTAACCACCATTCCAGTCTCTTATATCTATTAGTTCAGCTTTTTTTAGGTTCCTCATGTAAGTGATACCATGCAATATTTGCCTCTCTCTGTCTGGCTTATTTCACTTGGCATAACGCCCTCAAGGTCCATCCACCTTGTCACAAATGGCAGGATGTCCTTCTCTCTTATGGCTGAATAGTATTCATATATATCACCTCTTCTTTATCCATTCATCTGTTGAGAACATTTAAATTATTTCTGTATCTTGGTTATTGCAAATAATGCTATGATGAACATGGAAGTACAGATATCTCTTTGATATCTTGTTTTCATTTCGTTTGGATGTATACCGAGAAGTGAGATTCCTGGATGATATAGTAGTACTATTGTTTTTTTTGTTTGTTTGGGTTTTTTTTTGAGGAAACTCCATACTGTTTTCCATAGATACTGGCTGCACCAATTTAAATTCCCACCAACAGTGAAAAAGGTTTACCTTTTCTCCACATCCTTGCCAACACTTGTTATCTCTTGTCTTTTTGATGATCCTAACAGGTGTGAGGTGAAATTTCATAATGGCTTTGATTTGCATTTCCCTGATGATCTGTGATGCTGAACACTTTTTCATGTACCTGTTGGCCATTTTTATGTCTTCTCTGGAAAAATGTCTACTCAGTTTCTCCACCCATTTTTAAAATTAGATTGGTTTTTGTTGTTGCTGCTGTTTTTGCTATGGAGTTGTATGAGTTCTTTGTATATTTTGGACATTAACCTATTAGCAGATATTACCCCTTATCAGAGAAGAATGTTTTAGAGCTGACACAAGACAATCAATAAGGTGTCAACTTATTTGATGTCTATCTTGGCAGAAAATCAGTGAACAGTAGCCTTTAGATATGCTGGATACCTTTAGATACACACAGGAGCAAGGTGCTTTGTTTACCAGTCAAAGAACTTCGACACAGTCAGACGGACTAAGCAATGAGTTACAGCGGGCATCACACCCCAGGCACAAATGGCAGCAAGGCAAACACTAATGGACAAATGGCGTTGCCCTGCTGAAAGCACAGGGCATCATGACTGGAGTCTCCATTCCATTTCTGTTGTCATGAAATCATAGACATACAAACATAGACTCAGACTTTAGGAGGGAAACAGGAGTGAGGGGCTATCTGAGAGATTGCACATGCATATATGAGAGACTGATCTCTGAATGAACTATTGAAATTACTAGATTTGACTAGACTTTAAGCCATATTTTTATACTGCTAACCAATGTGTGGGAGTTTCAGATGAAGGTGGTGGTAATTGGCAGAAGACAACTAGATTAAATTTAGACAAAATTAAAAGTACTCTCCTTTTTCTAAATATCCAAATTGTAGAATGAGTTAAATTGTGTGACTCAATTAAAAAATAAATGGGGAGAGGAAAAATAGTCCTAGTATACTGATCTCATGAAACATTCTCAGATGTCAGGAAAAAAGAGAAGTAAGACAGAATTTTGGTGGGTGGAAATGTGCAAATACACCATTAATTTTAGTGTAGGCTGAGTCCTAAAATCTAGAATAACAGCAATTATTATTTAAATTGATTCATTCATTTAGTTAAAGTAGGTTTTAACGGCTACCATGTCCAGGCTCTATGTTAGGCCTTTGGGATGCAATAATGAGCAAAAAAGCATGGCCCCTGCCTTCATGGAAATTAGAGTTTTGTGAGAGAGACAGATATTAGTCAATGGTCACACGAATGTAAAATTACAACAGTATAAAGTGCTTTGAAGGACTGCAACAGTGAGCTATGAGAATGCATGGTGGAGAAACTGTTTAGGGAGGGGAGTAAACTCTGAAGAGAAGACAGGGCTAAAATCTGAAGGACAGCCTTTAAAATAAGGGGTCGAGAATGAGTCCACAGGCATGGCCAAGGCAGAAGAAGCATTTTGTGTAACGGGCATGGTCAAGACAGAAGAGACAGTGTACTTAAGGGTCTGCAGCTGGAGAGCAGCCACAGAGGAGGGGTGAAAAGGAGGTGAGAGGGAGGGGGGCCAGGGCAGACCAAGCCAGGTTGGCCCTTTGAAGGAAACTGGTTTTATCTTAAGAGGAATGCAAAGTCACTGAGATGTCTTAAAAGAGTGTGTGTGAACCTCAAAAAGATAAATATATCCTTTCTACTTTTAAAACTAACTTCATCTACACATTTTGCTTTAAGGCGGGGGTTAGAAAAGGTTTTGCAGATAAATTATGTCTAACTAGGAGTTTCATGTTTATTACTATCAATTACTCAAAAAGTGTCATCCAGCAACCCAAAGAAAGAAAAGAGTTTCTGGATTCTCTGAGAACGTACTTGCATATTAAATGGTCTGTACCTCATATCATGTGATTATTTCTCTTAAAGTTACAACAGTCATACTCATTTTCTTTCAACTGACAGATTTGTCTTAGTATTGGCTTGAATAGGAGATTAGATCCCCATTCTAGAGGATTTTGTAGGTTTCCTGAATAAGTTATCCTTATTTAATTGGGTATATATTAAATAATACTCTGTGTGTGTATGTGTCTATGTGTGTTGGGGGTGTTAGATGAAGGAGACAGAGATCCTTGAGCAATAATATCATCTCTTTTCCATTAATCTGAACCATATAGGAAAGCTTCAATTTCATTTGGAAGAGTTCTGTTGGCTAACAAACATACATTATATTACTAAATATAATATTACTAAACCTCTTTTAATTATGATAATTTGGGGAACAAGTAACTAACCCTTAAAAGCAACTTCAGTTCTACCATACTCTGTGTGTGTGTGTGTGTGTGTGTGTGTGTGTGTGTGTGTAATATCATTATTGCTTTATCTGGTTATAAAAGAAATGCATATTTATAAATATGGGCACATCACATAAACAAAAGAGAACAAAGCCAAAAATAATGTCTCCTCTAATGGTGAGTCCAGGCTGGGGGTAGAGATGGAGCACAGACCAGAGACGCTTGCTCTTCAGAGTAGTTGATAATCAACACATGGTGTCATTTCATTTTTAAGCCATCTTTTTGACATAGATTCTTTAAAATGATGACATCAAAACAGCCATATCTAAGTTGCTTTGCCAGAATTCTTCCTTGGAGATAATGTGATAAATATAGCCAATGGTAAATTCTTTTCCTACTTTTTAAAAAAGGTTTTTTCCCCTTGGTATGTTTTCTTACTGCTATTTTGATGTATTGTCTTTTTATTTTATACTGTCCTGTGTTTTGCAAAGTAAGAGATTCATGAGTCTAAAGCAAGTCTGTCCCTGGCCCACTAATCTGAATGCTGGTTAGTGTATTATAGAGAATGAAATTTTGGTTAGTGACCTCTTCACTGCCCAATTCAGGGAGTTTAGAGGGTTTGCTATCCCTAAATTGGTTTGTAGAGGACAAGATCTACTTGTGGTAGCAGAGTAGACTCTATTCTCTGTGAGGTACACAGACCATCTCTCTACCACCTATTTTATATGGGCACCATACCCATCTCTCACACACTACTAATTTTCTCCAACCATGGAAGAAAATTATGAACCATTATGTATGGTAAACCAATTTTATCTGCTTTTGGTGGTGCCTGTATCCATATCAATTATATTTATTTCCTGGGTAATTCAAAAGGAAAAAAAAAATATATATATATATACATATATGCACATATAGCGAGGGAATTTCAGCAAATAACAAAAGGTGGGAAAGTGTTGTTTTATTTACTTTGTTTTGATTTTAAGTCTAGCAGGCTACATATGTGGCTCTAGTATAAGATTAATTATAATTCCTTTAGAGACACTTATTTGCAAAAACCAGCAGAGGTATGAAGTCCTCTCATATTTTTGATAAAGGAAACATTGAACAAAGGACCGTGTTGTGATATAGAATACTATTAAGTCTTTTAGTGTCAAACTTAGGTAGTTACCCATTCATGGAAGGCAGTAAACTTAGACTCTTTTAAACAGATAAAGATAATTCTCGAATAATTATTTAAAAGCCTTGTGAAAGAATAAGAAGAGGTTTTAAGATACAATTTTTAAAAACCCTTGTTTGTGTCACAGAGGACTTTTCTGAAGGTCACATATTCTTCCTCTCCAGTCTCTGCCTTCCAGGTAACAGTTTCCTGTCACACAGTGGTATCTCTGGCAACATGAATAACAAGGTAGTAGTATATTCAGGGATAACGCTGAACAAATAAGAAGTGTACACCATTTTACCTCTCTTTTAGGAAGTTCTAATACTCCTGACACACTTGAATGCCTGTCCCTAAAAGACACTTTCCTCTCTACTCAGGTCATAACTTTCTCTTGCCTTTTGTCAGGTGGTGGGAGAGAAAAGCTGACCCAGCCATATCTTTTCTAACACTCACCCTCCTGCTGGTAACAGATACTGCTTCCTGGCCCCAGAGACAATGAAGCACGTGACCCAGGCTTGGCCACACTGTATCTGTGCCAGTTACCTATTCCTGCATAACAAACTACTCCATAACTTAGTGACTTAGAATGACAACTGCAACTTCTGCAATTTAGTCCTAGGACAGCTTGTCTCTGCTCCAAGTGGTGTAGGTGGAGGTGACTGAGTCACTCATGCAGCAGCATTCAGCTGGGAGCTTAGTGGGAGATGGAATGTCTGAATGGCTTCAGTCACATACTTGGTACCTCAGCTGGGATGCCTGGAAAGGTCAGCGTGCCTTGGTTTTCCTCCAATACCAGATCTCTCATCATTTGCTACTTACCCAAGCTTCTTTACATGGTAGCCGGTAGCTGCCTTCCAAGAAGGGCAGAAGCAGAAACTGACAGGCTTCTGAAGGCCTAGACACACAGCTGGCACAGTAACCTTTGGTTGCTTTTTTTTTGGTCATAGCAAGACACAGTATCAGTGTGGATTCCAGGGTAGAATAAAGTGATACCTCTTCTGGTGAAGGGAGTGTCATGCATGCAAAGAGATGGAAGGAATTGTTGGCAGCCATGTTTGTAGAAAATCTATCACAGTATCTTCTCCTAGATGGTTGGTCACCCTGATCACCCCACCCAGGGACTAGACCTGACGTGAACTAGTCCAGAATAGCTCCCAGGATTTCCAAATTGAACCTGAGATAGAGGGGGGAAAAGAGCAAAAACAAAAATCAGAACAAAAACCCCCAAAACAAAAAACAAGAACAAAACATTTTCCTCTCAGGTTATTGATCTGGAAGGATATAAGCCTAGTGCTATCAGTGGCCGTTTCCTCTGGTGGTGGGAAATCCCCTCTGCAATAGGAAAGGATGTAGCCAACACTAGAGACAGGTGTAGAGAGAAACAGAGAGACAAAGCGGGAGGGAGAGAGGGAGGGAAAGATGGGGGGAGGGGTGAGAAAGAGAAAGGGAAAGAGAGAATTGAATTCCTGGATCTGGTTCCTGAGGCCAGCTTAATTTGCTTTAACTAAATTGAAATAGGTTTCTGTTATTTTCAATCCAGAGGTTTCCAAAAGATTAAAAAAATCTTCAAGACCTAATGTCATCCTCTAAAAAATTTAAGCATAAGGATAAGTATGTGTTCTTGGAGAGATTGGGAGAGGCATACAGGAATTATGGAAGTTAGGAAATTATGGAATTAGGAATTATGGAAATTATGGAATTAGGGAAAGTTTGAAAAGAAAAATATCAGTTTAAATCAAGCCCTATAGGAAACTTTCTCTGTGGCTTTTTCATCCTGGTATTGACTTTTGTAGAATAATACCCACCACTTTGAATTACAGGTGATTCTTTTCTCTCTAAAAATAATGGGAAAAGACAGAAAATTTTTAATGGTGTTCTCACAGACTAGCTTAGTGTTAGAAACTTCTAATAGCACATACTTTGTTTTCAGATAAAGTTATACTAACAAAGAGTGCCCTCAAAAGAGGTAAGAAAGAAAAGCAATACACTAACACAGTATATTTTCCTGGCATCCTGAAATTAAGAGTTTATAGTGTTTTAACTTATTTTTTACTTAATAATATACCAGGCTTTTTTTTTATAGTGAGGAAAATAATGGATATGAGATAATAGAAAATATATATATTGGCCTCTGCCCACTGTTCCTGGCACAGAGCTCCTAAAACCCTTGTATCTTCCTAAGTGTAAGAGTACAAGGAGCATCTTTTGTTCAAATATTTGGTTTTTGACCTCAGTTCCTGAGGACAGGGCTTCTAAATCCCTTGGAATTCCTGGGTGATAGGAATGTCTTTTGTTCTAATGAAGTAATTCTTTGTGGGTTCCTGGATGGGGACTGGTCACCAGAAAGACCAAGCCATGATTAGAAGGTTGGTATTTTCAGCCTCACCCCCCATTCTCTGGAGAGGGGAGAGGGATTGGAAAACGAGTTAATGATCTATCATGCCTGTGTGATGAAACTTCCATAAAAATTGCAAAAGTATGGGGTTTGAGGACCTTCTGGACAGGTGGAGGTGCTTGGAGGGTGGTGTACCTAGAGAGGGCATGGGAGCTCCACGCCCCTTCCCACATACCTTCCCCCATATCTCTTCCACCTAGATATTCATCTGTAGCCTTCTTCACATCTTTTTATAATAAACAAAGAGCACTTGAGCACACAGCTTTCCAGTCTGTAATACATTTTCAGTGCCTCTACCTTCTCTGAGAATTGCGCTGCTTTTCATTGGCTGAGTGCTTGTCAGGAAAGAAGAAGAGTCTTTCTTCTTCCTGTTGGGCTCTGCTATCCTTGTTAAATATGAGAGCTCTTCCTTCTGATATCCTGATTCTATTTAATTGAGATTTCTGTTTAGTATTTTTTTTACATTATACAGTTTGAAAATCTATTAGTAGTTATATAGAATTCAATCCATTGTAAAGAAAATCTCATTTCTGCTGTGTGTCCTTCCTTAACTACTCACACAGAGCACTCACTTCTGACACTTCTGGTCACCAAATGTGCATGGGTATTTCCCACACCAAGCAATTCTAGGACAACAGCTGGATGTCCTACAATTTAACTCAGTTCTAAAACTATCTACTTGGAGAGAGTATCAGATCCCACAGGTTAAGGGCTCAGTCCCATAAGACTGCCCTGAGATGCCAATTGCAAGTCTAGGTTGTTACCTGTGCATCTAACCAACTGGCTATAAATCAGAAGTTTCCATGACACCCTCCTAGAGTTAAATTAATTTGCTAGAGTGGCTTATAGAACTTGGGAAAACAGTTTGCTTATGTTTTACCCATTTATTATAGAAGGATATGAAAAAGGCTACAGATGAACATCCAGGTGGAAGAGATATGGGGGAAGGTATGTGGGAAGGGACGTGGAGCTCCCATGCCCTCTCTGGGTACACCACCCTCCAAGCACCTCCACTTGTTCAATGACCCAGAAGCTCCTCAAACCCCATACTTTTGGAATTTTCTTAAAACTGAATTAGACTCTAATATCTCCAAAATTTCCAGAATTGAATGGAATCCCTATCTCAATTGGTATTTTGAGTCTTCCAAACATTATCAGAAGCCTAAAATTGTCTCCTCTGCAAAACAGATTTTAAGATTAACTGAAACAAAAAAAAAAAATTTAAAGATAAAATGGGAAGAGGAGATTAAGATAGCAGAGTAGGAGGATGTAAAACTCACCTCCCCACCATGAACACATCAAAAATACATCTATGTGTGGAATAATTCTCATGGAAAACTAAGAAGTGGAGACTGACAGAAACACTCCTGTACAACCAAGCATGAAAGAAAGATCCACATACTGAACCAGGTAGGAAGGGAAGAGAAGAGATCAGGTTGGGCCCTACGCCCCAGGCAGGGGACTCAGAGGAAAAGGGAGGTTGCTCAGGCAGAGATCCTCCCTGGGGAGTGAGCAGTTCAAGCCACATATTGGGTGCCCCAATCCTGGCGTCCAACACAAGGAAAATGAGCCCCCTTGGCTGGTTGGAGGGCCTTTGACACTAACTAGTGGGCTGTGGGAAGCCCAGACTCCACTTGGGAGGAGGCTGCATTCACTTACTTACAGCCTCTGCAGGGCAGAGATGGGGGACTGAAACTACGCGGGTGGCTGACTGGTTTCCCATGACCCCCTGGTGCGTGCTCCAGCCCAAGTCTAGTGAGCGCTCCAGCCCACTTATTTCATGTTGCAGCTCCACACTGGAGTGAGGGCTGCCATGACAGAGAAAAGAATTCGACCATGAGTCAGAGGTGGGCAGACCGGAAGTGGTGTGTGAGCAGGGTGAGGGCCGTTACTGGCGCTTAACACGGACAGTGCATCAGAAACAGCCCAGACATCTCTCTGTAGCTGGACTACGGCAGCCTGCTACCATCACATACTGAGAACCCCCACGAATCTCTCTTGCTCCAGCACTGCTCCCCTCTGGGGCAAGGGTACCACTGTTGGGAAGGGTGAGAGGCCACACAAAGGCAACAGAGCCAGCTTGGACCCAAACCTCAAGGCTTCTGCTCCAGCAACTTGGGACCCACCCCTGCCCCCTATAGGGTCATGGTGACCACTGAGCAGAGGGGAAGCCTGGCCCATACCTGGTTCTGGCTTTAGCCTCTCCTTCTCCAGCCCCATCTCCTACAAAGTGATAGCTGACAGTATATCCTGAGGGACGACATGACCTGTGTGCACGTCAAATCCAGCTCTCACACCAAAGCCACTGGGTACACACAGACTGTATAGGGACACTCCCAGGTAAGGACACCCCTTCAAGACCACAATAGGTAACAGTTTCACTTAATTTCATAAAGAAAGTTAAACAAAATGAGAAGACAGAGCTATTGGTCTCAATTGAAAGGGCAAGAGAAAACCCCTGCAAAAAAAAATAATAAAACCAAAACCCCCGCAATTTTCCAGATAAAGAATTCAAAGCATTAGTGATAAGAATGTTAGCTAAATTAAGGAAAAGAATAGATAAACATAGTGAGAATTTTAACAAGGAACTAGAAAATACAAAAAAGAACCAGTGATAACTGAAGAATACAATAACTGATTTAAAAGAAAACAAAACACTAGAAGGAATAAATAGCAGACTAGGTGATACTAAAGAATGCATAAGTGATCTGGAAGATAGAATAATGGAAATCACCCAATCAGAACAACAAAAAGAAAAAACAAATAATAAATGAGAACAATTTAAGAGATCGCTAGGATAGCACGAAGCATACCAGCTGTAGGGGTCCCAGAATTGGAAGAGAGAGAAAGGGGTAGAAAATGTTTTTGATAAAATTTTGGTTAAAAACTCATAAAGAGGGCTTCCCTGGTGGCGCAGTGGTTGAGAGTCCGCCTGCCGATGCAGGGGACAGAGGTTCGTACCCCCGGTCCGGGAAGATGCCACATGCCGCGGAGCAGCTGGGCCCGTGAGCCATGGCCGCTGAGCCTGCGTGTCCGGAGCCTGTGCTCTGCAACGGGAAGGGCCACAACAGTGAGAGGCCCGCGTACCGCAAAAAAAAAAAAAAAAAAAAAAAAACACTCATAAAGAAGGAAACAGATATCCAGGTACAGGAAGTACAGAGGGTCTCAAACAAGATGAACCCAGACAGATCCACACTGAGACATATCATAATTAAAATGGCAAAAAAATTAAAGGTAAAGAAAGAATTTTAAGGCAGCAAGAGATATTAAGCCTTCTGATAATCTAGAGGATAAACCTTGAATTTCTCATATTCCCTGGACTAAAGCTGAACTGCAAGCCATAGTCAATGATCTTCCCGAAGTAACTGAAGATCCTCACAGCTTTGCTGAGGCATTTAATATACTTATTCAAACTTATCAACCTGGTTTCTCCAACTTGTATCCGCTAGATCATACACTTGTCAGTGGAGGCCAGGGCCAGAATTGGATGAAAACTGCTAATTGGGAAAGTATTAAAAGATCTCTAGAATTACATCCAGGAGACTGGCCTGATAACTTATTACATTATCAGACTTGGGCAGCTGCTAGGAAAATTTATCAGGCAATCCCCAGGGCTTTTCCAAAACCTATTGGTTGGAACAAAATTCAGGCTTGCACACAAAAATCTGATGAACTTGTTCATAACTATTACAATTGACTTCAGATCGTTTTAAAGAAAATTCTAGTCTTCCTTTAGATGTTGATTCCACCAAGGTAGCTTTTAACTCTATTAATGGGCTGCACTGGGACCTCTCCCTTCTAGTAAAAAGGATCAGAATGGAACGGGAAACTGTCCACTCCGGATTTAGTGAATCTGGCAATCCAGCGCTCTCGTACTCTAGATGACTCACCTTCAAGGAAGATCACCAGAATTCTTAATCTTCAACTCCAGCAACTGAAGGCCCCTAAACAAAGCCAAAACTTGCCTAGTGTTTGCTATTATTGCAGAGAGCCAGGACACTGAAAAAGAGATTGTTACAAATTTAAGCACTTCAGGCACCTTCAGCCGTCTAACCAGCATTTCCAACATCCTCCCAATTCTCACTGATGGGACTCCAATGAACTACAGGGGCTCTTCCCAACCCTCCCTCTTAATTGGCTTGGAGAAACATTTCTCCAGGTTGAGAACGAATCTCTTCCAGTTGTAATTGACACCAGAGCGACACTCGGTGCTCAACCCCACTACTATAAAACAGCCCTTGCCTTGGAGTACTGGAAAAATTCACATAGTGGGGAGCTCTAATGAACCTCAAGAGATTCCTCTCTCTGAGCCTATTCCTTTTTGTTTAGGCCTCTTGAGAGATACACAGCCTTTTCTTCTTAGTTCCTCCACCCCATCCATTTATTAGGCCAAGACTTTTTAGACAAATATCATGCCAGAATTTCTTTCTTCCAAAAGGGGAAAGTAATTCTAGAACTTGACAGTGGTCATCAGAGCAGCCAACCATGTGAATTAAATGACCTTTTGACATCTTTTATTTGTTCCATCTTCATCTTTGACAGTGCTAGAGCTGATTCTGGAAACAATGATCATTTGTCCCTATTGAATCAGCTACCATTCTCCTTATGGGCAAAACTTCCAAACTGACATTGGCAAAATTCACAGCACACCTCCCATCAAGATTTGGATCGACCCCTCAAAACCTCTTCCAAGAATTAATCAATACCCTCTAAGTAAAGAAGCCCTTCAAGGCATAAAGTCCATAATAGAAGATTACAAGGCTCAAGGCTTCATCATCCCTTGTACTAGTCCCTGTAACGCTCCCATTTTACCAGTAGGAAAACCTAAGGGCTGAGGGCAAAGGTTTGTTCAGGACCTCCAAGCAATAAACAACATTGTTATCCCTTGACACCCTGCTATTCCTAAGCCTCATACACCACTAACATCCATTCCCACTGGAAGCAACTTCTTTACTGTAATTGATTTATGCAGTACATTCTTTAGAATTCCAGTTGATGAAGCTAGCCAATACCTTTTTGTCTTCACTTGGGGATAAAAACAATTCACTTCAACAGAAATGCCTCAGGGTTTTACTGAGAGTCCTTCTTATTTCTCACAAATCCTGAAGACTAATCTGGATGATATAATTTCCCTGGAGGTTCTACTTTGTTGCAATATGTGGATGATTTGCTTCTTTGCTCTCCTTCTCAAGCCTCCTCACAGGAAGACAGCATCGACTTGCTAAAGCTTTTAGCCTTAAAGGGACCTAAAGTCACGAAAGAAAAATTGCAGTTTGCCCAAAACCAGGTTTGATATTTAGGGCATCTGAACAAGGGCTACACTTAGATCCAGATAGACTTCATGGTGTCCTAAGTTTCCCAAACTCCAAAACTAAGTGCCAACTGCAAGATTTTCTCAGGTTAGTTGGTTATTGCCAGAATTGGATTCCAAATTTCTCTCTTACGGCCCAACCTCTGAATGTTTTACTAAAGAACAACAACCCTGACCCAATTTTATGGGAAGAACAGGACAACATAGCTTTTAGGGCTTTAAAGGAGAGTTTGATAAACGCACCTGCCCTTGGGTATCCCAGTTATCAGATTCCCTTTTCCCTTTTTGTATGTAAAAAGGAAGGGAATGTCTTGGGGGTACTCATCCAAATAACTCAGGGACCTTCATCGGTCCATTGAGTATTATAGCCAGAAACTGGACCCTGTGGCACGGGGCTACCTTCTTGCCTTAGAGGAATTGCGGCCACTCCTTTTTTGGTTAAGGCCATAGAGAAATTGTTGTGGGATCTCCTTTAGCCATTTTTTGTACCTCATGCAGTAGAAGCCCTCCTGACTTGTCGTCACATGACATTTCTCAGTCGCCTGCCTCACCTCCTATGAAGTCCTTTTGTTAACTGCTCCTTACATAACTCTTTTACTTTGTGATAATCTTAACCCTGCTCCTCTGCTCTGTCACTGATGAAGTCCCTCACAACTACTTAACACTGATGGATCACCTTTTGACTCCCCATGACGGTCTATGGGAAATTCCATTGGGTAGCACTGACTTCTCATAATGGTTCTTATTTAAAAGGTGACAATGGCAAGTACGATGCTGGCTATGCTACTGTAACTCCTTTGAGGTTGTTGAGGCCACAATTTACCTATAGCTACTTTGGCCCAACAGGCTGAATGATATGCTCTTACACAGGCTTGTACTTTAGCCAAGGACAAAATTGCCAATATTTATACTGATAGCAGACATAATTTTGGAGTAGCTCATGATTTTAGAATGTTGTGGAAGCAACATGGCTTCCTTACTTACAGTGGAAATAAAATTAAAAATGACTCATGTTCAGGAATTATTGGATGCAATACTTTTTACCTGCTGCTTTAGTTATTATTAAGATTCCTGGGCATTCTAAACTTGACTCTGGAAGCTAAGGAAAATCACCTTGCTGACATTTCCACAAGGAATGCTGCCCTTAAAGCTACCAGCAGCAGCTAAACCTCTGTCATGATATAAAGGGATATTTTCCCAAATGATAACTTAGAAAAACTAGCTAGAAGATCCCAACAGCTGGCCTCAGAAAAGGAAAAACAAGATTGTAAATTCAACAATTGTTGGTTTGATAAAAATAGAAAGCTCTGGTTCAGACCAAATAACAATCCAGTCCTACTGAAGACTGTAAAAGTCTCACTCCTCACCACTGTATATGCATTAAACCATCGGTCTAGTGACAAAATGATAGCATTCCCCATTGGTGGGGAAAGCGTTAATAAGGCTGCAAAAACTGTCCACCTCATTTGTCCCACTTGTTCAAAGTACAACCTTGGGGATTCCTGTCCATACTACTCCTGGGCATTTTAAATTGTCCAATGGACAACTTGAGGTCTGGCAAATGGATTTCATACAACTTCCTCCATTTAATGGTTATAGTCATGGTCTATATGTTTTCATTACTGGACTGAAGCCATCCCTTCAAGACAGCCTACTGCCTTGTCTGGGGCTAAAGTCCTTTTGGAAAAGATTATCCCCATCTTAGGAACTCCTATCGAACTACGTAGTGATCAAGGAACCCATTTTCCTAGTCAGGTACTTTGACAAGCCTGTCCTGTTTGGCTGGTTTTACAGCACTTTCATGTGCTTACCACCCTCAATCCTTTGGTTTAGTCCAGCGTGGTAACAGCATTATTAAAACTCAATTGGCAAAATTTGTAGAGGCCCTCCAAATACCTTGGCCAAAAGCATTGCAGTTGGTCCTTCTAAATCTCAGATCCATCCCTTTTGAAACTCATAAACTCTTACCGTTTGAGATAGTCACAGGATGCCCAATGCACTTGATTTCTGCCCCTTTCTATCCACAACTTATAAAAGGAGAGGTAGGGGCTTCCCTGGTGGCGCAGTGGTTGAGAGTCCGCCTGCCGATGCAGGGGACGTGGGTTTGTGCCCTGGTCCGGGAAGATCCCACATGCCGTGGAGTGGCTGGGCCCGTGAGCCATGGCCGCTGAGCCTGCACGTCCAGAGGCTGTGCTCCGCAATGGGAGAGGCCACAACAGTGAGAGGCCCGCGTACCGCAAAAAAAAAAAAAAAAAAAAAAAAAGGAGAGGTACTCCAATATTGCAAAGGCCTAATTGTTTCTATCAAAAATAACCATGATTTGACAGAGCGATATTTTCACACTGCACTTTTGGGAGATGAAGACTTTATGCATCACAGCTTTCACACTGGGGATTTCGTCTATTGGAAAAGACACCTCCAGAAAGAGTCTATTCAACTTTGCTGGAAAGGTCCTTATCGGGTACTGCTAACCAACCCTTGCACCTCCCAACTCAGAAGATAAACAGTTAGAGTCACATGACACACCTAAAGAAAGCACTGAACCCTGAGTAGAGCCACACATCATCTGGTGGGTGATCTGACTGTAAAGATTTTCTGGAATTGAAGCAGACATCATGTGATGAGGCAGTTTTCCCAAGACATCCAGACCAGGCCTACTGGAAATTTGTCACCACAACTTTGATGACGACATGGCGCTTCAGATACTCTCCAGTGTCTATGATCTTGATAACACATGGACTTTAGATAAAAAGTGACTGTGAATTCTCCCTCCTACCCCTCTTTTTTACTCGCATGTGACCTCAGCAGGTTTCCAGTCTGTGCACTTGCCCTCCAGTTGAGACACTACATCCAGGAAAGGTCCTTCCTGGCATTGAAGGACACAAAGCCACTTAAACCAGGAAAACTGACTCTTGATCAGTGATGCTTTCAGAGAAAAATCTTGATCCCTCAAATAGAGTTGGGAGACTAGAGGGGGAAGCTCTCATGCCCTGTGAGTATAGCAGAGCCCAACAGGAAGAAGAAAGACTCCTCTGCTTTCCTGAAGGACTCAGCCAATGAAAAGCCATGGAGTCTTTGTTTACTATGGCCCTCCCCACTTCCTTTTCCCCTCTATAAAAGTGTTCTCTTTCCTTTGCCATGCAGGGACTTGTGCACGGCTCACCGTGGTTGCAGAACTCGAATTGCAATTCTCTGCTGATCCTGAATAATTTTGTTAGTGGTGGTGGGGAAATAACTGGTAGTCTGTTTCAGGTCAACAATAACTAATACTGTGTAAAAGTTGTGATAGCAACAGCTGTAATTTATTCAGTATTTATTTTGAGCTAGGCACAAGGAGAATTTCTTTATATATGTAATAGAATATAAGTGAGATTTTGCTTTTGCTCCAGAACTGTGATTTAGAATAAATAGGGTTAAGTACATTCACATCCATGTACACATCTTGAGGGCAGAGACCTTGCTTGCTGCAAAATCATTCCTAACTGAATCTATGCATATGAACACCTCATCATAGTGACTTAACCAGATATGGAACTTTTTTTTTTTTTTTTTGCGGTACGCGGGCCTCTTACTGTTGTGGCCTCTCCCATTGCGGAGCACAGGTTCCGGACGCGCAGGCCCAACAGCCATGGCTCACGGGCCCAGCCGCTCCGCGGCATGTGGGATCTTCCCGGACCGGTGCACGAACCTGTGTCCCCTGCATCGGCAGACGGACTCTCAACCACTACGCCACCAGGGAAGCCCGGAACTATTTTTAAACAAAACAAGAAGTCCAGTGGTAGTAAGTCAAGACTGGTGAAGCTACTCCAGGATGTCATAAAGAGCCCAGGTCATCCTTAGTATATACTGTGTTCATCCTCATGTTTGTAAGATCTCTCTCTTCTCCTAGCATTGGGTCTGCAGTGCAAGAAGAAGGGGAAACAGGGAAGAGGTCTAAGGTCGTTATAATAATGGCCCCCAATTAGTCATGATGTGCTTTTTCCATGCTCCTTTGAGTGTGGCATTGTCACTCTTCCAATAAAAAGGTGAGAGTCTATTTCTTCACTCCCCTGAGTCTGAGCTGGCCTTGTGATTTGCTTTTACCAAGAGCACGTGGCAGAAGTAGCATATGAGTGCTACAGCATAGGCCTTAAGAGACCTCTTACCTCTGCTCTAATCCTCTTGAGACCCTAGAAATTCATGCTGTAAAAAAAAATCCAATAAAGGCTACCTAAGGATGAGAGGTCTCATGGAAGCGATCTGCGGTGCCTCAACCAACAGCCGGTACCAACCGCCAGGTATGTGGGTGAGGCCAGTCTCACTCTCAGATGACTTCAGCTGCATGAGTAAGCATAAGCAAGACCAGCTGAAGAGCTGCCCAGATTATCAAAGGACAGAATTATGAAAAATAATGAATTATTGTTGGCTTAAGCCAACAAGTTTTCGGAGGTTTGTTATAAAGCAATAGATAAATGATACTGGATTATGGAACTATGCCTAGGTCCAAAAATTGGGCCATTATTAAGGTATGTTCCCTGCTCCTGGAGCAGGGGTAACTGGCAACATGAGATTGACTGGAATTCAGAATTGCTGGTCAGAATACCTGGTTAGAACACTATCTATAAAGCCACCCACTTTTTTCCAGTGGAATCTGAAAGACTTGTGGTCTTGTGTAGGCTTTACTATTTACATTGAGGTTATGATATTGCCTTTCCATGGGAAGGAGTGGGACATGTTTCTCCTACCCAAAGCTAAGTGAAGGGTCATCACTATTAAAGACTGGAGGTGCCCTTAAGAAGGAAAGCCTGGTACCTTATTTCCTGGTTAAATGCTTTCTGAGTTTCAGACCTCCCAGGTTCACTCCAGAGGTGAATGTGGTGAGCATAGGAAAGACGCGTAGACCCAGCTCCTTCAACACGGGGAGAATGAAAGGGATATTTGACAGACATTCCCTGTGTTTTAAAATATAGTGTACTAATAGAAAACTTGAGGTATAATAAGGCCATCAGCTCAGCAGATGATTGCCATAGTTTGTTACTCACAGTTCCCAAAAGGAGGGGGGATGCTACACCAGGAGAGACACATGGGGAAGCACCAGAGTCAGTCATGGGGCAAAGGGAGAAGGGGGAACTGTGGGAAAGAGGCTTTATTGTGTTTTATGCAGGAAAGAACAGATAAGGGAAGGCAATCAGGCTTAGATTGGCTAGTTTAAATAATTTTACAGGCTCTGTTGCATAAGGACTGTCCGTAGTTGTCTAGTACCTGTCCCTGGGGTGGTAAACCAGGTGTATAGTCACCCGAAGTGTAGGAGCCTGATAATAGAAGGGCTTCAGGGCTATGGACTCTTTCCAGTGGTTTGTATTTGAACAGCATGATTTGGGGAGTAGGGGAAGTGATGGGGGGGGCAGGAGGCCAAGGCAAAGTGACTCAAGCATTTTATCAGATTGTCCAGAACAAGACATGTCTGGCATGTGCATGTGGGGCAGTTGTTAAAACATCAAGCTCACAGAAGCTGGAAATGGTTAACACCCCCTGAGGACTGGAGGTGTCTACTCCCAGTTTAGAGATTTCTGAAGGCGAGAAGCCCGTATGGGTTGCCAGAGCAAAGGTGCTTGGAGAGACCAAAATGCAGAGGGTCTCCCTCCCAGTTCTGCACAGCTCTCAGGGAGTCCTGGAACACCAGGCTCCCAGGCTTTATAAACAGCAGCGGAGGTGAAAGAGGACCGGTCGCTGTGTTCCAGCAGCAGGCAGAGACACCTTGAGATGCCAGAGCCGCCACCTCCTTACACCTACAGACGGCAAATCACCTGAGCAGCACCGCATTCTTGCGGGAACAGAGACACTGTGGAAGTGACTGGGTTCTAGAGGCTGAATGGGTTTGGGAATGGAAAGTAGGAGAAAGAAGGAAAGAAGGAAGGAAGGAAGGGAGGGAGGAAGGAAGGAAGGAAGGAAGGGAGGGAGGGAGGGAGGGAGGGAGGAAGGAAGGAAGGAAGGAAGGAAGGAAGGAAGGAAGGGAGAAAGAAAGAAGGAAAGAAAGAAAGAAAGAGAAAGAAAGGAAAGAAAGAAAGAAAGAGTGTAAAGGCACATCTCTGCTCCTGTTTTCACATGGTCCACTCCAAGCCCAGCTTTTTATATGCTGATATATATACTATTCTGATATACAAATACATCTTATTCTGTAACCAAAAGTGACTTTAAAATTAAGGAATGTGACTATGATGTCATCAAAGGAACTGCCACAATTTAGAGTGAGATAATTATGGAAAAGAGTTAAATTGATTCATGTTTATATACCAGTGTTATAAATCAGTCCTATATACACAATCTTGGTCAGTCCTAACAGCAACCTTATGAAGTAAATATTATTAAATCTATTTGACAGATGAGGAAAGTGAGGGGCAGAGAGGTGAACTAAATAAACAGTGTGAAGTGGCAGAGGTGAAATGTGAACTCAGATGTGTGATGCCTGAATTCTTAAGGCCTAAACTACACTAGTAAGTTTTGAGTCTTGCTCTTTGGTTTTGTTCCTTACATTGTGTTTTGAATTTACTTGTTCTTTTTTTTTCCCTAAAGGGTTTCATTTTCTTTTCTGTATAATTAGATAAAGACGTGAGAGAGGGTCTCACTTTTCTGACATGGCAGTTGAAGGGGCAGGAGTTATCTTAGGCCAGAGGTGGCCACGGCACCCAATATGAGTTCAGGGTTTCAGACTCCTTCCATTAGTGTTTGTTCTAGTCTGTCACATCGCCTCTTTAATTTCAGTCGTCATTATCATTTGTTAATTTCAACCAATCTTCTTTACAAATAGGAAACAGGTTCGTAAGTACCAACATTGTTGGTAAAATTTAAGCCAGGAGCCAAGAAGGCAGGAACCTTCTCTCACTTCTGTCCCCAACCAGCCGTGTAGCTTGGGGCAATCTCTTTAACAGCTTTTGGTTCCAGTTTTTCCTGTATAAATCAAGAGGATTTGGCTAAATGATTCCTATAGTTCCCTTTGGTTTTAACTTTTCAAACCCATGTGACAAAGTCCAATCTTCTTTCTGTAAGACTGTTAAGTCCATTTTTTTCTCAAATTGTTTACTTTTATTTCACATAAAAATAGTCCTGAAGGAAACTAGGAGATCAGATCATCAAGGCCCTGACTCCTTCCTGAACCTTTTGAGAGAGGAAGAATACACAGAGGATGAATGATTTTATATTTACGTTTAGAGATATATTCTTATAGAACTAGAGCTTAGCGTTTCATATACTCTCCCTTGTATCCTTGTCATTCACAAGGCAAGTAAGGGAAAGAAGCAAAGAATCAGGTAGAAAGTATGTAAACTGCTAAAATTCAACTTTGTTTCCAAAAAACATTTCATTGAAATGATTAAATCACTTTTCTAAAAAAAATATGACAGGATGCATCATCTGTCGGGAAGGAAGTGTGTTTTGGTTGCCACTTCAGAACTTCTGTTAAGATTGTCCAAGGCATGTGTTAGGAAAGGAAGGCACACTTCCTAGGTCACTGAGCATTTGCCGCTGAGCATATGCTACCTCACGGTGGCACACAGCCACAACTTCTTATTACATGGTGATCTGAATATTTTATGGATATTCTGAATGGTAAGATAATTGATGATAGAACACTGAAGGAAAGAACTGATAGCTTTTTTGTTGGTAGCATTTATCAGATTGTCAATTAAATGCTTGTCATGTGGTAAAGGAAAAATATTTATTGCTGCAGCAGACATCAAGACAGACCTTTAACTAAAAGTGCGGTACATGTAAGGAGGTGCAGAGATCCGCGCCTTCTAGAAGGAGCTCATTGCTCTTTTGTATTAGCTCAAAGTACTCTGACGTTTACATTTAGCAACAAAGACTGGGGTTGCTTATCTTGTTTAAAGTTTATTGGTAAGAGAAAGGAAAGTACTGGTGTTTGTTTTACAGATAGAGAAGGCTAATTTGCTAACTGAAAAATTAGCTGCCTCAAATCATTTTGGGGAGGTGGCAGGGTATACAAATTTTACAGCTTTGAAGTATTTCTGTGCAATGTACTGAAGAGAACTTCCAATAAAAGGGGTTTTGAGGTACTTCTCATCTAAATGTAATGTCTATTTTTATTTGCTGGAAATCAGTTAATTCTCTTGCTAAGTGTTCCCGCAGTGCTTTGTACTCAGTCTTGGCAAGATTCTCAGCTCTCTCGTAATGATTTACGTTTTGCCCATCTTCCACAACAGAGTGCAAGCCCTAGGAAACAGAAACCATGCCTGTCTTGTTCATGTCTGTAACTGTCAATGCCAAGCACTGGGCTTGCCACGGAGTGGGAGTCCATAAATATTTGATGATTAATTAATAGTTGCCTGTAAGAGGGTCTTCCAAGATATACTTGAATGATAAGGCAGCTAGTTGATACATTTGGTAAAATTCTTCCTCAGAGTGCTCCAACAGTAAAAACAGCTGTATTATTTTTCAGTGCAATAATAGTAGTACTAAATCAAAAGCCTATTCAGTACATAAAAAAAAAATCTGTTTCCATCTCTTCAGAGCATAGAGGAGAGTGCTCTGAGATCTCTAAACTATTTTGTAATGATGAGCTTAGCTAGTTTAAAAATAATGGGTAGGTAAGTAAAATTTCAGTCAGAAAACAGTTTTCCATGACACCAGACAATGGACTTTTTTCTTACTTTTTAAAATCATCTGGTCAGTTGTTTTGATAACATTCACATGTCGTGGTCATGGTTTTGTACGATAACTAATTTTATTATGAAACGTACAACTACTCAGTTCTCTAAATTTTAGGATCTGTAGCTCTCTAATCTCTGTGAGCACTTGAATTTTAATGGTGACTTTCTGTTGATACTTTTGTAAATGTTGTGCTCTCTCTAGAAAGTTTGTTGGCAACTCAAATTTTTATTGCTTTCTCAATGCCAGGCACATGAAATAGGCTTAAAATTACAGTTGTGCTAAATAACCTTTTAACATAATCTATAGATAGAAGTAATCCACTAATGATATCCTGAGACGCAGCCTCTTTGCCATTCATTTTGGCAGCCTTTAGATCACGTTCTGTGGGGCACGGCTCTCGCAAATGCCTAATATGGTCCTGAAAGCTGGGGCTGTGGTGGGTTTAATAAGTCCCAGTCTTTTTACAGAAACGAAATTCAAAGACATTGTCACGATTTTTGGAGCAGCAACTGAGAGTCACTTAATATTAAAGAGAAATGGTTCCAGAGGACCAACTTCATTCCCTGAAATCAACTAACAATTTTTAGTTTGCTTATTCTTTCCCAGCTCACTCACCCTAAATTACAGAGCTTTCATTTCTTTGGCAACCGCTAATAAAATGACATCAAACCAGGCGGCCGTACAGCTCATACCTTCAGTGTGTTCTTATTAACCATATTTGAAAGGAAGACTCCTGCAGCCTCAGCTTTGTAATGCTAACTCCTGAATACCTTGGATGTGATGGTTCACGTGACTTTCACTAGCTATGAAACTCTTAAATATCCAACATCATTTTTCAGATTTTTTTTAACGTATCAGAAACTGATTGTCTCGGCCTCACAATAACATGACCAATTATTCCACCAGATTAAGGGATGAGGGAGAGAGATATATGTTATTTATTATTAAAAACCTATTGCAGGGCTTCCCTGGTGGCGCAGTGGTTGAGAGTCCGCCTGCCGATGCAGGGGACACGGTTTCGTGCCCCGGTCCAGGAAGATCCCACATGCCGCGGAGCGGCTGGGCCCGTGAGCCATGGCTGCTGAGCCTGTGCGTCCGGAGCCTGTGCTCCGCAAGGGGAGAGGCCACAACAGTGAGAGGCCTGCGTACCGGGAAAAAAAACAAAAAAAAAAACTTATTGCAAAAGTGATGCAGGATAAAGAGCAAGCTTGCCTTTTAAATCATAATAGCATTATAATTGTTCTACCAGGAATAAATGTTTGTTGAATACCCTTATTGCCAGCACCAGGTTCACTTACTCTATTCAGTAACTTCATGAGCTAGGTCTACTCTAATCCTGACCTTACAGATAAGGAAACTGAGGCTTAGAGAGAGAGTGGCATGCTTAAACTCGCACAACTGGAAAGTGATGGACCAGTGTTTAGACATAGCCAGTCTGATGCCGGGGATTAACTACTATGCTACAAAAATAAGATTTTATAGACATCTGAGAGAGGAGTTTGTTTTGAACAACGTTAAATACAACAACCCATTGCAGTTTCAAAAAGTAAGTTATCAAGATCTTAAGTAGATATTATACAACCGTGAGGGCAGGAGGTGGAAAATCGAGGACAGAGTGTTTTAATATATTCATAAATAATATTTTATGGCTGCCATCAAAATCACTGGTTAGAGCCCAACATCCACCTATTTTAACATACAGACACAGAAACTCAGAAACATGAATATACGTATAAAAAGTAATTTCAAATTTTGAGCCATCACTACCACATAATAGAATAGTCAGTGTATGACATTTGGCATGTATTGGGGGCAGGGCCAGGGCAAATGTGCTATTGTTTGTGTCAAGGGATGTGAACCAAGAGGACTTTAAACATTTAAACAAAGGAAGGTGTCTGGATTAAGTGCTGAGTACTTTCTACACAGCAGGTTTGGGAGACAGGAACTACACAGGTGCTTTGCACGCTTTGGAAATGGCAGCAAATGGCAGGTTGGATGGTTTATCTTCATTAGCTGTGAGCAGTGGCTTTTGACATACATTCCAGACCCTAGTGCTGCTATAGTGTGGTGAAACCCCCCCCCCCGACAACTGTAAGCACACTGCATTTGCCAGACCTTCACCCTTCAGTTAAATCCCTTTCTCTTACCCCATTTATACTCAAGCAATTTTCCTAATGCAGATGTTTCCAACCAGACCCTCAGCATTCTGGGTATAATCCCACCTCTGAATTTTTTTTTTTCTTTTTACGTATACACGTATCTATTCTTTTCAAATTCTTTTCCCACTTAGGTTGTTACATAATACTGAGCAGACTTCTGACTTTTAAACGGCTTTCATAAAAAAAAAAAAAGGCTTTCATCTTCTTCCTCTCCTCTTAACCTTCAATTTCTCTCTGCAGTCATAATCCCATCCTTTCTTCAGAATCCATGCCTACTGGTACCATTGATGCAAACCCACCTTCCAGCCCCCAGGACCCTTTTGCTCGTTAGTGGCTCCTTCTTAGTGCAGCCTCCATCACTGCTTCTCCCCAGCATGTGTGTGTACATACTCTACTAAACGTCTTTGCTTGACCTTGACCTCGCTGTTGTTCCCTTTAGTCACTGGACTTCACAACTAAGATTAATCACACACAATGACTCCATGCTTCACTTAACCCTCAGTGCCCTGACCACGCTCTCCCAGCCTTCTCGTGGCTTCTCATCAAACCACTTGCTGAACCATAACTCTCAGAGCTCTCCACTGACTGCCTCAGGGTTAGATAAAGTGTTTTGCCTTTCACATTCCCCATAGCCTGGGTGTAACATGATACTATTGCCCATTCATGCCCCTTCCAAAATCTCTCCTGATACATTGTCCTCACATCTTCTTTGGCTGGTTCATTTATTATTGACCTATCCGATCATCCATTCATTTATTTAGCACACATTCATATTCTTTAGCACACATAACTGCACCAAGCGGGCCTTTATTAAAGACCCGCTTGGTGCAGTTATAGCTAAGAAATGCAGATACAGAAATGAAAGTCCAGTCTGTAAGCAGGAGACAAAAAGTGAAACGGTTACAAATGAGTGTGACACATGCATCATAGAGCCAGGGAAAGGTTTCTACAAAGTGGGGAAGTGGGGAGCCTGATCGACTGAGAGGAGTAAGGGAAGGCTTCCAAGAGGAGACACTGGGTGTGCTATGATGATCCACTTTACCCAGTGAGAAGAGAAAGTCACATCAAGGTTGTGCAGCTGTGGGAGAAGGGCCCAGTCCTTCAGTGAGGTTGGAATATAAGCTGTCTTGGTGACAGTCACAGGAGATGGAGCTGGCTGGATATATGATCACAATGTAAGTAGCGTTTTCTGGCAAGCTATCAAGTTTGGAAATCATCCTGAAGCTATAAAGAGTTTTGGCCAGTGGAGGTGACATGATCAATTCGTGCTTTAGAAATATTATTCTGGCATCAATGTGAAGAATAAATTGGAGGAGGGCAAGACTTCCTTCACTTAACTTTCTTCTTTTCCCCTGTTAAGGAAATTCCTCATAACCTATGCTGTTATTTCACATTCTTTTCCTGGGAAAATGTATCCACTACTGTATAGTCAATTTTCCTAACAACTAGATGACTATTAAATCTTATTTTCTGCCTCTGACCTTGCTCCCAAATAAGGTCCATTCTACTTCAGCCTGCTTTAAGTCATTTCCTTTCTGATGCTGCTGTGTTCCAGCATCAGCTGGGCTTCACAGCATGGGAACATCTTCAGTTTCCTCCCTTCTCTTATTCCATTGATCAGGGTTGACAGCTTTATACTTTCTATTGTCTTTTGCATTTTTTCTTTCCATTCCCATTCTTATCGATGTATCAGATCTATGTTGTTTATCTAGATTCCTGATAACGACTCTTTAAGTCTGTCTACTGTTTCTTATTACTCCAGTTGTTCATGTTTGGTACATATACACTAATATTATGCTATAGGTTAGACATATAAATGAAAAACAGCATGCATGCAAAACAACATATAAACGTTTTATAGTTTAGAAATCATAAAATGGGCAGCCATGTTTCTACCACCAAGGTTAAGGCATAAAAAAACATTATCGGTAAAATAGAAACCCTCTGTGTACCCCTCTCCACTCTCATCTCCTCTTTCCTCCACCCAGAAGTAACCATTATCCTGAATTTTATGTTCATCAGCCCCTTCCATCTCCTTCTATTTTTAACCCCCAATGTATGTATATTGTTTGCCTGTTTTTAAAAACATTTTTATAGGATAAATCATACTATATATATTCATCAGTGACTTATTCCTTTCACTTAATATTACATATTTGAGACTCATCTAATTTGATGTATGTAGCAGTAGCGTGTTTATCTTCACTGCTAGTAATATCCCATCATATAAATTTACCTAAGTTTCCTTCTCTATTCTAATGCTTGCTCATTTTTTCTTTACACTACAATCAGTGCTCTTTTAGATATCCTCATACAAGTTTTGTGGTGTACATGTGTAGGCATCTCTTTGGGAAATAGGAAATGCTGGATTGTAAGATGTGTGTGCATGTTCAGCCTTGCTGATTAATGACAGTCAGCTTTTCAATTTGGTTATATCAATTTATACCCCCATTAGAGTTTTTCTGGTTCTATATCCTTGGTAATTTATATTGTCCAATTAAAAAACAAGTTTTTTTCCCAATCTGGTAGGTGTGAAACCATGTCACTTTATTATTCTAATTTGCATTTCTCTGATTACTAATTAGATTAAGCATCTTTTCATATGTTTATAGGCCATTTGAGCTTTCTTATGTATGAAATTCCTGTTTAATTTGCCAGTCTTTCCACTGGTTGTTTATCATTTTCTTATTGATTCTTAGAGGTCCTTTATGTATTGTGGGTTACAATACTTTGTACATTATAAGTACAAGTATATTCTATTTTGCTAATTTTTATTATATATTTTTTTCTATAAGGAACACATGCTACCAGTAAAGTTTCAAAAAAATATTTAAGGGGCTTCCCTGGTGGCCCAGTGGTTAAGAATCCACCTGCCAATGCAGGGGACACAGGTTCGAGCCCTGGTCTGGGAAGATCCCACATCCTGCGGAGCAACTAGCCCGTGTGCCACAACTACTGAGCCTGCGCTCTAGGGCCCGTGAGCCACAGCTACTGAAGCCTGAGGGCCTAGAGCCTGTGCTCCACAAGAGAAGCCACCGCAGTGAGAAACCCGCATACTGGAACGGAGAGCAGTCCCCACTTGCCCCAACTAGAGAAAGCCAGTGAGAAGCAACAAAGACCCAACACAGCCAAAAAAAAGAAGAAAAAAAGTATTTAAAAATGAAGGTACAAATTAAATTCCATGTATAAGTGCACTAGGTTCTCAGCACTGTCACACCAGGACAGAAAAGAGGGCTAACAAACCCAGTATGTTGCACAAATACCAGTGAAGAAATAAATACCAAGATATATATGTTCAAGATCAAATCTAGAGATCTTCTTTTTTCTCTTTTGAAACCTTGAGAATATGTAAAGACATTTTAATAATGTTAGTTAGAAAACTACTCTACCAAATATTAAACCCATTTATGGTGTCCATAACTGGCAAGACCTTGTAACTAGCCCCAGGAATATAAAGTTTTATCACTAGACATCATAAACCTTTTCAGTGTACCTTAAAAATAAATAAATAAGCTATTTTTACTTTGTTGCATGTATATTTTAATAGAATTAAAAAAAATTTTTATCCACACCAGAAGTTGTGTGCCAGGGTGGTTTTCGCTGGCTTGCAAGAGCCAATTGTGCACATTGTTTTCCAATTCCACATTCAAATGTCATGTTGGCAGCTTGAAATTGGCAATGGTAGGAGTGTTTACACCATGGATATTGGAAAATGCTTCAAATCAGAGCTTTTGTATTTTTTTGCCCAGATGGTCAGTTTTTAAAATTTACCAACATACCACTGCTCACCTACCATTCCACAGAAATCATCCTTGTTACGGTCACCTATGAACATAAAGTTGCCAAATCCAACACGCATTTCTGTTTACTTTTTATTTGACCTCTCAGTCACATCTGATATTGCTGATCACTTCTTTCTTCTTGAAATACTTTCTTCAGCTGGACTCCAAGGCTCTTCTTTCTCTTGATTCTCCAGCTACTTTATTGACCACCCTTTCTTGGTCCCATGATCTCTTTTCTTTTTATCTCTCCAACCTCTAAATGTTGGACAGTTGAAGGCTCAATCCTTAGAATTCTTCTCTTTTCTATCTACACTCACTCCCAGGGTGATGTCTCTCATATTCATGTCTTTACATTCCATGCATAGATGATTACTCTTAAATGAGCATTTCCAGCCTTAGTATTCCTCCAATTAACAAATCAATATATCAGCTGTGAGCTTGGCATCACCTCATCAATGTTTAATGGGCAGCTCAAATTTAACATGTATGAAATCCAACTCTTGATTGTTCTCTCCAAATTTGTCCTTTAGTCTTCCCCATCTCAATATAATGCAATTGTTATCTACCAGTTATTCATGACAAAAACATTAAAGTCATTCTTTTTTTTAACCATTTTAAAAATTGAAGTATAGTTAATTTACAGTGTTGTGTTAGTTTCAGATGTACAGCAAATTGATTCAGTCATATATATATATATATATTCTTTTCAGATTCTTTTCTATTATAGGTTACTACAAGATATTGAATATAGTTCCCTATGCTATACAGTTGGTACTTGTTGTTTATCTATTTTATATATAGTAGTGTGTATATGTTAATCCCAAACTCCTCATTTATCTACCCCCCCTCCCGGCACTATACCCTTTGGTAACCATAAGTTTGTTTTCTATGTCTGTGAGTCTATTTCTGTTTTGTAAATAAGTTCATTTATATCCGTTTTTTAGATTCCACATATAAGTGATATCATGATATTTGTCTTTCTCCTCCTGACTTCACTTAATATGATAATTCCCCACTGTGGTCGAAGCCACAATCCTGTGACTTTGGATTACTGTCTCCTAGCATCTACATTTGTCCCTGTATGGTCTATGCTCCATAAAGCAGACAAAGGAATCCTTTAAAATCACAAACCAGATCATGTCATTTCTATTTGTTTCCACCTGCCCCTGGTGAAATCCTTATCACAGCCTGCAAATTCCTCTATAATCTGACCATCCACTGCCTCTTTGACCTGATCTCCTACTTCTCTCTGCCTGGCACCTTGCCCCACCCCGGCCATATAGGCAAGTTTTCAAACAAGTCAAGTCCATTCATGGCACAGGATCTTTGTATGTGACTAATCTCTCTGCCCGGAATGCTCTTTCCTCCCAGAGCTACAAAGGTTCATTCCCTCATGTGACATCAAAGAGGCCACGCTGACCATTTTCTAGTCATTCTTGACCATCCCCTGCCCACCTTACTCTTTATGATCCTTCTTTAGGGCACTTCTCACAACTTGCCACATTGTTCGTGTCTTCATGCATATCTCCCCATTAACACCTAAGCTAGGTAAGAACAGAGCCCCTGTTTTTCTGGCTGCTACATCCCCGTAACTTAGAAAAATGCTTACTTTGTAGTCAGTACTGTATTTTATTTTTAAATAAAATATATGTATAGTAGGTACTTTTAGCTCTTTAAATAAAAAAATGTTTAAAATAACGTTTATTTTATATTAGTTTTCATATGTAAAGATAATCAGAAGAAAAGAAGTTGACTGCCATGCTCTCATTAGTTCTCTTCTGTTCATTTTCTAAAAAGATATCAAGTATAAAAAGGAGATTTGTGTAGTGAGTAGTGATCTGTTCACTTGCCAAGGATCCAACACAGAAAATCAAGTGTGAAAAAATAAAGTGATAAAGCCTACATGGATACCATGGGTATTTTGCCCACTTAGTTTTATAGATTCTGGATAACTGTCATTTTCTAGGTGCAAAAGAGTGGTCTGATCAGGCACATACTGGCTTTAATCTTGTTATTCACAACGGTTACAAAAGTTTGCTCCTCACCAGAGGGAGTACCATATAGACATCCCATCAGTTCTGTGAAAAATTTCTGAAACCCTCTACTTGATATCTTCCTGCCAAATCCCTGCTGACTGCAAATGAGCACAAAATGTCAGCTTTTGTTATTTGAAGCACTAATGATGGATTTGAAATATTATCCTAACTTTGATTCCAGGATTTACTATTATGATTTAACAGATGCAGCATTCCAAGTCCTGTTAACAAAAGAATCAGATTTTAATAGGGAGCATGTTTCAAATCCAAATAGATCAAATTTGGGGGAATTATTTTAGGAGGCTTTTTTTCAGGTTCTAATCAAATTTTAAAAATCATATCTGAATCAAACCTGTTAAATTTCCTGGGGAACTAAGGTTGCAATCCCATTGCTAAGGAATATTCTCTTTTTTATTCTTTTGTGGTTGAAATTTTACTCACTGATATGATCACTATCAATCAAATATTTAATGATAGACCATTTAAAGAAAATCTTTAAATTTTAAAACTAAAAAAAATCATTATTTTAGATTGTTCTTACTTTTCAACAAGGAAGAACCATCTTTATGAGTGTTTATCAGGAAAGACACTAATGAAGCAAAAAGCCTTATCTTTCTTCAATTCACCCATCCATTTCCTTGAAGTCTGGTTTTAACTCATCTATGTGTTCATTGTGCCTTGTTAAATTATATGTCTAATTCATTCTAGAACAAAGAACAACTGAACTGAGAGGTGAAATGATATCTGTGACTAATCTCAAAACAAAAGTCTATTCTTCAGAGCCCCAGCCCAGTTCTGAAAATACCAGAGAGTTGTTCCTGGAAACCTTGCAAAATCTGATACTGTTCTCCAAAAGATAATAAAGAGGACTGGTACACTTTTATAATGTCTTTATTCAGTACAATTGAAAAGTTATGAACTAATACCTCTACTCTTATGAGAATTAGTTGGTTGTTATACATTTCCACCTAGAATGCTTGTGACTTTTTTTAATTAAGATTTTATTTTTTAGAGCCATTTTAGGTTCACAGTAAAATTGAGGGGAAGGTACAGAGATTTCCCATTTACCCCGTTCCTCCATAAATACATAGCCTCTTCCATTATCAACGTCTCCCACCAGAGTGACACATTTGTTACAACTGAAGAACCTACACTGACACATCACAGTCACCTAAAATCCATAGTTTACATTAGGATTCACTCTTGGTGTAGTACATTCTATGGGTTTGGACAAATGTATAATGACTTGTATCCATCATTATGATATTGTACAGAGTATTTTCACTGTCCTAAAAATCCTCTGTGCGCTGCCTATTCATCTCCCCCTGCCATCCCTGGCAACCACTGATCTTTTTACTGTTTCCATAGTTTTGCCTTTTCCAGAATGTTATATAGTTAGAATCAACATGTAGCCTTTTCAGATTGACTGTTTTCATTTAGTAATGTGCATTTAAGATTTTTCCATGTCTTTTCATGATTTGATAGCCCATTTCTGTTTTTTTTTTCTTTTTTTTTTTTTTGCTGTACGCGGGCCTCTCACTGTTGTGGCCTCTCCCGTTGCGGAGCACAGGCTCCGGACGTGCAGGCTCAGTGGCCATGGCTCACGGGCCCAGCCGCTCCGTGGCATGTGGGATCCTCCCGGACCGGGGCACGAACCCGCGTCCCCTGCATCGGCAGGCAGACTCTCAACCACTGCGCCACCAGGGAAGCCCCAGCCCATTTCTTTTTAATGTTGAATAATAGTTCAGTATCCAGATGTACCAAAGTTTATCCATTCACCTACTGAAGGACATCTTGGTTGCTTTCACGTTTTGGCAATTATGAATAAAGTTTCTATAAACATTATGTGTGGGTTTTTGTGTGGACATAAGTTTTCAACTCTTTTGGATAAATGTTGCTGGATGGTATGGTAAGAGTAGATTTAGTTTTGTAAGGAACTACCAAACTGTCTTCCAAAGTGGCTGTACCATTTTGTATTCCCATCAGCAATGAAGGAGAGTTTCTGTAACTCCACATCCTCACCAGCATTTAATGTTGTCAGTATTCCAGATTTTGGCCATTCTAATGGGTGTCTAGTGGTATCTCATTGTTTTAATTTGCATTTCCCTGATGACATATGATGTGGAGCATCTTTTCATATGCTTATTTGCCATCTGTATATCTCTTTTGGTGAAGTGTCTGTTAAGGTCTTTGGCCTATTTTTTATTTGGGTTGTTTCTTTTCTTATTGTTGAGTTTTAAGGGTTTTTGGTGATTTTGGGATAACGGTTCTTTATCAGAAGTGTCTTTTGCAAATATTTTCCCCCAGTCTGTGCTTGTCTTCTCATTCTCTTGACACTGTCGAACACAGAGCAAAAGTTTCAAACTTTAATGAAGTCAAGCTTATCAATTATTACTCCATGGATCATGTCTTTGGTGTTGTATCTGAAAAATCACCATACTCAAGGGAATCTAGGTTTTTTTTTTTTAATGTTATCTTCTAGGATTTGTATAGTTTTGCATTGTACACTAAGGTCTGTGATTCATTTTGAGGTTATTTTTGTGAAGGGTGTAAGGTCTTTGCTAAGACTCAATTTGTTTTTACATGTAGATGTACAGTTGTCCCAGTACCATTTGTTGAAGACTATCTTTGCTCCATTGTATTGCCTTTGCTCCTTTTTCAAAAATCAGTTGCCTATATGTGAGTTTATTTCTACGTTCTCTATTCTGTTCCACTGATCTATTTGTCTATGCTTTTGCCAGTATCACACTGTCTTGATTACTGTAGGTTTCTAGTATGCCTTGAAGTCAGATTGTATAAGTCCTCCAACTTTGTTCTTTTCCTTCTTGTGTTAGCTATTGTGATCTTTTGCCTTTTGCTTGTGATTCTATTTTTCTAATATTGAATAATTTTTTTGGAAAAATTTTTTTGGAAAATAATTCTAGTGGGCTTTTTTAGACAACTACATGGAATGTTAAAAAGAGAAAAAGATTCTCCAAGTCTGTGGCATGCATCCATGACAGGGAAAGACTGCGGCACGCAGGTGATTTTTTCCATTACAGAATAAGGATCTAGAAAGAGAGCTGAATCAATATATTCTTAAACATTTACTTTAATCATGTTGGAAGAATAAAAAAGAAAAGGAGTAGAAATTGTTTTTAAAAAGGTACCTTTTAGTTCTAAGAATGAATGTTTTGAAATAGGAGCTGAAATGGAGGCTAATAACTGGAAAAATCTGAATCGTGACACTAAGTGTTAATAAATGACACTGTAAAGTAAATAACTTACCAAAATAACATTTTCACATTCTAGTTTTCCTTCTCTGAGTTAATAAATCATTATGCATTATATATTAACATATATCCATAAATATTAATATACATTATATACTAAATATGCACTTTACTTATGTATACATATGATACTTACTACATGCCATACGTTCTACTTGATGGTGGTGATCTGAAATGAATACAACATAGTACCTGCTCTTAAGGGTTCATATTGTAGAAAGAGGGAGGGTTAAGCACAGAGTTATTTCCCAGGCCTGTTTGGGTATTGTTATATGGTCTAAAACAATGAACCAGTAGTAATTCTTTGTTCTAGTCCACCAGTTAGATTACTTTAACCCTGGCCTCCCTGAGGCCCTTTATCTAGAAGGCTTCAAGTAAGAGACTAGAGACTTAGAGCTGTGAGTCTCTTTCTTACATGAATATTCCCATGATTCCCAGGCTCCCAGATAGGGTTACCATATAAAACACAAGATGCCCAGTTAAATGTAAATTTCAGATAAATAAATATTTCTTTAGTACAAGTATTCCCAGGCAATATATGGGACATACCTATACTTTAAAAATTATTGTTTATCTGAAATTCAAACTATATTTTTATTTGCTAAATTTGTGAACCTAATGCAGCGTACAGTGAAAAATGACCCTGACCAACCATTCCCCATGTATGAGGCTGGTTGATGCAGCCTAAAGGACACCATAGCTGCCACTCCTGAGATTCCATGGTATACCTCTGCTAAGTACTTTCTTTTTTTATGTAGATAAATATAGATATATCAATTTTCATATATACATAATATCATATGTAATATATAAATAATATAACATATATGTACAGAGAAAAAAATATATATCACCTGGTTATCTCCCACCCCCACTAAACTGTTTTATGCCCTCAGTTTCTTTCAGAATATCCAGCAATACAACTTTTATTTAACTCAGTCTCTATTACGGTCTTCCTTTTTCCCTGAATTCTGACATTAATTTAAAAAATTGTATAAGGTTTTCAGAGCCACCTAAGGCTCTGAAAAAAATGGCAGTCAATGTTTTCCTACTTCTAACGTAGTTTATCACCAATGACAACTTTGTTCCACCTAATTATCTTTCCCCTCAAAGTGAGCTCTTTTCTTACTGACAATGCTCAGGAACTGAGGCGTGATATTTGTCCACCAATTTTTACCAGTTCCTAGATGGGAAGCTACAATTATAGTAAAACGGAATGGTGAATATAATGGGCGTATGCTGTGTGCATAGAAATACCTGATTGGGCTGTTGGCGGGGGTGGTACTAGTGAACTGAAAATGGAAGGAGAAAAGAGGGAGAAAAGAGTTTTCTGGACCGAGAAAAGCATCTGTAAAGATACAAAGGCATGTGAGAACATAGACTAGTCCAGAAAGGTAAGTTGCTGAACGCTGTTAGAGTTTAGGAGGCTTGTGGGACAGCCAGTAGGAGATTAAGCATAGTTTAGATTTTGAAGCGTCTCCTTTATCTTGCTAAAGAGTTTGGGCTTCACCCTGAGGGAAAAAGAAACCATTAAGAATTTTAAGAAGAGAACTGCAAGGTCAGGGTCTTAGATTGGGTTCTTTTGAAAGTGGAGCCTGAGGCAAGGACTTTAGTGTCAGTAGTTTATTTAGGAGGTGATCCCAGGAAGCAGGGGTGAGGGAGCAGAGAGAGCTGGGTAGAGAAGGAGGAAAAACCAATAAAAGAGTTAATTGGGAGGAGATACGGGGATATACGTATATGTATAGCTGATTCACTTTGTTATAAAGCAGAAGCTAACACACCATTGTAAAGCTATTATACTCCAATAAAGATGTGGAAAAAAAAAGAGTCAATTGGGAATCAAACACAGGGTTTTGATTCCATAAGTATTTCTGAGGAGGGTACAAAATGCATTCCAGCCTTGGGAAAGATAGAAGCTGAGGCATTTATCCAGTGACCCCCATCCCTCATTGCTTGAGGGTTGCCTGGGACTGGATGTTGATAAGTCTCTACTCCCAGGTCTATCAGATGCACAGGTCAAGTAGTTTCCAGTACCTTTCCTAGCTTGGCAGGGAGAAAGCAGAGGTGGCACACTTGTTTGAGGTGGGACTCTGTACACAAATATGAGATTATGGCTAAAATTAAAGCCCTAGCCCAGGGGATGAGATGGTAGGCACCAAGAGTATCTGCTACAATCAGAAATTAATCTGCAATTTACATCATACATACAACTTTCACAGTTATAATATACATTATAAATATATTTTGCTATTATATTACAATCATAGCAGTTAAAAGGGAATCATTTGCAAGAAACCCAAGAGTAGAAGAAAATATTGATTGACGCATGAATGTTATGATGTAATATTTAGAATTAAAGTCTTTTACACAAATAGTTCTTATCTGCTAGGAACCTGTAATCTGAAACCCATGCTATACTAATGCCTTCCAAAAATATGACACCAGCCAAAAGATGTATAGACAGAACGTAAACATTAAAAGAAGCAAGAATAAACTTGCTTTTTAAAATAGAAAGAATAAGATGTTTCTTAGTGTGGTTTATTTGTAGTTTTCAAAACTGTAAATGAATATTCATTCACATATAAATTGCCTTTAACTGAACTTGCTAAATGGGTGAAAGAGAAAAGAGAGAAAAGAGATTGAGGGGTAGGGAGGTAATGTTTATTGAGTTTCCACTATGAGGTTTTTTATATCTATTAATTTTGTATACTTCACAACCACCCTTGGAAGTAGGTACTATCATCCCTCTGTAAATAGAAGGAAACTTAGGATCAGGTGGGTAGAGGGCTTGTTCAAAGTCACACAGCTAGTCAATGATAAAGTCTGGACTCAAATCCATATCTTCCTGATTCTCCTTTCCACTTTGTTTTGCTGTCTTAAAAGTTAGTTGTTTTGTAAGGCAAAACACTGAAATACTTGTAACTGTAAAAAAAGAAAAATATGGTAACATCATCCACAAATACTAGAACATATATTGCCATATTATGTGTTGTAAAATATGTGCTTTGATATTTTTATAAACACAGTAATATCTGCAATAGAATATATTCAGACCACATGAAAGGAGTCTCTGAATATGTTCAAATGTGAAGAAGGCTCTTTTTGTCATGGGCAAAGTTTAGCAATAATAAAAGTGTAGCAGCGTGTTTAGTAAAGAGAGAGAAAAGAATGTTTTCTTTGGTCATGTTTTCCAACTTTATATATTTGCTTATCATTTTAATATAAATAGGGTATATTTACATAGCCTAAAGGAATAGGAACCAGATTCCTTGTTTTCAAGATGCCAAGAAAATATAACGTCAAGGATGATAAGCAGTAACAGAAAAGAGTGAATCAAAAATATCAAGCTTCTATCTGATTCCTGACCAAGATTTTAATTTTATTGCACAAATATGCCATGACAACGGATATATACAGTAGTACCACCCACCCAAACCTGAGGCACGGAAGGGTCTGCCAGCATTCCCATTATAATCTCTGAAGGGAATTCCGATATTTTAATACACATGAAATTGGCATCTAGGTTCTCAGCAAGACGTATTTTTGCTAAATAAAACAAAAAAAGTTTTAAAAAAGAGTCCTAAATAGTGTCTGCTGTCTTTGATTAGAAGCCACGTAACGTGCAAATTCTGGTGAACCATTAGATCTTATGATGTCAGTGGAACACCTGTACTGGTCTTGGTGACACTGATGTGCCTCCAGATGATAATGCCAAAGGAGAGACTTTTATTTACAGGGGGAGGGAGAAAGGTGCAGTATCCAGATTCTTCAAGCTACTACAGAAACTACGCGTGTACCAAATAATCATTAAATCTTAATTTAAATCACTCTGCATTTCACTTTAGAAAGTGAAAAACTGTCATTGACGAGAGGGAAGACTGAATCATGGTAGAAGCACAGCCTCTGGAGCCATACTGCCTGGGTTTGAATCCCAGGTCCATTTAATTCTTAGCTATGTGACCATGGCAAGTTACTCAACCTCATAATGCCTCCATCTCCCACTCTATAAAATGAGACTAGTAATAGTGCCTATCTTATAGTTTTGAGGATTTAATGAATTAATACAAATAAGTGCTTAGAACAAACAGCAGACACTCATTAAATGTTGAAAACTAAGCAAAAAGTCCATTTATTTATATACAGTCTGGATAAGTAAATCTACTCTCAAACTGTGCAGGAAGGAGTAAGTATGAAATTCATATATGTGTATGTGTGTATGTGAAAGTATTTGTTTTTCTCTCTTAAACACAGATGCTGGGCTTCCCTGGTGGCGCAGTGGTTGAGAGTCCGCCTGACGATGCAGGGGACACGGGTTCCTGCCCCGGTCTGGGAAGATCCCACATGCCGCGGAGCGGCTGGGCCCGTGAGCCATGGCCGCTGAGCCTGCGTGTCCGGAGCCTTCGCGTCCGGAGCCTGTGCTCCGCAATGGGAGAGGCCACAACAGTGAGAGGCCCGCGTACCACAAAACAAAAACAAAACACAGATGCTGTGAAAATTGTCATAGCTATAAATTAAAACTTCTTTATAAAGATAATAAAAATAATACATGTATTTCTTAGAGTTTCTAATATTATAGTGAGAAAAGTCTACTATATGCCAAAAGGTATGCAGCTTCTCAGGGTGGAGGTGAGGTCAAATGGACCACCAAACTCATGTAAAGGATTAGGACAATTTTAACCATTAGACATGATGATCCATGTCTAGAGTAGTGTTTTCCAGTAGAAATATAATGCAAGCCATATGTGTAATGTTAAATTTCCTAGTAGGCACATTTAAAAAGTTTTAAAAAGCTGATGAAATTAATTTTAATATACATTATGACAATATATCAAAAATGTTACCATTACAACAGATAATAAGCATAAAAATTATTAATGAGAAATTTTACATCTTTTTTTGTACTAAGTCACAGAAATCCAGTGTATATTTCATTCTTACTGCATACTTAATTCACACTAGTCATATTTCAAATGCTCAATAGCCATTTGTGGCTAGTGGCTACCATATTGGAAAGTGTAAGTCTAGAACTATATACTTTTCAAGGGTCTAAAACCTTAAAAATATTAGTTCCAAAATATTAAAATAACTGAAAAATTTTAAATAATAAAGGTTTATTAAACACCTACAAAATACAAAATCTACCAAAGTTGATAATTTTTAAGAAGTTTAATGTTCATTAAAATATCATCACATTTGAAATAAACTTGTAGGCTCATGTCTTGTGCTTATGTCACAAGAATCCTGAGTATGCATGATGCTTTTGGAGACGTCATAGCATGCTGTAAATTGTTACTCATAGTCTAAACAATCTCAAAAGCAAAAGTATCTTTCAAAAGTTTACTAAGTTTTATTTATCATGGGATGAGAATCATTTTAATATGTTTGATATTATATAGAATGGGGACTCAAAATATCTTTATGTCTTCAAAATGGCCTGAGTAGAATAATGTAGTCTTTTTTTTAAAAATTATTATTATTATTATTATTATTTTGTGGTACATGGGCCTCTCACTGTTGTGGCATCTCCCGTTGCGGATCACAGGCTCCAGACACGCAGGCTCAGCGGCCATGGTTCACGGGCCCAGTTGCTCCGCGGCATGTGGGGTCTTCCTAGACCGGGGCAGGAACCCGTGTCTCCTGCATCGGCAGGCGGACTCTCAACCACTGCGCCACCAGGGAAGCCCAATAATGTAGTCTTATTACTGGCCATCATGGCCATGGTGACTTCAGGCCAAGAACCCCAGGATAAGGCAAAATATTTGCCCTGTAATTTGGACTCCTCTTACTCAAATCCCAGTCTCTTCCTCTAATAAAATTGTAGCACGGTTGGAAAGCTCTGGTATAATCTTTTCCTCCAGTTGTACTCCCAACTTGCTCTATTTTCTATTCTCCAATTCGGTTTCCAGGCAGAAAGGCATGGAAGAGCCATCTCTGAAGTTGATGGAACTAGGATCCAATCCCAACTCCATCATTTAGGAGCTATGTGACCTTTGGAAATGTATATTCTTCTCTGAGCCTCAGGCTTTTCATTTGCAAAAGGTGATAATAGTACCACAGTTGTTATGATGCCTAATGAGAGCCTACAGGTAAGGCACCTGAACCTTAGCTTGGTGCTTTGCAGTGGATGCTCAGTACCTGATTTCTCTCACAAATTCTATATTCAACTTTTACTAACAAAAGGAACTAATGGTTATTGGGCACCTTCTCTATGTCATCCCCTGTTGTAGATATTAGTTTGTTATCTAATTTTTACATTCTTATGACAACTCTATGAGTTAGGAATTTTTCACCTCACTTTACTGGTGAATATAATGAAGATCATGGAGGTTAAGCGGCCTGTACAAGGTCAAACCATATCATTGAGTGGAGCAAGATGCATCATAAGAATTTTGTAATGGTCTCATCTAACAGATTGAGAAACACGGTGAAGAAGCACATTCTCAGAAATACAATCAACTTTCATTTATTCAGTGACTGAATATCCCCCTTGTATCATTCTCTTACAATTTGTGCCACAAGCTCATAGTGGACTTAATTCCTTTGCAGATGGAAAGTGGCTATTAATATATACATTCACACAGACATTAGTGTAGAAGAAAATCCACAGACTTCTAAAGTAAAGCTAGAATCTGTTGTTTACTAATAATTATGTTGATAGGAAGGAAGGATAAGTGTTTACTTCTGAGGTGGCCTGACCATCACAATGCGCTTCCTTAACACATCAACTTTCAGGCTCCCTTTTCAACAGGCTTCAACTTAAGAATACCCCTCTACACAGGGGACTATATTCAGTGTCCTGCTATAAACCATATGGAAAAGAATATGAAAAAGAATGTATATATGTATAACTGCGTCACTTTGCTATATACCAGAAACTAACACGACATTGTAAATCAACTATACTTCAATAAAATAAAGTAAAAAGAAAAGAATACCCCTCTAATTCAGGTGAGGGCTGGAGGTGGGCGAAATCGTGGATTTCCAAGTCAGCAAATGGCAAGAGGCAACTTGTAAGGGGTGGGTTGGTGGGCCATGGGGGAGGGTGATAACATACATGCCAAGGCATTCACAGCGCTCCTTCGGGAAAACACTAAGATCCTTTTCCTTTGCTAAGACTGTAACATTTTCTGTAACTGGCATTTTTCACAGCATGAGGTTCTATCTGTTGCAGTAGTCAAGGCTAGGGCGAGGGGCTCTGAGAGAGGGGGATGTGGATGGTGAGGTAGGTGTAGCCCACAGGTCCTGTGGTTTTCTGTCCTGCATCCCCAGGCAGTGTTAGGCTTCTCTGTGGCCCGCTGCCTGTCCCCTGTGGATGCCACAGGGTTTTCTCTTTCTCCTCTAGGCTTTCTGTAGAGTATTTTAGATTAACTTTTCTCTTTTTTGTGTAACGTTGGAGAGTTGTGGCTTTTCATAAATTCCATGTTTTTCAATCAACCATAATTCACATTCTCCCTTTGATGCTCATCTTGTAGTAGTTTTGAATAGTGGGAGCCCTTTTAAGGCTGGCGCTGTGGCCTTTTGATAATTGCCCCATGACTCTTTGAAAAATGTTGTGTTTTCTTACACTAGCTGTTCTAGGCTCGGCGTCCCTGCTCCAAATTTGAAATTACCTGTTTCTTCAGATTAAGCCCAGGTCTCCATAGGAAAAACAAACAAACAAAAAAACAAATAGCACAGAGATAATAATCTAGGCATTAAGATGAATCATGGTGAAATACCGCTTCTGGATTATATCACTAGACCAAGCTCAGGAAATATATGCATATAGATGCTTAGTATTCTGTTCTAACAACAGAGTCTTCCTATACTTTTTTTGGTTCTAAAATTATATAGCCAGATTTATATGAAAATCCTACTTCTTTGAGAAAATAAAAGTATTTATCTGATAATCTTTAGAATTTTTTTCCAGAGTATCAATGGCAATAATAATGCAAACAATAACACTCTTGAATGAAGTTCAAGGTTTTCTATGTAATCCTTTCTGTCCTTAAAATGCACCCCACTAAACAGTGGTATTCCAAGGTCGGGGAGGGCAGTGGGAGCCATCTGCCCCATGGAGGAACATCTTATTGACAGTGTTAGAACTGCTGGTGCACAGTTATAACAAAAGGCAGACTGATTTTTAGTCACTCTTAGAATTGTTTCTAAGTGTTTTTTAGGCGATGTTCAGGCTTGTTGCCTGAACCCAGGTTATCCCCCTTTCAAAGTCCCACCCCTCACCCCCCATATACCACTGCTACCAGCTACATACAGATTTCTGTATCCTTGCATCATTCCCAAATTCTCATTCAGTTTTGCCATGTAAGGGCTTCCCTGGATAGTTCTTGCAGTAGTTTCAGTTCATTTTCAATTTAAAGGCATTGGCATTTGTCCAGCCGACAGTCGGGAGTTCTTAGAAGGTGACTTCTAAGCTACTCATCTTTTCCTGGGGGCAGAGTTCACCTCACAGAAGAGGGTGAATTCCGCACTCCCAGTCTACCTTGAGAAGATAGGAAAACTTGAGCAGCTCTGTATCCAAAAATTTGTACATGAGTTTCATTTCACCACCATCTGGTTCATCCACAATGAGATAATGTATATTTATAAGTGCAAGATTTATATATTTCAGTTCTGGCTGGCACACAAAAAAAGAAAATCTGCTTCCTACTATTTAATTTCTAGTGATATTAGAACTATCATATTTTCATATATTCAAATACATAGCAGCTTTTCTAAATCCGGTTCTGATATTAAAGCTTTTAAATTTATCTTGCTACCTTTTTGAAACTACAAACGCTTCTTCTTTATACTATGCAAGATTCCTTATCAATATGATATACGTGCTATAAATTGTTATAGCAAAGTTTGTGAAATAAAGATCCAAATTATTTCATAGTCAGAGATAGATTATCAGAGAAGTAAGTGTAAATATAGGCTATTGAGTTTTATCCACAATCCTCTTTTGGCTTTTATCATTAGAGGATATAATTTTAATTTATATAACTTATACACACAGTATATAAAATTATATAGATATACGTGTGTGTGTATATATATGAATCTTTATTTTAATTAAAAATAGCCCTAGCAAAGAACTTAAATTTTTCAGTGGACTTACTGTAATGCTTCTTAAGTTCATACTTCTAAAATCTAATTTAAAAAAAGAAAACCTAGAATCACTCCAGATAAAATGTAAATAAATAAATATTAGGAACATGTATCACTAAAATTTTATACAGATTATATAATTAGTGGTTTCTTCTAGAACTAATTCATAAAAAATCAGTTTTTCTACTTTTAACATACTTCATTATGATATATTTCAATTCTAAATGTATGTTGTATAAAACACTAATGTAAAACTTTAGATATTTACTTCTGAAATAGAAATTCAGTTCCTTCACAGAATCAAAATATGCCATGCCCAACAACCCCACCTCTCCTTTTTGTAGTAATTGTATTAAACTCTACAGAGAAAAGAAAAAAAAAAACACAAAACAATATCATTTAAATTTAGGGCAAAGCATTAATTTTTGCAGTTTTACTGTACAATATATTTTTATCAACTTGTGATAAGGCACAGATGATTTATTAACCAAGAAAGGAGAGATGGTTGATCTGACTTCTAACTTTCTAGAATCATGGCTCTTGCTAATGATACAAATTTACAGCTGACACTTTTTTCTTTTTTTCTGCCTTAGTCTCCTATTTATTACTTAGCCTGGGAGTGTTCATTTCATTCCAAAGGTAAATTTATTTTTTGACTTTAAATCTAGTGGGGTCAAGTGAAAGAACAACTGACAGCCTTATACATATATACTCACAATGTCATACTGTTTTGCTGGCTAGAAACACAGGCGGGGGAAGGGGAGGGTGGGATGAATTGGGAGATTAGGATTGACATATATACACTGCCATGTGTAAAATACATAGCTAGTGGGAACCTGCTCTATAGCACAGGGAGCTCAGCTTTGTGCTCTGTGATGACCTAGATGGGTGGGATGGGGGGTTGGTGGGAGAGAGGTCCAAGAGGGAGGGGATATATGTATACATAGAGCTGATACACTTCGTTGTACAGCAGAAACTAACACAACATTTTAAAGCAATTATATTCAGTAAAAAAATCTATACCTAAATAATCAAACATAGTTCTTTACATTTCATAACGTTGCCAGTTGAAACTCCATGATTTCAACTGAATATTTTCGAATGGTTCCACTCTTAAGATCCTGAAATCTAAAGATGTCATTTTAAATTCAATGTATCAGACTCAGAACTCCTTGCTCTTTTCGGGGAGAACCGCTTCCCATAAGGTGTATTTGAATGTTAATATATATTCAAACGTTCTTTTGGAATAGGATCCTTTTCAATGCCAGCCATTTTTTCACCTCTGTCCTTTTGTTACCTAGGCTTATTCTGAGGAAGAAGTTACTCTAATTTGGTTCATTTCTAATTAGTCAAAATTTAAGATTTAGCTGATGGAGTGATAAAGTCAATAAAAATAGACTTCTTCTGAGGAGGTATCATGAATTGTCTAAGTCCATTATTTGTAGGGTATGCCTTCTCAAGGGTCAAAGACCTGGGTACTGATGCCTTAAGGATAAATTCTCTCTGACAAGGTTTCTGCTTTTATTCAGGCTTTTCACAGGCATTGAAAAAACCCTCTCCTTGATTTTTCTTCCCTCTTCCACTTCCTGGCCTTAACTTGCCTTGTCTTTCCTTTTCTTTTCTTTCCCTTCCCTTCCTTTCTCTTCCCTTTCCTTTCCCTTCCCTCCTCCCACCTCCCTTCCTCTCTCCTTCCTTCCTCTTCTTTTCCTTCTCTAGTCCTTAATGCATTTTTTTAACCTCTGTTTATCTCTGATGGAGGAAATTAAAAATATGTCCTTTGTAAGTCTCAGCCTCCAAAAGACACAAGCAACTTCAGAATTGAGGTTTCTGACTTTTTTCTTGGAAATTTGATAACACCAAGAGCCATGAGAGCTAACTATGGGCATCCCTGGTGTTACAGTTCCAAATTTTAGAGATCTGGGACCACAGAGGTCCAATCTGATAAAGCATGTAATGGGTTTCTCTTCGGATCCTTGAACTGAGGAGAGGCCATGATATGTTGATCTAGGCTAGGGATGAAAACAGGATACTAAATTTTATATGGGATCATAAGAGACAAAATTAAATTGTAGGTCTGGGTGGTATAAAAAGTAGACAGACAGGAAGACTCAGTTTGTTTCCCTGCCTAAAATGGTAATGTGCTTCTGAACTGAAATAAGTTCAGGATGAAGCCTATCCACAGCTGAAAGGATATAAGCTAAATTATACCCTTATATCCTTCATAGCTAGAAGGATATAAAGGGGAAAACGTAAGATAGCAGTGGATCTCCCTTGTGTATTTTACATAAGATGAAGATTTGTCTATAACTGGGGAGAGGGGCTGATACACACACACACACACACACACACACACACACACACACAGTGACCTCTATGCAAAGAACAAAATTGAAAAGATACACTAAACTCAGAATATCACTGGATTCAAATCCCCTGTGATACTCTTGATTGCCCATTTCCAGGTAGTTTGAGAGTTCATGAGACCTTTCACTTTGTGGCTCAAAGTTAATAAAACATATCCAATGGATGGCAAAGGCGTTGAGTGAGGTCAGGTGGCAGAATAGTCTCAGAGAAACCTATGAAAGGAAAATCACGATGAGAGCAGAAAGTGGGAGAGTTTCCTCTGGTAACTTACACCCCACACCAAAGCCAAGGACGTCGTCATTCTGGCACGCCGGGGAGAAGGGCTGCTCTTACGTTAGAGAACATGAACTCCAAGATTAGTGAACGGGGGGCCCAGGCAGTTTTCCTATACAGTCTCTGACTAAACATCACTCAGGCAAGGACTATCTTCCCTTGTATCTTTACAATCCATCCAAGTGTGGCAAGGGCAGAGACCCACACTGAGGGCACATGTAGAAAGACCTGGAGTTAGTAGGCTGCTCAGGTCTTTAGCAAGCGGGCAGCACAATTTCTGTTTTTACCAAAAGTGACTCTGGCAGATGCTATCTCTGAAAGGTCTACAGAGGTTTGGCAGTACTGGCAGCCACTCCGGCTCTCCAGCAGTCTACCTGCAGCCGCCCCCAGTATGGTGGAGGCTGTGCTGCTGTCAGTGGAGAACTACAGATGTGCACATCCCAGGCGGGAGCTGATGTCTGGGAGCCTAACGTTTCAGAGCCTGGCATCACCTAGGTCTGAGGGAGGCACCAGGTGAACAACAGGGACAAATACAAGACAACACACAGGACTCCATCTTATACCAAGTGGAAACCAAGGAAAGTGGCTAGACTCTACTAATTTGCCAGGAGGGGTCTGAAGTTATTTTACAGTTGTGACCCTTTCTTGACCATGCCAGTTGGTAAAGTCTGGGATATTGTGATAGACATGCAAAAGTTTTGGTAAACTGACGTTTTGCTTAATGAATTATAGCTTAATGTAAATATTTACCATTCTTTACAAGTATTTTATGAAATGATTTTGGGCTGCAGCATGGTATACTATCATATGGACATACAACATAACTCACTTAACTAGTCTCCCAGATTTGGAAATTTAAGATTGTTTCTATGGTTTTTTTTTTCAAGTTTGAATAATGCCATCACAAATATATTTGTACATATATCTTTGAAGAGATACTTCTGTGTAAATCCCCAATAATTTGCCAGTTGGAATTTTTATAGCTTGTTTTTCATTTTAGCAAGTTTCTATAATTCACAAATCACAATCTTAATGTCGATTTTTTTATTTTCTATATTTAACAAATGAGTAGTATATATTTTTAAAAGCATACACAGTAAAAAAGAGAAAAGGAAAAAAAACAAGACTTTTTACTGAGTCAATACTCAGTTGCATTATTCCATTCATATCATAGTTATGATACTAAAATCTATTTTCACCTTGTCATTTGACACTGATAATTAAACAAATTTTAGCAAACTTGAAGAAAGTTTTTTTCTCTGAAGACTTCCCTTATTTGCACTTATCAAAAGATGTCACTCCTTCAAGACAGGTGAATATCAAATTTAAATCACAAATATTCAGACCACATTAACAAAGAGAATTTCAAGTCATCTCATTGTCACGGTGACAATGTCCGGATATTTCAATACACTTACATTGCTATTTACTGCTACAAAGACAAACTTCTCTACCACACGAATTGGTAGTCATACCACAATATGAATGTAACTTTTCTACAATATGAAGACATTTTTTCTAAAGCATTTTGGAAGTAAATTAAATATTAAAATTCATGCCCAGATTTTTTTTTCATAAATCTGTCAACTTTTTCTTACCTTAAAAGTAAACTATGTGAGACAAGAAAAATAAAAGCTAGACAAAGAAACACCCAGCCAAGAATTCTGAATTGGAAGAACACTGAGTTTTTCTATATGGCTGCAAATTGCCTACCTGAGAGTGAGAGAATTCTACTACCGACTGGGCACTTAGTATATATTAATTAGTTCTCCCACCAACTTTGTGAGGGAAGTTATAATTATAGATGAAGAAACTGGGGTTTAGAAATCTTCAAAACTTGGCCCAATATCACATAGAAAGTAAGTTGAAGACATCCGTAGGAAACTAGAATGTGTGTACATCCAACACATGCCCACTGCTTTCCAGTACAGCGCTGGTGTGAATTCAGAACTATTGGCTGCCACAGTAGACCTTCCTTGATACCAACATATGGCTCAAGATCTCCTTAGTGAAAGGCCCAGGAGCCTGGGAAAGTAAGTGTAATTATTTGTACAAAATTAATACAGTCCTAAGATAACAATGAGATTAATTAAATTAGAAGCATATTCATCTAATATTCTCTCAAATTGCTTTCTGAGTAGAAAGCTACTGTAACCCAGAAAGGCACTAGGCCTCTTATTTAGGGAGAAAGGATGGTCAAGCTGGCACTCCCCTCCCCGACTCACACATGTTCCCTCAGTCCCTTTACTCCCTGTCCTTTGTCCCCAGGTTCTACCTCCCTCTCCAGACCAGCGGTCATTCTCTGCCTCGCAGGACTCCTCTGGGTAAGAAATGGAGGCTGTCTTGGAGGTCTAGTCTGTGGAAGAATCTCTGAAGTCAAATCAGAACATTTCTGCTTAATTCTATGTTACCTTATCTCCTGTGCCTTATATTAAAAGGCTTTCTCTTATATTAAAAGGCTTGCAAAAGGAAAGATCCTCTTCTGTTGTTTAAGCCTTAATTAAGGGAAGGGAGTTGTTAGGTGGGGAAGGGGAGAGATCCAGAAAGAAAGTTTGTGGAGGTGTGAGGTTGAGAGCTGCTTCACACTGCTTCAAAGCCACACTCCCAGGGAGTATTTCCCAGAAAATAACAGCGAACAATGAACGTGAGAATAGTCACTTTTTCTTAAACTCTTTGATGGGTTAACTATAGATTTCCAGCCTCATACTCATTTGCAAACAGAACTATTCCTCTGAGACAGATTAAAGAGGATAACTGTGCCAAATCAAAGCCTTGGGATGGAAGGAGAAAGGCAGTCAGTATCCTTTTCATCACCTCTCCTCTGGACAGTCCTGTCTAGATAAGTCTACAATAACTTTTAAAAATCCACTTCAAATCAAGACACCTTTATAATTCTTATTTCTCATTCTAATAATTCACTAAAAAAAGAAAACTTTTATATGTCTGGTACTGTGTCATGGTGGAGGCTGTAAAGATAAGAGAGACACGATCCTTATCCTAGAGGAACTTACCATCCGAAAAGGGAGATAGAATAGCAAACAGGGACATTAGTAACACTTTAAAAATATTAATTAACATGCATTGATTTTCCCACATGTTCTGGTGGGTGACCCCCCACGACTCATTCAGTTGGAAGAATCCATTCCTTTGAATGGCTTTGGGCTTTTGTGAAAAAGCAAAACAGTCATTGGTCAGCTTCTGGCCTCCAAAATGGTCTATTTAATCCTATGTCAGTAAGTCAAAGATTTTGACTACAGGAGTTGGGCTTTTTGAGAACAGAAAATGTTGAGAATCAAAAGAAAGAGTCACGGGGCTTCCCTGGTGGCGCAGTGGTTGAGAGTCCACCTGCCGATGCAGGGGACGCGGGTTCGTGCCCCGGTCCGGGAAGATCCCACATGCCGCGGAGCGGCTGGGCCCGTGAGCCATGGCCGCTGAGCCTGCGCGTCTGGAGCCTGTGCTCCGCAGCGGAAGAGGCCACAGCAGTGAGATGCCCGCGTACCGCAAAAAACAAACAAACAAACAAACGAGTCATAAGGGAGTAGGACAGAAAGACTACCCACAGTAGCTAATCCAGAAACGAACCTTATCCCAGGAAGAGTGGGGAATTTGAGGGGGTGAGGAGTGAGGTCATCAGGGTCTTCGGTAGCTGTGATGAGCTGGCGGGGAGGAACAGAGTGAGCAGGAGAGATTTCCCGAGGTCCTCACCGCAGCACAGCCCATGGCCAACACTAAGCACTAAGGGCGGCTTGGGAGATGAGCCAGCACTGACTGTCCTCCAGACCATTCAATGCAAGGGGCGGGGGGTTGGGGGAGGGGGGCACCACCGCTCATGCTGAAGTTGGGGAGCTCAGCTAGCGGGCCTGGTTACCACCTGAACAGGGTCTGCCAAGAGGCTTATAGATGTCTTCCACAGTTGGTACTCCTCTGCGTCCTACAATGCAGCTCTTTTGAATCATCCCACTTGGTCCAGCTACTGTCAAAGGCCCAGGCATTGTCATTTCCATGGGATAGAGCCTGGGCCCTGCCACAGAGTGACGATGGAGCCACGGAAGGCAAAGCCCCAAAGCACACCCCGGCAGTGTGGTGACAACTGCAAGCTGGGACAGTGCTGCAGAGACCCAACCAGCCCCGTGGCCCTTCTTCACTTCTTCCGAGGTCATAGAGCCCTCAGTTTTCTGGATGGATACACAGTGGCTCAGTGCAGATGTCCCTTTTCCCTGCCCCACAATCTCCATTTCTGAGTTTGATACCAGCCCTCTGCTCTGTTCTTGTCCAAGCAGCAGGCTTTTCATGACTTCTAGACTACATCATTTCTGTCTTGCTATTGCCATACAGCAATACTTCCATGGCCTGATATTTTTTCCAAAGAATCCAGTTTGTTTCTTAGAAATCCATGTTTATTAACTCCTTTCCCAGAAAGTGGTCAAGCCTCATCCTTCTAGGTGAACCTGCTTAATGAGATCCTGATTCATTAAACTCTATACAACAGATGAGGGACTGGGGTGGAGATATGAGCTGTTTAGTAGAAAGAAATGTGATAATGTTCCAATTAAAGATTTACCATATTACTGAATTTAAAAAATTAGTAAACACTACCATATTACTTAATTGATATACCGAATTACTTAATCGGCTAAAGTAGCAGAGGTCTGCTAGATCTTATGCATGCCTAATTCTAACAAGTTGGCCTGACACTTTACCTTACTAAAGAGGTCTGTCGCAAGGAAATGAAATTATAAAGCACATGCTACTAATAATACATCTGAGTCATATTACTAAAGGTGACAGAGCTGATATTTGCTGACAGATACAAATTGACTTAAGTATTAATAGTAATAAATCGAGGCAGGATTTAAATATGTAGTCTAATGTGACTCTCTTATCAATAAAAATCTGTGATCTTGCTGGCCTCACAGGAGATAAATTTCTGTTGCTTAGGACGGTATAGTAACTATTTCATACTGAGACTTACCTGTCATCAGAGAGGTATCTTTAAACATGTGCAATGGCTCATTTACATAGGTAAGTGCATTGCCTACACATTTAGCATTGGACTATTCATTTTAAGAATACAGAAAATATTCACAGAGTTCATAGAGAAAGTGAGAAGTCCTCTTTAATTTTCATGAAACAATATTGAACATATAAGTGTGTGGGTGGGTGGCTGTGTAGGTGGGTGTGTGAGTGTGGGTGTCCATATTTTATTGTGTAATGCAAAGTGTAAATGCTCTAGATCCAGGGACTACAAGCTCGTGGTGAATTTGCATGCCAATTCAGCCTGCAGACACGGAGACTTTGTTTGGCCCATAGTGTTTTAAACATAGGGACATTTCACACACAAAAAATCTGGATTTCTGATTTCAGGCAACAGTGGGCATTCCCACACAGCAACAGTTCGTTTGCTCTGAATAGGAGCTGTCCCATTTAGGTGCAATACATACACTCAGGTTTGCCGTGATCTCTCCATACTACCCTGTTCTAGCCTGCTTCCGTCATTTACATAACCTGCTTGGCTCCTGTCCGTATTTTAAGTTATTTTACCTCTGCTTTAGACATTCAAAGCCACCTCAAACATCAGAGTAGAAAGGAATGAAGAGTAATGGAGAGTGAAGTATTTAAAGAATGATTCATGGAAAAAAGATTTAATATGGGAATTTAAAGGTGAATATAAAAGGACTTGGGATAGTCAAAAGGGGGAAAGGAAGGCTCCTAGTAAGGGAAAAATAGGATGAGTGAGGCTTCGAGGCATGAATGATCATGGTAGCCTGCACTCTGAGGATTTCAGTAGACAAGTGAGACTCACATTCCACATGAAGGGAATAAAGAAGTATTTGTGTTTAGTCTAATTTGGTCAGAAATGAGGATCCAGTAAAGGAATTTTAGGAAGGAGGTAATATGATACAAGGAAAGTGGTATTTTATAGGTAACTGTACGTAGAGGAATATGTTGGGAGAGACTGGACTCAGAGGGACCAGGTGAGTAGCTGTGCAGTAATTAGGTGTGAAATAAGGAGGAAGCCCAAGCTGGAGGTTTGTAGAAACCTTGGGAAAAACTGTACATGAGACATTTTGAAAGACTAAGCAACTGGCCTTGAAAAACATGTATTTCCCGTAATCGCTATGTTCATAGGTAAATGGTTATCCTGACTTTAAAATACTAGGTATATTTGTTTCATAAGTTAATTAGTACTTAATCTATCTTGATATGAAATCTATTATTTCTTTCAATTTATTAATTATCATTTACGTGAAGCTATTTCTGAGACTATTTCTCCATGCCCTTGTTCTTCATCGTAAACCTCTCCAACATCAAAAATTATGTGTCCTGTGTCCAGGTTCCTTAGTAACCCATTTATATTGTAATGGATGATAATTTTTAAAATGTAATTCTTCTTTAAGGAATAATGGATATTAAGACAGGACTCAGGAAAATAAAGTTTAGATATTTTGAGTTGTAAAAGATTTAGTGATTAATCTAATCCCCTTATTTTATGACCTGTTGGTCAGAAAACTGAGGCCCAGTTGGTACAAGTGATGGATTGAACTAATAAAAATGGCTACTTTTGAGCAATGCAAAAGTTTCTTCCTTCCAGTCTCAGGAGTTTAGGTAAATTAGCTCCTATGCAAGACTTGCTCTGATTCTCTGCACGATCATACATGTGCTACTCAGTCAGTCAAGAATTTCTGAGACATAGTACCTCTCATGCTGCTTTGTACTAGAAGACTGAGAAAATCCATCTTTGGAGTAATGGTGGAGGACATGTTTAGGAGCCATTATAAGTGTTGTTTGGTGCCAAGATCATCAAGCCTTTCTTAGGGCTGGACATTTCTAACACGTTGCTATTTCAGATTTGGTAGTATGAAGTCTTAACTTCAGGTATACTGAATTTTATTTTACTTGCTGAAACTATTGGAGACCCAAGGCAGAAAGTTTCATAAGCCTATACCTCTAAGCAAGTCTCAAGTTAAAGAAGCATGAGTCCCAAAGTAAGGTCTGATTCAAGGACCTGCTCCATTTGCAGCCTGGCTAAGACGCATGTAGCTCAGGCGTGGATTTTATCTTCATTAAAATTTATAGGTATTTTAACCCACAAATTAATTAAAATGCCTTCTACCTGAATTGAAATATTGCAGTAACAACACATTATCTAATAAAACAATTTATACACAAAGAGGATTTTACTCTCTCATTTTGGAAGATCTGCCTCTAAATTTTAATGCCTTCATTGGATGTTGGCCAGTGTGACTCTCACTCCACAGATATCATAAATCTAGATCTTTTAAAGATGATTTCAGTAGACGTTGATGGTATCTATGCTAACAAGCCCTAGCTAAAACAAAGTACCAGTTCATGGTGATTCTTCTAAAAGTAAAACCAAATGGGCATGTAATTCAGATGACTTAATATCTATATGCGTCTGGATGTATAATAAAATGACAAGTTAAAATTAAACTTAAAATGAATTCTATTTTCTGTATGCTAGGATCAGTTATAAATTCAACATCCTATAGTTGTTTCTCAATCAAAGGAGAAAATTTATAGAGTGAGAATAATACACATAACTACATTTTTCTAAATATATGTACATTATATAATTATAACATGAAATACTTATGATTAGCAGTAACTTCTAGAAGAAAGTATTAAATAATTGTGTTCAATGATATATTTGGTTGCCTTTCTAAAATTATCCTCAAAGTGAGTTGTCTAGCTCATTTTAAAACCAATGTTCATGTTAAGAAACTAAGGGTTAAATACCATGTAAACCTAACATTGAAAATGATTTATTAATGCATAACCCTTCCTTAGCGGATAGGAAAGAGTGAAGAGGTTGAATGTTCAGAGAGGCCTTTTCAGGATGGCAATTTCCTTACCATAAAAGCTGGCAGCCCTGAGGCTTCCCTGGAGGTCCAGTGATTAAGACTCCATGCTTCCACTGCAGGGGGCATGTGTTAGATCCCTGGTTGGGAAACTAAGATCCTACATGCCACGTGGCCACAAAAAACCCAAAAAAACAAAACAAAAAACAAAGCTGGCAGCGCTTTGGTTTCTGAAGGCATCACTACCACCTGGGATGATTTTCAAAGTTGAGAAATAAGAAACTGTTTAGATGTAGCATAAGAGCACTGTCCTTTGAACTGCATTTCTAATACTCTATTATTTCTTTGTTTCAAAATGACAATTACTTTAGCATTTAAAAAAAATCTGGAGTCTGAATCCTTTATGAGAACAAACCTGGAAAGTTTAGAACTTGAATTAAAATTTCTGGGGACTTCCCTCATGGCGCAGTGGATAAGACTCCGCGCTCCCAATGCAGGGGCGGCAGGTTCGATCCCTGGTCAGGGAACTCGATCCCACATGCATGCCACAACTAAGGAGCCGGCAAGCTGCAACTAAGGAGCCAGGCTGCCATGACTAAGACCCAGTGCAACCGAATAAATAAATAAAAATAAATATTAAAATTTCAATTGCCAAAAAATGTATACTTCTTTAGAAACCATTCTGATCACATTGTTCCCCTTACTGTTGTTTTTCCTTTCGATTCCTCAAGATACTGAGATTGTGTATCCTTTCTTTCATCAATGGTTTATTTTCCCTAATGTAGCCTTGGCACCATATATTTCAGAAATCCTATCCATCTGACCAATACATAAAATAATATTTGACCCACTATGACTCAATCCCTTTGCTCTTATACTCCTTAATTTTTTTATAGTACTTACCATCGGGCATCTTATGGATATATCTGTAATATTTGTTTGCTGGCTTGTCACTCCTTCCACTAGAAGATGAGCTTGGTGGGGACAGGGCTTAATCTGTTTTGTTTGTTGCTGGGTCCCTCGTGCCCACAGTACCTGGCACACAGTAGGTGCTAAATAAAGAGATTTTGAATATGTTTGATGAATTATTGAACTTTTAAAGAAAAGTTCACTATCATGTCTAGAACACTGATCCTGCCAATCATTTTCTTCTACAACAGAGAGGATGATATATATATGGAAGTTAAAAGAAAAAACAAAACAAGCATTTTGCAAAACCAGTTCATCACAGTATGAGTCCCTTAAGATTTATCCACCTGTGTAGACAGTTTTTGTGTCACAGTGGAGGAGAATAAAGGAAAAGAAGTCAATGTAGCCTATAAAAAGATGAGACCAACTAACTCAGTGTATCAGAGAATCCTAATAATAGTAATCAATCACTTATAAATTCAAACAGCATTTACTTTTGGCAGGGAACTTGGTGCCAAGAATTTATCCTGCATTCTCTTTATTTATGAGAAAACAAAAATGATGTTCCACTTTGTCATGAAACAATACTTTAAGTGATGCTTTTAAAAATATATACACTGTACTTGAAACAACTCTTTCCTGATTTATGATTATAGATGTCACTATGCACGTGCTATGGTAGTTGATATAAAAAGGCGTGTGCTCAGCCACCATGTAAGGATGGATGCATTTTCCATTAGACTGGAAGTCTTAACACCTTATCCATTCCCAAGTTTTTCCCAAGAGAGCGCCAATTTGGTTTTCATCTCTGGAGATATTAGTACTCACCTGCCAATGGAATAAAATTCACACATGATTTAAGGTCTCTGATCTTATCATACTTTAATTTTATGTGCTATACTAGGAGACTAGTCTTCACTGGGAAACCTTAAGGGATTTTTCTTTCTCCCTGGCATTATTTTCCAGCATTTGAAGTTACATACTTTTAGGCTGACAGTACTTTGACTATAGAATATGTGTGCATTGCACTATTCTTTCACTAGCAATTTGATTTCCATTAGAGTATACTCTGTGTGTGTGTGTCCTGTCTCTCATGTGTGTGCACTCATGCACATTTATTACTTTGATAGAGATTTCATTGGGGACCATTATTATTCTTTTGTTTTTGACATAGGAAAGTATTGCTTGTAATACTCTCAAGATTACAAGGAGAAAAAAAAGAGGAAGTGGACCTTTTATGTAATTTCAGGGTGCTTTTGGATTTCTACTAAGTCAGGTTACAACAAATATAAATGTTTCCAAAATGGTCAGTGCCCTTAACTTCTAAAGCAATTTATAGACCCTGACCCCATGAACACTGGTTTCATTTGTAACAAGCTAGACAAAGACTGGAAGAAAACAGTAAAAAACATTCAGTAGTTTTCAACCTGTACCTTATATAAGACTAGATTTTGGCTTGGAAGTTTCAGTTTTCAAATTAAATCAATTGAACTGAATTGGGTCCCATTCCTTCATGAGCCCATTACCCCTGGTTAGTTCTTTTTAAGTGGTTACATGTTCCACCGTCTGGCAATAACTGGTCTTCCATACCATTGTAGGTACTCTTAGATTAAGGACCCTGTCTGAATCCAATGCTTTGATTGATACTTGACACAGAGCCGGCAGAGTTCTTTGTTTCTTTTATAAATGGTGTGACCTTGGACAAGTCAGTAACCACTCTGGAAACAGCTTCTCTTACCTGTAAAATAAGAGAATTGAGCTAGAAGGCTGACTTCAAACTGCTGTCCTAGAAAATGGAAGAGGAAAAGAGGGAACAGAATAAGCAGACATCTGGTTTTCCTATTCTCACCAGGGCAGATTCTATTTGATTTGTTTTGCATATTGAGTTTTTTGATAATGAAAGAATCACAAAATTAATACAAGTTTGGAAATCTCTGGGCTAGAGGATCATCAAGTCTCTTTCTAGTATTAACTATTTTTATTATATTAGTTTTGATCTTCTTGATCTGTAGATTACACAAGAAATAAAGAAAATAAAAGCACTCTGGGTGGTGAGATTATGCAAGGTTTGTAATTTCTTTTTTTCCTGTATTTTCTATAGTGAGCATATATTATCATTATTATGCAAAAATTAATACTCTTTAAAAATAGCTAAAATGAGCATGTACAATGTAACAGTCAAGAAAAACTATAGATTTTTTAAAATTTTCACTGAAATATATATATATACATATGATATACTGAATAAACATAGGGGAGAAAAAGAGACAGGGAGAAAAGTAAACAGTTATGGGTTGATGTTTTTACAGCATGGCATTTAAAAATCATTTTATATATATTAGAACATGAATTATGACTTACATAACCAAAATCAGCCCCAAATTATAATATTTGTTTAGGTGCTTTCCATTTTTATAAATTATATTAGCAGATGTAGTTTATATTCATTGAGTACATACATTAAACAATAAGATTTTTAAGATCAATTCATTTTTTTAATGGTTGATCTTTAGAAAACTGAATAAAAGAAAAATTAACGCTGGTATTAATTAGTAAATGAGAAATATTACATATTGTTTAAAAAAAACCTCTATAGCTTAAAGCCAAGGAAATTCTTTCTCTCGTCCAGTCTTCTAACCTTTCAAAAAACAATATAATATACTCAAATTCATTCTAATATTTTAAAATTGCCTCTAATAAGCCATTTTCTCAAATCATTCTGGCTTTTTATGTAATCACTATTCAAGCTCCGATGAGCAGTAGAGCCAAAAACCATTGTTTTAGTTTTTGCTGCTTTTAAAACCAGTTTGTTTTCCTGGAACCAGTCTGCCAAAGTCTTTTTGCAGTTCAGTAGTTAAGTGAGAAACAGATTTGCCATTAAAATGCACAGTCGTGCCATCTGCATAAAGATGTATAGAGCAGTAATGACATATCCATGTTAAATCATTAATAAAAAGAGAAAAGAGGATCGGGCCCATGACTGACACTGTTGCTTAATAACTGAAGGAGAAGGAGTGGAAGAGACAGCCCTGTGAACAGTAACAGATTGATGTCTGTCGGAGCCATTTCTTATCTTTTGACAGTGTTTGGGCCAGAGCCCACGCTCCCTACCTTCTGTAGTCAAAGCCCACAGTTCACTAGGCCAGAGCAGTTTGAGAAATTAATAAAAACTATCACTTAATTCAGAATTCCCCTCAAGACATGTATTCATTAATATTAGGTTGTCATGGACTGACATATGAAGTGTTGGCAAATTCCTTAAAGGCTTTTCATATGTGGAACGCATGTGTGTTTCCCTCATCAGCATCTTGGAGCCTTCTGAATACTTATTATCAGAATTAACCACCATACTAATAGGTTTACTGCATGATTTCTTATTTTATTTTATATAGGGGAGATAGAGTTTCTGAGGATGTTAAAGTAGGTCATGAATTAAATAACTGATACAAAATATAAATTTCAAATTTGGGAAATTTCTTTGGAAAGGAAAGATGGGACAAATAAATGAATTTTACTCTTGGGTAAAGTTATACCTTTTGATCTTCATTTTCCTGGTGCCAAAGTCAGTGAACAATATTTATTTTGATATAATGTGTGAAGTTATAGGAGGAATTGTAGATACGATCCCCCTGGCCCTTAGGAATTAACAATTTAAAGGGAACCCTTAACCCATAAGAAAGATAGATAATCCAGGCATCAAAAAAATATAAAGGAGTTCAAAACTAATTCTGGCTGGTCATAATATATATACATCTATAGGAGTCCTGAACTGATGGGAGTAAACAGATTTAAGTGGCATTAGTCTGGAAAGATTTTTAAAAAGCCGTAAACTGGGGGAAATGCTGATGCCTTATTTTGATAGTCTAAATCTACCTTATACTATGGATATTAGTCATAGGTTGTGTTGTTCATGGTTGTATAGTTCAACATTCAGTGAGACCTGAAACTGGATAAAATGTCCTTCTTGCCTATGTTTGCAAATATTTCCTCTGTGATATAAATATACATGTGCTATAGGATGACCATATGTTTGTGGGTCAAGGGATCTAAGTGCTCATCTCCCTTGGACACTAACTAGTTGAGTGATAATAAATAAGTCAGTCTCCTTCTTCCTCTTCCTCTTCCTCCTGTAAATTTAGATCCCTTTTGTCCCTTGCATTCTAGAATTCTGTTATATGTCAATAACCATCTTACAGTTGTGGGGATAACGTGTGCGTTAAAACCCTTTCCTGACAATCTTAATACCTTTATAAATGCCTGTTAATGGGCTCCATGCAAGTACAAAACACACGTATCAATAAAAAGGAAATAATCAGGCTTTCTTTCCTCAACCGTTTACTCTGAGAGAGCCCAGGTATATGCCAGGAACTGTGCTTGGCATGGAGACACAGGGAGGTGCAAAACAAACCCAGTTCCTGTATTCATGGAGCTTTTAGTTTGGGAGACATTAAACACTTGAGGGAAGAAACAAATGTATAATTGCTAATTATGTTAAGTGATTTGGAAAAAGGCATAAGGTTCTAGGAGGAATTTACCACGAACTGGGGTCTAAGGGAAGCCCTTGAGGAGAATCCATGTGGGGTTCTTTTGAGGTATAACTGACATATAACATTATATGAGTTTCAGGTATACAACATAATGATTCATTTTTTGTATATATTGAGAAATGATCACCATTGGATCGTATGGTAATTCTATTTTTAATTTTTTGAGGAACCTCCATACTGTTTTCCATAGTGAGTGCACCAATTTACATTCCTACCAACAATGCACAAGTGTTCCCTTTTCTCTACATCCTTGCCACAAATACTTGTTATTTGTCTTTTTGATAATAGCCATTCTGACAGGTGTGAGGTGGTATCTCATTGTGGTTTTTATTTGCATTTCCCTGATGATTAGTGATGTTGAGTACCTTTTCCCGTACCTGTTGGCCATTTTCTTCTTTAGCAGAATGTCTATTCAGATTCTCTATTTTTTAATTGGGTTGTTTGTTTTTTTGCTATTGAGTTGTATGAGTCCTTTGAGCTGAGATGTATAGTATAGAATATGCAGGATGTATATATAATATGTATATGTATGTATGGTACAAGCAGGAGTTAATTGGGTGTTGGGATTCAGGGTGAAGAGACTGTTAAAGTGTGCAAGGCAAATGTAACAGTAAGTGCAAAGGCCCTAGACTCACTAGAGAAGGTGAAAGAAGGCTGTTGTCACTCCCTCAGGGGAAGAGGAATAGTAGAAGTTGGTGAGTTAGGCAGGGGCCACATCATGCAAGGGCTTGCAGGCTAGACTATAAACACCCTTTTGATTAGCTGCTGAGAAATAGTTCTAAAAAAATTCCTAGGAATCCACAGAACACCTTCCACTTCTGCGATGGCAAGAAATAATGTGCTTTATCTTGGACACTGTATTGAATCATTTTTCTCTGAGTAGCCTCTCTAATGAAGAAGCAGCTTGCTTACCGGCATACAGAATGCTTGCAGAGTTTTCTGAATTATGAACACAGTAACTAATAATAATAATAGAGGCTTAATAATGAGAGTCTGAGGCTTAATAATGCTTACCTGAAGTTGCCATTTCCAGAAAAAAAGTATCCAAATCAACAAAATATGGTGATCAGAACAATTCTAAAGTACAGAATTGCCTTTCCCTTATTATTTTATTTGGCTAGAGTACAGACCCAAAATACATTCCCTGAACTACCTGTAGGTTGCACATTCTGAAAGATCCTGGATTCTTGCTACTCAAAGTGAGTTCTGCAGACCAGCGACATCATGAAGAGTCCCACCCCTGACCCACTGAATCTGAAACTGCATTTTATCAAGATATTCAAGGGAATTTTTGTACACATTGAAGTTTAAGAAGCACTGCTTTAGGTACTGGGAAAAATGATTTCAAAATAATGTATAAATTAGAGCTTCAAAAGGAAATTTAAAATTAGCTTCCTTGTAGTTAATTATCATTTTAATGTAAAATAGCCTTAACACTTTCATAAATTCAAATTTAATTATTGTTATGGAAAATGTTTCACTAGGAAACAATTACTCTAGGCATGGTGCCAACAGTTTCAAGGTTTAAAATTTACTCAAAACACAGCAAAATATTTTGAGTGTATACATATTTCCTTGTAGGGTAGAAGTAGCCATGCTAAGCATCCAATATTGAAATATCTATTACTGAAATTGTTCACAATGGTTAAAGGCAAGCAACAATTCAATGCTATGTCCTTGTACTAAAATGACTGTTAAATAATCCTTTAGCTCTTAAGACTCTTACAGTCAAAATCTAGAACTATTTATGGGATTCATGTTTGAAATTTCCAAGAGTATTTGGACTTATTTGGAGCTCAAGTTTATACAATAAAAACATGTTCTTAACAATTTATTTAACTAAATTTGGAGCTCCAAGCTCTCAATGGATGTATGACTCATAGTAGCCTTGCCAGATGTTTTGGAGTGCGGAATCCAAAACGCATTAGCAGCATGGCATGTCATGAAGTCTGATGCAAAACATTTCTTCTCTCTTTCCAAAAAGGCTTGTTCAGTTTCTATTGTAAGGCATGAACTATGGTGACAGTTCAGAGCTCTAGGGAAACATCTAAAATCCTTAAGTAGTATCTACCCAGACAGTGGAAATATGAGGCAATTATCTACACGATCAATGTCATAAAAAGCTTGCCCACCCAGCCATATCCAGATAACCAAGTCCAAAATGTGTATGTACCTCTTAGGTTTATTTCACTTTTTTATGCCTAATGTTCTGTAGATGATCTCTTGTTCCTTGCTCCATTTTCACCCTCCTCACATCAGCAGATGACCGTCTTTATTCTTTATAGAGAAAACACAATTAATTAGAAAAATCTTCTGAAAAGTCCCATAATTTTACCAACACAGGGGTCAGAATCTCTTTATTTCTCTGGGATACTGCTGTGCCATTTATACCTTCTTTTTCTTATCCTTTTCCTCTGAATCTTTCCCCTCATCTTTTAAATTTGTCCCAGTATTTAATAGCATCAAATTTGATACACAGTAGTGGGCTTTCAATAAATGTATAAAATGAAGGCTTTATTCTCAAACATGTAAAAACAAATACAATGCACCCAATTATCTACTTTTGACCCTGTTCTCCCCTGAAGACGTCATTTGTCTTTGTCTTTCCCACTTCTCTTAAAATTAGCCTTCTTGAAAGAGAAATGGACACGCTTCAACTCCTTTAAAACATGAATTCTCATAAATGGTAGTTTATATATATTAAAATGCTTTTGTCAGTATAAGTCATGCCTAAGTAGCAATGTTGGGAAAATAATCATCTATAATGATAACCTGGCATTTATTGAGAGTTGCTGTCTTTCAGACATTGTGCTAATTGCTTTAAATGAATATTCTTATTTAATTCTCAGAATAATTCTATGAGATGTTCTCATCATTACTTTCATTTCCTGACAACAAAAATGGAGGGTAATAACTTGCTCAAAGTCACAGAATGAGTAAGGGGTGGGTCTAAGGTGTGAACCTAGATAGACATAATTTTAGATTCCACGTTGTTAGCCAGATTCTACTACCTATCAATGGCCTTGTGATATGGTAAATTCAGAACATTACCAGCGTCTAGTATTTCCAGCAGTATTACCCTTAGACCAAAGGAAGGAGAGCCCTCACTTGGGTCCCATGCCCGGCTCTGTTCTAACCCTTCCCCACAGGGTAAGGAGTCTGCTGTGCAAAGGGCACATACAACACAAAGGGCAGGTCCTCTCCTCTAAGGATGCCTGGAGTACCTAAAGCTGGAACTGCCTTCGCAATAGCCTTTGTGCCACTTCCAGGCCACGCACAGGCCTCTTTCCCAGATCTGTGCAAAGACCAAGATGTCGGAGTCCATACCACTAGCTACGCCCAGGTGTTGCCAAGGGGTGCCCACAAAAGTGTACTTGAGGCCTCAGGGAGTGGGATAGAGCCAGGACTGTCAGGAGAAAGGGCACAGGTGGCAAACCACGGCTTGGGACTGGGCTTTCTCTGCCCTACCACATTTCTAGCTCAGAAATCCAGAAAGTCTAAAGATCCTAAAATCTGGCCTTCCAGGAAACAGAATGGAAATTTTTTGCAAGTAGGACAGAGAACATTTTATTTTACAGCTGTTTAAGCCTGATTGAAAACACTTAAATATTTAGGCCCATGGTATATGGGCCTCAACTATCTGCTTGTCCCAGGCCCTGCAATTGTTAGGAGTGGGACTGGATGTCGAGTTCTTTCTTTACCTTTTAAAACTACAGGAGACTGAATACCACAAAGTGTTTTTTAATGCTACCACAATATTATGCATCTTAGAATGGTATTTTTTAGATTTTAGTATGTGCAAGAATCACCTGGAGCAATGAGTGTCCAAATTTAATGTGCATAGGAAACACCTGGGGATCTTGTTAAACTGCAGGTACTGAGTCAGCAGGTTGCAGGTGGGGCCTGAGAGTCTGAATTTCTAACAAGCTCCCAGGTGATGCTGATCCCATCAGTCTTTGGAGCACATTTGGAGCATCAAGGACCTACAGTACTTGTTTAAAAATGCAAATTCTTGGGCATAACCTTCAGGAATTCTGATTAAGGAAATCTAAATGGGACCCAGATGGTGAACAAAACAGGAATTTTTAAGAAGCAACCCAGGTGGTGCTGGTAAGGTGGTCTGTAGCCCACATTTTAAGAACAAATGCTTTAGAACATGCTTCTTAAACTGTACTATGCATATAGATTACTGGAAATCTTGTTAAAATGAAGATTCTGAGTTATTTAGAGGCTGCGTTTCTGGTAGGCTTCCAGGTGATGCTGGAGCTACAGACCTGCTGACCACACTTTGAGTAGTGAGACTTTAAGGGACCATCTCAGGGTCTTCATTGTTTGGCCATTTTGAATCCAATTTGTTTAGTTGTGAGGTAAAGACTGAGAAGGTGACTTGGGATATTATGTCTATAGACAACATTCTCAATCCTTTGCTTCACAAATTTCATACAAATAATCTTCAGAGCCTTTGTGTGACCCCAGATGTGCTAGTGGTCCCTTTCCTAAATTTTTTCTGAAGTTTGGCCCTTCTTCTATCCCTGCTATCAGTAACAACTGGGCTGATCCTTTTTGTAGGTGTTTCCAAGAAGCATCTGTGGGTTATCCAATAGCTTGAATAGACATGACATATCACACATTTGGACCAAAAAGGATACTTGACTTAACTACTGAGGCAATGGAGTCCCCATCTTAGGAGCCCACTGAGTGATACTGAACACCTTTAGTGCTCAGTGAATGTCGTGAAAAGTTATTAATCTTATAAATGGGGATGTACAGCGGGCTAATCCAGATGCTGGTGTTTCTTTGGATAATCCATTCTACAGCCTGAATCACTATTTGTGGGCAGAGGAATTAGACTGTGCCTATTCACAGGCTGGCCCTAGTATTTGTGATCAAATTAGTGACAAGCATTGTCCACAGAGCAGCTTACAAAGGTGAATTAAATTAATTCAGGGATTGTTAACAATGCAGAGCTTGACTTTCTGCAGGTCCCAGAGATACTGTCTTGCTGAGGCCTGAAGCACCCAGTGACAGTTTGCATTCTACGTGCAGAGTCAAAGTCCTTAACAATGAACTAGCTTCTTTAAAATTTGTTGTACTAGGTTTATTACTTGGGACATCTATTAAAAATTGTGTAATACCTTAAATGGTATTGCAAATTGTAATATCTCCTCACATCTGCCTGCTTTTAAATGTTGGAACACACACAAAAGATTCATTAAACAACAACTAAACCTGAGGGCAAGGGAATTGCATGAAAAGAACTCTATAATTAAGCCAATTCTTTAGGCTGGTGAAAAACTTAAATTTTTTTTCTCCAGTAATATATAAAGCAGTCAGATTGACATCTCTACCAGAGATAATATTAATTTATTGACATAATAGAATGATGAACCAATAAAATGCACTTGATTCTTAAGGATCAAGACATCTTAAGGATGTCTTTCAAATATAATGACAAAAGACAAGGTTCTCTTTCATTTATATCACAGATATTTCACGTATTTCAGTGTCTGGAAACAAGAAATTGAGAGCCCTTCAAGCTCATCTACACCAGGGTTATCAGGTGTCGTCCCCAGACCAGCAGCATCAGCAAAATTTGAGATTTTGTTGGAAATGCAAAATCTCCGGCTACCTCCCTGACCAAAAGTGTTCAGCCCAGAAATCTGTGTTTTAATAAGCCTCTGATGATTCTGGCATGGGGTCAAATTTGAGAACCTCTAATCCATACCAATCCTTTCCAATTAAATTTATTCAACAGATATTTACTGTACACCTCAAGAGGAGGAAGCAGGACATTTAGCCCAGAAGGGATTTTAGTAGAGAAATTTGATCATGAATATAGAACTTTAAGATGATACTGGAATTCCTTTAGACCCCATACAAAAACTAAAATTTTAAATGGATTTATAAACTGGGGTCTTTTTTTTTTTTAATCTTTTCAGTAAATACAAATGAGAGGAAACACTTTAGCCTTAACGATGGGATAAGACGCAGATTCTGTTTTGCCCTCATAATGAGGTTTCTCTGACTGCAGAAGGAGGTTCTGGAATAAAATCAATTATCTAGAAAGCTTGTAAGAAAAGTGAAAAACTTGAGAATGCAAAGGTAAAATGGACACAGAATGTTATAAAAACATTTATTTATTTTTAACATCTTTATTGTAGTATAATTGCTTTACCATGGTGTGTTAGTTTCTGCTTTATAACAAAGTGAATCAGCTGTATGTGTACATATATCCCCATATCCCCTCCCTCTTGCGTCTCCCTCCCACCCTCCCTATCCCACCCCTCTAGGTGGTCACAAAGCACAGAGCTGATCTCCTTGTGCTATGCAGCTGCTTCCCACTAGCTATTTTACATTTGTTAGTATATATAAGCCCATGCCACTCTCTCACTTCGTCCCAGCTTACCCTTCCCCCTCCTTGTGTCCTCAAGTCCATTCTCTACATCTGTGTCTTTATTCCTGTCCTGCCCCTAGGTTCTTCAGAACCTTTTTTTTTTTTAGATTCCATATATATGTGTTAGTATACGGTGTTTGTTTTTCTCTTTCTGACTTACTTCACTCTGTATGACAGAGTTATTTGTAGTGAGGTGGATAAAAACATTTTAGAGTAGCCCACCCAGACAAGGGAATGGGGAATGGGGATGTAGGAGTGGAAGGAAAGTTTGCTATTACGTCCTTAACTTAGGGATTTTTCCTCATCATCATTTTACCCCACACCAGGGGCCTTCAGACATGCAGTGTTCTCTTCTTAAATGACAGAAATAATAATGAATGAAGGTGAGAGAGTTGTTTCACAGCATTAATGATCTCAATTGAACTGCTGACATTCATTATTTACAATATTTCTCACATTAATTTTTGGCACAATAGTGTGTTAGTAGATTGCATACCATGGGCAGGAAAGGAGGTTTTTGAATTTAATTTACTTCATGTAAACTAAAAAGTTTACACTGATTTATAAGTGTACAAGGGAATAAGATTCAATGAGCCTTGATGAGACAAAGCTGAAATAATTCAGAATCAGGAGGCTGAAATATTATAGGCAGTTTGTTCATCTCTGAAATCTCATACTGTTATTTAAATTCCTCTAAGTTCATTAATCCCATTTAATAGCAGCTGATGCAAATCCACTTGGACTTTGGGGAGGAAAGATATAATGGGCCATAATGCCCTTGTGCCACAGAAAATAATATAATTCATTTTACTTTGCAAGAGGTCACAATTGAAGAGTTTGAGATTTTGAGCTGCCATAACTACAAATTTAGCAAAAAGTAGGCATTTAATGATAGAGTTCACTTCGGTGGTTTAGGTTTTATTTTGAATGTTTGTTTTGTCTTAAAAACACTAATGCTGAAATGTTGTCTCAAATCTTTATTTTCAAATCACTTATTATATTACCATAAATTATAGGGTACAGTAAAGGCCAGATTTAAAAGAAAGCACACTTTACTGTCTCATTTTCCTATAAATAACATGACACTTTATGAAATAAGAATTATCATAAAAGTTTCTCTCTTTTTTTCTCCTATAACTCCAGTTGCAAGCACTGAGCTAATGGCCTTCCTCCAAGTAGCTCAGTGGACTAGTCCAAATATAGGAGCATAATGGGTAGAGGTTAACTGTAGGAAGTCTGAGAAAAATGGTAATCTATAATTTCACCACAATTATAATGTTTCCCTTAAATAATAGTTAAGTCCGTGGGGTGAGCGCTAACAAATACCTTTTAAAGATGCTCTTATTACTTTCATTGTTTTGATGCTTTTGCACTTTCCACATATGCTATTACAAGCAGTAAAAGACCTGAGCTTTGGCCCGTGAGATTTAGAGATTGTGGTTAACAATTGAGCAGAGGCCTCAGCCCATCAGCCCATCCTCGAGGGTGGAGTACATTGTTATCTAGAGGGCCAGGCCAGGCCACATTTACAGGAAGCAAAACTAGCTGAGTTAAGAGACTCTTTGTCAGGATTAACCAGGCCTCCATCTAAGCCCCTCAGAGGAGGAAATAATGTTTGGCTTAATTGGGATGACTCAGAGAAAACCTTCTTTTTTTTTCCCAGTAAGGAGATGATAGATAAAAATCTTCAATTTTAGTGGGTTTATGTGTAAATTCTATTTTGTCTTTTTTATACCCCGCCTTTGAGAAAGGAAAGTTTACAAGTAAAACTCTCTCTTGAGTACAGAACCCGATGGGTCATACAGACAGCTGTGTCTTAATCTCCTACGTGGAATATGGTCCAGGTTCCAAGAATCAAAGAAGAACATGTGAGTTGCACATTTAAAACAAATGGTGGGTAGTGAGTGAGATGAGCATCTCTGTAATTAGACCTGTAATTTTAAAGTATGAGATACACTGTTATGTTACCAGGCTTCAGGATCTCTTTTTATCAAATATCTTGGGGACAAAAGAAAGGTTTGTCTGGAGGAAAAATTCTTGGGATCAGTGAACAGAGGGAACAGTAACACACAGACAATTCTCCCAGGTGGATTTATTGGTTTATTTCAGGAGAGTCCTTCTTCTGTCCCCACTGTCACACACTGTACTATTATGGATTGTGATTAGGGATGGGATCATACGTTTCGCCAAGTTTAAAACCCACACAAAATTGTAGGGTTAGAGTCTGGAACAAAACTCCAACCTCCTGGTGTGGAGTTTTTCTACTTATGGCAAAATGTGGCTTCCGGGAGGGTGAGTTAAGATGCCTCAAAGGGAAAAAATTCTTCCAAAGGAACATTTTGATAATTCAAGTGTAAATAAATATAAATCCAAAACACATTTTTAATTAAAGGGAAATTGCTTAGGAAAACACATTTATATCCACTCCCCTTCCGCACATACTCACTCACAATCCCCTCCGAATAAAGTTCAAAAGGGGTAGCCTTGGAGAGGGAGGGCTTATATACACACACTGGATTGCCTCTTGCAGATAGTGTCTCAGAATCAGGCTTTTTGAATACACTTAAGACTTACTAAAATAATACAAAAAAGTATTTTGTTCCAGATCACAATAAATCACATTAAATAAAATAAAAGCACCTGGTTATGAAACTTGTATTGTTATTTCCCCACATTAAAAATACCTGAATTTTTGCACTTTAATCTCAAGAACCTGATCTTTCCACAGTGAGATTTTCCACTTCCCAAGAAGTCCCTGTACTTTGAAAGCCACAGTTCCTTTGCATTTTCACCTGTTTCTGTTACCATTCTACCATACCAAGGCACTTGAATTACTGGATGTAAAATATGAAGATTTAGTTTGTTCTTTCTTTTAAGCTCTCTTTCTCTTCTTGTGGCTTTTGTGGTATCTTGTAATTATGTTTCGTAAAATGCTTTCAGGCCCATCTTCTCCATATATAGATATATAAAAATATATATAATAAGCAACCATTCAGAGGGAAAGAAGACAGGAACAATGAGAAAGGGAAAATATGAAAAGAAGTACTCAGTTACCTTCAAACATTTATACTATCTATGGTCTACTATTTTTTCTTTAAACCTGGCTTCAAAAGGAAACCTAAAGACACTGATAACCTCTTAGAGAGCTCTCACCAGCTGCCTACAAGGACAAGTAGAATTTAGTATTTGTTTCACTATTTATACAAGAAAGGCCAAAGGAAGTTTCGCTTGTGGAAACGAAGTAATTAAAAGAGCACATAGAAATTAGCCTTGAATTTTTATTCTTAAGTGTGTTTTTTTTTAACATCTTTATTGGAGTATAATTGCTTTACAATGGTGTGTTAGTTTCTGCTTTATAACAAAGTGAATCAGCTATACATATACATATATCCCCATATCTCCTCCCTCTTGCATCTCCCTCCCACCCTCCATATCCCAACCCCCTTATCCCACCCCTCTAGGTGGTCACAAAGCACTGAGCTGATCTCCCTGTGCTATGCGGCTGCTTCCCATGAGTTTTATAATGTCCTTCTACCCCCATATAGATATCTGTCTCCCCCCAAAACTGAACTCAAGTGAAGGGGTGTGTCTTGTTCATTTTGATATTCTCACTGGACCTGGAACTTATAAGACAAACACTTTTTTGTTCCAGTTTGAAACATATGTAGTCCAAAGGCAAAACCGATAAATAGGTTTGATTCATTTATCTGGACTTTGAAAATATTATTTTTATCTTTATTTGAATCCCAAGAAACTCATTAAAGGTAAATTTTAGGGTTTCAAAACTATATTACCTTTCATCAAAAGAAACAAGAAATCAGAGAGCTATATAAGAAATCAGAGCTAAATCTTTATTTTAAATTTCAATCTGTCCTTTATTTATGATGGTGGGAGCCTTTTTATTATTTTAAATAAATATTTGGTATTTAACATCAATTTGCAGAGAAAATCTTAAGCTTTGCTACGTTTAGGGGAAAAAAAGCTATTTAGGTTTTTTTTTCTTTTTTTCCATTCAGTGCTTACCATCATACTAATTAAGAGATAATTTAGCAATAACAATGAGACTTATGATTCCTTTTTTCTTTAACTGAATTTCTTCTTTTCAAGTTAACGATTAAACACATGGAGTAGCATAATTGGGGGAAAATGGGATTTCCCAGGCAATGAATGGCTTTCTGATAGGTTACAAATTTATTATGAACAGATAAGCTACTGTATTTTCAATTGGACAATCAAAATATCATTTTACTTCAAAGGAAAAGGGGCAATAATTGAATGACTTGACTTACTTCATATTTATGGCTATTTCCTCATTATAGAATACAGTTGGACATAGTTTTACATTCCTGTGAACTGAACCCATTTCTTTCGGCACATGGAATTTACTACATGAAGAGGCGTATTGTACAGCAGACAAAATGAGAAGCATATAAGAATCAGGTCAATGGCAATAAACCATTCTTGCTAAGTATTCAGTTCCCCCTTAACAGAATTAAGACTATCTTAAGTTACCTTAGAAACACCTCTTTGCTCCTATAGTTTAGACATCTACAACTTTGTATTTAAAAGCATCTCATTTTTCTTCAGAGAGCCTGAGGAATGTGAGGTTATACATACATATAACACAGTGCTAAAGAAGTGTACAACCCAAGGTTGTACAAAAAAATAAACTTAAAAATGTTACTTAGAAATTAAGAACTTGATAAAACAATGACATGGCAGACAAATTTGTTAAATTCGCGCTTGCAGATGTTTGGGAGGGTGCTTGAGATGGCAGTGATCAAACCATGTAATCCTACTGTGAAAGCGTCTGTGCCTCAATCACGTGTAGTAATCCTCAAGCCAAGAGCCATGAGTACACTCAAACAGATGCCAGTGGAGACAGAGAGGTTAACTTTTTCCATTCAGCACAGACATATCTAAAACCAGACTTTGATTAACCTCACTGTTCTCATTATTTAACATTTATAAAATGCCAGTGATGCACTTCATGATGAATAAAACATCAACTGGTCTTGATGAATCCTACATGTTGTTTTTATGTAAAGGGCAAATCCAGATCTCTACCACTGGGATAAGAACCAAATTGATATTACTCTTCAAATATAACGCATGAGGTCAAAGAATTCTCCTTGAATCTATGATCAAATAATCCAAGTCACACTCCTGCCAAATGTTATGGTGTGTATTGCGGGTACCATAATTTTCTTAGGTTTGTTCTCAATTTATGTATTTAAGACCTAAGTCTCAAGGAGTCTTACTTTTGGGGAACTGGCTGCTATTAATCCAAAGGAATAGAAAGTTAGTAACTATGAATATTCACATTGATATACAAAAGTCAGGTAGGTCTAGAAGAGCTTCATAGGAACTGATCATTCCTTCATGTGATATTTATTGAGATTATACTCTAAGTGAGAAACAAGACATTATTACTGACCTCAAAAACTCACAATCTAGTGGCAGGGGATACCAGGGATACAAATATGTAAAAGAAAACTGCACTGCAGTTTCACAGGCATAGGGAATTGCACACTGGGTACCCCTAACAGCTGGAGTGCAACGTAAGGAGAGAGAATTCTTCCCCGAGGAAGAATGTGGTTGAGCTGAGTCTTAACAGTTTAATGGAAAATTAGCCTGTCCAAGGGCTGGAGATAGAGTGTTCAAAGAAGGGACAATGGTATATAGTCAAGAAGTAGAAGCAAAGGAGACCTTTGGGCATGAGGGCAACTTGCCAGTACAGGTTGGTAGGCTGGAGCATGCAGGGGAGTGGTCTGAGATGAGGATAGAGGCAATTCCAGAGGACTTTGTAGGATACTCTGGGATTTACATTGACGGCACTGCCGCACTTTTGAAAACCTCCAAGTAGATGAGTGTCAGGAATCAGTTTTACATTTAAAAAAATTTACTGGCACCATGTAGTAAATTTTTAAAGAAGATAAGACTGAAATGATTGGAGAGGAATGATTAGTGTTTTAACTTATTTTGAGATATCACCACGGTTTTTCTCTTCAGTTTTAATTCCTGAAAGTACGACTACCATCATGCCTTATTAGAATGCATCCTCAGTCAGCTGGCTTATAGGAAAGGCACTAGAACCATGATAATGCCAGATAGTCAAGACAAAGCAGGTAGGAATTCCCTGGTGGTCCAGTGGTTAGGACTCTGCACTCTCACAGCCAAGGGCCGGGTTCAGTCCCTGGTCAGGGAACTAAGATCCCACAAGCTGCAGCGCAGCCAGAAAAGAAAAAAAAAAAAAGGCAGAAAAGCAGATAATGTGTTCTTCCACATGCTATTTGGCAAGTCACTTTGCTTCCCATTTCATCATAAAAATCATTGTCATAGTTTCTCTATTGGGATTTATTTGTTAAATCTTTTTTTTTTTGATGCCACTATAAATCATCAGTATCATGGTCCTTCTTCAACAGTCTTATTATGACCAGCAGCTGTTAGTAATATTCATTTTGTTTAGCACGTGCTAAGCACTGTGATAAGCATACATGTACATTATTGTCTTAAATCCTCCAGTAACTCTATGAGGCCGATTCCATCATCATCATCATCATATCCCCATTTTACATATGCAGAAACTGAGGCTTAAAGAAATTATGTGATCTGCTCCCTGGCAACACCAGGACATGGCAGAGCCAGGATAGGAACCCAAAGCTGTTTTACACGAAAGCCTGTGTGCTTGATAATTTCTATATCCTGCCTGTTTGAACCAGTTTCCACTAGAAACCAGTTTCCACTAGTTTTAACTTTTAACTCTTGTTTCCAAAATATTTCTCTTCAATAGATGATACACTCTCCTTCAAAGGAAAATACTTCAGCAACTTTAATAGCATGTTTAAAATGGACTCTTTATAGTTCTGTTTGTTTTATTTGTGTCAATTGGCCTTTTAAAAGTCTCTCTCTTGTTTGGTTGCAACTTTGGTTTTATTCATATTTTAAATCAAGATCTTTCTTCCTGTGGCGTCCACACAGGCCACTCTTGGTTCATCCTTACGTTGCAGCAGAGGTTAAAAATGGAAAATTCAGGGCCCTTAACTGGACTCTGGCTTTATAATTGCCTCTGTGGTACTCTCACCACATTCCCAGATGTGCAAGAGAGACAGAGGGGATAGTGAGGGAAGTGAAATGTTAAAATAAGGCTAAGCAAACAGTTTGCCCAACAGATGTTAACCCAATTCATAATTTAAAAGTTCCTATTTTTGTTCACGACTTAAACAATGGACATTTTACTTTCTCCTCTAAATAGTGCCTGTGAATTAGGTTCAGAAAACTAAAGTCATCAGTATTTCCATCAAAATTTTTTCCTAGTCATAAATCGAAGAAACAAAAGGAATATGTTTTCTTTTTATTTGAAGCATATAAATATTTTGAATCCTTGTTAACACTTAGACAATTTGTTTAAATATGTCTTCTTAGTTAATATGGTTACCAGGACTAGATTTAATCAAGGTTGAATAACTTATAATACAAATACCACTGGGAAAGCAGTATCCAAGCATTACATTGACATAATTTTAAACAGAATAATTGAAATCAACTATGACCAGCACTTCTTTTTCCCAAGTGACTCTTCATGGTAACCTTTGTCTTTAGATGGAATTAGGAAGTATTAGAGAAAACCTGGTAAATTTATTAGACTAAACTAGTATTATCCCCCGTAGAGGTATATTAACTGATCATTTATAGCTGTTACAATGAGGAGAGGAAAAGGATACTTGCATAAACTTTAAAACTATATTTGACAAATTATTTTTCTAGCAGAATCAAGTTTAAAAACATGAAATTTCCTGATTTCTAGTCTTTTACTCAAACCAGAAGAAAGTTGCACCCTTGTGTCTCCCTACGTGTTGGGTCCTGAAATCGCCCCTGCATCACAGTCAAGCAGACAGGACCAGTTCATGGGTGCAGGAAAATAAAGTTGACACAAGGGCTGGTTAGAATGTTGGTGGTAAAAGTGAAATGTGTATTGGAGGAGATAAACTAATTGCAAGCCTAGCCCTTGTGCTATAAAAGGGCAGTAAATAGAGAACAAAGGTATATGGAAAAGAACAAAATAAAAATAAAACCTGAGAAAATCTAAAGACTAATTGAATTTTAGGTGAAAACTCAGGATAACAAGAAAGAACATTCTTTCAAAGAGAGAAATTTCTTTTCTGATCCTCTATTAGTACATTGACTAATAGTATTAGTTGACTTCCGTATTTTTTCTTTCCTTTTTTTTATGGTATCTTAACCATTTTTCATAGGTCAAAGTTATATACTTAAACACTCATGGGCTTTCTACTTAACAGAGGACTGACGATGGAGAACAGAGATGCTACAGAGAGAAGTGAGTATCCAGTTATAATTGTAGGTGGATATATCTTAAGAAAGAAGTACCTGATGAAGATGATGATTATTTAAGACATTTCATGGAATTGTAGGATAAAAAACCTGGATGTGACCTTAGAAACAAAAGCCCCAAAGTCTTACGTTTCACAGATGAAAGGAAAACAACAACAACAACTAAGGATTAGATATTTTAATGAACTACCATAGGTTACATATTTCAGTTCTGGATTCTCTGTTGTCCTTTCAATTATGTGATATGCCTAGGTGCGTCAGAGATACTGAGGTTGTATGAGGACCTAAAAAGTTGGGCTAACATACATGTTGGGCAGAATCACACTTAAAAATTCAACAACTTTAAAACGTTGGCTTCAACCGTATCAAATTTATAGTTTCTATTATTTTTCCCTGGAAAATTGTCTCTTCTTCCCCAATGAAAATAACTTTACTTTGGAATAATTTGTGTATTATTCATTTTTAAATCATGGTTTCCAACAAGTCTGTGAGTATGAATGTAACTTTTCCCCTCCCATTTTGAACTTTTGGTGAGAAACTGTAACTGCAAAGATATATATGAGGAAGTTGAGGAATTTCCAAAAAGCTATAGCATAAAGTAACTTTTGTTATTAAAGTGATACAAATAGGGATTTTACTAAAATTATTTATAGCCACAAAAATTTTACAGAGGTAAATATTTTAACATTGACTGCAAAATTTATGGACTTAACTCTCTGTGAAAGTGAAAACACGTACATGACCAATTTTGTTGTATATACTATGCATCAGTTATTGTTATATTTTCATTACATAATATAATATAAATTACTATATATTATAAGCATATATTGAAACTGATTAGAATGAAGAAATAGTGTAGATTTCTTTCTTCTTTTTCTGACCATTTTTAAGCTTTAAGACTATGTCTCATTATGGTGATTTTGAATCTTATATTAAAAGATAGTCTTTGAAAACCTAGTGATTTTTTTAATGTCCCCTCAACAGAGTTTTTTTAAACTTCATGGCATTTTACTAGTAATACCAATCAAGAGAAAAGTAATATCTATATAACCAAATAGATGGAAAGATTCTTCATACCAAACCTATGTGCCTCCTTAGTGGGGTCCTGAGCTAAGGAAAAAAATTAAATCCTAACTTGGCTCTCCTTTGTATGAGGGAATCCAGGTCAAACTCTTATCCCCCCAAAAGAGTGACATATCCCAGAAACCAAAAACAAAAAGATTCAGTAGAAGGAGGAAACATGCTGTTTTTCTGCTGACTCCTAGGGCTAGGCTGTCACTGAGCAGAAGAGAGGAAAATGGGCAGCTCAGTGCAAGAAAGGGGCACACACATTCAACAAATAAGCCGCATGATTAGAGACTTTGTTACTAATTACAATTAAACTGAAAAATAAACAGTTTCCTTTTGGCTGAAGGATCGAGTGTCTGAAGGACAAAGGCTGTCCTGGATGATGGTCCTTTCATATTGTTATTAACTTAGTGACAGACTTTTTTAGACAATGAGACCTATGTTCACAATGAAAGTAAAATGATTATAAAAATTACTTTGAAAAACTCTACTTTCCATGTCTGGATTTATGAGAGAAGTGTGAGTTAGGAGCAGAGACATGAGGGAGAGAGCAAAGAAAATAATATGTTTAAGATCATCAGACATATCGTGACTGCAAGACCTGACAAAAAGCAATGGAACAGAGAATTAGGTTAACATTTAGAATTTCTTTGTAGTACATAAATCTAATTCTTTACAAATTAGATCTTTTAGCTGAATATCTGAATTTCTAAAGAATGCATTTTCTACATATCTGGGGTCAAAGAACAAATCACAGGTAAGTGTTCAAAAAGAAAGTAAAATGACTATCATTGTGCATGTGTGTGTATATATATATATATATATATGGAAATATATACATATGTCTTCATATATATTCATATAGCTATGTCTTTAGCTTCTATATAGTATTGATTTTTAAGAATTATTCAGGTAGTCCGTGAAAAGGTATTGTTGATTCAGTAGATGGCAGTCTTCCCACTGAGCCACTAAAAACCATTGTGGAAATCGCATTTTGAGAGAAGGAAAAATTGTTTTTGAAGTTAAAATACAGCTTTCTGACACCAATTATTAAAGATTACATTTAGTTTAAAAATTCAGTGTCTTTATGGTGATGTCAAACAATTTAAATTAATTATTCCTTATACCAAATCAGTGAGACAAGTTGGATCTATTCCTCTAATTATAACAGGAATGACAAGAAAGACAGATCCCTCCCCTCACCCCCATACCTCTGAGTACTCACATGCTAGGTAAGAAAGGAAATTTATTAATTTAGGCCTCTGGACACTGAACCCAAAGTATCACCTCTTTGACCTTATATTCTCCCATCAAACAAAGAAACATACAAACAAAAGCAAAAACCTTTCATGTTGTGATGCCCTTCCAGAGTTTCAGAGATGCATAAGATGGAAAACTTTGGTAGACTCTCTGGAGAGTGATTCATTGTTCTGCCACTTACCTTACAATCCTGGGAAAGTTACTTAAACTCTCCAAGACTGCAGTACTCCCTCTGTGAAAGCAGGGATAATAAAGCCAGCATTACAGGATTGCTGTGAGGATAAAAAATAACCCTATGCTAGACATTTAATAGAAGTTTGTTTCCTTTTCTTTATGTTCTCCCTCTTCCTAAAAATGATCTTGGGGAGATACATATGTATATATTCAAATAGGTGGATTTTTAAAGTGAGTTAAAATTAATTTTACTCTGATAATTTTAGGCTTCCTCGTGTGAAAATTGGCACTACTCTTTAAGGAATGTGGGCTCAAGAATCCAAAATCAGGGATCTCATCACTATTTTAAATTAGATCTTTTTTTTTTTAACTTTATTGTGTATTCACAGTATATTGATCATTAATTATCTTTTGTACTATGTAGAAGCTTGTGCATAAGAGTTAATCTTATCCGAAAATGATATTTTACTCCTACTATGAAAATGTTATTTAATATTTAGTGTTTGAAAAGAGAAAGTAAAATTAGATTTATTCATTGTGGACAGTAAGCAATACTTAGGAAGTTATTATGAAAAGAAAATTCTAAATATATCTTCATTTACTGTCTTCTCCATCCAAGTAAGCCACAAGGACTTATTATTTGTACTCTAGCAAATAAGAATTATTATAAAGCAAGAGAATCCCATTATCCTTAGGTCTACTAATATTTCACGGGTTGGTATTATTAATTCAATATCAGATTGACTTCCGATTATGCATATAGAGTATAAAATACTTGACATTTTATAGTCCATTTGTTCCTAACCAATTTTTAAAAATTTATTTGCCCAAAGAAATGTCACAGCTTACTTCAACTCATCTATTTCTTCAGTTGCCTGTTCTTACTGCCTTAATTTAGGAAAGCACGTGAACTTTACTGGAATAACTACCTTAGAAGGCTGATGTTCTCCTCAGTTCTGATCTCTTATCCATGAAATAGAAGACACTGATTTATACTTTTGAAAAACAATCCCTCTGCTGTCTACATAATTTGCATAGTTAATGAAAAGACAGATCGAGCTCTGTTACTCTGAGAGTAAAGCATTTATTATGGCCCATCTTAGTTTGAAGTGCTGGGGAAAAGAATTGTTTTTTCATGCTGCTGCTGCTGTAGGGGACTGCTGCTGCTGTAGGGGACTGACTGGCGTGGGCCTGTCACTCAGAAGCACAAACAGAGTTTCCTCTGCTAGTAGGACTTCTACCAACCCTGTATTGTTTGTCAGAAAGCTAACTGCTTTAAGGAAAGTAGCCATGATTTTTTGTGTGGGGGCTTTGTTTTGTTTTGTCAAGGTAAAGTAGATAAGAGTCGTTGCCAATACATTTTTGAAATTTCATTCATTAAAGGTTTTTCATGTCACTTCTCTTGCTCCTTTACAGCCATTGATTTCAAAGTTGAACGTATTTTAAAAGCTATAAAAAGGTGGGACTAAGGGGAACCCTGAGTGCAGATCTGGGAGAACAATATTTCTCCCTGTGTTTTCCCAAAGTAGCAGGCGAGAGGAGCAGAATCCTGTAAACAACGGAATAGTTATTAAATGAGATAAATAAAATCTGCTGGAGGAAGCACTTCTGTTGTTGGTATCCCTTTAATTCACTGTATTTCTTATCAAAATAGTCATACTTCAAATGTGTGGTGTTAGTTAACCATATTCAAGTCACTGTGAAGAATTGTGAGTTTCTTGAATGTGAAGAGGTCATCTCATTTTTCTCTGAATTCTCCACCCTAAGCAGAATGACTGACACACCGCAGGCTTTCCAAAGAGTGGCTGCTGATTGCATTACTGAATGAATGAATGAATGATTTCTCTGATCGTAAATTTATCAGGATTAAAATGAACTTAGAGATTGCTGATGTAAAGAACCAAATCCTGGTATGTAGCTCTAATGTGAATTGCTCAGCAATCTTACAAACACCTTGCTATTCCCAGCTACTACCGACAGGCAATCATTCTTATCCACTTATTTCTAAAAATCATTGTAATTTGGATTAACTAACCCAGATCAACCCTATCTCTATGTAAAGGCTTGGCAATATCCATTTAGGTCTATTGGCAAATAAATCCAGATTTCCAGGGCTTTTGCCAAGTTGGGAAAATATTTGATTATAATGATAGTCTTAGTCTCCAGATAATATTTAGAATTTGGGTGATGATACATTGATACACAGCATTTCTAAGCTCAAAAGTAGCTTCACTCACCTGATTGCTAATTAGGGTCAAGGTCTTCTGTTTCATAAGCCGAATTTCTCATTGTGGCTATTATGATTGATAACAGGATGTGACTTAAGCTTATATGTTCAAACAAACACAGGAACAAAGAGACACACCTAAGTAAGCACAGGGAGATCATTCCACAAAGGCACCTGGGAAGTTCCCTGACCGGCTCAGAATGGATTTGTGATTAGTGATATGATCATTTGACCCCCTGTCTAACCTAGTGATGTGCACTTTTAATCTCCCCTCATCTGGTTCTGAATTACACTACTTCTACAAAATGATTAAATTTTTGATCCTTTTAATCAATATTTTTTTTTAGTTTAATTTACAAAATACGTACACACATTTTTTCAGGCACAAACTCAATAAAATTTCTACCTTTATTGCCATGGCACCAGAAATAATGCTATGAACCCAGAGAAGAAGTGAAAGTGTCCAACGTGCCATGAAATGGTAGCACACTCTTTCCCACATTTCCCATTGAAAAAAAAGTTTGGAATGGTACTTTTAACTCCCTTTTATGTTATCAATAAGATTGTTTTTTAAACTTATAAATTAAGCACCTTCTCACAAAGGAAACTATACCTAGTATTTCTTATGATGGACACGTAATTTTATGCATGGTAACACCCAAGCATTTTAAAAGGGGGGAGGGGAGATATTTCATCGTACTCTGAGAACTGGATGGATGAGGATGACACAAAAAAGGGTTTGTTTTCAGATTAGCAAATCATGTAGGAGAGGGGGATTAAAGAGGGACAGGGGGGCTTCCCTGGTGGCGCAGCAGTTGGGAGTCCGCCTGCCGATGCAGGGAACGCAGTGTTCGTGCCGCGGTCTGGGAGGATCCCATATGCCATGGAGCGGCTGGGCCCGTGAGCCATGGCCACTGAGTCTGCGCGTCCGGAGCCTGTGCTCCGCAACGGGAGAGGCCACAACAGTAAGAGGCCCGCGTACCGCAAAAAAAAATAATAATAATAAATAAATAAAGAGGGACAGGGGGCTAGAGAGAACACTCCAGCTGAGATTACACCAAGTACTCTTTTCTGTGTTTGGATTTTTCTGCTCAGTGTCATAACAACATGTATGTGATCTTTGTGTTAAGCCAAGGTAAAATGACCAATCTCCACCTTTCTGGATATCAAAAAGCATTCATAGAATGATGGCACCAAGGCGTTCTTTCTGCCATTGATTTCCTAGCTGTTACTGAGCTGTAGACCAAAAGCAAGCGGGCTAGAAATAGAGATATTAGCTTCACTTGATTGCTCCAAAAATGAGAATCTCCTCAATGGTATTCAGAGGCTGAGCTATGGCCCTTCTATGCTGTCTAATTGTATAGCTATTTGAGGTTTCACAAGCTGGCTCTGAAGGACCAGCTTGAATGCCTCCAGGGGCAGATTTTCAGCATGCCAGTAGATTACCTGGTGTCAGGAATTTGCCGTGGCTAAGCAGAGCCAAAAGGCATGCTCCATTCATATCTCTTTAAACAATTCAACTTAAACACTAAATGATGCCTACTATGACTGCGAATGACATTACCCTCATCAGAACTGTGGTATGCAAATACATTTTGAAGAATACTCACAGGTAACATAATAGAAGTCTGACTCCACCCTGGTTTTTTCTGCAAATAGTACATTGACAGGACTTCACTCAGCTAGTTTGAAAGCAGATTCTCCCATCAGTCTCATGATCAAGAATATACACTAAGCATCTATAAGCCTAATTAAGTGCTTATTGGCTATGAAAATGTTAATGATAAATAACTCATATTCTGATAAAAATATTAATTAAACTTGCCTTAAAATTGTGTCTTGGGGACTTCCCTGGCAGTCCAGTGGTTAAGACTCTGCACTTCCAATGCAGGGACGTGGGTTCGATTGCCGGTCAGGGAACTAAGATCCCACATGCCACGTAGCTTGGCCAAAAAGGAAAAAAAAAAAAGAAAAAATTTTCTCAATCCTTTCATTATCTGATGAATACTCACTCCAAATGTGGCTATTCAATAAAATTAGCCAAGTAGCACTAAGGACTAAGGATTCCTGATTATTAGGAAACACAGAAATCTTTACAAATATAAAAAGTTGCAAAGGAAGGCATCAAAAGAATCTCTTTATTGTCCATATCGCATGATCAGTCTTAGCAGTAGACTGTATACTGAAAGGGAGAGACAAGGAATCAGCAATCTTTGTCAAATTCTTTCTCATTTGTTTTCAGTTTTAAAATATCTTCAAAATAACTGACTTGAACTTCAAATTCATTGCTCTCCCAACACTGTTAAAAATACCTTTTCATATCACTTCCTCATTTGCTTTGTCACCTTTTTTAAAAGAAAAAGTTGAAGATTAAAATTTTATATACTTTTATTACCAAGTTTCCAATATATTGGCATCTTATAAAACCTATCACTGGGGTCCCACCCATAGTTTTTCTAGTTCCAGATCAGTTCAGCTATTGTTTCAGAGGAAAGACCAGTTAGGGTGGACTGTGTTCCCATTACAGGTTCTTTCCCATGCTGAATTTGGATGGTGTTTATGGCATACACCAAGATAGTGTTGAAGTGATCTTGAGGGTTTCATAGGCCACTGACCTCTTGCCCCATTCTCATGAATACCTCATGAAATTATCTCAGATTCTTTTCCATTGGAAAGCAAAATTTATTATAATACTTTATAGGTGTTGACTTTTCCCAATTGCTACTCCCTTCAGTACATTTACCCTCAGAATTCTTACCTATTTTATAAAATAAAAAAGTTTCTTACTTCAATAACGGTGTAAATACTTTGTGGATTGGACTCTTTTATGAGGTTATTTAAAGTCTGAGCTAAATCAAGTCATCGGCCCCCAGCACTGCCAGGAGGAGGCAGCCAAGTAATATACTACTTGCTGGCAGCACTCATTTATTTTTAGGAAATTTTCTTTCCATTTCTTTCTTACCCTATTCACTTTAATTCACCAGGCTATATCATATTGTCCTTATTTTGAAGGATATCTGTTCGTAAGATAACTATTTTGAATCCAATTGGAAATAAGTGAAACTATATTATTGTATGCTCCTATACAGATAGATAAAAATATTTCAAATATACAGTAGTAAGTAAATAAAAGTTGTTGATAAAATTGGAAACAACCAAACAAACGTGAGTTTCCCAAAGGCAGGAGGTTATGACTCTTACTTATTTTATTTTCAGCTCCTAGCTCAGAGCTTTACACCGAGTCATCATCATTAAATGTAATTTGTTGAATGAATGTTCTCCCACTAGATATCAGAACAGTCTATAATACTTTTCTCCTACTCCAGTCCTGGGTAGTATTGTATCCTCTTCAGATAGAGATTAAGGGTGGGAGAATTATCACTGTAGTTAAGTGGTTCTCTCCCATCATATTGGCAAGTTTCTAATCTTTGTACTGACTGAACACATAATCTGATTTAAGACTTCCTTTTTCTTGAATTGTACTCGTTTTTCCTTTTGTAGAGAACAGAGGTAATAAAGTTAGCGTCCGGAGTTTGAATCCTTGCTAAGCCTCTTACTGGATGGGCGAAGCACAATTAGTTACCTCAAGGACTCTGGCACATCAACAGTACCACTGCAGGAACCAGAAGGACCAGGCTAAGGTGGTCCTGCCAAGGGAAGGGACAGTATTTGGGAGAAGTAGCAGCAACTCCCAGGAAAGACAAATTGGTGAGCCACGTATCAGCCCTGTCAGCTGTGGTAAGGCGCCTTCATACAGCTTCTCTGGGGCCAGACTCCTCAGCATAGTACACTAAGGCATTGGTCATCAACTTGGGCTGCAGATAAAAATTATCTTGGGAGCTCTTAAGAAATATTCATGCCTGTGACCTCACTCTAGCACAATTAGCTCAAATATCCCCAGCATGGGTCTATTTTTTCACGTTCTCCATGACTCTAATGTTCAGCTGGGGTTGAGAACCAGACACCTAAGGATGTCAGAGCAGAAAAAGAGAAATGATACTGGGTCCATTTCCAATGAGACTTCTTTGTGAGCATATGTGGAATGATCCTTCCTGGGATACCCAGAACTGCGAGTTAGGCAGTGTGCCCTGGGAAAGAGAAAATGGCAAAGGTGCTGCAAACCCTGCAATAGCAAGTTACCAAAATATGAAGCATTCTTTTTTTAAACACAATTTTTCATATGGGTTACAAGTGTCATAGTTTAAAACTTTAACTCAAGGGGAATGATGAGAAAATGTACATTCTTTCTCTAATCTAGAAGTAAACTGGTAAACCTCCTGAGCCTGCATTTGCTAGATTGAAAAAAAAAAAATGCTCCTCTCAAGACTTTTTTTTAAAATAAATTTATTTATTTTATTTATTTATTTTTTACTGCGTTGGGTCTTCGTTGCTGCGCACGGGCTTTCTCTAGTTGCGGCGAGTGGGTGCTACTCTTCGTCGCGGTGCGCGGGCTTCTCATTGCGGCGGCTTTTCTTGTTGCGGAGCATGGGCTCTAGGCACGCGGACTTCAATAGTTGTGGCACGCAGACTCAGTAGTTTTGGCTCACAGGCTCTAGAGTGCAGACCCAGTAGTTCTGTTGCTCCGTGGCATGTGGGATCTTCCCGGACCAGGGCTTGAACCCGTGTCCCCTGCATTGGCAGGCGGATTCTTAACCACCGCGACACCAGGGAAGTCCCTCCTCTCAAGTTTAATATTGGGTTGGTCAAAAAGTTCATTCAGGTTTTTCTGTAAGATGGCACAGAAAAACCCGAACGAAATTTTGGGCCAACCTAATACTTAGGAATTTCCAAAAATGCGAACAGTCCCTTAGGTTGGATAAAAAGGCTCCATAAAAGGCTGTATCCTGTATCCCTTGATGTCTTCCCTAAGGTGAGGATCAGGTAGATGGAATGTTTTCCTACTATCTGCCCTGCTGGCATGCAGTTCTGAAATCTCTGATGAGCTTGTGATCCATTCTTTTATTCATGGCCATCTTGGCACTGAGACACTTCCCGTCAGTTCACCGGGGTACAGATCATAAGTCTCCATGTCCCACATGAGGCTCCCCTGACTTATTGGTCCCCTCCGCTAATCACCAACTAGCTTGTCTGGCATGCCTGCTCTTCCCTCTTCCTAATTGGACCCTCCTTATGTTGGCATGGCCCTCCCCCTTCCAGAGTCCCATGTGTCCTTCCCCCTCTGGGTTCTAGGTATCACAACACCATTCCAGTACCATAGGACCAAAGTAGAGAGAAAGCAAATCAGAACAAATATTTGATTGCTTTCTCTCTTCTCTTTTACAAACTCACCCAGAGCTTTCTTATTTGTCCTATATCACCCCTCTATAGAAGATCAGTAATAGATTTTTTTTCTATGCTGGAGAACACAAATCTTCATTGGGTTGTAAGAAGATGAGATAAATGAACTTATAAAATTCACTCTACAACAACCTGATTTCAAAGCTTTCATATTGCTATGTGATATCTTAAATGTGAGAAGCTAGGTAGTTTTTCTTTCTTTTGCATTGTCTCAAACAAATCTATAACACTAGAGATTATAACAAATCTCAAACACTGTATTTTATTCAGTTCAAATGGCTCCCAGGAGGCAAGCTCCCTCTATTTGAGAAAATAAAGGAAGTTGTGACTCAGGAGCTGACTAAAGGAACTGGTGGGATATAGAATACTTGTCCCCTGAGTCACCAGTTCAAATGTGACCCCAAATTGCTAACATCTGAGTGTCACTTGCTAGTCTCAGCATGATCACTGAGGAAGAGAAGCCACATCATATGCATACCACAATTGCCTGCTGTTTCCAATAGAGAAGCAAGGTTACAATGAACCCCCAGAAGTTACCTTTCCATCCTCCTGTACCTCCCCAGCATTGTCCTAATATAAACTAATGTCTGAGATTTATTTTCCAAAAGAATCGTGCAATTCTCAATGTATTTTTTTTATCCTAAATGAGTTTCAATTAAACACACAAGACATGGTATTTTTGTTTCATCAAATGTCATTGGCCAGAGAAGATAGTGCAATGAGTACACTAATTGCCCTAATATCATACATACGAGTAATAATAATAATCATTAACATTGACTGAGCATCTGTGATGTGTTAGAGATTGTGCTAGCATCTTACACAGATTCCAGAATTTAAACTTCAAAACAACACTGAAAAGTAACTATTATGATCTTCATTTTATAAATGAGGAAACTGAGATGCAGGTAACTTAGGTACCTTACCCAAGAATATAGCTAGTCAGGTGCAGACTTGAGATTTTTATCCCTGCTCTTCTGGCTCCAAAGCCATGCTACTTCTCTTATGTGCATGTATTTCCCACATCTTGCTTCCAGTGGCTGTTTCTTGGTCAGTTACTTTCTGTGCATTTTAGATGTGTCATTTTGCCTAAGGAAGCTCAGTAGGCTGACCCTTGGAGTATACTACCAATTAACGACACTAAGATTGTCAAATCTAGTTATATTTTAGACTAATGTAAAAACGTGAAGACTTAAATCTCCTTAAAGGTAGTCTTTATCCAAGTTTTCCAAGAGGCTTTTCCACTTTTACTAGTCATTTCAAACTAAATAATTCACAGATAGATAGAAGTATAATTTTATTAAAAAAAGAAATTAGGCAAAAGAAAACTTGACCCATATGCTCAGATGACCCATAAAGAAATTAAAATTAAAAGCAAATCTCATGATATTTAATTTTGAATTAGAAGACGGCTTAATTTTCTCTTCATTCAAATGTTCTTATGCTTTTCTTTGCATGACTATGGAAATAAATCGTTTTTTAAAATATTAACTATACGTTTTCTCAGTAAAAGAACAGTTATTTCATTTAAAGCAAAATTCACTGGAAGTAACCTTCATGTAACAATTTTAGGAGTTCTTGGGGGAGCTAATGTTCTATAAAGTCAGTTTTAATTGGCTAGATCAAGAAAATATTTGTCGCTATGGCAATCAGAGCTTTAAGGCGGAAATAATAGATGGATTCGGGAGTTAAGTTCTCTTTGTATTCCTAAGTATTTTTCTCATGTAGCCATTTTTCTTTGGAGCCATGGAATTCCTGTTTGTGCCCATGGACAATTTAAAAGATAACGGACCAGCACCTCAGCTGGTGTTATAATGGTTGATTCCAAGGCTTTAATTCTAGAACCATTAGCCTGAGAAGTGACCATTGCAAAGAAAAATCTTAGTCATGGACCTCATCGGACAAATGAATATTGTATGTCTCTGTGTTCTGAGTGCTCATGCACTTGAGGCCAAAGACAAAGCCATTTGGATTAAATGCAAAGTCTGGTGAAAGGCTCCTCCATGTAATTCAAACGTGGCCTAACAAAATTTGGTGGTGCATGGTAACTGCAATAGCACTACTGAACTAGAGAAATCAGCACCAACAACATGGCAAATATGTATTTAGACCCATAGCAACCACCATCACCAAAAGAATAGCACCAGGTTTATGAGGCATGGGCCATTAAACTTAATAAGTAATAAACTATGATTAAATTACAAACATATTTTTATTATGCCACAGTGGTGAGGAGCCATGCTTATTAGGTTTAGTTGCAGGAGCCAATATGCACCTATAAACATGCAGTGGGAAGAGCGAATCTCCCTGTGAAGGGCCAACCATGGGTTCAGGAACCTGAAGCAGCCTTGCTGGCAGTGCCAGGAAGAAACTGTAGGGTCAGCCTTGTTTCAGCCCTCAGAACTCTCTGACCACAGTTTCTAAAAGCAATCCAATTTCCCTCTTATTTGACTGCAGGTAGGAAATCACTTTGCTTTACAAATCCCCAAAAGGAAACTATCTGATAGAATCTAAGAGACTGATTCATCTTCCTAAGATGTTTGGGCAAAAATACCGAGTAACATTTTTAGACTGGAAAAGTTTAAAGGAACATTCCTGCACACTTTAGCACTTAGAGAGCAATGGATTTCATTTGCTGGATTAAGTCTGAAATCATAGTTTGAAAGCTGGTGTCCTGTAGTCTGGATCTAACTAACAGACAGGCATAGTATTTTTAAAAAATTGTATTGGCTACAACAAAAGCTCTAAGTGAGGCAGAAGATAGATGCGTCCCCAGGGCAAACAGTTGGAATTTGTTCTCTGTGGACCAATACTCCGAGACGATAATAACAGGACAATTGAGAGAAGAGTCTGGGCCCTGCACAGATAGAAGATAAAAGACCACATATTCCTCATTTTTGAAGTCAGGAGACCTCCCTGACTACACATACACAGAAAGGCTCCCTGGAGGTCAAAAGGGGAGTGATGCTAAGCGGCTAAGTCTACCCATAAGCCTCTTTGGTAGAATCCATCTAGGCTAAGAGATGCGTGCATACATAGGAAGATCCTGAGATATACCAAATATGGACTTTGAACCAGGCAACTCAAAATGATTGGCCAAAGGCTGGGTAATATGTGAAACCCAGAAGAAATACCCCAAGGGCGCGACTCTCTCTCTGAGCCCGCCATGTGTCTATCCACATGTACGGTACTCTATATTTCTCCTAATAAATACTTTACTTGTCTCACTATTTTCCGTCTTGTGGGAATTCCTTTTCTGCAAAGCCGTAGAGCCAGGGCCTTGTCACTGACCACTGGCCTAGTGGCTAGGATTCAGTACTCTCACTGCCGTGACCCGACCTCAATCTCTGGAAGGGAACCGAAACCCTGCTTCAAGCCGCTGCAGGCTGAGGCCACCCGAAATCATAAGTACACAATCTTAATCTGACAGCAATCTTTTAGAACTGGGTACTGGTTGAACTGCCACTATTGACTATGTGGGATCCACCTGTTCAACGAAGTGCCTTCCTGGTTCCTTCTTTCATTTATGCTCTCTGCCTGGATACATGGGAGTTGTTAACCTCTGAATAAATAGATGGCCCACAGGAGAAAATCTCTTTCTATTATTTAATGGCTTTTCCTACCCCATGAACTCAGAGTTTTACTGGCAAATCCTGCCAGCACACAGCCCGTCCCCTCTCCTACACCTCACCTCCTTGAAAAACTAAAATCTCCTTTAAACAAGGAAATAGTAGCCTAAAATTATCCTTGGAAAAATGTAAGACATAAAGAAAATAGATAAACTATGAAGATATACATCACTTGAATCTCAGGGTGTAAAGTTAATTTTTAATTCACCTGCTCTTGCCAATAAACCAGCACAAAAATTATTACAACCACATCTGTAATAGATGGTGAGTCAGCTTCTTCTCAGTGCCAAGGAGTTTTACTCACAGAAAAGAATTGGTTCTAGTATTGAAAATATTTATGTTAAAATAATATTTCTTAAACAAAGTATATTTACAAACTGTATTTACAAAGTGTATTAAGCAAACTCAGTATAAGAAACAAATTTGGTATTAGCCTAGAATGATATGACTTTCTGGCACTGGATTGAATATCGTGATATACTGATTACAGAACCTTTTTGATAAAAATGAGTTATGAGTGTGAAATGAACTTTTACTGCATATTAAGCATTTGCCTGAGTGCTTTTCCTTACATGTTCTTTTATCTTATCTTCACATCTATTCTACAAGTGTTTAACCTATTTTTAATGAAAGAACTGGAGATCCAAAGAAGCCAAAAAACTTGTCCCAGGCCACACAACTAGCACAAAGCATGGCACATTCACCGAGCTGAGAAGTAATTTTTTTTTAACATCCTTATGGAAGTCAAATTGCTTTACATTGTTTTGTTAGTTTCTGCTGTATAACAAAGTGAATCGGCTGTACGTATACATATATCCCAATATCCCCTCCCTCTTGCGTCTCCCTCCCACCCTCTCTATCCCACCCCTCTAGGTGGTCACAAAGCACTGAGCCGATCTCCCTGTGCTATGCAGTTGCTTCCCACTAGCTAGCTATTTTACATTTGGTCGTGTATATATGTCCATGCCACTCTCTCACTTTGTCCCAGCTTACCCTTCCCCCCCCCCATGTCCACTCTCTATGTCTGTGTCTTCATTCCTCTCCTGCCCCTAGGTTCTTGAGAACCATTATAATTTTTTTTAGATTCCATATATATGTGTCAGCATACTGTATTTTTTTTTTGTCTTTCTGACTTACTTCACTCTGTATGACAGACTCTAGGTCCATCCACCTCACTACAAATAACTCAATTCCGTTTCTGAGTAATATTCCATTGTATATATGTGCCACATCTGTTTTCTTTGTGACGTCTTTGTCTGGTTTTGGTACCAAGGTAATGGTGGCCTTGTAGAATGAGTTTGGGACTGTTCCTCCCTCTGCTATATTTTGGAAGAGTTTGAGAAGGATAGGTGTTAGCTCTTCTCTAGATGTTTGATAGAATTCGCCTATGAAGCCATCTGGTCCTGGGCTTTTGTTTGTTGGAAGATTTTTAATTACAGTTTCAATTTCAATGCTTGTGATTGGTTTGTTCATATTTTCTCTTTCTTCCTGGTTCAGTCTTGGAAGGTTGTGCTTTTTAGGAATTTGTCCATTTATTCCAGGTTGTCCAATATATTGGCATATAGTTGCTTATAGTAATCTCTCACAATACTTTGTATTTCTGCAGTGTCAGTTGTTACTTCTCCTTTTTCATTTCTTATTCTGTTGATTTGAGTCTTCTCCCTTTTTTTCCTGATGAGTCTGGCTTATGGTTTATCAATTTTGTTTACCTTCTCAAAGAACCAGCTTTTAGTTTCACTGATATTTGCTATCATTTCTTTCATTTCTTTTTCATACATTTCTGATCTGATCTTTATGATTTCTTTCCTTCTGCTAACTTTGGGGTTTTTTTGTTCTTCTTTCTCTAATTGCTTTAGGTGTAAGGTTAGGTTGTTTATCTGAGATATTCCTTTTTTCTTGAGGTAGGATTGTATTGCTATAAACTCTCCTCTTAGAACTGCTTTTGCTGAATCGTATAGGTTTTGGGCCATTGTGTTTTCATTGTCATCTGTTTCTAGGTATTTTTGATTTCCTCTTTGATTTCTTCAATGATCTCTTGGTTATTTAGTAGGGTATTGTTTAGCCTCCATGTGTTTGTAATTTTTACTTTTTTTTCCTGTAATTGATATCTAATCTCATAGTGCTGTGGTTGGAAAAGATATGTGATATGATTCCAATTTTCTTAAATTTATGGAGGCTTGATTTGTGACCCCAGATATGAGTTATCCGGGAGAATGTTCCATGAGCACCTGAGAAGAAAGTGTATTCTGTTGTTTTTGGATGCAATTGTCCTATAAATATAAATTAAATCCATCTTGTTTAATATGTCATTTAAAGTTTGTGTTTCCTTATTTATTTTCATTTTGGTTGATCTGTCCATTGGTGAAAGTGGGGTGTTAAAGTCCCCTACTATGATTGTGTTACTGTCAGTTTCCCATTTTATGGCTGTTAGCATTTGCCTTATGTATTGAGGTGCTCCTATATTGGGTGCACAAATATTTACAATTGTTATATCTTCTTCTTGGATGGATCCCTTGATCGTTATGTAGTGTCCTTCTTTGTCTCTTATAATAGTCTTTATTTTAAAGTGTAATTCTTTTCTAATATGAGAATTGCTACTCCAGCTTTTGATTTCCATTTGCATGGAATATCTTTTTCCATATCCTCACTTTCAATCTGTATGTGTCCTGATGTCTGAATTGGTCTCTTGTAGACAGCATATATACGGGTCTTGTTTTTGTATCCATTCAACCATTCTATGTCTTTTGGTTGGAGCATTTAATCCATTTACATTTAAGGTAGTTATCGATATGTATGTTCCTATTACCATTTTCTTAATTGTTTTAGGGGTGTTATTGTAGGTCTTTTCCTTCTCTTTTGTTACCTGTCCAGAGAAGTTCCTTTAGCATTTGTTGTAAAGCTGGTTTGGTGGTGCTGAAATCTCTTAGCTTTTGATTGTCTGTAAAGGTTTTAATTTCTCCATCAAATCTGAATGAGATCCTTGCTGGGTAATCTTGGTTGTAGGTTTTTCCCTTTCGTCACTTTAGATAAGTCCTGCCACTCCCTTCTGGCTTGCAGAGTTTCTGGTGAAAGAACAGCTGTTAAACTTATGGGGATTCCCTTGTATGTTATTTATTGCTTTTCCCTTGCTGCTTTTAATATTTTCTCTTTGTATTTAATTTTTGATAGTTTGTTTAATATGTGTCTCAGAGTGTTTCTCCTTGGATTTATCCTGTATGGGACTCTCTGAACTTCCTAGACTTGATTGACTATTTCCTTTCCCATATTAGGGAAATTTTCAACTATAATCTCTTCAAATATTTTCTCAATCCTTTTCTTTTTCTCTTCTTCCTCTGGGACCCCTATTATTTGAATGTTGGTGTGTTTAATGTTGTCCCAGAAGTCTCTGAGACTGTCCTCAATTCTCTTCAGTCTTTTTTCTTTATTCTGCTCTGCAGTAGTTATTTCCACTATTTTATCTTCCAGGTCACTTATCCGTTCTTCTGCCTCAGTTATTCTGCTATTGATTCCTTCTAGAGAATTTTTAATTTCATTTATCCTGTTGCTCATCACTGTTTGCTTGCTCTTTAGTTCTCCTAGGTCCTTGTTAAACATTTTTTTTATTTTCTCCATTCTATTTTAAGATTTTGAATCATCTTTACTATCATTACTCTGCATTCTTTTTCAGGTAGACTGCCTATTTCCTCTTCATTTGTTTGGTCTGGTGGGTTTTTACCTTGCTCCTTCATCTGCTGTGTATTTCTCTGTCTTCTCATTTTGCTTAACTTACTGTGTTTGGGGTCTCCTTTTCACAGGCTGCAGGTTCATAATTCCCATTGTTTTTGGTGTCTGCTCGCAGTGGGTAAGGTTGGTTCAGTGGGTTTTGTAGGCTTCCTGGTGGAGGGGACTGGTGCTTGTGTTCTGGTGGATAAAGCTGGATCTTGTCTTTCTAGTTGGCAGGATCGAGTCCAGTGGTGTGTTTTGGGGTGTCTGTGAACTTATTATGATTTTAGTCAACCTCTCTGTTAATGGGTGGGGTTGTGTTCCTGTCTTGCTAATTGTTTGGTATGGGGTGTCCAGCACTGGAGCTTGCTGGTCGTTGAGTAGAGCTGGGTCTTAGTGTTGAGATGGAGATCTCTGTGAGAGCTCTCGCCAATTGATATTACGTGGGGTCTGAGGTCTCTGGTGGTCCAGTGTCCTGAACTCAGCTCTCTCACCTCTGAAGCTCAGGCCTGACACTGGCCAGAGCACTAAGACCCTGTCAGTCACATGGCTCAGAAGAAAAGGGAGAAAAAAAAAAGAAAGAAAAATAAATCTAGAAAATAAAATAAAATAACGTTATTAAAATTAAAAATATATTACTAAAAATAAAAACTAACAAAAGAAAAGAAGGGAGCAACCAAACCAATAAATAAATCCACCAATGATAACAAGCACTACAAACTTAACTAAGATAAACTTATAAATCAGAAACTAGTCAGTCACATACACACAGTTGCCCCCAAAGTACACTGCCTCAATTTTAGGATGATTCGTTGTCTATTCAGGTATTCCACAGATGCAGGGTACATCAAGCTTATTGTGGAGATTTAATCCACTGTGCCTGAGGCTGCTGGGAGAGATTTCCCTGTCTCTTCTTTGTTCGCACAGCTCCTGGGGTTCCGCTTTGGATTTGGCCCTGCCTCTACGTTAGGTCGTCAGAGGGCATCTGTTCCCGCCCAGACAGGACAGGGTTAAAGTAGCAGCTGATTAGGTGGCTCTGGCTCACTCAGGCTAGGGGGGAGGTAGGGGTAGAAAATGCAGGGCAAGCCTGAGGTGGCAGAGTCCGGTGTGACGTTGCAACAGCCTGCGGCACACCATGTGTTCTCCCAGAGAAGCTGTCCCTGGATCACAGGACCCTGGCAGTGGCGGGCTGCACAGGCTCCCGGGAGGGGAGGTGTGGATAGTGACCTGTGCTCGCACACAGGCTTCTTGGTGGTGGCAGCAGCCGCCTTAGCATTTCATGCCCGTCTCTCATGTCCACACTGATAGCCGTGGCTCGCATCCATCTCTGGAGCTTGTTTAGGCGGCGCTCTGAATCTCCTCTCCTCACACACCCCGAAACAATGGTCTCTTGCCTCTTAGGCAGGTCCTGACTTTTTCACGGACTCCCTGCCCACTAGCTGTGGTGCACTAATTCCCTTCAGGCTGTGTTCACTCAGCCAACCCCAGTCCTCGCCCTGCGCTCCGACCGAAGCCCGAGTCTCAGCTCCCAGCCCCCGCCCGCCACCTCGGGTGAGCAGAGAAGCCTCTCGGGCTGGTGAGTGCTGGTCGGCACCGATACTCTGTGAAGGAATGTCTCTGCTTTACCCTCTGCACCCCTATTGCTGCGCTCTCCTCCATGGCTCTGAAGCTTCACCCACACCTACCCACCATCTCCACCAGTGAAGAGTCTTCTTGGTGTGTGGAAACTTTTCCTCCTTCACAGCTCTCTCCCAGAGGTGCAGGTCCTGTCCCTGTTCTTTTGTCTCTCTTTTCTTTTTTCTTTTGCCCTACCCAGGTACGTGGGGAGTTTCTTGCCTTTTGGGAGGTCTGAGGTCTTCTGCCAGCGTTCAGTAGGTGTTCTGTAGGAGTTGTTCCACATGTTGTATTTTTGATGTATTTGTGGGGAGGAAGGTGATCTCCATGTCTTATTCCTCTGCCATCTTGAAGGTGATTTTGAATGGTTTAAGCAACAGAACCTGGACCTGTCACTGAGCATTCTCACACTATACCATAACTTTCTGATTTTGGCAGAAGGGAGGAGTGCTAAGGTGTTGGACATTAGAAGTCATAATACTATGATCCACTTTTCATAGTAATATGATCCATCTTAATTGCTGGCCTGTGGGCAGGATTTTGATCTTAGTGAGACAAATTTGGTGATAAATGATACTCAGACCTCTTATGTTTGATTGCCTTTTGTTAACTCAGCATTGTTTCTGTCCCCCAAAGCCACACTTCCCGGAGCTCCTGTCCCATATTGCTCTAAGTCAGAGTTTGTCAATGAAAGGAATACAAGTAGATGGAAGATGAAAGTGAGGAAAGGTCATTATTTTTAGGAGTTATGGCATGTCACACAGTTGAAATGAGGTCATAGAGACTTTCCAGGTTACTGGGGGTACCCACGAGGCTATACAGACTCAGATGTTTAGTGCAAGCCTTTGTAGAATCTTTCGAGAATTTCAGCAGTTTCCCCGTGAAACTTTTGAGAACTACTCAGTTTGAGTCTTCAAAGGAGGTCTGCAGTGACCATTTCTCCAATCTTCAGCTGCAGCCTTCGTGACCTTTAGTCATGCAGCTCTTTCCCACATACCTGCATTTCCTTATTTCTGTATCACCCCTTTCATTCCCATAAGACATGGAATGGTTTTGTTTTCCTGTGTGAAGCTTAACTGACACACCATCCCTGTTCTTGATCTTTGACCACCCCAGGACACAGGATCAACTTTGTAAAACTTGGAGCCACCAGGGAATGAGCCCACTAAGGCAGACACTATTGGCTGTGCTCCAAAATCAGTTCTATTCTTCTTCCTTTGTAAAAGCAGCTCCTTGTAGCTAAGAAGACCCACGTGAGTGATTTCAAGTCAACGGGATGTAGTAAGTGGAAGTGATGTAATTTCAGAAAATGTCCATAAAGGAAAGGGCTGTTCCCTTCTTCATACTTCCTCCTTTCTGCTGGCTGGAAAACAATAGTTTGAGTTCCAGCAACCATTTCGAACCATCATGGAATTTGGGTTATTGAAGAGTCACACAATACAACAGAAAGTTGAAAAGAGACTGGGCCCCTAATATTGTGAGCAAGCCTGCAAGAACTAGATAGCCAAATCTAGACACTTATATATGAGGGAATTAAACTTCTATTTGATTTAAGTCACTGATATTTGGATATTTTTGTCACTTCTGGTTATAACAAGGACTGATACATCAACCTTACCAGATATTTTCAGACTGTTAGGTTGGAGGAAGGGAGAGAAAACTCAGTGGACCCTTCAGGGGAGGAGCCTACAACTGCCAGGACAAGAGTAAGAGAGGGTGTGAGCAAGACTCATCAGATGTGTCTTACCCACCTGAAGACAAAAAGATATCTTAACAACTGGTTATTCTGGTTAAGAAAGAAGCTGAAGTAATCTTGAAATGCAAAGAGCAGAAAGGGAATTACTGGGACTTGATCTTCTTTTAAAACTGCTATTTTACTCCAACGTATGTTTATTTATAATTTATAATTTGTCTATGTCCCACTTTTCCAGAAAGATAATAATTTTATTTTATTAAAATTATTTTTATTTTATTTTTCCAGAAAAATAATTTTTAACAGCTTAGTCACATATATACAAGATTACAAAAATAATAAATGAGGCCATTAGAAAAAAAATAAGAAGAAATAATATGCAAAATGCCTAACGTGAGATGTGGTCTGTTTTGTTCAACACCGTATTTCCAGAACCTAAAATGTTGCTAAGTAAATATTTGGTTAAAAATATGCACATTCTGAATAGACATTTATTGGTTTTGCCTGTCCAACTTCTTTACATCCCTTCTTTTCCTATAACAAGCACTTCGTTTGTCTTTTGTAGTTTAGGCAGTGTTGACCATACCACTGGCTCCGGAAGGCTCCTCACATAATCTGACAATGAGAGCCTTACCTGGAACTTTCGGGAGAGATATACAGAAAGAGGTACTCTTCCCACTCTCCACCACCATTGGAGTTGTTGACCTGGTGGAAAATAAGCCTACCCTGGGTCACTCTTTTTTGGATCTGAGTGTGATCCTGTTTGAAGCTAATTTAATACCTGGACTTTTCAGTTTTCTGACCCAGTCATTTTTAGCTGGGACCTCAAAGGACATTTAGCACTTAGAACCAAGAGTCCTGACTACTACAGAGTGGATGAAAATTTGATTCTTAACTTCTTAGCAGTTAGTGTAAACAGCAAACTAGCATGAGCTAGTTCCTCAGGAGGTGCATAGCTATGCTAAGCAGCAGTACTTAAGATGAATGTCACCGACATATCCTTAGAAGGGAAATAGAAACCTTCTTTTTGTAATTATATCCTGACCTTCTTAGAAGCAACTAACACTAATAATAGTCTGTAAATAAATATCATATATTGCCAGTCATCAAGACTGTATTTAAATATGTTTGCATGGTCACTGCTCATTGTTGTGGAGTTTGTGCAATACACAAAGGTGCACTGCCAGGAAGACCCTCTTTCCAATTTGTCAGCTTAGAAGTACGTTTTCTAATTTGCATAAAGACATTTTACAAGTTCACGCAACTCTACATGTTCACATGTGTAATTTCAAAGGAAGCAGAAAATGGTTCTGATCTGTAGTCATAATAAAGCTATCACCCTTAATTTACTTCAAAGAACCTCTTGGAATAAGGTTTGCTCCATCCAGAATGGTAAGAGTTGCCACTGCAGATATTAACAAATGAGTGTGTGTCTCAATTGTCATGTGGTAACATGTACAATATGTTGCTCAGAGCAACTGATGACTTTGGGATCTTTTTCCATAGCACTCAAAATGCAAATTTTTCTTCTGTTTTCTATTAATATAATAAATAAGAGCTTTTATGTAAGGAAGTATTTTTATGCACAAAGACTGTCAGTTTCCAAGCAGGAAAATCTTGAAGTTCTTTCCCTTGATATGTCATAAAATTGATATAACTTTAGAAGATGGAAAGATCACTAGGTCAAATAAAGCATGTTGGGTCAGATTAGGCTGAGTCAGGCAATCTATTTGATGGTTGGAGATAAAATAAATGTCAAAGAATTTTGCCAGTTTCTCAAAAAATTCTATAGATTTTAGTGAGAGAGTGGAGGCTGAAATAACATGGGAGTGCAGCTCAATAGGAAAGCTTATTTTGTACATTACTTGATACTTTTAAAGGCTAAACAATTACTAGGTAAAAGAAGCCAATCTGTAAAGGCTGCATACTGTATGATTCCAACTGCATGACATTCTGGAAAAAGCAAAATTATGGAGAAAGTAAAAGGATCATTTGTTTTCAAGGGTCAGGGGAGGGGGCATGGAGGGATGAATTTGTGGAGCACAGACTTTTAAGGCAGTGAAACTACTCTGTATAATAGTATAATGGTGGATAGATGTATTAAATATTTGTCAAAACCTATAAAATGTACAACAAAGCTTGGACCCTAATGTAAACTCTAGACTTTGGGTGATAATGTGTCAATGTAGGTTTATCAAGTATAACAAATGTGCCACTCTGCGGGATGTTAATAATGGCAGAGGCTGTGCATATGTGGAGGCTGAAGGTATATGTGAAACCTCTGGACCCTCCACCAATTTTGCTGTGAACCTAAAACTGCTCTAAAAAACAAATACTATTTTTTTAAATTAGGATTCATTTTAGGCCACCAAAATACGGCAGACATCATCTGAGCATATAGCCCATCTTTCTTTTAGTCTTAAACCCTTAAATTAAAAAAAAAAATTATTTATATTTTATATTACGTGTATATTTATATATATATATCTACACACACACACACACATGTTAATGTGGAAAAACAAGAACTGTGACAGTCTTACACCCCCCTTCCACACACACACACACACATACACACATATTAGCATTGAAAAACAAGAAAAGTGCCTTGCTTGAAGCAGAAGCCATGAACTGTTCTGGCATGACAGGAGGTAACTGGTGTCAGATCGAAAATGAATCCACAGATCCCAATCTGTGTAGTCGGCTTTTACAATAGGTAACAACAAGTGCAAAGGTGACATGTGGGAAGCAAAAGTGACTCGCGGGGTGATATCAGGATGATTTATTGGGGGATCATAGTAAGAGTAGCCAAATGAATCAGCCTATTTTGCAAAGAAACAGGTAGTGGTTTGGAACAGAAATTGTAGTTTAGGCTAAAGAAGTTTTGTGCTCTGGGTGGCTGGAAATACCCCAACATAATTTGGATCTCTCATATCCTAGAGACAGGTAACTGGTAAACTCTACCATTAGTACAACCACTCTGTTCCTAAAAATCATTAAGAGCAGGCTTTGATAACATTTACAGCAGTCAAACACAGAGCCAATAGGGAATCTCAGTTAAAAATATTGGTATACAACCAAAAATCATCAACTATTTGAAGACGAAGAACACCTCTAAAATTAGTATCTAAGTCAAAAAATAGAAGAGCTAATATTTGATGAAACAAAGTTAATAGAGCGAAGTGAAGGGGAAATTTAAATAATGATACTGAATGTAGTTATAAAAATACAAGAGGATTTAGCAATAAAGAAAAAGTCAGCTAGAAATTTTGGAAATTAAAAAAAAAAGTGAAATTAAAACAAAATCTGACTACATGGCAGCACTGATACAATTCAAAAAGTAATCTGTGGAGCTGAAAGCTTAATCTGCTTGATTCTCCAAGAATATAGCAACAAAATGGACAAAGAAATTGCTAGTATGAAAGAAAATGTTAAAAATTAGAGTATAAACCCAGAAGTGCTAATGTCCTTTGATTGGGAGTTCCAGAAAAAAAAGAAAACAAAATGAAGTGGAGGAAGTACCAAAAAAATTTAGAGAACTAAATGTCTGACCTAAATAAATATACAAGTCTTCAGATTACAGAAGTCTACCAAGTGCTAAGTTGAATGAATGGAAAGGATCCACTCCTAGACATATAAATAATGAAATTTCAGAACAGCAAGAATAAAGACAAAGCAACTTGTGAAAGAAAGAAATATAATCTGCAGAAAAATGAGAATAAGATTGGAAACAATTCCCAACCTATAAAACTGAACATATTAAAACATTATTACTAAAGAATCAAAGTTCTGAGGAAAAATGGTTTTGAACCTTTAATTAAATACCTAGCCAATCAACCATTCAAATATGAGAGGAAAATAAAATGTTTTCATACTGCAAGGATTCAGAACATGTATCACCGAAGAAACTATTTTGAAAAGATTACTTGTGAATATACTACAACATACAACAAAATAAAAAATGAACCCAAGAGAAAACTTTGTATTATAAAAACAAAGGAAACAGTAGTATGCAGCTTAAATTCATTTCAATAAATTCTTTTCAATCACAAAACTGAAATAGTAATATACAGTTAAAATACTAGACTATATCACTCAGGAGGTTGACAGCTTGGGTGGGGTAAGGTAGATTTCAAGAAGGAACAACGGAAGTAAACACAAGCTAAGTGTCTTATTTTGTTTAGGAAAAGATTTAAAGTCACATAACTTCTAGATATTTAGAAACTAAAATTTAATGAAATGCTTTTAAATTTCAAGGCTATAAGATTGAGAAAACTCAATTAATAAAAGAAAATGCTGAAAATGGGGGTGGGGTAACAATTGTTTATAGTTTCAACTTTTTATCATTCGTTCCTTCTGTCCATGTGTTTACCTCTCCAGCTTTTTTGGAATTTGACTTAACCTATCAAGAAATTTCACATCTGCAGCTCAGGTATCTCAAGGCGCCACCCAGACCAGAACACTCGTATCTAGTTATTTTCTTCTACTCCTTCCTAGTTTAGTTTTCCTGCTTCTTCTTTCAGATCTAGAAAGGATTGTCCAGCCTACTTCACCAAATCTTTCTTACCCCTGGTCTTTGAGTGAAACCCCAGTTTCCTTTCTGTTCTCCCCTCAAACATTTGTCAGAAATCAGGCAACCCAGGCTGCTCTAGAAATTTTGCTTCTACTTTTTCTAGTTTTGCTAAATGCCTGTGTTCATGGGTCACTTTTCTTAGATCTTCTACAGTGCTGCTTTTGAAAACCACGAAGGATGTCCTTACTGATAAATGATTTATAAATATTGAAGTTACATACTTGATAAAATAATACTTAAAAAAAATCAAGCTTGAATCAAAATTATTAGAAAAATAATTAGAATAAAATTACAGGATTTTAAGGCTCAATATTTTGCAACCTGATAGGAATATGAAAAGGCTCTTTCAGGAAAAGAAACTTTTAAGAATTGATCCTAAATCAGTTTTTCGAAAGGAGATCACTTTGATTTTCCAATGTAGTTCCTCTTAGTTATCAATGCAAGAACAATTTATGTCCATTTCTCATTTAAAATGGTCTCATTGGCATTGTTATTTTGATTTTTTGTTCTTGATCTGAAGCTTGATTTTAAAATTTAATTTAGACATGAGCAAAAACACAGGGCTTCTTCACCAGTATTAAGTAATTTCCCAAACCATGTGGCTTTCCTTGAATGGCTTGTGGAGATAATCTTTGCTTAGGTTGGGTGTGAATAGGGGAAAAGCAATATCCTGAATTTGTAGGAGTTGTTCATACGGCCTCTGTTACTAATATATGCCAAACTCTAGCTTGAAACTAAAGAGCTGCATGCAGCTGTCACTATTAACAAATAATGAAACAAAAATCTTAGAAGTAGCTATGTAAATAGTATCAATTTCAAATAAAAAAATAGGTTTTGAAAATTGTATAATGTATAAGAAAATAATGCTAGATATTTGCAAAGGTCTGTATATAAAACAGACTTCATATAAAATAGATTATGCAAAGATTATATTCAAATTTAATTGATGAGAAAAACATGTAAAAAATAAAAGAAAAATAAATAAAGAAAAACCTGGGTTACCAGTTATGTAACCCCTCTTGCCTATATATACCTACATACCAAAGGACCAAGACAAGCAATTTCCACAGGGGAATCCACCCAAACGTTTTAAGAAAGAGAAAACTTCAATACTACTTAAGTTGTTCTAGAACCTAGAAAAAGAAAAAAAAAGTTCCAAATTTTTAAATAAGGTTAATACAACAAAGTATGAATACTGAAAAATGTAACATAAAAATTACATACTAATTTCACTTATGAATTTTGATACAAAAATCCTAAACAAAATATTACAAATAGACTCCAATTGAATATTAAAATAATATATCACTGTCAACTGGTTGTTTCAAGTTAGAAAATTATTAATATAATTTACCATATTAAGAGTTCACAGAGGAAATCTATAATCATCTTCATAGATACTAAAAAAGCAGTTTAAAAAAAATCAATGGCCAAATCCTCAACAAAATACTAGCAAACTGAATCCAGCAACATGTAAAAAAGGATTATACACCTTGACCAAATATGACTTATTCAAAGAAAGCAAAGCTGGTTTAACATCTGAAAAGCAATTAATATAACCCACTCATCAATGGAATGACAGAAAAAACAACACCTGATCATCTCAATAACTGCAGAAAAAGCATTTCAGAATATCCAATACTCCTTCATGATAAAAACAATAAGCTAGGAAAAGAAGGGAACTTCCTTAATCTGATAAAGAGCATCTATGAAAAACCCATAGCTAACAACATACTTAACGGTGAAAGATTGGATATTTTCCCTCTAAGATTAGGAAAAAGATACGGATGTGCACATCTCAACATTTTACTAGAGGTTCTAATCAGGATAATTAATCAAGAAAATGAAATAAAAGGCATCTAGATTGGAAAGGAAGTTAAACTATTTCTATTCAAAGAGGCCATGATCGGGCTTCCCTGGTGGTGCAGTGGTTAGGAGTCCGCCTGCCGATGCAGGGGACACGGGTTCGTGCCCCGGTCTAGGAAGATCCCACATGCCCTGGAGCGGCTGGGCCCTTGAGCCATGGCTGCTGAGCCTGTGTGTCCGGAGCCTGTGCTCCGCAACGGGAGACGCCACAACAATGAGAGGCCCGCGTACCCCAAAAAAAAGAAAAAAAAAAGAGACCATGATCAAATATGTAGAAAAAATGTATAGAAAATCCTAAGTAACACTGTGTAATCATCACCACTATCTATCACAAAATTTTTTCATTATCCTCAACAAAAACTTTGTACCCATTAAACAATAACTGTTCTCCACCCTCAGCTCCTAGTACCCATGAATTTTTTTATCTTCATGAATGTATCTATTCTAGGCAACCTAATATAAGTGGTATCACACAACATTTGTCCTACTGTGTCTGAATTATTTTGCTAAGCATAGTGTTTACAAAATCCATTCATGTTATAGCATATATGAAAATTTCATTCTTTTTATGGCTGAATAATATTCCATTGTATATATTTACATTTTGTTTGTCCATTCATCTAACGATGGACATTTGGACTCTTTACACATTTTGGCTATTGTGAATAATGCTGCTATGAATATTGGTGTCCAAATATCTGCTGGAGTCCTTGCTTTCAATTCTTTTGGATATATAACTAAAAGTGAAATTGCAGGGTCATATGGTAATCCTATGATTGATTTTCTGAGAAACCACCTAACTATCTTCCACAGTGGCCACATCATTTTACATTCCCATCAGCAGTGCATGAGGTTACAAACCTTGTCCAATTCCTGGACAAGGCTTGTTATTTTCTGTTTTGTTTTTGTTTTTTCTTTTATAATTATAGCCATTCTAGTAGGTGTGAAGTGGTACCCCACTGTAGTTTTGATTTGCATTTACCCACTGACTAATGATGTTGAGCATCTTTTCATGTGCTTATTGGTTGTTTTTTGTAGGTCTCATCTTATGGACAGTGATGCTATCAGGAATGAGGGGTCACCACATCTGGGCCCACACTACTTGTGGCTAGAACCACACAGACATCTCCCTGACCAGAGCCAATGCTGTGGCCAGACTGGAACTTGTAATTCTTACTATGCTTGCAAGAGGCACCTCAGCAACAATCATCAGGGAACTTTGAAAAAAAAAGATTTATTATTCACAAGTCCTAGAGGGTACACAGCATACCCAATGGCCACATAACAAGATGGCGGGGAGACGGTTAGGGATGCAAGCACAGGAACAGATCTGGGGCTCTGCTATTAGTGGGGTCTGAGGGAGGAGTGCCAAGGTTTTTGTGAGTCCACTCTTTATTGGCTAAGTTAAAACGTTAAGGGGTAGAATTAGGGTGCAGGAAGGGAAAAGTGGGCTCTCTCAAGTAGTCAGTTATCTAGGTTACTCAGGGCTTTCTAAAAAGTAAACTTCATGGGTGGGGTGACCTTGTTTCTCACCTAGTTATGTTACTAGCAGCTGAGTCATACAACTGGCAATGCATTTATTTGAGATGGATATCTTTGAAATGGATGCCTTGGCAATCAAAAGTTTAACATCAGGCACTTACATTACAATCAAAAAGCTTAATGTTAGGTATTTATACTATGTGGTTATTTGTCTGTCTTCTCTGGAGAAATATCTATTTGAAAACTTTGATCATTTTTAAAAATTGTTTTTTTTTTGTTGTTGTTGTTGCTGAGTTGATGGTTTCCTAAATATGACAGAAAGCACAAGCAACAAAATTTCTAAATATAGATAAATTGGACTACAGTAAAATTAAAAACATTTGTGTTTTAGAACATACCACTGAAAAAAGTGAAAATTCAACCCACAGAATGGGAGAAAGTATTTGCGAATCATATTTTGATAAGGGTTTTGTAGCTAGAATAAGTAAAAAACTCATACTACTCAATAATAAAAGGACAAATAATCCAATTATAAAAGAGGAAAAGGACCTAAATAGATTTTTCTCCAAAAATGATGTACAAATGGTCAATAAGCAAATGAAAAGATGTTCAACATCATTAGCCTTCAGGGAATGAAAATCAAAGCCACAATGAGATACCGTAACTACTAGGACGACTAAAATTAAAAATTCAGATAACAATTGCTGGCAAGGATATGAAGAAATCAGAACCCTCCTATACTGCTGGTGGGCATGTAAAATGGTGCAGTAACTTTGGAAAATGGTCCCATAGTTCTTCAGATAATAAGACACAGAGTTATCTTATGACTAAGCAATTCCATTCCTAGGTATATGCTCCAACACAAAAACTTGTATACCAATGTTTATAACAGTATTAGTCATCATAGCCAAAAGATGGAAACAAGTGCCCCTCAACCAATAAACAGATAAATGAAATGTGGTATATCCATATAATGGAATATTAATGAGCCACAAAAGGAATGAAATACTGATATATACTGTAACATGAATAACCTTTGAAAACACCATGCTACATGAAATAAGCCAATCATAAAGAACCACATATTATATGATTCCATTTATATGAAATTCCAGAATAGGCAAATCTATGGAGAAGGAGAGTAGATCAGTGGTTGCCCAGGGAGGGAGAGAGTGGGGGAAATGCTAATGGTAATGGAGTTTCATTCTGAGATGATGTTCTAAAGTTGATTATGGTGGTGGTTGCACAACTCTGTGAATATATACTAAAAACTATCGAATTGGGCTTCCCTGGTGGCGCAGTGGTTGAGAGTCTGCCTGCTAATGCAGGGGACACGGGTTCGAGCCCTGGTCTGGGAGGATCCCACATGCTGCGGAGCAACTAGGCCCGTGAGCCACAACTACTGAGCCTGCGCGTCTGGAGCCTGTGCTCCGCAACAAGAGAGGCCCGCCCACCGCGATGAAGAGTGGCCCCCGCTCGCCGCAACTAGAGAAGGCCCTCGCACGGAAACGAAGACCCAACATAGCCCCCCCAAATTTTTTTAATTAATTAATTTTAAAAAAAACTATCGAATTGTACATTTTAAATGTACACATAGGGAGTTCCCTGGCACTCCAGTGGTTAAGACTCTGATCTTCCACTGCAGGGGGCATGGGTTCAATCCCTGGTCAGGGAACTAAGATCCTGCATGCCATGCAGCATGGCCAAACAAAAACAAATCCCCATACATATAAATTATATGGTATGTTAATTATATCTCAGTAAAAATATTTGTCAAAAAATGGGTAGCTACCTTTCATTTTAAAATAATAAAAACAGAATGAGAAAACTTTAAAGGTAATAGATAAGCTTCTTATCTTGACTGTGATGATGGTTTCACAGGTATATACCTATTTAATAACTCAAAAAATTGTACGCTTTTAATAAATGTATATCAAATATAGCTCAATAGAGCTTTGGAAAATATGATAATAGAAAAACTCATAAAATATGAATACATATTACTTATGTGCCAGGATTAAGATGATCATTAATGGGATATATAAGAAGCATTTCCACTAATTTCAGAAAGAAACAGACTTTTTAAAAACTTGCTATAACATTATTTAACCATATTCAAGAGGTGGTATAAGCCAACAAATTAGATGATAAAAAGCAAAATAAAACTTATAGATATTATAATTGTTTAAAAAAATAAATGTAAAAAAAAGTAAACCAAACCTTAGCAACAATAAAAGACTCACTAAGTCATTGGGCCTTAAATTAATACTTGAAAGTCAATAACTTTTATCTATGCAAACATCAATCAGTTAGAAAATATAGTGGAAGTAAAACCACATTTAAAATGACAACAAAAACAATGATATACCAGAAATGTGAAAGGTTCATAAAAAAAAAAATGCAGATTTAAACAAATGAAAAGCACATACAATTCTTACTTAGAACAATGTAACATCATACATCAATTATCCTTGAATTAATCTATAATTTAATGGATCCTAATAAAACAGAAACAGGGTTGTTTTGAAATTCAGGAAGCTGAATCTGAAGTTCATGTAAAAATTCAAAGTGCATATGAAAATTTCACATTTAAGAATTTATCCTACAGATATATTTTCATATGTGTGAAATGGCATATATGCAAAGTTATTTATGTCACATTATAATTGCAAAGGAGTCTATATAGTCTAAATAACCATCAAAAGAACTGGTTAACCATTTTTTGGTACATTTATATAATTAAATACTATGCAACCATAAAAAAGCAATCATACTGATATTGAAAAATCTCCCAAATATACTGTTAAATCTAAAAATCAAGGTGCAAGCAGAGTAAGTAAAGTAAACTAAAGAGTATGTTACCTCTGTGTTAAAAAATAAAGAAGTATGTATAATTATTTTGTGGGCATAGAATAGCTCTGGAAGTATATTCAAAGACCTGGTAACAGAGGTTGCTTCTGGTGCTAGGGAACCAGGGAGCCAGGGTTTGTGGGAGGTATAATTTTACATATGTACACCCATTTACTCTATACTCATTTGTACCTTTGGAAGTTTGTGAAAACATATATGTTTTCACAAAATAAAATAGTCTAAAGAGGAGATTAGATATAAAAAGTGAAGAACAATTTCATCCTCCTTCCCAACAAGTTAAGAAGAGACACATTTTATGCTTTTGGGTAAAAAGGGGAAAATAAGGTAGCTAAACCTAAAAATATGGTATTTAAAATGTCCAAATGCATATCTATGGGAACACAACAAAAAATGGAATTAATTCTGCTTTGAATTTGGGCAAAAATCCTCTACCTGGACCTCAAAGCTTGGGAAAGTGATGGTAGAGGAGTCTGGGAGACAGGAAGAATGAAATCAAGGTGACAAAGTTTCTTTGTGTTTGAAAGTGGTGAGTGGTTTAGCTAAACTGTAGCACATGGAAAACAAGGTGAAGTTGTTAGAAGAAAAAAGCAAAGATGATTTTCAACCAGGTCTTGTAGAACCCTGTGTCATTCTTGGAAGAGTCTGGACACATTTTCCTGGTTTTAGTGGGTCTTTGAAAGTCTGTGAGCAAAGGATTTTCTGGATGAAAATCAAACTTTGGGAGGATTATCACAGTTACTTTAGGACATAGAATTAACTAGCTCTCATTCATTCATTCATCCATTCATTGTACAAATATTTGTTCAGTGTAACTATGAGTCAGGTAGGCCTTGTATAAAATCCACTGTATTTTAGAACTTGTATGTATTAATTTGTTTTTCCTGATGCTAAAAGTAATATATGTTTATTATTGACAATTTTGGAAAGATGCAGAATTACAAAGAATGACTCAAAATTCTACTGCCTAAAATAAACCTCCATAAGATTCTGATGTGTGCATATGTGCATGCCTGTGTGAGGTCATCTTATATGCACACACACACACACACACACACGTCAATGTACTGTTTTATTTACTTAATCTTAACTCATGAATATTTCCTATATTTTCAAAGATAATTAATAACTATTTTCAAAATTTATAGAAAACTTAGTCTGTGTCAGACACTGAGAGAAGCATTTTTTATGCAATCATATTATTTAATTCTTAAACCTATGACATCTTTTGCTTTTAATCTCTATTTTACAGGTGAGGACAGGGTACCAAGAACACCTGGTTCAGTGAGTAATGGAGAGAGGATTTAATCCCAGGAATAACTGCAGATACTGGGCTCCAAATAACCAAATGCAACTGTTTCATCAGCAAAATGACATTGATAGCCATGCAATCTCCATCATGTGGATGCACTATAGGCCCCTTGATTGGTTTTAGATTTTTAAGCAATTATACTGTTTTTAATTATATGCCAATATATCCTCTGTCTCATCCAGGGGGCAGAGAGCATAAGAAGGAAAAAAAATGTTTTCTTTCCGTTTTTCAAGCTAGAGGGGGCTGCTCCATAATAAAAAGCTCTTGTAAGTTCCTGGCTTCAGGTTGATGAAATTTCCTTCAAAGTTATTTCCTACTTTACCTGTAAGACTTCATTTTTGGTGCTGATGTCGCTTTATTTTTTTCCTGTGTCTTCAGAAGTATTTAAATAGGATTTGAAGAGAAATTAATTAAGGGACTGCTAGCTATCAGAAAATGGGACACTGATATTAAGCTACAATTAGGATAATCATTCCAAATTGTTTCCTTTAATTGAAATGTGCTCGTGTTTATTTTGCCACTCTTAATGTCATACTTTTCTATTAAATTACCACATTCCGCCAGTTTCTACAACTCAAAATATTTCAGTTAATGGGAGGAACATTAACTTTTCATGGAGATTGTGATGCTTAAACATTTCATTTAATTATTAAAAAAAACTATAAAGATAAAATGTTTATTTACTATCTCTTATGGGCTGTCTACTGCTATTTAATTCCCACAATTAATCCCATTTTACAGTATATAAACCAAAAAATAAGCAGTTTTTTTAAGGTAAATAATGGTAAATAATGTAGCCAGGACTTGAACCCAGGTCTCACATGATTTTTTTCAACATATCATGTAGCCTTCTTAAGAATGTAAGAAAAGCAGAGTAGCTTGCATAATTATAAACAGAAGCTTTAACAGAGGAATTTTACAGAATGAGAAATTTATTTTGAGTCTTTAAACTTACAGAAAAGGATGCAAAAGTTGAATCAACACAGGTTTTTGTAAAAATTACTTACTGGGGCCTCTTCAGTTGGTCATTTATCCTCAATGATAATCTCAAATCTACTGGGAGGGCCAGATTTTCAAGATTATATCTATTTATTTCACCCATATAAGCATACAGATGAACAAGGTCTTGAAACTTTCTAATTTATATTTCCTTTTACATAACTGTTCTTTTACTGCCAAGGGCATTTATATAAGGGTTAACAAGATAATGAAAGTTAAAGGAATGCATAACTCTGGTGCTATATTACGCTCAATGAAGTGTGTTTGTGTGTGTTGTTTTGTTTTTTAGTTTTATAAGGTAAATTCTGCCTTCTAGAAGGTTCTGGGTTTTGTCATTTGATAATGTCACTGTAGGCAGTTGAGACAGCTTGCAGAATTTACTGAAAGTGGAATTTTGTTTGTTTTATTAAAAAAAAAATACTGAAATTTCTCCTTACCAAATCAATGGCAATGTCAAGGATAAAACAACTGTGAGTTTAATGCATAAAAGAAAGACTTGAAAGTCATATATTTAAAAACAGGATCATTATTTAAATACCAATGACATTACACACGAGGACTGAAATAAATAAGCCATCATCAGTGACTTGAGTAGCAAAGTTTGTTTTCTCTGGGGAGAAAGCTTGCTTGCTGCCACAGTCCTCGAAACATAATTTATAAGAAAATTTGAAGAAAAAAAGTTCTTCCCATCTTAAAGGCATAAAGACATTAGGGAAATAAAATAACATTGGGCTTAACTTAGAAATCAAGTCAATGTATTGTCTTAAGCCAGCATATGTAAAAATGTGCTGTTTGTTAGATTATCTTTGAGCATCCACAGGAATTGTATAGACATAGAACTTATAGCATTGACTGCAAAATTGTGCAGGGAAGTAGACTTACCCTCCAGCATTTGATGACACAATTCAACTTGCAAAATTTTAGAATTGTTTGAAAGCCAAAACAATCAGAGATAGGAATGAAGTTGAATCTCCTGGTAAACTTTCTTATAACAATGTTTGTTTGCATATTCTTTTACTAAGTTATAGTTTTTTATCTAAATTCTCTGGTATGGTCTCAGTGAAAATAGTGTATATGTTGTGAAAAAACAAATTTCCCTTTGGGGAATACCTATATCATGGAGGATTTCTGAAGTGTGAGGTGTTAAGGATTTCTACTTTACTTTTTTTTTTTTTTTTTTTTGCGGTACGTGGGCCTCTCACTGCTGTGGCCCCTCCCGCTGCAGAGCACAGGCTTTGGACGCGCAGGCCCAGCAGCCATGGCTCACGGGCCCAGCCACTCCGTGGCATGTGGGATCTTCCCAGACCTGAGCACGAACCCATGTCCCCTGCATCGGCAGGCGGACTCTCAACCACTGCGCCACCAGGGAAGCCCTCTGCTTTACATTTTTAGCCTGAAGGAATAATGTATTAAAATATTAATTTACTAATTTCGGTTTTTGTTTAGTGCTTTAGAATAGGCTTAGAGGAGGAAAAGGTAGGTTTTTGTTTGTTTGTTTGTTTGTTTAATTTCTCTATCAGATAAGAACTTTCACCCAAGGTGGTATTAGGAGATGCACAGACTAAGCCCTCCCCTTTGAGAATACAGCTAAACACATGATTTCCCACCTCTTCTAACTCCTGCTCAAAACTTTTTGGTTTCTAGGAGTTAAAAGACCTTTGCACTACTGTGTGCAATTTCTTTGTAGTCACTGACACCAATTCTGCAATTTTTTTATGCTGGTGCTTTTGCTATTCATGCATCCGCAGGCAATGGCATCCACTTCACCACTGCCCCCAGCCAATAATAATAGTCAGACACCAGTTTTAAGATGTATCCTGCTTTCAGATACATTCAAATGGGAAAATGTGTGCCTCTTGGAATCAATGAAACACAGTACGTGTTTGCTGTTCATTTGTTTATTTTCTCTCCCCCTGACTAGAGTGTCTGCTTTTTGAGGGTAAGAACGTTTATCTGCTTTAACTACATATATATGTCATATATATGTATGTGTGTGTGTGTGTGTATATATATATATATATGACACAGAGTAGTATATATATATGACACATAATAGCATTCCAATAAATACTCTTAAATCAATGAATTAATGAAAATTGTCTTAATGCAAACAACCCTTAAGACTGGAAAATGACAACAGAAATGTAAGCATTAAGAAAACAAAATATTTTGAAACTCACAGTGCAGAAAACTAAAACTTAAGTCAGTCAGGTTAATTGTTGATGGGATCCTCTTACTATTGATTTATAGTTGTTGAATAAAAAATCAGAGTCCAAGAAAGGAGAAAAACAGAACACTTCAAAATATAAATATTTTGTTAATGAACACATACATTTCAGAGTACAGAAATATTTGCCACTTCAAGATAATATCTAGAATATATAGATCTTATTCTTTAAATGCTCTGTTCACTCTTTGTTCTTTTGGCATTATGCAGTGAATGAAAAAGGCCTTTAAACTCTTAACACACATCATTAGGGAGAACATGAACATATCCTAAAGACTAATTTAAATATGGGGGTGGGGGGCTACTAATTGAAAGATTTAAGTGGTTATATTTGATTTATAAATAGGCTGTCCTAGATAAAAAGGAGCCAGGAATCAATGTGCCAGGTTAGAAGAGACCAGATGCTGAGAAAAGTAGCCCTATTTTCTAGAAAGCCCCTTCAGTGGGAGACAGTGAGGGAAATACAGTTGTGCCTTGTGAGCCATATTTTCAATCATTTCTCTGAGTGGAAACTGGAAAAAATCAAATGTTCCACACCCTTATTTTGGTATTACTGAAGATTTAAATATAAATTATTTATATCTAAACATGAACAAATGAGAAAGCCCCTATATTTTCAATAACATTCAAATACCCTGCGAAAATCTGAAACTCCTTTTTTTTTTTTTTAGAAGAAAAGTAGTTCAATAGAGGTGAAGATCACATACTAGCTGGAAGTAAACATTTGCAAAAATAAATCTCTGTGTATCAACTTACGGAAAATTCCTTTTAAAATCTAATTCAAGTTACATATTACAAATCACATTACAGAACTTTTTCTTTTCCTATGGTATTCAGTCTCTTGATTATTAGGGACCATGAGCCCTGGCTTGGAAGTAGAAACTTAAGTCAGTGACCTTATTTTTATTGCCAAACAGAGATCTGAATTCATATAATAAGAGAGCAGTGGAGATGAGATATGACAGAATTCATTAATGTGCCAAGGATGTGGCCAACTTGTCTACAACTAGTTAAAAGGCAAATACACAGATTGATCATTTTTCTTTCCAGGACTGTACGTCACAATACACATGGCCTGTTTCCTAAAACCTTCTGTCTAATGTTTAATAGATTGATGGAACTTCAAAAACAACACTCTCTACAATCCTGCTAGACAAGAGGGGACATGAAGATACTCTAGGTTAGAGGAGAGATTATTTGCAATCTGAGCTGGAAAGCATTAGTTTCTTTACTTCACATTTTCTACCTTTATACTAAAAATTTGGCTTCAGAAGGGGTTGTGTCTTGAATCTGAGATAAAAATGACTGGCAAACAATTTTGATTCAATTTTTACTTTTAAAAAATATTTTATCTTCAGCTTTTAATACACAAAGTAGTTACTGGCTTTTTCAGATGGATATCTATGTCAAAGAGGCAAAGGTCAGTTATAAATGGTCCTTTTCCTTTCTTTTTTAAAAATTTTTATTGGAGTATAGTTGATTTACAATGTGTTAATTTCTGCTGTACAGCAAAGCGAGTCAGAATCAGTTATATATATATTTATATTATATATATATATGTATGTATACACACACACACATATAACCACTCTTTTTTAGATTCTTTTCCCATATAGGTCATTACAGAGTATTGAAGAGAGTTCCCTGTGCTATACAGTAGGTCCTTATTAGTTATCTATTTTATATATAGTAGTATGTATATGTCAATCCCAGTCTCCCAATTTACCCCTCCCTTCCTTTCCCCCTGGTAACCAAAAGTTTGTTTTCTACATCTGTGACTCTATTTCTGATTTGTAAATAAGTTCTTTTGTACCATTTTTTTAGATTCCACATATAAGAGCTATCATATGATTTAAATGCTCCTTTTCTTAAAGAAACAAGCATGGTATAGTTCTTAGGAGTCAAAATTCTCAAGCTCTGACACCTGATGCCTCTACACTATTAGGCAGAATGCACAAGTTCAGTCCCATGCCCGGGTGTTAAAATGGTGCAACCTGCCTTGCCTCTTCCCAGGACTACCTTAAAGAGAAAAATGAGATTAATGCATGGTAAACCTTTCCAATAAGAGTTATTCTAAGGCAGGATATTATCTTCAAAGCTCTGGTTAAATTTTCAGGGGACTTCATAAAACATCATCTTCCTGGACTGTGTGTTCTTTTAAAGAAATTTAATGTATTATTCATTGAACTGAAAGTTAATAAATTATGCTTTAGTCCCTAATTGTCCAACCTTCTCTAGATGTTAGTCTGTATTTGTCCCACTTTCCATCCTTGGTCAGATCACTTAACTTTTACCTGCTCTGTATTTGTGTACTTCATCACCTCTTGTTTTCAGAATTTTAAAGATTCTATCTGGCAAAAACAAATAAATTAGCTAAATTAACTGTTCTTTGAAGATCTACATTAAGAATAATTAGATCACTGCTGAGAAGAATTTCCTGTTCTTCTTTTGCACAAATGCACAGAAACTGGTATAGGCCTACAGAACCCATATTGCCCTCCTCAAACTAGAATTTTATGATATTACACAAAAATGGGAGTTGTCAGATAGGGGCTGGGTATCTCAACTTCTGGGGATGCCTTGAGCGACCCAGAGAGAGTCCCTTCATCACTTTCTGAGGTCTGGTAACCAAATTTGACTTGACTTCTGTAGCAGTCACCCACCCTTTTTTGGCCCGTGAAGACTAATTGGTATGTCGCATATCATTTCCCTGAATGGCTTACATTGTAAAGTTTACTGCATATTATGTGTGCTTTGAACTATGTACCCTTAAACGCACACTACTCTGGATCTTAAATGATTTACATTATAAAGTGTTCCATAATTTGCAAAGTAATTTTTAAATATATTACCTCATTTGATGTTTGTAACAGCTCTCTAAGGCAGGAAGCTCACTATGACTCCCATTAAAGAAATGGAGAATCAGAGCCACAAAGAGGTTATACAACATGCTCAAAGTCACATGGGTCATAAAAGACAGAACAGGCCAAAAGCCTTGTATCCTGACTCCTGGTTTAGTGCTCTATGTATTGTATGCCTCCCATTATCATCCTCTGTCCATTCATTCATTCAGTCACTCAGTCCCTGCAGTTTGCTTCAAGTTGGCAGCAAAGTGGAAAATGCTCTCAGAGTCTCAGGTCCTGGATAATTCACAATAACAACCTATACCTCAGTTTCTTCATATGTAAACAGGAAAAGTTTGAACTAGATGATTTCCAAAATAAAATAATGGATAGCATGATATAGTGGAGAGAGCAGAGCACGGACCATGTACTAAAACAATTCCAGATTTGAATTTTGGTCCTTCTGGCTATATGATTTGGGGAATTTTATATAACCTCTTTGGTTATTAGTTTCCTCACATGTAAAGCCAGAGATGTTAACATTAACTTTGAAACAATCTTGTGAAAAATAAATAATATATGCAAAGGAATTTGCCAAATGGCAAGCACTCAATAAATATCAGTTATTCCTCTTAGTGTTAACACTTGTCATATTCTAAAGGCATATACATTATTTTTAATAGCAGTTTTGTCCTTATCTATAAAGGCTTTGATAGCTTTACTAACTTCAAAGGGAAAAGCATTAAATATACTAACATTCATATGATCAAAAACAGCTTCAGGAAACAATATTTTTATCAAACAGTTAATTTGTAGGAATTTAGCATTGGTTATTTTCCTCAGGATTCAACTCAGAAAAGAAAACCTCAGATCAATGATAAGAAATGGGAGCACATTTTAATATAACTCTCATCTTTTGTTTTAATAGGAATATAAAAATTAAGTAGATGAATTCTACACAACAGAGCAGATGGAATCTTATTGCATAGCCTTATCCTTTAAACCGGTAAATACAAAGAAGCAGGTTCAAGTGGAACAAAAAAATATTAATGATCTCAAAAAAATGGAGCATAGATAGTGGGTATAAATAATTCTGCTTGCCCAAATGTTTCATTATAACTGGGAAATAAAAGTACATAATTTATTTTTCAAATTATTTAGGCTTACTATTAAACAGTAACATCTTTGGGAAAATTAAATCACAATTATTATCAGCAATAGGGGTAAGAAACCACATAGTTACATCTCCCAAAAGAGTAACTTACCAGTTACAATGAATTTGAAGGTTTTAATGGAGTTCTGGCAGGGCTGAGTCAGATTACAGAGAAAAACCATACAGACATATGAGGATCTTTCTCTTTTTGTCTCTCTTGTTACAAAGTAAGAAGCATTTGGGTAACTTCTTTAAATTTAAAATTTTTATTTTTAACATATATTAATTTGAAGCATCATTTCAGGTCCAGGTGCCGGGTGGAAAGTGATTGATGTTTCAGGGATGGGAAAAGGGTGGATACTGGGAGACATCCAAATTATAAACATTTAAAAATCCTGGAAAAATACACATTTCCTCTAAGAATAGATCCACACAAAAAATCTAATTTTAATTTGTTTGTTTGTTGCTGCATGCATCCAAAGTAATATTATAAGCAGTTTTCAAATAAACATAATTAATCTTTGACCCTATCAAATTAACTATCCGTTTAGCTTATCTATATTTTTGTTCACGAAAAATATCAACACCATATTTTAATGTATGTGGTTCAATACCATTTATATTCTAAACGTGTCCTAGTTCAATATAAAAGGAATTTTTAAATGTTTATTTTTTTATAAAATGTTAAATGAAATATTTTACTTTAGAAAATATTAGAAAGTGAGCTTTAGAAGAGAATGAAATTAAGTTTTTTATAAAATTCACATTTAGTTTCATAAGTTAGTGTACATTTCTTGATACACTGACTTGAAAACAGTATCTAAGTTTGTAGTATGCAGCCTAATAAAATAAGACAACTGATAAATATGACTGATGAGATCAAGTTAATCATTGGGTATCATATTCAGAAAAAAATTTTTTCAAGCCATCATTCTAACATCAATTTTTGGGTGCTCAGACATGTTACAGGTTCACCAAGAAAAGTTATTTTTAAGATATTGCATTTCTATTCTCCACCTTGTATATATATTTTTTTACATAAGGTTTGTACTAAAAAAAGTGTTTAACATTATCAGAATCTACTATAAATCACCAACAACTGTGAGATGCTGTAATTTCCAAAGATACTATATGCCTACTTTATTGATGTGCCTCTTTGAACAGACTCCATTTTAGACCAAGCTTGAGATGGTGCCCACTTCTGGATCTGAAGTTGCTAAACTTTATAATAACAATAATAAAACCTCACAGAAAGAGCTTCAACAAAGGAAAAAAATCAATAAAAGCACCAGAAATACCCAAATCCTATGAGGAATCAAGTTTAGTTTGGTTCTTCTCCTTAATGTAATTTCTCAAGAGATAAATTCAGAAACTCATCAGGTTCATATTCAGGGTCCTGATAGCAGTAAAAATTAATAAAAGCCCAGCTATTTGGAACACAAACTTAAAGAATCTAAATAAGCCTAATGAACTTTACTTGTAATAAGTAAAGTCAGAAATAAAGATAAAGGTATGATTAAATGGTGATGATTTAACTCCTTAAAACTTCCAGTAACCATCTTGACCTTCGATTACCTCTACCAAGATAAGCAATATTATGATCATGCCAGTATTTAAAGGCAGAAAAAGTTACACAGTCATAAACTTATAGATCTCATGATTCTTCATTATCCATTTATTATTGGTTCAAGTTGATACAACCTACAGTAGATTAGCTCAATTGATTAGGGAATGGTGTCAAGGAGAGCAGAGGATCATTTTGGTCTGTGGAGTTAAAGTTAGCTGTATTCTGTGCTTTTGTATAGCACAAGAGTAGAGTTAATTCTATCAAGGCATCTACAAGGATATGCCACTGCCTCAAAGGGAAGAAGATCAAAACAACATAGACTGATCATCATTAATCTATGCATCACTTCTGGAAAAATAATTCCCATGCCTTCATGGTAGTGGGTCAGTGGTATCTTCTTTGGCACCATTCAATACATATTTAGGTCATTTATAGGAGTTGAACAATTGTTAGTCTGAATTTAAAATGTAAACTTGTGTTACATTTATTTTCTTTAGCTCTATTATATCAATTTGATATAATTTTGTTTGTTTGTTTTAATCTACCTCCTTTATATCAATTGTGGTTTTTTTCCAATGGTGTTTTAATAAATTCTATCCAGAAAGTATATTACTATGTACAAATTACTCTTTGTCTTACATGGTATCCTGTATAGACATTTTCCATTCTCAGTACTCAATTTAGCACTCTTATGATTCAATGATAACCAAAGCTTATACTATTAAATGATTCAAGAGAGCTTTATAAATTTTTTATTATGAAATTTTGTTAAATAAAATGATTTTCATTTTTTGTTCATTCATTCATTTATTCATTATTTACTGAGTGCCTACTATGAGTCAGGTTTTGTCTTAGTGGTAAAAAGAGAGTCGGAGTTCTAACACTCACAGCCAATTCATAAACACATCTACTTCCTACCAACCTTAAACAAACGCAATGTTATTATATTACAAATCACAAGTGGAGGAAAACTTTTCTTGAGCCTAACTGTTCCTCTAGCAAGCTATAGCATATTATTTTGGGAAAAGGATTGAACCTTATGTGTCACACCCCAGAGTTGACAACAGCTGTTAAAAAGAAAAAGTCTCTAGTTACACAGCTTTGGCTTCTGTTCATTTTGTGATTATTATTATAAGTCAAAAGTCTATAGCAATAAAAATGACATCAACAGGAACAACAATAACCATAATATGTGCCAAATATTGTCTACATCTATATCAACAGTGCATATTCATTGCAGGAGGAATGGTTGCGAAGTCTTGGGGGCTAGCTGACTCAATAAAAGGCCATAGTAGCCTTTCAACTTCCATCAGGTCACAAGGCACTCAGAGTAGAAATTAAAACCTGGTTTACAACTTTGAAAAATGAACTTCAGGTCATGGTAAGAAGATCGGTCAATAGCATGTTGAAAAAAGACTTTTAAAAAACTGTTTAGGTCATAAAGAGAACATGACACTTTATTACTGCAAACCACAACAAAAAATCCAACTTTCACTAAAGTAGGTAGCATATTAGGCCAATAAAGAAAGGGTAAAAGACAAAGCTCTGTGCTTGACTAGCAAACATTTTATTGTCTCTTAGGGAAGGAAATAACATTTACAAAATACAAATAACAAGAGAAAAAAAATGTGGAAATTTGAACGTAACATCTGAGAGAATGCTTGGCTCATCATCCTCGAAACCTCTTTACATAAAATAAATATTTAAGTTGTTACCCTCGATGGACTTCAACTTACACATTTATAAATGACAAACATATAGTAAATACTATACAAATATGTTATGTACATTAAAAATATACACAAAAGAGAAAAATGTAAGGGATTAGATAAAACTATACCCAGCTAGCAATTCTAATATTTTCTTTTTGAAAAAGATAGTATTGCTCACACCCTGGATTCTGGACATTCCACTTTGGTGATCACTTTGTAGAAATAAAAATTGGCTGAAGACAAAGTCAAAAGAAATAGCAGCTTAGCATGTATTATTCATGAGCACATTCCATAGGACAGTGAGTTTTAAGCTAATAAATTAGGACAACATTGCAAATCTATGAATAGAAGGATTCTGGTATGTTACTAAAACCATACTAACTCCATAGTTAAATTCCTTAGAATCACTGAATATCAGACAGGCCTAGCCTTGAACAAAATCAAGAGCATGATACATATGTTTTCGAGCAATAACAATGCTAATAATGCAGAAAATTTGAAGTTATATTTCTCAACACTCTCAGCACCTCATGTGTCACTTGATTATCAGGATACTAAAATCTTGTTAATATAAACTCTTAAAACTCTTAAATTCTGAACTAGGGACCATTTAGCATTGGGGCTAACATTTATCTTCCTTACTCCTTCTTCTTAGGTAATATAAAATAGAGATTATTCAGAGGGTTGTTTTAAAGAATTAAACAGACTACCTCTCAGCACTTGAGAAGCCCTCATTTACATAATGAAACATATTTCCTAATTAAACAGACTTGTCTATTGATGAAAGCAATAAGCAAGCAACACTTTTTAAGCCTAATTTGAGCTACTGTATACATCTGAAATAAAATTTCATTTATTTAAAATATTATTTAATTATTGCCCACCAATTCTGCCCAGTTTTTTCCATTTTGTTTAATTAGTGAGGTTTCTCTTATTCAAAGTGTCATCGATGCATGCATTGTGATATTATTCTTCATATTTCAGCCCTTAAAAACATTTATTTACAAAGTATTTAGCTATAGGAGGAATAGTAAAGGCTTTAAAAGACACGTTTTATATACTGATTCAATTATTGACAATCGAGCATCACCTAGAGGAATTATATAAATAAATGTCTTTGTTTTATCAGGGTTCTACAAGTACGTACAATAGAAGTGATATTGTCACATTTCTTAATGAGATTGAGGATCCTTGAGGTTTTTATGAAACCTTGAGAAGAGAGCGTATAGGAAAGAGATTGTACATTTTACAAGTATAAGTACTTGATCTAAAAAAAAGTTGTATGGCCTAAGATTAATGCAAAAATATTATGGACTGAGATTTAAACCAAATTGGTTGTGTATGCATTTACTTATCACCCAGTAGGCATGGCAGAACTCCATCTTATTATGTTTAAAAGTATAAATCTCAAATTTGTACGTCATATGGATGGAATGTATCCAGCAATAAATATGCAGTTTAGAGGAACCTTTGCAATGCTGTAGAATAATTTGGACAGCTGGTGTTATTGGTTGATCTACAAGGTTTTTGGTGTTCTTATCAATCTGCTCTTTTACACTTAATTTAAATTTAGTATAAATATTCACTGTCAAAAAAATTAAATTGGGGGAGAATAATCTCACATTTTAACTCAGGATATAAAACCAAAATATTAGCAGATGAAGTACATAGATAGGTGAGTTTTTGTGGTTCAGATGGTATGCAGACAAAGAAAGTGGTAATTTGTTTTTGTTTATGCAGACTTAGATAGACTTCTAAAATGAAAAAGAGAATTCTTCTAGCTGCCAGTTCTGTGGCATACATGCTCTTTTTATTAGAAGAAGTTGTTAAATTACTAATAACATAACATTTGTTGAGTACTTTCTCAAAGCATTTCCACATATTATTATCTCACAATTTTAGGGGATTAAAAGTAACAAAATATAGCAAAAGGCAGTTATGGTAGGTAATTTGGAATGTTATATACCAATCCTGGATTTATACAGGTAGAGGAAGAAAGTCTTTAATCCTTTACCTTTCATATTTGAGAATACAGACTAGCATATTGGTACCTATAGTTTAAGAGTTACTTGTACAATGAATACTAAGTGGTTTTGTCTCTTTTGCATTCCTTGTTTATGTATTAGTATTACTTGGAGTAGAGTTGACCTGGTGTGGTTTTTGCAGCCCTAATGGACTGTCTTCATGAAACCCAAATCATATTGTTTCTGTCTTTTCCACCCAACACAACAAGGTACACCTAAGCGGCTATGGTCATATTAGCCCTACATGAGACTCTAACTTAATGGTATTTAACTCCCTCTTCAAAAAAGGCAGCATTTCTAAAGTACCTTTAAAGTAACTCCTACATCGGAGGACGACAAAAGAACAAGGCCTGAGAATGTTTTACATGGATTCTGCCAGACTCAACAAAAGGATCATATTTGGCCACTTGGAACATAGAGGAACATAGTAGATGATTGTATGAATGTGTAAAAGGGAAATCCATCAGAAAAATTCTAGATATTATCTAGCAAGTAACAAATGAAAAGCAAGCTATTTGCAAACATGAGGGCAGGTGAAAATATGGGAGGCCTCATCAGAAACTTAGGAGAGCCAGAAAGTATGTGAAGCCTTAATTTCTTAAAAGGTAAAAGAAATTTCCAATTATCAAATCACCAGTTATCAAACTCAAGAAAGGTAAAAATTCTTCAAGCAGGGAGAGAAGAGACCGCAGGAACAGAATGCCACATTCTACTCATACCCTAACACAAAAGTATCTGTAGTTTTCTACACTTTACTAAATATATCTGACACATCACTCTGCTCTAAATTGAGTTGATATGTCACGACAGTGTAAGTACTGAGTATTTATATAATTGGAATTATAATATAACTCTCAGGAGAATAGGTCGGGAGATGACAAGGGTGCATGTGTGGTAGGCACAGGAGAGTAAAGATGCTAAATCCCTAACAGTATATTTTTCCCATAGTGAGACATCACTGCAATAGAAAATTCAAGAATTTGAATGATTTAGAGAAAAGAATCAGCACAATAATATCTTACTATAACTCATATTGGTCAAGTGCATAGAATTTATCTTTTTAATCTAATGTTTTTAAGGGTTCAGAATTTTAAGAGTAGTTTTAAGCAAAAAGAAATTATCCCTGGTTTTAATTCTGACAAAATAAAGTGATATTGATCCAGACACTAAATAACAAAAATTTGAAAAGGAATTGAGAAAAGGCCAATGCCTGTAAGACAGCAACTCGGCCTAAAATAAAATCCATAAAATCCACATGATCATTACAGAAGGATAGAGGATTCTGGGTAAGAAAAATGATTTAAAGAGTAATTAAATATCTCAGCCCTTCTTGGAAAATATTATTTACCACATTATAAATAAATAAAACAAAGAACTTTTTAGTATACTCCCCCCTCTCAAAAAAATTAGTGTTGAACTTCCCTGGTGGTGCAGTGGTTAAGAATCCGCCTGCTAATGCAGGGGACATGGTTCGAGCCCCGGTCTGGGAGGATCCCACATGCCGCGGAGCAACTAAGCCCGTGCGCCACAACTACTGAGTCTGCACTCTAGAGCCCGGTAGCCACAAATACTGAGCCCATGTGCTGCAACTACTGAAGCCTGCATGCCTAGAGCCTGTGCTCTGCGAAAAGAGAAGCCGCTGCAGTGAGAAGCCCACACACTGCAATGAAGAGTAGCCCTTGCTCGCCACAACTAGAGGAAGCCTGTGCACAGCAATGAAGACCCAACAGAGCCAAAAAATAAATAAATAAGTAAATTAAGTGTCATATGTTCATACAGTGGAATATCATTAAAAAAAACAGTGTCACTGTTCAGAGCCTATTTCTAATTCATATGTCTTACTTTTTATATTTTTACTCCATCATCTAATTTTTCTATTTTTTGCTTTGTATAATGTATCTCTTGCCTGACCAGATGGCAGTGAATCAGCCAATAATCACGGAAGGCACATCGTAATATATTAACATCCTAATGAATTATTGCAGATCTGTTTCCAAAAGTCACAACCAATAATTAAAATACCGAGTTGACCTGGAAACAAGATTGCAAGATCTGAAAACATCCTGGTATGGCATTCTTATTGCTTACCAGTTTCCATTACCAAGGTCTCCCTACTAGAACTTCAAATTTGTTCAGGTAATCACCTCTTCCCAAATAGCCCCAGTGCTTCATGTGAAGTAGCCCCACCCTCCACTCCTTAAGGGTAAGAGGTTCCAATGGTAATCACTTTGCTAATGATTAGTTTAGAAATGGGAAGATGACTAGAAAGTTCTTCATTGTTCTTCTGGCAGAATGATAAGATCTCTGTCTCTTCTCTCCTGTCAAAGGTGAACAACATATAAAGTGGCTCTTATTGTCCTTGGCAGCCATCTAATCTCCAGGAATTTAACCAGCCTTAGCATGAAGCCAAAGCAGAACAGACAGATGGAAATGCACCTTGATGGTAATGGTGGACCACGGTATGAATTAATTGTACCTTTCCCATAATCTGAACTTCCTGTTATATGTGCTAATAGTTTCTTACAAGCCACTCTTAATTGGGTTTTCTATTACATGTATCTAACAAAATCTTGACTAAATTTAATATTTCTTAGAATCATTAAAATTTGTAAACTCAAAAGTAACTGAATTTCATTCTTTTTTTTCTCTCATTTTACATAATTCCAGAATTTCAGGTTCAAATAAACCATGAAAAATGCCACTCTTTTGTGTGTGGGTGCACAGACACACACACATGTACAGTGTTACAAATGTATACGTGAGTGTGTAGTTGTGTACTGTAAGGCAGTAGAGCATCCAGAATTCAGAGGGAGTGTTCTGGAGCTTATACAGCAACGAGGGAAGGCACAGTGAGTAATAGAAATATTGTCAGGGAGGCAACAGGGATAGTGGGGAGAGGAGCTGGCTTGTGGAAAGGCTTGTAAGTAGAATCTCAGACACACTCTAAGGCACACTATTACTATTTTGAAACATTAGTATTTCTGCTCAGTGTTAGTTTGCAAACAATTTTAAATAAAAAGTATGAATATTCACAATCTATTTACTTTTTTATTTTCAGTCTTTAAATTTATTTTCTAAGATAGAAACCCAAATGATTTAAAGAATCAGATAATTCTGGTTTTTAAATGAAGAATTAGAGTTCTCCATCCTCCTTCCTTTCCATTTCTTCTTCTGTAGAGGTAGCCACTTTTGCTTCTTCTAGCTGGTTCTTTCTCTAAATAATTCAAATTCTTTGATTTTTCATTTTAGACATTACCTATTGAATTCCTGCCACGTGCGAAGTTAAAGATTTAGCTTCCCCTACTCCCTTGCTGCTACCACAGATGCACTCCCTTATCATCCCCACCCCATCTTCCCATTATCATTTTGATTAGATTAACATTCAGTATTTACACTGTAGTGACTATATAAATTCAACTCAGATTTGGGTCCTGTAATAGTGGTGTGCTTGTAAACCGACTCTATGAAAAGAAAAAATATATATCCTGATTTATACAGTTTGCTAATTTCCATGGTGTAAATACCCCCACCTTGGCCAGTTTCAAATTACTGACTTGAGGTCACTAAATGAAAATTTGAAAGAGATGGGCATATTTGATTCTCAAGGGCTCTTTTCCTTTGGATTAACAATTGTCTTGTTTGTATTTGTTTCTTTGCTACATTTTCTATGTACTTATAAATTATGAAACAGCAAGCTCCCTTAACCATGTAACTCCCTTCTTAAGATGTACAGATATATCAGATATTCTACTGATTTTATGCCTTTGAAAAAGTCTCTCCTGGCACCTTCTGTTCCAGTTGCCTTCTATACCTGGTACACCATCATCCTGGCATCTCTTTTCACTATCACACCAAGATTCTCCTTCCCATCTTGGATCCCCTGTGTCCTTGACCTCATGTGTTATAGGCTAAATGTTTGTGTCTCCCCAAAATTCATGTGTTGAAATGTTAACCCCGAAAGTTATGGTATTAGGAGACAGTGCTTCTGGTGTGTGATTAAGCCACAAGGGTGGAACCCTCATGAACAGGATTAGTTCCCTTATAAAAGAGACCACAGAGGGCTCCCTCTTGCAGCACATGAGGATACAATGAAAAGACAGCCATCTGCAAACAAGGAAGTGGGCTTTCAGCAGAACTGAATCTGCTAGCACTTTGACCTTGGACTTTCCAGCCACCAGAACTGTGAGAAATAAGTTTGTTGTTTAAGTTATTCAGTCTATGGTACTTCGTTATAGCAGCCTGAGCTAAGACACCATGTCTTTCTCTTTCCTGGCTTACTGCTTCATTTTGGTAGAGCACTTCCTCCAGTATCTTCTGAAAAAAATTTTTTAGACTCTGCATATCTGAAAATGCCTTTATTCTCCCATCACACCTGAATGATAGTAGGAATGACCCTATGACTCCAGTTTGTAAGTAATTTCCTTCAGAATGTTGAAGGTTTTACTTCATTTTGTTTTAGCTTTTAATATGGGTATTGAGAAGCCCAATGGGATTCTGATTCCAGATCCTTTGCATGTAATCTGTTTTTCCTCTGTTGAAAACTCTAAGGACTCTGTCCAAAATATTAATGTTTTTAAAATTAGAATGCATTAAAGTATCACTCTAATAACATTAGTTTCACTTGTATTCCAAAATGGTCTTATGAGTAAGAAGGACGGACTACTGCATACCTTAGAGACAACATTACAGTCTATATCTGAATGTGCCCATAAGAGTGTAACATATATAAATATGTATGTTAAAGTAGAAAAGATAAAAATGCCTCCTAAAAGGGACTGATTAGGAGATTTCATTTATTTCATATTGTGTGTATGTGTGTTTATGTGTGTGAGGGGCAGAAATTAAAGGAGGGAAAAAGCAGAAAAGCTTGGAATGGAAAAGGGGAAAGTGACTTTGCTGCTTGGCCTTGAGAATAGGTAGTTTAAAAATACTGTTAATGAATTTCTATTACTGAGAAGGATAAAGAGAAAAACAAGCAAAATGAACTATAATGTTACCTTGCAGATTAATTATCCTCATATTTTAAATAATACTAATAATCAAAGTAACACATGAGCAAGAACAAAAATTCAAGTGGTCATAAAGTGATACTGTGAAAGTAAAATTCTTCCTTCCCAATCTGCAGTCACACATTTCACAGGCTTTAATTATCTTACTAGAAGAAGGTTAACAGTATATAAAGAATGAAAAAAAATTACCAAAGGTGTAATGCCATAATACTTTTCTGCCCTTACTTTAATAAATAATAATGTATTCCATATTAGTTTATACAAGCTTACTCCATTCTCTTTAATGGCTGCACAGTATTCCATTGTATTGACAAGGGTTAGCGAACTATGGCTTAAGGGCCAAATCTGACCCACTGCTTGTTCTTTGTATAATCCATGAGCTAAGAATAATTTTTACATTTTTAAATGATTAAGGAAAATAAAAAGAAGAATACTGTTTTTGCAACATGAGAAAATTATATGAAATTCAAATTTCAGTGTCCACAAACGATGTTTTATTAGTACATAGCTGGGCTCATTCAATTTATGTATTGTATGGGGCTGCTTTTGCACTACAGCAGAGTTAAGTGTTGTGACAGAGACAGTGTAGCCTGCAAAGCCTAAACAATTCACTATCTGGCCCTTTACAGGAAAAGTTGTGCTGACCTCTTACATAGACCATTTAATTTATTTAACTCAATGTTCAAAATTCATAGGGTTTTTAATTCTATGAGTGAAAGGGGTAAAAGTGGCAGAATGAGCAAAGATAAAGAAGATGCAAATACGGTGAACAATTAAGAAATTCTTCACTGTGGATTTGGGTAGGAAAGTGATAAGAGACAGAACAGAAAGATAGGTTGTGGCCATACCATGCCATCATTAGAATGCCAGTTTAAGGAATCTGCCATTCATCTGGAAGGAAACTGGGAAACCTCCAAGGATTTTGAGCATGGGTGGGGAGTAGCACAAACAGGATCTACTTTAGGAGATTAATCTGGCTAGGCAATGTGGAATTAATATAGAGGGTACTGCTAATAGGTAAGGATTCTGTTTATAGGATTATTTTAATAACCCATAAAAAGGTCATGAATTCATGTGAAGATATATTCTAAAGTGTAAATATATCACTGAAATAATTTCTACAGTTCTAAAAAATCAAAGAAATGTATCTCTGTGTTTATGTATGTGAATTATTTGTTTGTAAAAAAACCTTCAAGTATATCCTACCACTGAAGTTTTGGCCTACTCTCTTTCAGTACACTCAGCTACAATTTTAAAATGTGTTTTCCATGTAACAATCAACCCAAAAAACTAATTGAGTCATACACTAGTTGCTGAATTAAGCTAGACAATGGTAACTGATTATCTTATTATTTCTTAATGTATTACTTATAAGCTTAAGGCTCAAGATATGGCAATGGAAGACATACAGGATTGTCTGTTATTTCAAAGGCATAATGTTAAGTGCTCATCATAATCTGATTAAAAATCCTAAATAGTAAGAATCCTGGTCTCCTAGACGGGAGTAATCCTAATTAACCTTATAAAAATAAGATTTGTACAGTATGTGGAAAATTAAGGATATAAACAACCATTAAAAGAAAAGCCTAACCACATTATAATAATTATATTCAACTGACACGAGAGGCAATAGTCACAAAGCAGTACCATATTTTATTTTATTTTTTAAACATCTTTATTGTATAATTGCTCTACAATGGTGTGTTATTTTCTGCTTTACAACAAAGTGAATAAGCCAAACATAAACATATATCCCCATATCTCCTCCCTCTTGCATCTCCCTCCCACTCTCCCTATCCCACCCTTCTAGGTGGTCACAAAGCACCGAACAGATCTCCCTGTGCTATGTGGCTGCTTCCCACTAGCTATCGATTTTACATTTGGTAGTGTATATGTGTCCATGCCACTCTCTCACTTGGTCCCAGCTTACCCTTCCCCCTCCCCATATCCTCAAGCCCATTCTCTACGTCTGTGTCTTTATCCCTGTCCTGCCCCTAGGTTCTTCAGAACATTTTCTTTTTTCTTTTTTTACATTCTATATATATGTGTTAGCATACGGTATTTGTTTTTCTCTTTCTGACTTACTTCACTCTGTATGACAGACTCTAGGTCCATCCACCTCACTACAAATAACTCAATTTCGTTTCTTTTTATGGCTGAGTAATACTCTGTTGTATATATGTGCCACATCTTCTTTATCCATTCATCTGTTGATGGACACTTAGGTTGCTTCCATGTCCTGGCTATTGTAAATAGAGATGCAATGAATATTGTGGTACATGACTCTTGTTGAATTATGGTTTTATCAGAGTATATGCCCAGGAGTGGGATTGCTGGGCCGTATGGTAGTTCTATTTTTAGTTTTTTAAGGAACATCCATAATGTTCTCCATAGTGGCTGTATCAGTTCACATTCACACCAACGGTGCAAGAGGGTTCCCTTTTCTCCACACCCTCTCCAGCATTTATTGTTTGTAGATTTTCTGATGATGGCCATTCTGACTGGTGTGAGGTGATACCTCATTGTAGTTTTGATTTGCATTTCTCTAATGATTAGTGATGTTGAGCATCCTTTCATGTGTTTGTTGGGAATCTGTATATCTTCTTTGGAGAAATATCTATTTAGGTCATCTGCCCATTTTTGGATTGGGTTGTTTGTTTTTTTGGTATTGAGCTGCATGAGCTGCTTGTATAGTCTGGGGATTAATCCTTTGTCAATTGCTTCATTTGCAAATATGTTATCCCATTGTGGGGGTTGTCTTTTCATCTTGTTTATGGTTTCCTTTTTTATGAAAAAGCTTTTAAGTGTCATTAGGTCCCATTTGCTTATTTCTGTTTTTATTTCCATTTCTCTAGGAGGTGGGTCAAAAAGGATCTTACTGTGATTTATGTCATAGAGTGTTCTGCCTATGTTCTCCTCTACGAGTTTTATACTGCCTGGCCTTACATTTAGTTCTTTAATCCATTTTGCGTTTATTTTTGTGTATGGTGTTAAGGAATGTTTTAATTTCATTCTTTTACAGGTAGCTGTCCAGTTTTCTGAGCACCACCTATTGAAGAGGCAGTCTTTTCTCCATTGTATATTCTTGCCTCCTTTATCAAAGATAAGGTGACCATAGGTGCATGGGTTTACCTCTGGGCTTTCTATCCTGTTCCATTGATCTATATTTCTATTTTTGTGCCAGTACCATACTGTCCTGATTACTGTAGCTTTGTAGTATAGTCTGAAGTCTGGGAGCCTGATTCCTCCAGCTCCATTTTTCTTTCTCAAGATTGTTTTGGCTATTCGGGGTCTTCTGTGTTTCAATACAAATTGTGTAGTTCTTTGTTCTAGTTCTGTGAAAAATTCCATTTCTAGTTTGATAGGGATTGCATTGAATGTGTAGATTGCTTTGAGTAGTATAGTCATTTTCACCATGTTGATTCTTCCAATCCAAGAACATGGTATAGCTCTCCATCTGTTTGTATCATATTTAATTTCTTTCATCAGTGTCTTATAGTTTTCTGCATACAGGTCTTTTGTCTCCTTAGGTAGGGTTATTCCTCAGTATTTTTTTTTTTTTTTTGCAATGGTAAATGGGAGTGTTTCCTTAATTTCTCTTTCAGATTTTTCATCATTAGTGTATAGGAATGCAAGAGATTTCTAGGCATTAATTTTGTATCCTGCTACATTACCAAATTTATTGATTAGCTCTAGTAGTTTTCCAGTAGCATCTTTAGGATTCTCTATGTATAGTATCATGTCAACTGCAAACAGCTTTACTTCTTTTCTGATTCGGATTCCATTTATATCTTTTTCTTCTCTGATTGCTGTGGCTAAAACTTGCAAAACTATGTTGAATAATAGTGGTGAGAGTGGACAACATTGTGTTGTTTCTGATCTTAGGGGACATGGTTTCAGTTTTTCACCATTGAGAATGATGTTGGCTGTGGTTTTGTCATATATGGCCTTTACTATATTGAGGTAAGTTCCCTCTATGCCTACTTTCTGGAGAGTTTTTATCATAAATGGGTGTTGAATTTTGTCAAAAGGTTTTTCTGCATCTATTGAGATAATCACATGGGTTTTATCCTTCATTTTGTTAATATGGTGTATCACATTGTTTGATTTTCATATACTGATGAATCCTTGCATCTCTGGGATAAACCCCACTCAATCATGGTGAATGACCCTTTTAATGTGCTGTTGGATTCTGTTTCCTAGTATTTTGTTGAGAATATTTGCATCTATGTTCATCATTGATATTGGCCTGTAGTTTTCTTTCTTTGTGACATCTTTGTCTGGTTTTGATATCAGGGTGATGGTGTCCTCGTAGAATCAGTTTGGGAGTGTTCCTCACTCTGCTATATTTTGGAAGACTTTGAGAAGGACAGGTGTTAACTATTCTCTAAAAGTTTGATAGAATTTGCCTGTGAAGCCATCTGGTCCTGTGTTTTTGTTTGTTGTTAACATTTTTAATCACAGTCTCAATTCCAGGGCTTGTGATTGGTCTGTTTATATATTCTATTTATTCCTGGTTCAGTCTTGGAAGGTTGTGCTTTTTTAAGAATCTGTCCATTTCTTCCAGGTTTTCCATTTTATTGGCATATATTTGCTTGTAGTAATCTCTCACAATCCTTTGTATTTCTGCAGTGTCAGTTGTTCCTTCTCCTTTTTCATTTCTAATTCTATTGATTTTAGTCTTCTCCCTTTTTTTCCTGATGAGTCTGGCTAATGGTTTATCGATTTTGTTTATCTTCTCAAAGAAGCAGCTTTTAGTTTTATTGATCTTTGCTATTGTTTCCTTCATTTCTTTTTCATTTATTTCTGATCTTAATTTTATGATTTCTTTCCTTCTGCTAACTTTGGAGTTTTTTTGTTCTTCTCTCTCTAATTGCTTTAGGTGTAAGGTTAGGTTGTTTATTTGAGATGTTTCTTATTTCTTGAGGTAGTATTGTATTGCTATAAACTTCCCTCTTTGAAGTGCTTTTGCTGCATCCCATAGGTTTTGGGTCGTCGTGTTTTCATTGTCATTTATTTCTAGGTAGTTTTTTTTTTTTTTAATAAATTTATTTATTCATTTATTTATTTTTGGCTGTGTTGGGTCTTCGTTTCTGTGCGAGGGCTTTCTCTAGTTGTGGCAAGCGGGGGCTACTCTTCATCGCGGTGCGCGGGCCTCTCACTGTCGCGGCCTCTCTTGCTGCGGAGCACAGGCTCCAGATGCACAGAGCTCAGTATTTGTGGCTCACGGGCCCAGTTGCTCCGTGGCACATGGGATCTTCCCAGACCAGGGCTCGAACCCGTGTCCCCTGCATTGGCAGGCAGACTCTCAACCACTGCGCCACCAGGGAAGCCCTTCTAGGTAGTTTTGATTTCCTTTTTGAATTCTTCAGTGATTACAGATTTTTTCCTGTAATTGATATCTAGTCTCATAGCATTGTGGTCGGAAAAGATACTTGATACGATTTTAATTTTCTTAAATTTACCAAGGCTTGATTTGTGACCCAAGATATGATCTGTCCTAGAGAATGTTCCATGAGCACTTGAGAAGAAAGTGTATTCTGTTGTTTTTAGATGGAATGTCCTATAAATATCAATGAAGTCCATCTTGTTTAATGTATCATTTAAAGCTTATGTTTCCTTATTTATTTTCATTTTAGATGATCTGTCTACTGGTGAAAGTGGGGTGTTAAAGCCCCTACTATGTGTTACTGTCGATTTCCCCTTTTATTACTGTTAACATTTGCCTTTTGTATTGAGGTGCTCCTATGTTGGGTGCATAAATATTTACAATTATTATATCTTCTTCTTGGATGGATCCCTTGGTCATTATGTCATGTCCTTCTCTGTCTCTTATAATAGTCTTTATTTTTAAGTCTATTTTGTCTGATACGAGAATTGCTATTCCAGCTTTCTTTTGATTTCCATTTGCATGGAATATGTCTTTCCATACCCTCACTTTCAGTCGGTATGTGTCCTGAGGTCTGAATTGGTCTCTTGTAGACAGTATATATACGGGTCTTGTGCTTGTATCCATTTAGCCAGTCTATGTCCTTTTGCTTGGAGCATTTAATCCATTTACATTTAAGGTAGTTATAGATATGTATGTTCCTATTACCATATTCTTAATTGTTTTGGGTTTGTTAATGTAGGTCTTTTCCTTCTCTTGTGTTTCCTGCCTAGAGAAGTTCCTTTAGCATTTGTTGTAAAGCTGGTTTTGTGGTGCTAATTCTCTTAGCTTTTGCATGTCTGAAAAGCTTTTAATTTCTCTGTCAAATCTGAATGAGATCATCGTTGGGTAGAGTAATCTTGGTTGTAGGTATTTCCCTTTCATCACTTTAGATATGTCCCACCACTCCTTTCTGGCTTGCAGAGTTTCTGCTGAAAGATCAGGTGTTAACCTTATGAGGATTCCCTTGTATGTTGTTGTTTCTCCCTTGCTGCTTTTCACATGTTTCTTTGTATTTAATTTTTGATAGTTTGATGAATATGTGCCTTGGCATGTTTCTCCTTGGATTTTTCCTGTATGGGACTCTCTGCACCTCCTGGACTTGATTGACTATTTCTCTTCCCATATTAGGGAAATTTTCAACTATAATCACTTCAAATATATTCACAGTCCCTTTCCCTTTCTCTTCTACTTCTGGGACCACTATAATTCGAATGTTGGTGTGTTTATTGTTGTTCCAGAGGTCTCTGAGGCTGTCTTCAATTCTTTTCATTCTTTTATCTTTATTCTGCTCTGCGGTAGTTATTTCCAGTACTTTATCTTCCAGGTCACTTATCCTTTTTTCTGCCTCATTTGTTCTGCTATTGATTCCTTCTAGAGCATTTTTAATTTCATTTATTGTTTTGTTCATCATTGCTTGATTGCTATTTAGTTCTTGTAGGTCTGTGATAAACGTTTCTTTTATTTCCTCCATTCTATTTACAAGATTTTAGGTCATCATTAGTATAATTACTCTGAATTCTTTTTCAGGTAGACTGCCTATTTCCTCTTCATTTGTTTGGTCTGGTGGGCTTTTGCCTTTCTCCTTCATATGCTATGTATTTCTCTGTTTTTTCATTTTGCTTTACTTACTGTGTTTGGGGTCTCCTTTTCACAGGCTGCAGGTTCATAATTTCCATTGTTTTTGGTGTCTGCCCCCAGTGGCTAAGGTTTGACAGTGGGTTTTGTAGGCTTCCTGGTGGAGGGGATTAGTGCCTGTGTTCTGGAGGATGAGGCTGGATCTTGTCTTTCTGGTGGGCAGGACCGTGTCCAGTGGTGTGTTTTGGGGTGTCTGTGATCTTATTATGATTTTAGGCAGCCTGTCTGCTAATGGGTGGGGTTATGTTCCTGTCTTGCTAGTTGTTTGGCATAGGGTGTCCAGCATTGTAGCTTGCTGGTTGTTGAGTGGAGCTGGGTCCTAGCGTTGAGATGGAGATCTCTGAGAGATCTTTTGCTGTTTGATAGTACGTGGAGCCCAGAGGTCTCTGGTGGACCAATGTCCTGAACTCGGCTCTCCCACCTCAGAAGCACAGGCCTGACACCTGGCCACAGCACAGAGACTCTGTCAACCACATGACTCAGAAGAAAAAGGAGAAAAAAAAAAAAAGAAAGAAAAAAATAAATTAAAATAAAGTTATTAAAATAAAAAAAATTTTTTTTAATTAAAAAGTGGGCTTCCCTGGTGGCACAGTGGTTGAGTCTGCCTGCCGATGCAGGGGACACGGGTTTGTGCCCTGGTCCAGAAGGATCCCACATGCCATGGAGCAGCTTGGCCTGTGAGCCATGGCCGCTGAGCCTGCACATCTGGAGCCTGTGCTCCACAGCAGGAGATGCCACAACAGTGAGGGGCCCACATACCACAAAAAAAAAAAAAAAAAAAAAAAAAAAAAATTTGTAAGTAATGTAAAGAAAGAAGGGAGCAACCAAACCAAAAAACAAATCCACCAGTGATAACAAGCACTAAAAACTATACTAAAAAAAAAACCAAAAAAATGGTCAGACTGAACCCTAGGATTAATGGTAAAAGCAAAGCTATACAGACAAACTCACACAAAGAAGCATACACATACACATTGACAAAAAGAGAAAAAGGAAAAATATATATGTATCTATATATTTAAAAAAAAGGAGGAGAGCAACCAAATCAATAACCAAATCTACCAATGATAATAAGCCCTAAATACTAAATTAAGATAAACATAAAACTGAAGACAAATTAGATGCAGAAAGCAAACCCTAAGTCTACATTTGCTCCCAAAGTCCACCACCTCAATTGTGGGATGATTTGTTTTCTATTCAGGTGTTCCACAGATGCAGGGTACATCAAGTTGATTGTGGAGATTTAATCTGCTGCTCCTGAGGCTGCTGGGAGAGATTTCCCTTTCTCTTCTTTGTTTGCACAGCTCCTGGGGTTCAGCTTTGACTTTGGCCCCGCCTCTGCATGTAGGTTGCCTGAGGGCATCTCTTCATCCCCTCTGCTGATTAGGGGACTCTGTCTCACTCAGGTCAGGATGAGGGAGGGGTACAGAATGCAGGGCAAGCCTGCGGCAGCAGAGACCAACATGACATTGCAACAGCCTGAGGCGTGCCGTGTGTTCTCCCAGGGAAGCTGTCCCTGGATTACAGGACCTTGGCTGTGGGGGGCTGCACAGCCTCCGGGTAGGGGAGGTAGGTGTGGACAGTTACCTGTGCTTGCACACAGGCTTCTTGGTGGCGGCAGCAGCAGCCTTAGCATTTCATGCCCGTCTCTGTGGTCCTCCCTGATAGCCTCGGTTTGCGCCCATCTCTGGAGCTCGTTTAGGCGGTGCTCTGAATCCCCTCTCCTCACACACCCCGAAACAATGGTCTCTTGCCTCTTAGGCAGTTCCAGACTTTTTCTCAGACTCCCGCCCAGCTAGCTGTGTTGCACTAGCCCCCTTCAGGCTGTGTTCATGCAGCCAACCCCAGTCCTCTCCCTGGGATCTGACCTCCAAAGCCTGAGCCTCAGCTCCCAGCCCCCACCCGCCCCAGCAGGTGAGCAGACAAGCCTCTCGGGCTGGTGAGTGCTGGTCAGCACCGATCATCTGTGCGGGAATCTCTCTGCTTTGCCCTCTGCACCTCTGTTGCTGCACTCTCCTCCATGGTCCCGAAGCTTCCCCACCACTGCTACCCCCCATCTCCGCCAGTGAAGGGGCTTCCTGGTGTGTGGAAACTTTTCCTCCTTCACAGCTCCCTCCCCAAGGTGCAGGTCCTGTCCCTATTCTTTTGTCTCTGTTTTTTCTTTTGCCCTATCCAGGTACATGGGGAGTTTCTTGCCTTTTGGGAAGTCTGAGGTCTTCTGCCAGCGTTCAGTAGGTGTTCTGTAGGACTTGTTCCACATGTAGATGCAGTTCTGATGTATTTGTGGGGAGGAAGGTGATCTCCACATCTTTCTCCTCTGCCTTCTTGAACGTTTCCCCCCAGTGCCATATTTTAAATGCCATCATAAATAATATAAAATTGTAATGTTATATTGTTATTATTAAAAATAATATATTAAATTATTCTTTTAAACGTCCAAATAAGTTGTTCTGTTAACATAGGGATCTGAATGCATACTCTGTACTTTAAAAAAAAAAGAGTCAGCTAGACATTAAGTTAAATTGTATTAGAAAATGAACAAATAAAGTAAAAATAATTTAACACTTATAGTAGAAGTTTACATATATCAGTATGTCTTAGTATTGGGGCACTAACATGAAGAGAAAAAAGGAAATTTGGTTTAGTTCTGTTTAGAAGAGTTTTGGGGTTTTTTTTACATTGTTTATGGTTAATAACTGGCCATTCTAGTCATTAAAGTAAGCATAGTGGTTTAGAACTTCGACTCCAGTGACAGGAAGAACTGAATTTCTAATTATGTGATTTTGGCAAGTTCCTTAACCACTTCAAGCCTCATCTATTATAATGATAATATCTACCCTGAGCTCAAAGGTTTGTTGGTAGGTTTAAATGTGCTTATGAACTTAGCATTGGCCATTGTAAGAATACTAAGCATTAAATAAGTGATAACTATTGTTTTATTATAGTTATTACTTCCCATCTTAAGTTTTTCCTTTCATTGCATGTTGGCATGTTAGAAAGATGGAAGAGAGAGAATTGAAAATAAAGAGTAACAATATAATTACTTCCAATCCCCTTCCCACTCACCTACTCAAGCATTGGCTTGGGAGAAATGTTAACAGTCAATTGTTATTGCGGTTCATGGCCTTTAATGGGTACTTAAAAGACATGTTATGGAGACTGTTATTAGAACACAAAACAAAAAATTACTCAGAACGTTTGTCTATAGGGAATACTTCTGAATTCCCGTCAGAACCACTGGACTTTGAATCTCCCAGCTTCCTGCTTACTAGAAACCCTTGTGAGTGTGACATTGTCAGAAACATCTGACCTGCATATTTCTCTGAGGCATTCTTGCAATATGCTGCTATATTTAATGGTCTATTTACAAGCTTAAAGAGCTGTGTTTGCTAAGACACAACATCTCCATAAATATGTAATAGACAGGGAAATAATTGTGCACACCTGAAAGAAAATTTTGACAACACTAGCCCTACTTTGCTTGTTCTGGAAAACTGCTTTGCACAAATGAGTTTCCTAGAAAACTTCATTAATCAACACATACTATTCCCTTACTGCAAAGATGGTGTTTTATTTTACATTATTGTATTGTGGTAATTGTTCTCATATATATTTTTAAAACTTCATATAAATTGGGTGGCTGGTAAGAAAATTTCTTGGTCATATAAAAGATGTGCAGGGGCTTCTCTGGTGGCGCAGTGGTTGAGAGTCCGCCTGCCCATGCAGGGGACACGGGTTCGTGCCCCGGTCCAGGAAGATCCCACGTGCTGCGGAGCGGCTGGGCCCATGATACATGGCCACTGAGCCTGCGCGTCTGGAGCCTGTGCTCCAAAACGGGAGAGGCCACAACAGTGAGAGGCCCGCGTACCGCAAAAAAAAAAAAAAAAAAAAAAAAAAAAATGTGCAGAAGAAATGAGCACATGACCAGTTACAATGAATGCCCCAGTTGATAAAAGTATTTGTTTAGCAATCATATAACCACTCCAACTCTTCTGTGATAATTTGCTTTGCCTTAAATAATGTATGTTTTACTGATTGATATGCAGGAATGCATCACTAAACTAGTGAGCGAATTTAGCCAGCTACCTATCTCCCATATCCCAGCATGGCCTTGTTTCTCTGATCTGCCATCAAGCATGGAAGAAATTGCTATGAACTGATAAAAAATATGCTGCTTTAAAAAAAGTTACATGGTTCCCTAAGTCAAGTTTTAGGGCTAGAGACAGAAGTAAAGAGAAAACAAAGTGGGTTTTTTTGTTCGTTTGTTTTGTTTTTTAAGAAATGAGCACTGAAATCATAAACTAATTAAAGAACAGAATGCTGCTCTGTCCATGACAACTTGGAGAGCATATCCAAAATACATATACAAAATGAAAGAATGAATCAGGAAACTACTTTAATCAATACAAGTGCCTTATCAAATAAGGGATGACAGTTTAGTCAAGGTCAGACTTCAGTTGATTGTGGTTTGAGTATATGCATAGCATGATTAGAATTCTACATGGATACGTGATACAGAAAAAAAAAAAAGTCAAGTGCCTGCAAACTGCAGCAATAAGAGATGAAGTCAACGGTCTACAAAATTAATCTTTACCACAAGTAAAAACTGGTTGATAAATCTTGAGGAGTTTATTTATTTTCACAAACATGAAGTTAACAGGAGAAGCACATCAGCTACCACATTTCCACACAGGGATTTTTCTTGAGAACTGAAAAGTCACAGAGGAGAAAGGTTAGAGTGAGGAAAATGTCTTGAAAGCAAATGAAACTGGCCTATCATACAAGAAAATGCCTTCAAGAAGATTCATATCCAAGAATTAGAAGCATGGGTTAGATATCTGGTAGCCCTGGGCAGACCAATGTGTATTTGATAGCAACACAGCAAGCTTTAAGATTAAGTTATATTTATTCTACAAATAATCTCCAGGACATTGAGGTGCAAGGAAACATTTCTTTGACTATATACACTCAATCAAATAAAAATCCAGGAGCAGGGCAAGACTGGCTGCACTGTTTCTAATAATGTTGGTGCTTTAGTGATTTTCATAAATTTCCAATGTTGGAAAGACTCAGTCTACAGCCTTTGCAAATGTAAAAGTTCTGCTGTATTTACCTTCAAATATATTTGTCATGTTGTAGTAAAAAAAAATTAGGCTTGTTTTCAAATGGTGCACACCTTACATTTAATTGATTTCATTCTTAAGCTGTAAATATATTTAGATAAGCCTGTTTGTTACTACTATTTGAACTAGATGCATTAAGCGTAATTCATTGAAGTAGATACCCATTAACTTCAGGTCAAATTGAAATTTCATTTGGAAATGTACAATACTTTGACTGATTCCATGATCTAAGTCAGTGGCAACAGGTAAAAATGTATTTTCAAGAACATGTTTTAAAATTTACTTAATATTTCTTTCCTAAAAGGAGTGCACAGAGTCATTCAAGGTGGCCACATTTCCTCCCTGACCTCTACCCATATTATTAATTACTAGAATGTAATGGCATAAGGAGGAGAGTGTGATGTCAAGTTGACAGCCTTAGCATATGAGATCTACAGACTCAGTTGAAAGTGTGCTGTTAATGTTTCATATTAATAAAAAGGAATCATATAGAGTGTGTTATATGTCTTGAGAACTCTGAATAAATGTTTTTTATACATATTTTCAAAAAGCTGCATTTTCTCATAGAGTTCGTTAGTTAACAATGATCTGATTTACTTCACTGCCTCAGTGCAACTGACCACAAAGTGTGTATATAGTGGTAAATACATCGACTTACTTTTTTTCTAATTCTTCCAAAATGGCATAAGTGACCTAGAAATAAATATATTTTTGATGAAAAATTTGTTTCCATAGCAATATGTTAAGATGTCATTCTTTGTGATAATGTAGAGAATATGAAAGTAAACTGTTGAAGTCCACTTGAAACGTAACAATTGTAAATGTAAAAGGGGATGACTGAAACATGTAAAGCGTAGATGAAATGACTTATATTGTCAAAAGTTGATCTCTGGAAGAATGATTCTTTGAAACCTTCTCTGTAGATCCATTACTTTATAAGATATTGCTTCAAAACTTAATGGGCATTACTGAAATGTTATACTACCTTGGCAGTCATTACTGAATTTTATTTTTTTTGCTTTCTTCCCTGTGGTTCTGTTTGTTGGGATAGATGGTTAGAAGTATTTTTAAGGCCAGCTAACAGATTTGTTTTGTGAGTCTAACATCATTAGGAAAGTATTGATTTCACCTGCTGACTAAATAGGACATTCAATAAAAAACTATGTTCACCTTCTAGAAGAATTATTTACCTCTGGAAAACTATCCAAATGATTGTTTTAGCATTTGTGAATATGCGTTGACAGCTTTTAAGATGTTGCATCATTATATTCTATGATTCTAGTTATGTCTCCCTTTTGAGTATTTCAAGATGCTGTCATTTAGGTTTATCTACATCTTTCAATCTATGTCTAGGATGAGACCTCCATGAGCACAGGGACTCTATTCCACTTATTGCTACAACTCTAGGGCCTATGTGCCTGGCACATAGGAGGCATTTGACTGAATGATGGTTGCTTTGAGACTATATGATCATTATAGATGTAGCATCTTTAATATTCTAGTTCTTGGCCAAAATGCAAGATCCTTTATAAACGACTATGAAACTTCTGCATTAGAGTTTTAGCTACAGAAATCAGAGAAGAAAAGAAAACTACAGGTCAATATCACTGATGGACATAGATGCAAATATCCTCAACAAAATATTAGCAAACAGAATCCAACAGCACATTAAAAGGATCACACATCATGATCAAGTGGAGTTTATCCCAGGGATGAAAGGATTCTTCAATATATGAAAATCAATCAATGTGATATATCATATTAACAAAATGAAGGATAAAAACCATCTGATCATCTCAATACATGCAGAAAACGCTTTCAACAAAATTCAATACCCATTTAAGATAAATACCCTCTAGAAAGAAGGCATAGAGGGAACTTATCTCAACATAGTAAAGGCCATATATGACAAACTCACAGCCAACATCATTCTCAATGGTGAAAAACTGAAACCATTTCCTCTAAGATCAGGAACCAGACAAGGTTGTCCACTGTCACCACTATTATTCAACACAGATTTGCAAGTTTTAGCTACAGAAATCAGAGAAGGAAAAGAAATAAAAATAATCCAAATCGGAAAAGAAGAAGTAAAGCTGTCACTGTTTGCAGATGATATGATACTATACATAGAGAATCCTAAAGATGCTACCAGAAAACTACTAGAGATAATCAATGAATTTGGTAAAGTAGCAGGATACAAAATTAATGCACAGAAATCTCTTGCATTCCTATACACTAATGATGAAAAATCTGAAAGAGAAATTAAGGAAACAGTCCCATTTACCATTGCAACAAAAAGAATAAATTACCTAGGAATAAACCGACCTAAGGAGACAAAAGACCTGTATGCAGAAAAGTATAAGACACTGATGAAGCAAATTAAAGATGATACAAACAAATGGAGTGATATGCCATGTTCTTGGATTGGAAGAATCAACATTGTGAAAATTACTATACTACCCAAAGCAATCTACAGATTCAATGCAATCCGTATCAAATTACCAATGGCATATTTCACAGAACTAGAACAAAAAATTTCACAATGTGTATGGAAACACAGAAGACTCCGAATAGCATAAGCAATCTTGAGAACAAAAAACGGAGCTGGAGGAATCAGGCTCCCGGACTTCAGACTATACTACAAAGCTACAGTAATCAAGACAGTATGGTACTGGCACAAAAACAGAAATATAGGTCAAAGGAACAGGACAGAAAGCCCAGCGATAAACCCATGCACATATGGTCACCTTATTTTTGATAAAGGAGGAAAGAATATTCAATGGAGAAAAGACAACCTGTTCAATAAGTGGTGCTCGGAAAACTTGACAGCTACATGTAAAAAGGATGAAATTAGAATGCTCCTTAACACCACACACACAAATAAACCCAAAATGGATTAAAGACCTAAATGTAAGTCCAGACAGTATAAAACTCTTAGAGGAAAACATAGGCAGAACACTCTATGCAATAAATCATGGCAAGATCCTTTTTGATCCACCTCCTAGAGAAACAGAAATAAAAGCAAAAATAAACAAATTGCACATAATGAAACTTAAAAGCTTTTGCACAGCAATGGAAACCATAAGCAAGACAAAAAGACAACCCCAGAATTGGAGAAAATATTTGCAAATTAAGCAACTGACAGAGGATTAATCTCCAAATTATACAAGCAGCTCATGCAACTCAATATCAAAAAAACAAACAACCCAATCCACAAATGAGCAGATGACCTTAATAGACATTTCTCCAAAGAAGATATACAGATTACCAACAAACACATGAAAGGATGCTCAACATCACTAATCATTAGAGAAATGCAAATCAAAACTACAGTGAGGTATCACCTCACACCAGTCAGAATGGCCATCATCAGAAAATCTACAAAGAATAAATGCTGGAGAGGGTGTGGAGAAAAGGGAACCCTCTTGCACTGTTGGTAGGAATGTAAATTGATACAGCTACTATGGAGAACAGTATGGAGGTTCATTAAAAAACAAAAATAGAACTACCATACAATCCAGCAATCCCACTCCTGGGCATTACCCTGAGAAAAACCATAATTCAAAAAGAGTCTTGTACTACAATGTTCGTTGCACCTCTATTTACAATAGCCAGGACATGGAAGCAACCTAAGTGTCCATCGACAGATGAATGGATAAAGTAGATGTGATACATATATACAAGGAATATTACTCAGCCATAAAAGGAAACAAAATTGAGTTATTTGTAGTGAGGTGGATGGACCTAGAGTCTGTCATACAAAGTGAAGTAAGTCAGAAAGAGAAAAACAAATACAGTATGCTGACACACATATACGGAATCTAAAAAAAATTATAATGGTTCTCAAGAACCTAGGGGCAGGAGAGGAATGAAGACACAGACATAGAGAGTGGACTTATGGACATGGGGAAGGGGAAGGGAAAGCTGGGACAAAGTGAGAGGGTGTCATTGACATATATACACTACCAAATGTCAAATAGATAGCTAGTGGGAAGCAGCCACATAGCACAGGGAGATCAGCTTGGTGCTTTGTGACCACCTAGAGAGGTGGGATAGTGAGCATGGGAGGGAGACACAAGAGGGAGGAGATATGGGGATATATGTGTATGTATAGCTGATTCACTTTGTTATACTGTTGAAACTAACACACCATTGTAAAGCAATTATACTCCAATAAAGACTTTAAAAAAAAAGAAAAAAAATTTATATGAAGCACAAAGGACTTATAATCGCCAAAGCAATCCTTAAAAAAAAGAAGTGTTGAGGACTTACACCACTTGATTTTCAAGGCTTGCTATAAAGCTACAGTAACCAAGATAGGGTGGCACAGCCATAACGTTAGACAAATAGACAAATGGAACAGAAGAGAGAGCTCAGAAATTGATCCACATTTTTACAGTTATTTGCTTTTTTGATAAAGGCAAGAAAGTAATCCAAAACTGAAAGAAATACAGTTGACCCTTAAACAACATAGGGGTTAACCCACATATGACTTATAGTTTACCCTCTGTATCCAAAGTAGAACCAACCTCTGATCGTGTAGTGCTGTAGTATTTACTTTTGAAAAATATCTGTGTAAAAATGGACCCAGTGCAGTTCAAACCCATGTTATACAAGGGTCAACTGGTATATTTTTAGCAAATGGTGCTGAAATAACTGGTTACTGATACAAAAACAACAAGAACCTCAAACTCTTACTTACCATACACAAAATTAATTTGAGATGGACACAGATCTAAACATAAAAGCGAATACTGGGACTTCCTTGGCAGTCCAGTGGTTAAGACTCCACGCTCCCATTGCAGGGGGCAAGGCTTTGATCCCTGGTCAGGGAACTAAGATCCCACAGGCCATGCAGTGTGGCCAAAAAAAGCTAAAACCATAAAGCTTTTAAAGCAAAATGTCAGAGAGATCTTCATGACTTAGAGATAGGTAAAGATTCCTTAGGTAGCAAAAAACTATAACCATAAAATAAATAATTGATAATTTAGACTCTATCAAATTAAAAAAAAACCCTTCTCATTAAAGGACACCATCAATAAAATAACCCACAGACTATGAGGAAATAATCACAAAATATGTATCTGACAAACAACAGTATGTAGGAAATGGAAAGAGCTTCTACAAAACAAAAGAGACAAACAACCCAATGATAAATGAGCAAAACATTTATACAAATCAAGCAATCAGCACTTCAAAAAATGCTGTACTTCATTACTCACCAAGGAATTGCAAACTATACCACAGTAAAATACGAATACACACCCACTAGAATGGCTAAAATTGAAAACAGTGAGAACCCCAAATATGGTGAAGATGTAGAGAAACTGAAACTCTCATATATTATGAGTAAGAAAGCCAACAACCATTTTGGGAAAAAAAATCTGGCAGTTTCTCACAATTTAAACCTACATGTACCTGATGGCTAGCAATTCAATCCTGGGCATTTACTCTAGAGAAATAAAAACATTGACAAAAAAACTTTTATAAGAATACTCATAGCAGCTTTACTCATAATAGTCAAAAATTGGAAAGAGCTCAGGTGTTCATCAATAGGAGAATGAGTGGACTAAAAAGTAGAATATTCATGCAATGGAATATTCCTCAGCAGCAAAAAAGAGCAAAAGTAGTGCTACATACAAACATGAATAAATCTCAAAAATATTATGCTGAGTCAAGGAAAACTTACGTACATGAGCATATATTGTATGAGTCCAACTATATGAAATTCTAGAACTGAAAAAGCTACTCTATGGAGGAAAAAATTAGAACAGTGGTTTCCTCTGTGAATTTAAGAGCAGGAATTGGGAAGGGACATGAGCTTTTCAGGGAGATGGTAATAGTATATTTCTGATATTGGTTTAGGTTACACAGATGTATGCATTTATCACAATTCAGAGTATGTATACTTAAGATTTATGTATTTCATTGCGTGTGAATTTTACATCAAGAGACAAACTGCAAACAATTATTGAACACTTGCTAATTATATGTACAGTGAAATACGTAGGAAGAACTGAACTTATATCTGCAATTTAACTTGAAATGCATCAAAAAGAAGATGGATTCCTGAATGGCTAGAGTAATGATAGAGAATGTGATAAAGCAAGTATAGTAATGTCATTAACGGCATCATTGGACGTTAGTATATTGGTGTTTACTATAAAATTCCTTTCAACATTGCTGCATGTTTAAAATTTTTCTTCAAAAATTTGGAGATTTAAAAGAATCAATTATCTACACATGGCTAGTTTCAGTAACTGGTGACTCAAACTCATACTCCAATATTGTAAGTGAAAACATTCTGAGAAGCTACTTAAAGTTCCTATCAGTGAACAGCAACTATCATTATCTAGATATGGAATATCTAGAGACAGTTCAAAGCAAGCTGCCAGCAAGTGCCTCTCTCTTCTCCCTCTTCTTCTTCCTCCACTTTCTATTTTTACTGGCAAGTGGGCCCTCTGTTCAGGCCAAAATGAGCAGTTAAGATGGGAATGTTAATTTATTTGTTAGTACAACAGTATTTGGGGGGAAAAAAAGAAAACAGATCACGATGCTAGCATCCTTTGTCAGCATGTGTTATCATTAAAAATACCAACAAAAAGAAGTAGGATATGATGGTTCCCCAGAGTTAAATGATGCAGAGTGATAGGGGAGGGCAGAAACTTATCTTCAACAGCTAGTTTACCTTTCTCTTCTGGCTTTTTGCTCTCACTGTCTACCCTACTAACGAAACTTATTTTCCTGATTGAACTAAAAAATGTATTTCCAGGACTATGTAAATTACTGTTAATAGTATTAAAGTATCTGCCTTCCCAGAAGCATTTCACACAATTCAAAGGCTACAGGTAAAAGAAGACTTAGGTATGAGTAGATAAGGTTTATTTTTTTAACTTTGTTTTTTGCAATTAAATTATATATGTCTGCTGACACACTCACACTGTGTATCAGGCTAGGATTCAGAGAGATGTGAGGAAATTTCAAATTTGCCATTGTTCCACATATCCCAAATAAAAGAATATGTGGCAAGATTTCTCCATGATTGAGCAATAAACACAAGGAGATCGTAATGGCAGCTCATAAAATGTTTCCCTGGGAGCGAGGAGAACCAAGTTCTAGAACCAATCATCTGTATAACTTCCACAAATCTGAATTCCCTGGAATCTCTAATTTTCTGAGGCCTCAAACACTTCAGCACATACAGAATCCTGGGTTTATGCCTTGGAGGGTGGCAGCCATAGATCAGACTTTATTGTAGGAGAAGAAGACGCTCCTAACAGAACTTTGAACTATTGCATGGAAGAAGTAACTACCTGAATCAACAGTCTCCTTAGAAAAACAACAATAATATAGGTTATAATGTATATTCACAATATAACCAATTAAGCAATGAAAATAATTAGGAATTGTATGAAAGCAGGAAGTGTGAGGACATTGTTTTTCCACTGCCCAAACTGCTTCCTGAAATAAAGTGGATTTGTTTAATCCACTGGATACTTGACACCTAACTTAATAATTTACCGTTGAACACTCAGCCTTGACTTTTAGCTTACAGACCTTCTTACTCTCTTACTTTGAAAGCTCACCTCAAATTAATCTAAACTGCACAAATGTTTCAGTAGGAGTCACTGCATTACCACTTGGGGACAGAGTCAATGTGTTCCACAAAGGCAACCATCTCAAGCCCAAGTCTCTGAAGAGTGATCATTTATTTGAGTCATCTCTGCTGGAATCTGTGATTCAGCTCTGGTTAAGAGAAGCTGAGCGGTCAACCAACACGCTTACCCCCATCAAGTCTTTGAAGCGGCGTCTTGATTTATTATGTAAATTTACTTAAGAAGTTAGACAAATCAAAAGTAACTTGAATGTTTTCACTTAAAATACTCAGCAACCTAATTCAACAATAATTTATGATACTTTTTTAACTAACCATAATATAAACATGAAGAAAAGTAATTCTCTTATACCTTTGGCTTGTTAGAAAGTCATTCTATTTTCTACTCCATCCCAAACTCGCTGTGTTCAATTGATTTATGGAACATAATCTTTTGGGTTAAAAAAAAAAAAGAAGCAAAACACCAGAGGAGGATATACCAGTGGGATTATGGAACTTCCTTTTGCTCCAAAAAGGAATTCTTGCTGAAGCCTGGTCTAATGTGATGATTAATTTTACAGAACTGTCCCTGACCAATGTCACTATAGCAATGAAAATAAACTATAAGACCAGGATACAGCCAGAAGGGAAAAGTTCATTAAGAAATAAAAGTAAGGACAAAATTGCTCATTAAAGTGGCTAACCAGGGGTTGTTTTATGAGAAGATGGTTTAAAAAAAATAATAGAGGGTTGCAATGTATTTTAAAGAGATGAATTCAAATGTGACTCATAGATTCCGGTTTCAATAAAATTCTGTGGACTATAACAGTTTAGCTCCATGGAAAAAAAGAATAGTTAGTGGACCCTATTATAATATTTGAAGTATTCTAACATGAAACCTGACTTGCCCACAACTGCAAGAAGTATACCATTAACTTCAGAATTGTGAAAAAAAAAAAAAGAGTATAATTATTTTTTTAGCCTTGGACCTGGTCCAAGGAGAAGAAATTCCCACTTAAAATGTTTCTAAATGTGAATGCAAAAAAATTTTTTTTTTTAGAAAATTGGAAATCATTTTTAACAGCTTCTAGTACTTCAGTGAACTTCTGAAGAGATTGTTTTAAACAGTTTGGTCCATTAGAAACTAGTCAACACACGTAAGAGTTGGGTGCTTCCCTTATCTACAAAGAGAAAGTAATTCTAAAGTTTATCCTTAAAAATAGTGCCATATCTTCCACGTAGATAGATAGATAGATATAGGTATCCTAGATACTGATCTGAATAGATACTTAAAGCGTGTATGATATGTTAGATCCTGTTTTCCAAAGGGAAAACATTTCCATTATTTTTTCTCATAGAAAACTGATTAGCCCATTTCAAAATGCAAGCCAAAATTCTGTATCTCATTATAGTGTCTTTTAATAAGGACAACAATGGATGTGAGTACAGCTACTTTACCCCAAAATGCAATCTGATATTTGGACAGGTTTTGAATGGAGAAGTCAAGAGTCTGAGAAATCTAGTATTTACAATAATGGTTCAGATTAGCCAATCTAGCCAGTTTGGAAACAAATCGACAATTCACTCAAGTATTGTTTGTTCATCCTGAGTTCAGCATTGTGCGAGATTATAGGAAAGTTTCTGTCTCAAAAACTTATGGTAATAGCAAAGATGTAGGAGGGGGAAAAAAGTTACCATTAAGCAATTGGTAAATAAAGCAATAAAGTTTCATTTTTGCAGCACAGACATTGAGTATGGAAAAGAATTTTGGTGTTTCTTAGGACATTTGGGAAGGCTTCATATATAGTAAGACTGAAATGGGACTTTTAATGCTAGCTGGGCTACAGCAGGAGAAAAATCCAGAAAGCTTCCGGTTCGGAGCTAATCCTGGTCCATAGCAAGAGCTATGTTTGTTGAACAAATGTTCTATGTTAGTGAACAACCTCGGCAAAAACAAAAGGCAGGTTAGAGAAAATAGTCCAAGTAAAGTGATTTAGATAAATTAATGGGATAAAAGTTAAGCTACTAATGACAAATTCATGGTAGCTGCCATTTATTAATTACTTATTATGTAAAAGAAACTCTATTTGGACACCACAAGTATTGCATCATTTAATTTTTATAAAAACTCTATGAAGTGGTTATTATCACCCATTTTAGAGATAAGAACATAGGAACTTAAAGAGACTAAGCGACTTGCTCAAGGACACAACTAAAAAGTGACCACAGTTCAAGAGCAGGATGGTCTAGGCTGACTACCATTCGTAGCGCTATAAAGTGGAATATAAGGTAGAGGTGGGATAAAATATGCGACAGAAGAAAGACTAAAACTGTTCTAGGGTAAAAGTAAGGAGGTTCAACATGATATGGTTTTTTAGAAGGGGTTTATGGGCAGGCAGTAAGGACCAGATTCAATCCCATTAGTAATAGAGCTGAACCTAGGAGAAATTTATTTTGTCAATTAGCCCATTTTATCGCACTGACTTCTACTTTTGTGCTGTTTTCTTTGAGTTATTCATATTGCAAGTTAATTATATTTATTTTTTCTCAGTTGAGTAGCATGATGAAAATGACACTGGATCTCAATCAGAAACCCTGGTTGGAAGCTTTGTTGGTCACTGGTTGCTTGTCTAGGTTTATCTTGGGCACAACTCCTTTCCTAAGGCCCCTTCCAGCTCACTACATTATTATTACATTCCGTGCCAACCACAGTTGCCTAATATTAACTGATTGTGCCACTTCTGAATTACTGCTTGGGAAGCAGGACCTACTGATTTTATTTCTTTTATTACCCATGACCCCACAGAAAGGCAGATTGGCTAGGAAAAATAAATAAATAATGTGGGTTAGTAAATGCTTTTGGTGCTATTTACCCTTCCTCTTTTGCTCACCCCTCTTTATCATCACAGTCTCAATCCCAATTCCCATCTATTTTGGTTTCAGCTGATTATATTGTTCTTTTATTTAATTTTTCCCTTGCATTTTCCATTCACTTAGAACAGGATCCCACATTAAATGAGGCTCCAGTCTCACTTAAGGATGCATTTTGCAAACCAAATAAAGCAAAATCATCAGTAAATTCCAAATGCTTTATGATGCTCCTCTACACATGTACAAATTCCAGTAAGGCTTTCGTTATGAAAACAATTCTAAGACAAGGATTCCAGATGCAATTAATAATTTTTTTTCTAGCCATGCCATTTATTTAAAGTCTATTACAAGGATCTAATATATTCAACTTTGGGGGAAAAAAAAACATTTAGAGAGAACTTGGACCGACAGAAGCCAAACCAGAACTTGTTATAAATTGCTTAGCATATTAAAAAATGCTGAAATAAGAATAAATCAGGATCTACCAGAGAAAATAAAGGAGAGTGGCAAGATAAATAGTTTAGCAACTCTCAAAGTCACATGATATGATGTTCTGTCATCAAAAATCATACAATAGGAAAAAGATTTTAGTAGTTACACTGCCAGATCCCTTTATTTTGAAAGTGAGAAAACTCAGGGTCAGGGACATAACTTGCTGTTTAACGACAGAGCAGAGACCATAACTCAGACGTTGAGACACAAGTCTCTAAACAATTAGAGCCATCACTAACATTTCACACTGATTTGCCTCTTTGATTTAAGAATAATACAGTCCAGTCAATATTTCTTGCTTTTTTCCTTGATTGTTTTATATATTGGACTTCTATTCTATGGGTCCTTGTTGTCTTCTAGGTTTGACAAACTAATTTTCTTCCTTATTTAAAGCACTAACTGCATTCTCAACACACTCTGAGAAAGCTGGGTAAGGCAGGATGCTTAGTCAGGGAAGCCTCCACTGTAAATGTCTCCATTGCTTTGGGGCAGCTTCCCTGGGACTACTAGGAAGATGTTCCTTGTCCTGACATAGTGGTCAGGATGGTGAAAGCACCAGGGACGGGAACACTTGGCTTCTGCTCTTCCTTGGTAAGAAGATTGCTTCCAGAACACCATCTATGGAGAAAGGATTCTTCCTCTAAGCTGACAGCATCTGTCTTCAGGCCAAGGGAGTATTTCTGGATTCTCACAGGAATATATAATGTGCATATTTGTATGTATGTATGTGTATATACATATGTGTATATATATATATGTATGTGTGTGTTTGAAGTAATTTTTTAAAATACTGGATTACTTCTTTCCTCTCTATATTTCCATGCCCCAAAGTATGAAAATAAAAAATAGATCTTAACTCATGGAAGAAAATAAACAATTTAACCAATATATACACATTCTAGATAGTCACAAAAGCTGTGTTCACTATCTATTATTAGATCTTAAGATTCTTATACCCACTTATATATAAAACTCTCCTCCTCAAACCTCTTACTCTCTCTCCTTTTCTATCTCTATTTCTATCTCTATACCTCTTGAATGAGTGTATATACACATACACACATACATTCCTATCTCGTTCAATCCCCGTAAGCTTAATTCCACCCCCATCAGTTTATGGTGGACAAAGAACCAGTGGCCTATAATATTGCTGTAATATTCAGCTCTCATAACTTGGTGCCTCAAACTTTCACATGACTCTTTTGAGTGGCTTTTAAGAACAGAGGGAGTGATAAAATTAAAGAATTTATTATGCCTTCACTCTACCGTCAAAAGAGTCGAAAGGAATTGGACACAGGACAGGGAAGTTTTGACAAATTTTAGAGATGGAGAACTGGTATGAAGGGCAAAGCCAACTGAGAAGCTGGTAGGTTATGAATTAATATTAGATTGGTTGGGGATTGGTCTGGGAGAAGGAGAGATTTCTAAAAGTGAGGAAGTGCCAGAATTATATCCAATAGAAATTCATCCACTACATAGTTTTTTCTTGAGGAGGTGTTAGATAATATGTCCAATCAAAACTCACCCATTTCATCATTTCTCTTGAATTGTGTCTAAATATGAGTACTAAAAGATACATCTATGATTAATAACTTTGGGGTATAGGTTACATGACTCAATATATAAAATATACACTAACCTGCAATAGCATTCATGAACATGAGCCCAGACAATTAATAGCCCTGCCTTGCTCAAGTTAAAGTTTGAGTAGATTTAAGCCATTAACACACAATCTAAAGCTCTTTCTAAATTAATTATGACTATCCACAGGTATGTACTTCACCATGGTGATAGGTTTCTTTTCAAAATTGTGCTATCTTAACCTCAGTAGAATCTTTAAGAATGATATGATTTTAAAACATATGGAATAATAGAGACGTTATATATGCATTTTCTGTTTCATTAAACTTGTAGTTATATTTTCTTAACTGAATTTTATATTTCTAGAAGTTTAAAATATCCTCTTGAGCAACAGCTAGACGCCATTGACCAACTGATGTTAGACACTAAGTAATATTTCTTCAAATTTATGAGTTGTTCACATTAATTTCTCCCAGATTTCAAAATACTTTGATGTATTCTGAGAGATCTGGCAATTTCTACCACCTGCTATATGTTAGAGACTCTTCTATTTATGCTATTCATTCAGATACCACAAAAAAGTATAACCTTTTAAAAGACCTTTACAGTCATTGCTGGGAATTCAAATTTAATTCAACTTCATATGGAGTTACCAATGCAAATAATTAAAAAGACAATAGAAGAGACAGATAATTTCTACACATAGGTAAATTTTCACATAACAGAAAAATGGCAACAGTATTAAAGCTAACTTTTCCTCCTTGGGATTAGCAAATTTCTTTTGACATTGATTGTAAACTATACATATTCCAATTTCAGAAACATGAAAATGTTAAAACTGTACATTTTAATTTCAATAACATATAGTATTGATCAGGGGTCCCCAACCCGGTCCGCGGCCTGTTAGGAACCAGGCCACACAGCAGGAGGTGAGCAGCGGGCAAGCGAGCAAAGCTTCATCTGCCGCTCCCCATGCCCCCTATTGCTTGCATTACCTCCTGAATCATCCCCCCAGTCCCCCCGTGGAAAAATTGTCTTCCATGAAACTGGTCTCTGGTGCCGAAAAAGGGTGGGGACTGCTGGAGATGACCTCCTTTCTTTTACTTTTACATAGTTAAATACTCCTGTGCTCTTGACACTTTGTCATCCTTCACTTTTGTATGTTCTTAACCTCAGCTTCTCCTACTTGTTCCTGCACTCCAGTGTACCCAATAGATATCTCAACAAATTTGCTCTCCCACCCTTCAGTAGCCTTCTGTGTCCAATCACTTTTGTCTTATTACTTTTTCCCCTTAAAAATGTTCAGGTATGGCATCTCATTACTTCTTTAAGCTACTCACCATAGCTATCCATCTTTTCACTGAAAAACTTTTCAAAGGTTAGCTCCTGCCTCTACTTTCTTACAATCCATAAGCCATTTAAATCCTCATGACCTGGCTTTAGCCTCCACCATTCTAATGAAATCATTCTCTTTTTAGGTCTGTTGAATTTCTAATTATCAGAACCCACTGAGTTTCTTCACCCTTTATCCTATTAGACCTCGAACATTTGGTCTCTTGATTTGTTATAAGTAACTTGATACTCTTTCCTTCTTAGCTTCCAATTCTCTATACTTTTCCCATAACATCTTCTTCCCTTAATCGTTTACCTATTCCTCTTCTGCCCAACTCTCCTCCCATAAAATGTAACCATTTCTATGTGCACTCTTTATCTAAATCTCACACTTGACATCAGCCCTTCTCATAGCTTCAACAACCACTTTAGGTCAAGGATCCCCAAATTGTGATGGTCATGTCACACTTCTTCTGCATTTCCAGATTTCTGTTTATCTACCATTGATTGTCATGGCTGCATCTCAAACTGGACATACCCAACACCAAACCCACCATTACCTCTCCCCAACCTCTCCTGCTTTTTTTGAAGGTCCATGCCATTCTCCCAATCATCTGTACATGAAACCTTGGATTCACCACCAACGTTTTCTTTTCTCTTACCTTCATTAAGTCAATGATTGAAGCTTGTAGACATCACTATTTAAAAACAGTTTGTGTCTGCTCCTGTTCTTTTTTTGTTTCCACTTTTCTGATACTGGTGAAATTATTTCTTGCTCAATTATGTAAATAGTCCCTTACATTTGGTCCCTTCTTGGCCCTAATTCACCATTCCCCCAATATAGCCTCCTGAAAGCTGCATGACTCTGATCACACCCCTCCCTAGTGAAAAGTCTTATCAAACCCTCATTAATAACTACCCAATAATTTAGCCTTAGCCTAGCGTTTAGAACATCCCATGAGTGAGCCTAACTTACCCTCTCTTCAAAACCGATCTCACATTAGAGACTAGTGTTATTCAATTTAAAACCAGCCAAAACAGTCTTAACCATCATCTGGACTTGCAGTTCTGCCCAGAAATCCTTCATGTCTCCAGTCTCTACTAATCTTTATTCTCTAATGCTAATATTTCAACTCTTTCTTGACTCTTCTTACACACCCTTCACAATTCCTGTCTTAGAGCAGAAGACTTCACCTCCTGCTTCAATAAAAAATAGAGGCATTGGGGCTTCCCTGGTGGCGCAGTGGTTGGGGGTCCGCCTGCTGATGCAGGGGATGCGGGTTCGTGCCCCGGTCCGGGAGGATCCCACGTGCCGCGGAGCAGCTGGGCCCGTGGGCCATGGCCGCTAAGCCTGCGCGTCTGGAGCCTGTGCTCCACAACGGGAGAGGCCACAGCGGTGAGGGGCCTGCGTACTGGGGAAAAAAAAAAAAAAATAGAGGCATTGGACAGGGACTTTACCCCCATCCTTACTTCTTACCTATTCTTCCCCTATAGTTCCAAAAAGAGGAGTGACTTCTTCCTGTCCAGCATCTATCCCTCCATCTTCCTCTGCATCCCATATCTTCCAATTTCTTAACTGTCTCGTTATGCCCTCTTTATCCTATATCTTCAGCCTTTCACTGTTTATTATTCACCTGATCTTCTGTCTTATAATCAAGTGCATTTCTCTTCTATAAAGTGAAACTTCTCTTGACCTAATGTTCCCTCTAGTAGTCATTTAGCTTCTTCCTTACAGAGTCTGTATTCTGGGAAAGGTAGTTTGTATTCATTTGTCTCTACCTCCTTGTCTTGCATTCACTTTCCAACTCATTGTAATATGGTTTCTACTTCCCTCACTACACTAAACGTGCTATTACCATGGTTTCCGCTAGCCTTACAGTTGCTAAATCCAATGGGAGGTTTCAGTCCTTGTGTCAATTGATGTCTTTGCAGAATTTGAAACTGTTTGCTACTCTATCCTTATTGAAACTCTCCTCTCCCTTGTTTTAGGTGATAACTGCTCTATTAGGGCTTTCCTCCTACCCCTCACACCATTTCTATTTCTCCCTTGAAGGCCTCTGTCTTTCCATCTTTCTTATCAATGGTTATGTTCTCTGCCCTCTTCTCTTCATGCTCCCTCTAGGTGAATTCATCCATCTCCACATCCTTTTTGCCAATGATTTCCAAACCTATACTTCAGCCTAAAATTCTGCTCCAGGCACCAGAACTATAAATTCACTTGCCGCCTGGTAATTACCACTTGGCATCTCCAAATCAATCTCATTCAAAACTAATTTTATTTGTTCATTCCCTTGATCCCCAACCACCAGCAAACCAAACATATTCATTGTCCTTATTCCTTACCTGGATAAATGACACAACCATCAATATAGTCACCCCAGCCAAAAGCATCCAGTGACTCTCCTCATCCTGTTAATTCCATCATCTTAATAACTTGTCAATACAAACTTGCCTGGATAACTACTGCAATTTCCTCACTAGTCTTTGCCTCCAGTCATGTCTCATATCTTCATCCTTCAACCTACATGATGCTTCCAGAATGATGTTTCTAGCATATAGATCTGACTATGTAACTATCTTGAAATCATTTATATGAGTTCTCATTGGCTTTAAGATAAAACTCAAACTGTTTGACTCCAAATATCATATCCATGGAGATTCTTAGTGATGTAACTGAGAATCCAGGGTCAGAAAACACAAAACAGAACACGGAAAATGGTAAGACAGCAATACACATTTACCAGCTATGTCTACCTTTCCTTGGTCCTTTGCTTACCCTTTTCTCTCAACTACAGAACACCACAGAATCTTTTAAAAATAATATTGCAATGATAGTATATATAGAGCTCAATTAGATTTTTTAATGCATTTTCAGACTTACTGCTTAATTTAATCTTCATTATACTCTATGAAGTATACTTACATGTAGATTTTACAGGTGAGAAAATTGCTGTTAATTAATTTCAAGTAAAATCCCCAGGATCACTAAGCTTAGTGAGGGCTAGAACTAGATCTTGAAGGCCCTTATTGTATTCTTGGACTCTATGATCTTTCCATTATTTCCCTTTTTTTATTGAGGTATAGTTGATTTACATTATTATATTAGTTTCAGATGTACAACATAGTGATTCAAAAGTTTTATAGATTATACTCCATTTATGGTTATTATAAAATATTGACTATATTCTCTGTGTTGTACAATAAATCCCTATAACTTATTTATTTTATACATAGTAATTTGGATCTCTTAATCCTCTACCCCTATCTTGCCCCTCCACTCTTCCCTCTCCTTACTGGTAAAGACTAATTTGTTCTATATATCTGTGAGTCTGTTTCTTTTATGCTATGCTCACTAGTTTGTTTTATTTTAGATTCCACATATAAGTGATAGCATACAGTATTTGTCTTACTCTGACTTATTTCACTAAACATAATAACATTGAGGTCCGTCTATGTCATTGCAAATGGCAAATTTTCATTCTTTTTTATGGCTGAGTACTATTCTATTGTGTGTGTTTGTGTGTGTGTGTGTGTGTGTGTGTGTGTGTGTGTGTGATCACATCTTCTTTATCCATTCATTTGTTGATGAATACTTAGGTTGCTTCCATATCTCAGCTACTGTAAATAATGCTGCTATGAACAGTGGGGTGCGTGTATCTTTTCAAATTGGTGTTATTGTCTTCTTTGAATATATACCCAGGAGTGGAGTTGCTGGATTATATGGTAGTTCTGTCATTAGTTCTTTGAGGAACCTCCATACCGTTTCACACACCAATTTAAATTCCCACCAACGGTGTATTAGGGTTCCCTTTTCTCCACATCCTAGCCAATATTTGTTATTTGTGGACTTTTTGATGATAGCCATTCTGATGGGTATAAGGTTATATCTCATTATGGTTTTGATTTGCATTTCTCTGGTGATTAACTATGTTGAGCATTTTTCATGTGCCTGTTGCCCATCTGTATGTCTTCTTTGGGAAAATCTTCAGTTCTTCTGCCCATTTTTAAATTGGATTTTTTGTTATTTTGATATTGAGCTGTATATATATTTTGGATATTAACCCTTATTGGTTATATTTTTTGCAAATATTTTTTCCCATTCACTAGGCTGTCTTTTCATTGTGTCAATGGTTTCCTTTGCTGTGCAAAAGCTTTTAACTTCAATTAGATCCCATGTGTTTATTTTTGCTTTTGTTTCCTTTGCCTTAGGAGACAGATCTAAAAAAATATTGATGCAATTAATGTCAAACAGTGTTCTGCCTATGTTCTCTCTAGGAGTTTTATAGTTTCCAGTCTTACTTACATTTAGGTTTTTAATCCATTTTGAGTTTATTTTTGTATATGGTGTGAGAAAATATTCTAATTTCATTCTTTTACAAGTAGCTGTACAGTTTTCCTAGCACCACTTGTTGAAGAGATTGTCTTTTCTCCACTGTGTAGTCTTGCCTATTCTGTTGCTGATTAATTGACCATAAGTGTGTGGGTTTATTTCTGAGCTCTCTATTCTCTTCCATTGATCTATGTGTCTGTTTTTATGTCAGTACCATACTGCTTTGATTATTATAGCATTGTAATACAGTCTACAGTCAGCTCTGTTCTTCTTTACCAAGATTGTCTTGGCTATTCAGGGTCTTTTGTGCTTCCATGCAAACTTAAAAATTATTTTTTCTAGTTCTGTGGAAAACGCCCTTGGCATTTTGGTAGGGATTGCACTGAATCTGTAAATTGCATTGGGTTGTGTGGTTATTTTAACAATATTAATTCTTCCAATCCATGAACATAGTATATCTTTCCATCTCTTTTTGTCATCTTCAATTATTTTCATCAGGTCTTACAGTTTTACCCCCTTGGGTAGATTTATGCTTAGGTACTTTTTCTTTTTGATGCAATTGTAAATGGGCTTGTTTCTTCAATTTCTCTTTTGATAGTTCATTGCTAGTGTTTTAGGGTTAGTGTTAATGTTTAGTGTCTCTACTCGTGCCTTGTTTTGTTTTTTGTTTTGGTTTGCTAAAAGAAGTTGCCTTAACATTTCTTGTAAAGCTGGTTTGGTGGTGCTGAACTCTTAGCTTTTTCTTGTCTGTAAAAGTTTTGATCTCTCCATCAAAACTGAAAGACAGCCTTGCCAGGTATTCTTGGTTGTAGGCTTTTCCCTTTCATCACTTTTTTTTTGGGGGGGGGGGCTGCATTGGGTCTTTATTGCTGTGTGTGGGCTTTCTCTAGTTGCAGTGAGCAGTGGCTACTCTTCATTGCGGTGTGCGGGCTTCTTGTTGTGATGGCTTCTCTTGTTGTGGAGCACGGACTCTAGGTGCATGGGCTTCAGTAGTTGTGGCACACAGGCTCAGTAGTTGTGGCTCACAAGCTCTAGAGCACAGGCTCAGTAGTTGTGACACACAGGCTTAGCTGCTTCACAGCATGTGGGATCTTCCTGGACCAGAGCTCGAACCCGTGTTCCCTGCATTGGCAGGTGGATTCTTAACCACTGCACCACCAGGAAAGTCCCTCCCTTTCATCACTTAAAATATATCATGCCACTCCTTTCTGGCCTACAGAATTTCATTGAAAAGTCAGCTGATAGCCTTATGGGCATTCCCTTGTATATAACTTACTACTTTTCCCTTGCTGCTTCTAATATTCTCTCTTTATCTTTAATTTTTGCCATTTTAATTACAACGTGTTTTGCTGTGGTCCTCTTTCATTGATCCTGTTTGGGACTCTCTGTGCTTCCCGGACATGGATGTCTGTTTGCTTTCCCAGGTTAGAGAAGTTTTCAGCTATTATGTCTTCAAATATATTCTCTGACTCTTTTTCTCTTCTCCTTCACAGAACCCTATAATACAAATGTCAGTATGCTCAATGTTGTCCTAGAAGTCTTTTAAACTGTCCTCATTTTTAAAGTTCTTTTTTTCTGTCCAGCTTCAGTGATTTCCACTACTCTGTCTTCCAGCTTGTTGCTCTGTTCCTCTGCATCATTTAGTCTGTTGTTGATTTCTTCTAGTGTATTTTTCATTTCACTCATTGTATTCTTAATCTCTTTTTGGTTGTTCTTTATATTTTCTGACTCTTTGTTAAAAACTTCTAACTTCTTGTTTTGTTCATCTATTCTTCTCCTGATTTCTTTGATCATCTTTAAGATGATTACCTTGAACTCTTTCTCCACTTTCACTTAGTTCTTCTTTTGTGGTTTTATCTGGTTCCTTCCTTTGCAACATCATTTGGAACATGTTTCTCTGTCCCTTCATTTTGCTTGACTTGCTGTTTTTATTTCTGTTTATCTGGTAGGTTGGTTATGTTTCCTGACCTTGGAGAAATGGTCCTTTGTAGGAGACATCATATGCATTCCAGCAGCACACTTCTCTCTGGTCACCAGAGCTATATGCTCTATGGTTCCTCCTATGAGGGCTGTGTGGGTCTTCCTGTTGTGGCAGGCTATGTGGGTGATCTGGTAGGTGTGGCTGGCCCCTGGTATTGGTTGGTTGCCAGCCTCTGGTTGGTGGGGCAGGTCATGAGGCAGCTGGCTATGGAACCCTGAGGGGCCCCAGGCTTGTGCCAGCCCACTGGTGGTCAAGGCTGGAACCTGGGGTCTGGCTGCAGGGACCAGGGCTCCCAGAGATGGTGTTGGACCACTGGTGAGTAGGGCCTGTTCCTGACACAGCTGGCTGCAGGGCTGTGGTTGTCCTGGGGCTGCTATCTGCCTGCTCATAGGTGAGGCTCATCCTGAGGCTAGTGCAGGCTAGCTTGTGGGCAGGGCCAGGGCCCAGGAGATTCTGGGCCTTGTGCCTTCCCACTGGTGGGTAGACCTGGGTCCTGGCGTCTCTGGCTGCAGGGGCCTGGATATAGTGCTTTCACACTGGTGTGTGTGGTTGGGTCCTCAGCCTTCTGGTGGGCAAGGCCATGTTCAGGGGTGGCTGTGGCCTGCCTTAGGAGGTCTTAAGGCAGGTAGGTGGAGCTGTATCCCTGCCCAGTTAGTTGCTTGGCCTGAAGCTTCCATACTGGTGCCTACAGGCTAGTGGGCGGGATTGGGATTGGGTCCTGAGGCTAATAGCTAGAGGGAGGATACCAAAATGGCACTTGCCAGCACCAGCGTCCATGTGATAAGACAAGCTCCCCAAAATGGTTGCCGTAGTGTCTGTCTCCAGAGTGGGCTCCAGTTGTCTCCCAGGAGATTCTCCAAGATCAGCAGGTAGGTCTGACCCAGGATTCTTTCAAATTATTGATTCTGCCCTAAGTCCCTGAGCATGGGAGATTTTGTGTGTGTCAAGAGTGCAGTCTCTATTTCCCACAGCCCTTTAGGTCTCCTGAAAGTAAGCCCCACTGGCCTTCGAAGCCAAACTTTCTGGGAGCTCGTCTTCCCAGCACACGATGCCCTGGGCTGGGGAGCCAATGTGAGACTCCGATCTCTTATTCCTTGGGGAGAACCTCTGCAATTGTAATTATTCTCCCATCTGTGGGTTGCCCACCTAGGAGTATGGGTCTTGACTATACCGCGATTCCACTCCTCCTACCTGTCTCGTTGTGGTTCCTTCTTTACATCTTTAGTTGTATGAGATCTTTTCTGGTAGGTTCCAGTCTTTTTCCTTGATAGTTATTCTGTAAATATTTATTATTTTGGTGTGCCCATGAGGGGAGGTGTGCTCAGGGTCTTTCTACTCCACCATCTTGGGACTATGTCCAGACTCTATGCCCTTTCTATTCTTTTTTTCATGGTACTTCTCAATCTACCTCAGTGGATCACAACTTCAGTGAGATATTAGAATCACCTGGGAAGTTTTTAAGAAATAATAATGCCTGAGCTCCACCTACAGAAATTCACATTTAATTGGTCCAAGAGAGAACCTGTCTCTCTGTGTTTTGCAAAAACTTCTTGGGTAACTATAATGTCCAGCCACAATTCTTTTAAATAGGTACATATTTATCTTCTTTGGATGGTCCTTGATGTCACGTTCATGTTCAAATTCCTCACTGTATTTCTTTATGCTTTGGATGTAGCATGCAAAAAACTTGTGACTTAAAATACATTAAATATTAGAACCAGAAAAATAATCAAGCCTAATGCCAACCATGTTCATAAGGAAAAAGGTTAGCATTAAAATTCAGATGACTGAGCTTAAAAAAAAAAAAAAAAACCTAAGAAAAATGTTTGTTCACAGTCTGGGGTTTGAAATGTGGCCCTACAAAAATAAATAGGTCTTAAATTCTGGTAGAAGCAGTTTGGGGGATGCTGTACTAATCAATTCCCCAGTGAACTAGCCCCACTAACCTTATAATCTTGGCACTCCCTAAATTGTGTTTTTGTAACAACTTGCACAATCTCCATTTTTTGCATCTTCCTTTTCTCTGGTGTAACTGACCTTAGAAGATATTGACAGTCCTGAACTAAATGATGAAACAACCTCTTTTCCCTTTCAGCCCACCTGGGAAAGATACTCTTGCACATAGTCATTTTTAAAGTATAATTAACAAGAAAAGGGGAAACTGGTTAATAAAATAGAATTGTATTAAGTTCTGCCCCATGGTACTTGAGAAATACTAGGACAATGACATTTATGAGCCATGCTCAAAAAGGAATGGGGGATGAACTTCCCTGGTGGTACAGTGGTTAAGAATCCACCTGCCAATGCAGGGGACACAGGTTCAAGCCCTTGTCCGGGAAGATCCCACATGCTACAGAGCAACAAAGCCCATGGGCCACAACTACTGAACCTGTGCTCCAGAGCCCACAAGCCACAACTACTGAGCCCATGTGCCACAGCTACTGAAGCCCAAGAGCCCTAGAGCCCATGCTCCGCAACAAGATAAGCCACCGCAATGAGAAGCCCATGCACCACATTGAAGAGTAGGCCCCGCTTGCCACAGCTAGAGAAACATGCACAGCAACAAAGACCTAATACAGCCAAAAATAAATAAATAAAATAAATAAATTTATTTAAAAAAAAAAGAATCTGCCTGCCAATGCAGGAGACATGGGTTCAATCCCTGGTCCAGGAAGATCCCACATGCCGCGGAGCAACTAAGCCCTTGCACCACAACTACTAAGCCTGCGCTCTAGAGCCCACAAGCCACAACTACTGAGACCACGTGCCACAACTACCAAAGCCTGTGCACCCTAGAGCCCGTGCTCCATAACAAGAGAAGCCACTGCAATGAGAAGCCCATGCACCACACCAAAGAGCAGCCCTCGCTCACCACAACTAGAGAAAGCCTGTGTGCAGCAACAAAGACACAGTGCAGCCAAAAATAAATAAATAATAAATAAATTTGTCCAAAAAAAAAACAAAAAAAGGAAGGGAGGAAGAAAGAGTTGCCATCCAAGTCAGTTAAAAAAACTCATCCCCTGCCTCTCCACGCCCTGGAGTATTTTTCCAGAAAAGGAAATATCTGTTGATCTTCTGGATGCCTCTGAGCGAGACAGACCTCCCCATCAACAATATGTGCAGAAATCCTGCAATTTCCACAAAAGGGAGATCTGCCTCCAGGTTACAAATGGGCTTGGGGACCTGATTGAGATGGTTTGCAGCACGGGGTATACAAGATGTTTCCAAGCAAGGACTGGGAAAGAGAATTCAGCATTGATTTAGAACAGTAGCTTTCAAACTATTCTGCCTGGGATGGTAAGACATGTAACCCTTGTACATACTGACCCAGTATATGCAGAAATGTATGTCTGTATGGGTGTGGTATGTATTTAAAAATAAATTTACAAGGAAGAGTTTTGCAATCCATTAGTAGGTCATGAAATCAATTTTGCATGTGTCAACCAGCACTTTTAAAAAAGAGTTTAATCAGTTTGCCTTTTACACATTAACAGTGAGTATTATTTTATGACTTCAGTTGCATACACTAATTTCTAAAAGACATAAACTCACAAGAGTTTACTAAATCTAAAGAAACCAAATTAAGTAATAATATCCATGAAAGGAGACGGAAACCTTTTGCCAATCAGTGGGTCTCAGGACGTTTCAATCACTCTGTCAACAGATATACACTGATCAAAGGCACCTTGCTAACCACTGAGGAAAAAGTGTTCCAAGTAGACCATCTTCAAATTTCTCCTCTGCCCACTGGTTATTCCAAGCTTAGCCTTACTTATGCTAAGAACCATACCCAGAGCCACTGTTGTGAGAGAAGGATGACCAAAGTTTTGGGGGAAGGTAGATACAGCTGAAAAAACACATGTGTTGCTATCTTATCTCTATTTTTCCAGTTTTGTTTTGGGGTCTCTGACCGCAGATGCCCAGGACTTTCATTATGAATTCCCATTGCTTAGGGTCCCCAGGTCAGGTGCCCAACCAATTCCAGTGCTCTTGAGCAGTTACTTCCTCTTCTGCCTCACCGAAACTTACCTGCCCTGTAATGCCATCTTTCTTGGTCTAAGAGATGAGATAAAAGGCTCTTGAGGCATTAATGGTAATAGTATCTGAAATGTGATATCTTTCCAGCCAGCATCATCCTTTCGACAGGAGCATTCCAACAGCACGAGTACTGTAAATAATTTAGGGTAAGTCAATTCATCATTTCAATCAAAGGGATACTGAAGTGAGCTAGAAAGATACTGTCTGTACCCTTAAAGGAATTTTGAGTTTGGCGGTAAAGACAGATATTAAACAAGTAAGTATTGATATAATATGAAAGTGGTATTTAAAAAGTTAAGTAAGGGAGATACATAAATTTATAGAAAGATAATTTAGTTAAGTCTAGTGGGTCAGACAAGTCTTCTGAGGCAATAGCATTTAAATTGAGGCTTGTGGATAAGTAGGCATTAGCTAGGTGAGGGACAAGGGCCACGACATGAATCTTTGTAGACAGACCGTCGCTTGACTAGCTGTGTACATTTGAGAAAACACTTTTAACTCTTAAGCTCCAGTTTTCTTGTGTAAAAAATCAAGGAAAAAAACCAATCTCAGATGATTGCATATAAAGCATTTAGCACAAGCTTAGTACTTAGTACTCAGTACTTAGCCACCAGCAATGTAGCAGTGGTACTAGTACCGGTAGTGGTAGCAACTGTACTCAGCCAGTGGAATACTCGTTTCCAGATGAAAGATGAAATTTATGTGAATCTGTACAGACTGGGGTTTATGGGAGAGCTGCATATTCATAAGCCTCACTCATCTGAAGTACAAGACATTTGATGGGCAACTAATGGCTCTGTGAGGCCCTCAGAGGCAAGCAAACAATCTCAGAATACAGGTATGGAGCAACCGGCATTTGGCAGTAGGAGCCCAGGAAGTCCTGTAGTTAGAGAAGGTCTTTCTTCAGAACAGGAATGTGGGACTCCTGCTTTCATTAACTCATTATCTTCTGTGTTATGGTTTATACTGAGGCTTCATTTACTCTTTCCAAGATAATTTAAACATGTTTTAATAGTTCAAATTGGAGTGAGCAGACTGAAGAGAAGCCTTAGTTGATGCTCCTCTTACATTTGTCATGTCACATCTTTAGTATGGACCGAACAATAAGAATAGAAACCATTTTGAGAAATACTAATAATTGTTCCATTGTATTGATCCAGTGATAAGCAGGAAATGACTATGCAAGTGAATATGTTTTTCAACCATCAATAGAAACCTACACTCTAAAGACAGTTCATTCATCTTTTTTTGTTTTTTTTTACCAGATAAAGGAAATTATTCTTTTGATCATTCTTTCTTAACAACAATAATAAATCATTCTTCATAAACTCTTTCAATTTAAAGTGTTCTGGTATTAAATAATTACTACTCAGTGAGTAATAGTGTCCCAAGAATGTACCAAAACAAGAGCCCAGTTATAACCAAACTCTATTCAAAAATCTCTCAATGGCTCCATGGAAACATGAATCTTATATAACTCTTTAGTTTGGCATATGGCCCTCTGATTCCAACACATTTTACTAAGTTCATTTGTATATGATTCCCAGACACTCCAGCTGAACTAGATTACTCATGGTTTCCCACACACAGCCCTCAATTTCCTGGCTTCCTGCCTTTGTTTATGCCATTGCTTCTATCTATAACAATCTCCTCTACTCTGTAAAACCCCACCATCCTTCAGATCATCCCAAATGCCATCTTCCTTTCAAGATCACCAAGTCTTTCTTGGTCTCGAAAATTTGATGGGACTGCCTTTTCCGAAGCCTCCCAATACTTTAGATTAATGTTATCTACCATTTTTATGCTATTTGTGTTTTAATTTATTTATCTGCCTCATCTTCCTTTATGGATTGTAAACTTCTTGGGGCCACCTACTGCATTTTACCATTCTTGTATTCCTGTACCATTTCTCAAAATGCCTAATGCTATGGTTAGCATAGAGGTTGAGAATATGGACTTCGGGGGCAAAAATAAATAAAATGGTGTCCTGAATCTACCATGTTACACACACAAATCTGTGTGACTTTGGCCAAATGGCAATCTTTTTAAGCTGTATTTCTTCATTTGAAAAACAGCTAGGTCACATGACATCCTCTAGCAATGTGATGAAGGCTTTGAACATTGCCCAAAGGTAAATATACAAACCTATATATACAATATCTATATACATATACACTTGCATCTACCCATTGGTGTTCTAGAGCAGAAGATCTCAAATTGTGGTCTGTATATGCTTGGAGGTCCCCAAGACTTTATAGGACATACAAGAGGTAAACCTATTTTCATAAATACACTCAGAGATTATTTACTATTTTCTCTGTGTCAACAGGTGCACTGTTGACACAAAAGTAATGATGGATAAAACCATTGGCATCTTAGGATGAATCAAGGCAGTGGCACCAAGCTGTCATTCATTGTATTCATTGTATTCTTTATTAGTCATTTTACTCTTCACTGCTATGCACTTGCCGTTTAAACATGACAGTTTCACTTAAAGTCCTTGAGGAAGCAATAAAAGTAATTAATTTTTTTTATATCTCAAACCTGAGTCACATTCTGTGTGTGAAACACTTCTGCTACATACTGAAGTATAGTACAACAGTTGCACTGAGAAAAGGCATGAGTGTTTGAGCTGTGAGCTGAACTAATCGCTTCTTTTTTATTAAAACTTTTATTTTTACTTGAAGGAATGACTGACCACCAAACTAGTATTCAGACCATAGTTTAGGTATTTGCCAGACATTTTCTCACAAATGAACAAAGGGAGCTTATTGTTTCGAGGAATAAAAACTGAAAGTATTTGTCACCAAAGGTAAAATTTGAGCTTTCAAGCAAAAATGAAAATTTTAGAAGATTTATATAGGCCGCTGTGAGCCTAATAGCTTCCCAATACCTGAAGAATTTTCTGAGCTCAAAGGTGATACTAACAAATAGTATTTTTAAAATAGCTTGTATTATAAAATGTGTCAACATTTGAAAGATCTGCATAACTCAGTAGCCAATATTTTCAAATGACCAATGCATGATGATATAAAATTATGTGTGGGTAAAAGACCGATCCAAAGTTAGTGAGATAAAACAATCTATTTTCACATAACAGAATTTTAAAAGTTCATCAATAATGGTTTAAATCGCACATGGCAGCTACCTTTAATAAAATAACACTTGTCCAGTTTTGCTCTAACCCAGATAAACAAAATCTCTTTGAGTCCTCAAGCATTTTTAAGCATGTTCTCTTGACCTGAGAACAATGAAGCTCCTAAAGTAATGGTTCCCAAGTTAAGAACATTGCTCTAATAAAAAGCCCACAATTCCACGAAGTGAAGTATAGGCTTCTGCCATGCCAGCCCCGGGTTCCTAGAGTCAGGTCTCTGTGTGAGAGGAAATCTCTCTCATGAAAGTAGGAGACTGAAACAAACAAAAAAAGAGAGTGTAAAATTACAAGGATGGCAGGCCATGCCGAACTGGCTCTGGGCTTTCCGGTTCCCTCATTTTCTTCTGCTGGGTCAGCTATGGCGGCCGTGAAGACACTGAACCCCAAGGCCGAGGTGGCCTGAGCCTAGGCGGTATTGGTGGTCAACATCAGCGTGGCCCGGGGGCTGCAGGATGTGCTGAGGACCAACTTGGGGCCTAAGGGCACCATGAAGATACTTGTTTCTGGTGCTGGAGACATCAAGCTCACTAAAGATGGAAATGTGCTGCTTCATGAAATGCAAATTCAACACGCAACAACCTTCTTAACAGCCAAATTAGCAACAGCCCAGAATGACATATCTGGTGATGGTACCACTTCCAATGTCCTAATCATGGGAGAGCTCCTGAAGCAGGCAGATCACTACATTTCTGAAGGTCTTTATCCCAGAATAAATTACAGAAGGATTTGAAGGTGCAAAGGAAAAGGCACTTCAGTTTTTGGAACAAGTCAAAGTAAGCAAAGGGATGGACAGGGAAATACCATAGACGTGGCCAGAACATCTCTATGTACTAAAGTTCATGCTGAACTTACTGATGTCTTAACAGAGGCTGTAGTGGACTCCATTTTAGCCCTTAAAAAACAAGATGAACCTATTGACCTCTTCATGGTTGAGATCATGGAGATGAAACCTAAATCTGAAAATGATAGAAGCTTAATCAGAGGTCTTGTTTTGGACCATGGGGCATGGCATCCTGATACGAAAAAGAGAACAGAAGATGCGTACATCCTCACATGCAACGTGTCATTAGAATATGAAAAAACAAGTGAATTCTGGCTTTTTTTTACAAGAGTACAGAGGAGAGAAACTAGTGAAAGCTGAAAGAAAATTCATTGAAGACAGAGTTAAAAAAATAATAGACCTGAAAAAGAAATTCTGTGATGATGCTGATAAAGGATTTGTTGTTATTAATCAAAAGGGAATTGACACCTTTTCCTTAGATGCTCTTGCAGAAGAAGGCATAGTAGCTCTGTGCAGAGCTAAAAGAAGAAATATGGAAAGGCTGACTCTTGCTTGTGGTGGGGTAGCCCTAAATTCTCTTGATGACCTAAATCCTGATTGTTTGGGACATGCAGGACTTGTCTATGAATATACATTGGGAGAAGAGAAGTTCACCTTTATTGAGAAATATAACAATCCTTGCTCGGTCACATTGTTGATCAAAGGACCAAAAAAGCACACTCTTACTCAAATCAAAGATGCAATAAGAGATGGCTTGAGGATGGTTAAAAATGCTATTGATGATTGCTGTGTAGTTCCAGGTGCTGGTGCAGTGGAAGTGGCAATGGCAGAAGCCCTGATTAAATACAAACCCAGTGTAAAGGGCAGGGCCCAACTTGGAGTTCAAGCATTTGCTGATGCATTGCTCATTATTCCCAAGGTTCTTGCTCAGAACTCTGGTTTTGACTTTCAGGAAACTCTAGTTAAAGTTCAAGCAGAACATTCAGAATCAGGTCAACTCGTGGGTGTGGACTTGAACACAGGTGAGCCAATGGTAACAACAGAAGTAGGCATATGGGATATCTATTGCATAAAGAAACAGCTTCTTCATTCCTGCATTGTGATCGCCACCAACATTCTCCTGGTTGATGAGATCATGAGAGCTGGAATGTCTTCTCTAAAAGGTTGCGCTGAAGCTCTTCCCTTGTATCATCTGAATCATGAAGACTCTACAGAGTGATACTAAGAATATAGCTATGGAATTTTTGTCCAAGCTTCAAAAGATTTTCAAAGGATTTTTTTTCCCATATAAAAAAAGGAGAGAACACTGGCACCTATTCAGATTCTGAAGTTCTGAAATTATAATTACAGTATTTTTTAAATTGCACTGCAGTGTACACATACAGCAGGCCAAACTTACCCAATAAAAAGGACATTTTATTTTAGCTTCAGTGATATAAAAATACATGTTAGATAAGCATATGTTATTTACCTTGTTATTAAATATTCCTTGAAAAACAAATTTTAATGGTTTAATAATTCTTCTAATGAATGTATTTTAATTTATCTCCAATAGTTCCCCATCATTAAGCATTTAAGTTTTCAATTTTTATGCTAGTTATAAATAAGACTTAAGTAACTTAAGGTTCAGAAAGCACTCCTGCTTCCTTAGTATAAATCCTTTTGAGCAGGGGTTCTCCCAACCCCCAGGCTGAAGACCAGTACTGGTCAGCAGCCTGTTAGGAAGGAGGCCACACAGCAGGTGAGCAGGGAGCAAGCAAGGGAAGCTTCATTTGCTGCTTCCCATGGCTTGCATTACCGCCGAACCATCCCCATTCCCCCCATCGCTCACATTACTGCTTGAACCATCTCCCCTCTTGAAAAACTGTCTTCCACGAGACCGGTTCCTGGGGCCAAAAACATTGGGGACCGCTGCTTTTGAGTAAAAAAAACTATTGGACAAATTGGACTTTTCATGCTTTATGAAATAGCTTTGGTAAAATGCTTCCCAGAAATGTTAAGTTGTAGTGAGTAGAAAGATGGAATTAGAGGCAAGGGAATTGAAAGAGCTGCAAGTCTAAAGTGGCAAAAATAGGAAAGGCAGAGGTTAAAAACATGGTTGAGGGCGTGGTGACTAAGGACTAGCTGAGACAGGAGATTTTCAGGCAAGACCGTATTTTCACACCTCGGAACATTTGCTTAGGCTGATATCCCTCCCAAACTGTCTAGTGTCCTCTTTTTTTCACCCAAGTTACTATTCTCTTCTACATGTTTCCACAAAATACAGTAGGTATATCTGAAGCCCTTGAAAGTGAAGTTGTGTGTTGCTACACTTTGTGTTTTGAGGACTTGTCAGTTGCCTATAGTGAGTGTGCAATAAATATGAAGTTGAAAAAAATAAAATAAAATAAAATTACAAGGATGAATGCCTCTTTATCTTATCTCTCCCCAGCAGAATCCTGAAAATATAGGTGAAAATTAGATTTTTTAAAAATTAGATTGTATTTCTTTATGCTCTAAGATGAAATTATTTTTGTGAAGAAAACATGCATCCAATTTGTTTGAATGAACATTTTCACATAATGAATTATCATCACACTCCCCTCCCCCACACAAATCTTTTTGCAGTTGGTCCACTGTTTTATGAAAATTTTGATTATTTATTAATTAGAACAAAATGAGTGGCATGTAGACAAATAGCCATTTTAAAGAGATTTTCATGAGTTATAAGACACAGTGTCTACAGAAATATTCAGCTTGGTGAATCTAATACTCAGTGAACACTTTCCAGACCATATTAAAACATTTGGCCACAAAAGGAACTTTTCTTCTGTTTTACTGTTTAGATGGGCTTAGGAAAGGAAAGAAAAACAAAAGGGAAGAAGAAGTGAACAGAAAAGTTAGGAAAAGGAGGCTTTTAACCATCACATGAGCAGTAAGGACAAATGCACTGAGATCCAGTCAGAAGTCTTTTAGGACTCTCCCATCTTGCTCTTTTCTCCTAACGTTGGCCTGTTGCTGCTACTCAGGACACAACTGTCACAAGGTGGAAACACAGAGGTAGCCTCCTCCATACTACTTGGTTGGATCTACAGTTAGTTTTTCTGCTTATAGCTACAATCAGGTGAATTGGTTCTTAGCCTGGAATGACAAGAACCTTTGACCTATTGTATTATACTGGTTTCCAGGAGATTTTAAGAACAAGGATATGTTAGAGTCCCAGGAAAAATACACGTATCTAAGTAGCAAATTTTATCAGAAGTTGTGGTGTCTGAACATAAGGCAGAAATAACTGAAATTCCTTATAAAAATGCCAGGAAATCCATGAGACACAAAAGATATCTAGAGGATATCTATTTTTCTAGGAATAAATTTTAGAGGGGAAAAAATTCTTCAGCTTTTAAGACCTCTCATAATTTGTTCTCTGCCACATAGCCCTCAGCAAAACTTCACATTGTCTATCAATGAAGGCAAATTCTTAAGGCTTCTAATTTCTGAGTCTCCACATTCTCGCATACCCCAACCTTAGAGATCTTAAAGAGAATGCCTTTTAACGCTAGAAACATGTAAATATGCTATGAGTGTTCATGTGCCTCTTTCCTGGTGCAGTAAAAGTAAATAATGATATATAAGGTTATAGCTTTGAAAAAAAATACTTTCCTCCAATATAGTTTTGATGGTGTTTCTCAAAAAATGCTTCTCACTTTTGGGTATTTCCAAAGGTCATGTTGCTTCTTAAAATCCGGCCCCATCATTCTTTGTACTCCCTCATTTCTACACCACTTTCATTTTTACCCACATGCATCCATATCTGATTTCAGCTTCCCTCCTCACCACCCTCATGCTTCCAGGAATCCTGAACTTGTTCAGTGTCTTATATATTTGACTTAATTCTCTGATCACATCTTTAGTAATTTTATTTATTCAGTAAGTATGTATTGAGCAACTGCTATAAATCAGGCACCAATAACATACTAGGTATCCAGAGAGGAAGAGAAGACATATCCCCATCCTTAAGAATCTTACAGATATCCCAATCAACACCCCAGCAAGTAATTTTGTGGATATTGACAAATTGATTCTAAAGTTTATAGGGAGAGCAGAAAACCAGAATAGCCATACAATTTGGAAGGAGAACAAAGTTGGAGGACTGACACTACCAGTCAAGTCTTACTATGAAGCTACAGTAATCAAGAAAGTGTGGTATTGGTGAAAAAAGAGAAAAATAGGTCAATGGAACAGAATCAAGAGCCCAGAAGTAGACCCACATAAACATAGTCAACTGATATTTGACAAAGGGGCAAAGGCAATACAATGGATCAAAGACAATCTTTTCAAAATGAATCTAGACACAGACCTTACACCATTTATAAAAATCAACCCCAAATGGATCATAAGACTAAATGTAAAACACAGAACTATAAAACTCCTAGAAGAACATAAGAAAAAAAACTAGATGACTTTGGGTATGGTGATGACTTTTTAGATACAATACCACAGACACAATTCATTAAAGAAGTAATTGATAAGCTGAACTTCATTAAAATTAAAAACTTCTGCTCTGCAAAAAACGATGTCAAGAAATGAGAAGACAAGCCACAGACTAGGAGAAAATATTTTCTAAAGACACATCTGATAAAGAACTGTTATCCAAAACATAGAAAGAACACTTAAAACTCAACAGTAAGAAAACAGACAACCAGATTAAAAAATGGGCAAGAAATTTTACCAGTCATCTTACCAAAGAAGATATATAAATGGCAAATAAGCATATGAAAAGATGCCATCGGTGAAATGCAAATTAAAACAACGAGATACCAGTATACACCTATTAGAATGGCTAAAATCTGGAAGATTGACAACACCAAATGATGATGATGGTGTGGAGCAGCGGGAACTCTCATTCATTGCTGGTGGGAATGCAAAATGGTACAATCACTTTGGAAAACAGTTTGGCAGCTTCTTAGAAAACTAAATGTACTCTTACCATACAATTCAGAAATTGCATTCCTTGGTATTTATCCAAAGAAACTGAAAACTTATGTCCACACAAAAACCTGCACATGGATATTTACAGCAGCTTTATTCATAATTGTAAAAACTGGAAAGCAATCATGATGTCCTTCAGTGGGTAAATGGAAAAATAAACTGTGGTACATCCAGGTAATGGAATATTATTCAGTGCTAAAAGAAATGTACTATCAAGCCATGAAAAGACTTGGAGGAAACACAAATACATTCTTACTAAGTGAAGGAAGACAATCTGATAAGGCTACATACTATATAATTCCAACTATATGGCATTCTGGAAAAAAGCAAAATTATGGAAACAGTAAAAAGATCAATGGTTGTCAGGAGTTGGGAAGGAGGGGAGAGATAAACAGGCAAAAGATGGAGGGTTTTTAGGGCAGTGAAAATACTCTGTATTATACTATAATGATGGATACATGTCATTATATATTTGTCTAAACCCATTGAGTGTACAACACTAAGAGTGAACTCTAATGTAAACTATGTTCTTTGGGTGATAATGATGTGACATGCAGGTTCATCAACTGTAACATGTGCCACTCTGGGGGGGATGTTGATAATGGGGGAGGCTGGGCATGTGTGGGGGGCAGAAGGTACATAGGAATCTCTGCACTTTCCTCTTAGTTTGCTGTAAACCTAAAACTGCTCTAAAAAAATAGTCTTTAAAAAACAAACAAATTTACTATTGCTTAGGGGAGACAATGACACAATTATAATATAGTATAAATGCTATAAAAATAATATTATACCTATAGATTTTGCCTCCTTATCTTGACTTTAAACTCCTTAAAGGTTTGGTTATATATTTTTATAAATTCATCAAACAAAACTCAGGCCCAAGACAGTATTCAATGAACATTGTGAACTAAAGAAAGGAGATACTGAACCCTCACCTAAATGTAGTATGTCCACAACCACATCAGAGGTATGAACCCAGCCATATCCTGTGTGTGGCAATATCTGGACCAGAGGAGGTATAAGAAGCTCACTTACCAATGGCATGGTAAAAATTCCAAACTGAGTGTTCCCAACATCTGTGGAAACGGGTGTGGCCATATTCAAAATCATGGCCTGTGGCAGTAAATCTCATTGAAAATTTGCCAGAGTAGACAAAAACCACAGGAAACTGTGATTTACAAAGTCTTAACTTCAAACTCTACAGGGTCTACTCAATCTTTCACACATCATACAATAATAACTTAAATAATATGATGTTTGGGAAGTACCTCCTGATAGAGTCAGACTACTCCAGGAGACAACTGGGCCAACAGTCGGACTTTCTACCTTTGAGGCATATTGTGGTTAACTAGGCAGGAGAGATGGGTAAGTGGAATCAGTGGGCCTTCTGCTCCTTCACTCAGAAGTCCTCATGATGACCAGCACTGGGGCCTGGGGTTCACCTACCTATCTCTGCAATTCATCTCAGTATCAAATCCTAAGAGCATAAAATACAGGTTACAAAGTATTGTTATTCTCAAAGCAATTTCCTGTAATCATGCATTGGATCCTTCCCACAAAGTACGATCCAATTAGGCAGTCCAGGAATTTTATATTGATTTCATCCATGGACAAACTGAGGTACAGAGAAGTTAAGTAGCAAATGTTTATGGTCATACAGCTGGTAAACTCTATCACCATTATCTCTCAGAGATTGAGAGAGGCCTATACCATTCCATATATTTAAAAGGAGTATTAAAAAATATCAAAACAGGTAGACAAATATCATGTAATATTTTTTCAATGTTTTTAACAAATAAATATTATTAATATATGATATACAATGCAAAATAATTACAAGTAAAGGAATATGTGTGTGTGTGAATGTGTGGATTCACACATATATATTCTCCAGACAGTATGACCTAGTAATCTATGTGTAGGGTTATATGACAGATATTTGGTGGCAAGAAAACTCTTATTTACCTACACAATAGCATTTTCCCCATTGGCAGAAATATTCCCAGTCTGAGAAAATAATGGAAATGAATTATTACTGAGCTAATATAATCATAGTATTATTCTCCTTATTATTTATTTAGACGTAGTCACGGGACCCAATTCTGGTGAAAGAGACCTTTCTACTTTGGATCATGTTATGTACGGGTATGGATGTCTGGATCTGTGGGAGCCATTTTGAAGTAATGAGGTGGCAATACTAAGAACAAAACAAAGTGTTAATAATGGAAGAGTAAAAAAATGGAAGAGCCTGTATCTGTTCTCAATGACTTTACTGACCCACCAGAACTGCCAGCCTGTGACTACTTTATTAATCTAACAAAATATTTTTCTAAAACCTTAAGAAATAGAACTTAGTTGGGTTTTCTCTTATTTGTATTTGAAAGCACCTTGACTACAATTTTCTTCTTTCAATCTTGCTCATGATTATATGTAAAACTTCTTTTGGAGAGAACATCAACATATATATTACAGGCCCTTTGTGAATGTGAAGCCAAAGCCAGCTGCCCTCCCAGACCTCCCTGCTGAAAAACTTTCTCTTTGCATAGAGAATGTTAGAGATCAGACCAGGACTCCTCAGCTGCTAGACTCCAGACTAGTATTTCTCTGACACACAGTGCTCTGTGGAACTACCACAAAGGTTATCTGGTCTTCCTATCACTAAGGATAAAAACTAAGGATCTTGTATCATATCTGTCTCTCTCCCAAAGCAACATGAATTCAATGATAAAAATCAACTCCATTAAAACAAGAATTTCTAGGTTCAAATAGGTGGTGTTGGGAATAATTTGAAGATCAGTAGAGTAAGATCAATGAAAGCAGAATATCTCTCCCTTCATGACTGAATATGCAATAAAGATAAATGACAGTAAAGTACTTCAGAGATTCATAGAATTATGCTGACTTTGTGACTTTCTTTCTTTTGAGGATCTCAGAAAAATGATGTGAAGAATGCTCATCTTCACATCAGACTCAGGTATTACACATGTGAACAGGAAAAAGAGAAGCTCATTCACTGCCCTGCTCTCCATTCACTTTGTATGTGGTGTGTGGGTGTACTTAAACAGTATGCCTATTTATATTCAATCACATATGGATGCTATATATGAATTAGGTATCTATAATGCAGATATTTTAAATATTTGTTTACCACCAACTGCTTAACTGGGATTTCCATGAATAGAATAAAAGATGTATGTGCTAAATATATGTGTAGATGTATATGAGGATCTGGTATAACTTACTATTATTTCCTTTTATGGGTCAAGCGGGAAAAAAGAGAAAATCAAGTATCCTAAGTAAATTTTGCCCATTTCTATATATTTCCCCTGCCGTGAAACAACATGCTTAATACACCATAAACATCATTTTAAGGGAGAAGGAGAGATAATCATCTAGGGAAAAAAGAAACCCCAAGTTTAAAAAGAAAATTATCACAGTGGTACATGGTTGTTCATTCTTTTTGTAGAAAATATTTTCATGTTTATTTTAAGTCCAATAAAAATGTAAGTATTTTAAACAAACAAAAATGTGTCAGGGATAACAATAGGCTATTTTTGAGTTTGGAAGAAAAAAGAAGCTTGCCAGGAGTAGGCATGTATATTTTGAAGCATACTGCTTCAAAAAGCAGGATGTCGGGATGTTGCATCTTTAATTTTTCTGTTAATTATGGATTGAGCATTGTTGTGAATCTTGTCCTCAAAACCGAGCTCAGAAAATAAGAGCAGATGCTCATCCCCAGGTTTGGCTCTTATGGGAATTGAACGGAACATATTGGTTTATAATTAATGTAATTTGTTGGATTATCTTTTGTGAAGGAGCGAAGGTAAACAACCTTGCAGCATTGTAGTAATATCTTTGGAGCTTGGAGCTTCTATAGTTATGGAGAAAAAAAGAAAAATGAAAAGGAAAAAAGCTCTTCCTGTCACATTACAGGGAATTTTGAAATGTCTGTCACATTCAAACGTACTTTTAATTAATTCAAAGGAAAGAATTAGGTGAAAGACCCTAAAGCTAATCACAAGTAGTGTGTAAAATGAGAGCCACTGGTTTCCCAATGGGGAATTTTGATAAATTGAATTCTCTTTTCCATTTGCTTTAATTTCATTGTGCAGTAGGGAAATGGAAGGGAAACATTTTCCCTTCTCTCTAAACAGGAAATTGGGCACAACACAAAATTCATTGATTTGAATATTTATCTTTTGGGGGGCACTGTATTATTCATAAGAAATATGTATACAATGACTTTTCTCCACAAAGGTCAGGGCGTCTGTGTATCTCATCTTTGTTTTATTCTCCATACCCCTCAGAGGTATAGATGTTATCTTCAGTTTAAATAAACTCATTCATGAAAAAAAGAAAGTAACCTTAACCCTTTTCCACACACAAGCAAACCAAGAAGGATAAACACCTTTTGGTGTGATGTTGTCCAGTCACAAAATGTTTCCTCTGCCTCACATCGATCTCGGGAGCATGTGTATAACTTTAGGTCTTTGACAATCTTTGACTCTCCAGTTTTGATACTGGATCATCTGAATTTTCATTTTGATATTTTTCTGTGTGTTATATGCCATTTAAAAAAAATGGTTTTCTTAGCTTCTAATAGAGTAGTAGGTTTGAAGCTTTTTGTTACCTTTATATGATTAACAGGTAAAAAGTATATTTTAATTGACTTTTCACTTTTTTCATATATTCTTACATTTGATTGCTAAAAATAAATTATTCGTTCCAATATCTCTCAACTAGAAACCCAATTTAAGGCCTCACAGGTCCAGAATTTGGTAGTAATTTGAGAAAAAAAAAGGGGGTGGGGGAGGGAGTGAAGACATTTAAAATTTTTATTTAAAAGCAAATGATGTGCATCCCCTTTAAAAACAATTACATAAATAATGTTAATCTTATATTTATTGTCTAAAATGAATTCCCAAGTTTCATCTTAGAAATGACTTCCTTTGGAAGCCTTTTCAGAATACCCTCCATCCAAAGAATGATTTACATGTTCTTTCTGTGTACATTATAATACCTCATTCTTTCCCACATGATATTCGGTACCACACCCTAATAGAATTGCCTGCCTGTTTGTCTCCCCTATTAATATGTGAGTGTCTAGCATTTTACTGTACTCTAAAAGTATTTGTTGAAACAATGGAAGAAATGGGGTATTGTTTGACCCCAAGAATCTAGAGAATGAGGGTAAGTTTTAACAAAATTAACACCCATGTTATCTTTATTTTAGAATGTAATCACATTTATGGAAGTCCAAGGAAACCAGAGCGATGATTTAGAAGGTGATATTAAATTCCTTACACAGTCATAATTTTCTTGACTACTTGTTGTAAGTCCAGAGGAGGGTAAAGTGAAAGTCTCAAGTCAATTAGTTCACAAATAGCCATCATTTATTGAAAACCGATCCATATGTTAGTGTTGAGAGGCATATAGTGGAATTTGGGGGAGGATCTCTACATTGTAGTAAGAAAGATAGAACTAACATTTACTGACAAAATATGGTCTATAATTAAATATAAAATTGTGCAGCACATGATTTTCTTAACCATATGTGGCCAGAAAAGAAGAAAATGTTTAGGGCTGGAATTATCAGAGGTGTCAAGGAGGTGATCAAACACAGATGACTTGTGTAGGTTAGCATTAACTCTGGCCAGGTTAAGATGCCTTACATAGATTCTCATTTAATCCTCATTGTCTCTTTTCAAGTCACGCATTTTGTCTTCATGCTACATAGAAGAAAATAACAGACAAATAAATGAAATCCCTAAGGTAATACTACCAATTAATGGTATATCTGGTTTTGAGTCCTGATTCCTTCACAGTACTACATGATGACTGACAGAATATATAAAAAGGAACAGAGAAATGAATTAAAAATCATCCAATAAAAGAGAGGGCAGACATAAGTAGATGAAAAAGAAGTAGTGGAGTGCCATTTCACTAAAGACAAAGAAGTAGAGTGTTTCAAGAAGGAAATACAGTGAACAGTGTCAAAAACTACAAACAGGTCAAGGAGACTGCATTTGTCATTGTGTTTGACAACAAAGATGGTGATTTTTGAAAGAGTTGCTTCAGTAAGTGAGTGGAATGAAAACCGCTTCAGAAGTAAGGACAGAGTGATAACAGAAGAGCAGCATAGGTTGATGTATGTGTTAAAAATAAAGCAGATACAAGTTAACTAGAAGAAAGAGTGACTAAGGTCAAGCAAAGGCTTGCCTCAAGATAGAGAGATGTGAATTATTGAAACTAGAGGAGGGAGAAATGGAATGGAGAAGAAAGGGACAAGTGGGAGGCAAAAAATCTCAATCTAGTGTACCAGGGCAAGGTTAGCACTTCTAAGACTCTTCTTCTGAGACTGGGAAAATTTGAAGAGATGTCTGTAGCAGTAGAAAAAAACAGAATGATATGAAGATGAGAATCAATGAAGGATAGCCTTGATCTTTTTATTTTAAGAACAAGGTGAGCTCACTAGCTGAGAAAAGGAGCAGTGAGGGAAGTGTTGAAGGCTGGAGGAGAAACAAAGTCTGTTGCAGCTGAAATGGTAACAATGAAAATCCTCCTTCCTCAGGATCATCTACATAAACTTAACTGCTTATAAGGTATCTTCCTTCCTGATCAAATAAAAATGATGATTTGGCTCTTAAAAATCCCCAAAGGACTTTAGGACAATCTGGATGGCATGAAATGGTAAGGTCTCCAGTGCAAAAAAAAAAAAAAAAAAAGAAAAGAAAGAAAGAAGGAAAGAAAAAGTGGACAGATTGACCAATATAGAAATTCTGGCCTTTCTCCAAAATTACAGCATGTCATTGGCAAAAATTAGAAGTATGAGCCAGATCTCAATTCAATTCTATTTCTGCTACACTCCACTGTCTCTCATATAACATAGGTACTTATGTATATGATTTTAAAAGCACTGGTTTGAAAAACTATATGAGAACCATACCTAATACCTAGTTTAAAGAAGCTTCACTATATCCTTTGTTTTGCTTTAGGGAGTAAATAATTTGTTTCTACTAATCAAAAATTTTACCAGGTTATTTGCAAACATATAGACAGCTACTGACCTCTCATCCCTTCAGACTTGGATTCATTTTATTTTTAAACCATTGAATGCTATTCATTCTAAACTTCTTGGTTGAGAACTGAACCATAGGTGATAAAAACCAAACTGAACAGTGTTCAGGCAAATATGTGAAGTGAGCCAAATTTATGTTTGGAGATTCTGTTTTCCTGTGCCCAGGAATCCAACTCAAATTTTCAAATTCTCAAATCTTTGCCCATCTATATATCAACCCCATGCTCCATGTTCCCAAAGAGTATAGATTGCAAGGAAGATGATCCAAGGAACTCACACTTATGGACATGGCTTTTTTTTTTTTTTGCATTCAAACTAAACAAATTTTAAAATTATAAATAATAAAAAACAAAAACAAAAATTATACTATAAACAATGTTGAAAGAAAAACGAAAGTCTTGGGGGAAATCTTTGTAATAGATATATCAAAAACTAATATTAAAAAAAGGAAGAAAATCTAAACCTATCAAGAGAAATTAAGTAATTTTAGTGCCTCCATACAGTGGAATTATTTGTATCCATTTTTTTTGTATCCTTTTAAAAAGATGAGGCATATATGTATATTCACTGATATGGATAGTTCTTTTGACATATTTTTAAATGTAAAAAGGTATGAGAGCAACATATATTAGATAGTATACACCTATGTATATCAAGTTATGTGTTCACTCCTAAAGAGGAGGAATCTGGAAGAATATTTACAAAATATTGATTGTGCTTTCTTATAGATGGTGGAATTTAAGGTTTTCTTTTAATATCTTCTATATACTTTCCATATTGCTTAAGTTTTAAAGTATTTATTATCTTTATAATAAAAAAGTAAAATAATAAACACTTCAGGTAGTTTCTTAATATTTGTAACTGCAAGGGAATGGATGTATCATCAGTTTTATAATTTTCAATTATAGTTGGTAAAATAGGTCCTGAGATATGAATTGTTTTGGCCAGTATCTATAAGTTAAGTCTCCTGACTTTGCAGTACTCTTCCTTCTCTACCATACTGCCTGAACATGAACAAAACATGCACAGAAAAATAACTCATTTAGACATTTATAAGTTGGTAGACCAGAGTCTTCATTTATATCGTACTTCTAATGCATATGAGCTTCTCTCCATTCAAAAAAGGAAGAGTGCACCAAAGTTAACTCAAGAAAGTGTGTTGGAATATTGAAACCACAAAAGCTAGCAAAGATTCTGAAAACTCTTCAAAATTTATATTTGTTATTTTTAGGAAGGCTTCTTTTAAAGCCATATAAAACATATATATCTCACAGAATTTTGAATTAAGCTACAGCAACAGCAATGGATTTTGTGACCCGAATCCTAGGCTTAAGGTCATAGATGGACTACATTTTCAGCTCAGAGATGTGTTTTTCTAATGAGTCACAAATGCAACTGCTATAATAATAGTTTCATGCCGTACTCACTAGAAAACTGTTCAGTCAAAGAGAATGAGAAGCTTATCACAGATTGATGACTTTCTGATATGGGATGTTAAAATTTTCATATCCTTATAAATTAAGAAATACTAGAATGAAGTGACCAGATGTTCAGCTTCCTTTCTGGAATTTCAAATGTATGTGTGTGTGCATGCATACAACAGAAACCATTCCTCTGAAGAGCAGAGATTTCTTATCAGAAAATGTGTCTTCTTACACTGTCATCAACCTTCATTTATTATCCATAGTGCTTACATTTCAACACCTTGCATTTTTACGTCCTCTTTTATATAGGAACTACACAGATTTTAGAAGACATTCTTAAAAAAAAAAAGGAACTATCTTTCTCCTACTAGAGCTTAGATGAGTGCCTAGGAAATGCTAAGTAAAACTGGGGAGAAACCACCCATGAAACCTCAAAGGAATTTTAAGATAGCCAATCTTTCTACCTTTGTACTCTAGAAGTCAAAAGATTCTGCCAAGTAGATGAAAGTAGAAAACACGGCAAGGTCAATTCTTGTCTTTTACCTTTTCCTTTCATGACCTTCAGGTGTCAGTCCTCTAAAACTACTTTAGTCTACGTGGTACCACTAGTATCAGGAGAAAGAGAACATTTCTCAGAAATGAAGCCATAACATGATTCAAATAAGAATTCTAAGACTCAGTAGTAAAGCACCATTGTGAGTCTACATGACTGTATTAGGAAATGTATGTAAGGATGGTTTTAATAAGAAACTTACAACCTTTTTTTTAAAGTTCAGAAATAGGCATTTTTTTTCAAAATTAAAAAATAGCACATATTCATAATAGTCATGGCAAACATCCTCCAAAAAAGCATGCTACAATACTCACTGCTCTTTTATTTCTATTCTTCTTCTGATCTACGATCAAAATTTATTTTTCAAATTTTGTTCAGAAAGTAAATGAAAAACAAACTGTTTCTTGGCTGAGACTCTGAATTCTTGGCAATTAGCACACTAAAAATACATTCACCTTCCATTGATTTACACTCTACTATAATAGGGCTACAGACTCTTTTTCTTATATTGTTATTCTCTTTTGAAATGCATCCCTAGTAAGATGTAAAAGCATGTTATTTTATCTTTATTTATATAATTATAGGATGTTTAAAGTTTCTGACCCATAAAGCTGCCTTCCAGAAGTAGAAGTCTGGTCTAGGCTGGCTTTCCTCTCAAGTTGATTAAAATGAGGATGAAGAAATATCTTCTCAGAAGACTACACCAAACCAATCCATTTTATCACTAAAAATTCACCTCTTAAAATTTTTTAATATTTGTGTTAAGACAAGAGTTGCTGGGCCTACTGTTTTTAAATACAAATATCCTTGTAAACGTTAACCTATAAAAGTTAACTTGATACCTTAGAACAGGTTAGAAAAACAAATTATTCCAAGCAAATTATTCTGAAACCTAGCTGAGAGTAAAACCCTTAAGAGTTAGGATATAGAAGAAAAATTCCCATTTCAAGGTGGTGGTGAATAATGGGAACCTAGACACTCATTAAACAATAAGAAGACTCTGTGGGAACCAAAGAACTAAGATCAGAGTGTGATTCTGGCAGTGTGTTTGAGCACACTGTAAGACTTCTGTTCCTTAGTGAGGGGCTCATCCAGCCACAGTTCCTTCCAGTTCTTTGCTAAGATGGAATATTGCCCTTTTCTACTGTCTGCCACCAAAGGTAGGAGAAAATAGGAAGGAGGTAGGCCCTTAGGTGTAAGCTAACCAGATGGCTGCTGATAGGGTGTCATTGAAATATATCTCAACATACTCTGATGAAAATAATATTTTTTCCACTGTTGGAGACGGATGTTGAATTTCCCATTTCTCTTGTTGCAATGTGTAGGGACTTTGGTCTCTCTCTGTTTTCCATGGGGTAAGGAGCAGAAAGAACTGAGCTCACTGTCTCTTCAATAGTAGAAGAGAAGATGATGAAGGTACTGGGCTGGTGAGAATAAGGTAAGAGAGAATTTTCAAGATGAGAAGAGGAAAGATTGAGGGAAAAAAACACCCAAAGGGAAAGGCATAAAAGGAAAAGGAGGGGAAAGGAAGAAAGATATAGGGTGAAGCAAGTACTAATGGCCAGGGAAGACAGTGAAGGTATTCAGGACATTTCACTTATTTTAGAATTTTGCTTATATCACATCTCTTGATATTTGTTTAATTGACTCTCTGTTTGCACTGAATCAAGTAACATGTATAAAGTAAAGAAACCAAGGAAAGAGACTTAGTAAAACCAACTTGTATTAAGTTAGGGTCCCATTAGGAGACAGAGATGACACCAGTTATTTGGACAGAGAGAATTTAATATAACTAAGTAAGTGAAGTGTTAACTAAGTAAGTAAAGTGTTAACTAAGTAAGTGAAAGAGTAAAAAGAATATTAAGGTGGTGTAGAGGTAACAGTTACAGGAAGAAGCTACCATACTTAGGGCTGAAGGAATAAAGGCAAGAGGTTGGAATTATTAAAATTTAGAAGGCTGGAGGAGAGGCTCTGTGGTGCTGAAATTCAAACTTCTAAGGCAGGGCACTGCTGGGCTGGTGCTGGTGTCTCTCAGTGTCTGATAAGGTTGGTTCTACAAGTATTGGATAAACCACAAGATGGATCCACATGCTGCTATCAGAAGGCACTGCTGCTGCCGAGATGAAAAAGTGATACTGTGGTGATGCTTACAAGAATAAGGAGCAGACAGGAAACCCTTAAGAAGTTGATGTGCGCTGACAATAATAAGATGAAAGAAGAAGCCGCTTCCCTTCTCCATCTAGTACCGCCTACTGGCAGAGCCTAACTGAGAAACAGCTGGTGAAGTAGAAATGTGGTCGCAGAGTCCCTGCCCCAGCATCACAAAACTGAGTATAGAAGGGTGGGCTTGGAGATGAGAGACAATAGCTTAAGAACTAGCACACAACCTTTAAAAGCATTATCTTCCCAATTGTTTTTTATTCCTTAATTTTGAGGAGGTTTTATCAAAATCAGAAAATAAGGAAGGCAAAAACAGTATCCTTACTCCAGTTATAACCCCTTTTAAATAAACCAAATTATGAAAAGACTGCATTTATAATTTTAATAAAAACAATTATTTCATTTATAGAAAATTATTATGGGACTCTGCTTTCATTCTAAATTCTCTTTAGTTTATTAATACTCTTATTCAACAAATATTTATTGAATACTGAATGTATCATAAAGTATTCTAGGTGCTTGAAATACACCAAGGAATAAGAGACAATATTCTTGTCCTCATAGAATATGATTCTTTTTAAGAAGTAAGATTATATCAATATTCTGCAAAAATCGATTACAAATCTTTTATGAAGAAGAGAACTGGGGTACAATGTGAGATACTTATATTGACAGTATGGCAAGAGACACATTTAAAGATATTTTGAGATTTTCTAACCACATAGGCCTATCAATTTTTCCTGCATACTCTCAGATATATTTCCCTCACCTTCTTCCCAGAACTCTAAATAGATTTATAGAGGTATTATATGTTGTCCAAAGTTCTATGAATCATACCATCGAAATAACTCACACCCAACAGCCATAACATAGAAGCACTAGAACTTTCCTCTTTTAGCATCTACCGCCCCATAAGATATAAGAATAATTTAGTGTGAATAAGACAAGGAGGGAAATGTGGGAAATGTTGACTAATATGCTTCCTTTAAATAAATGTTACTATATGTAATAACAGTTTATAAACTCATGTAGTAACAGTTTATAAACTCAACTGTAGTTTTAGCCATTTAAAAATCATCTCTGTGATGACTTTATGCCAATTAAAAGAATTGCTCTGATTTATGCTGAGATCAGGTAGTGTTTCTTGGAACCAGCATGGTCTCATTAAACTTATCTTCTATATTTATTCTTATAGATATTCAGAGAAATCTCTAAAGGCTTAATATAGCAGACTTGAATTATGACACCTCTCCCCTGAAAAGAATCCAAAACACCTTTCTCATTCATCAAGATAGAACCTAAGACACAGGTATTATAACATAGTTTTAATATTTTAAGAGGAGGTATGATCTTCAAAGTCTTAGAAATAGTAGATTCACTGCCCCCAGAAATATTCAAACTTAAACACAAACCTTTAACTGTAACTAGCCAAGAGCTTTGCATAGTAGGTGCTCCATTAAGGTTTGCTGAACACATTTTATTTATTTTTAATAATAAATAAACAAAGAAATTCTTCTGTATCTCTCAGCAATTCCTCCATTTAACTGCTCTTATGCCCCAGATGTTCTTATAGTTGTCCAAAGTAATCTCTCACTTTTCTAGGTCTCTGTGCACATAGGTCAGAATTATTTTCTTAATGCTTCCTCCTGTTCTTGTATTGCAAAGATAGATCTGAAATGTCATCCTCTGTTAGGAGATGAGGAAAAAACTACCTATCCTCTTACACCCCCATTCTTTAACCATGTTTCCCAAGAAGGTGAATCTCACCTCTTCATGCTAAGACAGACAACTGAACATGTCATCCAATTTTCTATATGATGAGATGGAATCAGTCTATATACAAAGACACTTCAAAACCTAGCTCAAGCCAGCTCTTCAGATCGCATCTCAACACCTCCTCCATATATCTTCTGAATGCCTACCCAGAGCAACAGAAGTCCAAACTTTACCCACTTCCCTTTGTTTGGCAATGTCATCTCAATACTGGCAATGATTGGGAAGTGTAGATCAGAAAAGAGAATGTTAAAATTGGGTACAGTCATACCTGATGTGCAGTGTCGTAGGAGTGATGAAGGTCACAGCTTTTCTTACTGTAGAAAACTCTATTTCAAGACCATCAATGCTGATTGTGAACTTCACAAGTCCTTTCCCTTTTGGCTATCAGTGACTTTGCTTTCTCCAGCGGCCAGACATAGCCTACTAAATGCAAACAACTTTAAAATAACATTTCTTCCCGGGCACAAAATAACAAAAGCCAGGTTTTCTGAGAGAAGCATAAAGCCTTAATTTGGGCTCTGCCTCTGAACCATTTTAGAATTTCATAAAGTGAAAGAGCATTGGTCAGCCATTGTCTTTTCAAAGCATTTGATCTAATGTTGTTTTGTCCTTGGATTGGGTGGGAAAGTCTTCCCATTATAATACTAATAAGAAAAAAAAATACTTCCTGAAAATGAAATCCTGTCAAATTTGATGTTTTGTTTTCTAGTCACAAGGGTAGACTGCTTATTCTAGGAGTAGCTGGAACATGGGGAGCAGAGGAACTTGAAAGAAAAACAGAGTTAGAGTTGTGTTCAGTAGGTAATATTATTAAAAATAAAATCATTTTGTAGCCTGTCATCTTGATGTTATGAAACCCAGTAGCATGTTTTTTTCCCTTTCAAATGAATTTTGTTTTTAATAAGTTTGGCTAAAAGTATAAATGCTTTTGGTGAGGTCAACTTGAACTTGTGGCTTTTCTTAGCCTTTGGGGTCTACACCTCAGAGAGTTTTCTGTTTTTATTGGAAGTTTAGATTTTGTTGACTGAGCTGGGAGTTTCTTTGTGAGAGCACTGAGTCCTTTAATGTTTTCTTTTTTGGTCTCTTTTGCTGTTTAAAAGAATGACTTGAGGATAAATTTGGTGCCTTGGATAGATAAATAAATCTGACAAAATTACAAATGACTCAGTTAACTGGAGCAGGAAGGGGAAAATAATAGTGAATTAGTTTTAAAAGGAAAATACACCCCTCAGTAAAATGCATGAAACCCTAACAAATACAAATGCCACTCAGAAAAAAAAAGTTTAATTTTTAAGGAAAGAAAATAGTCAATTCATCCTAGTGCTAAAAAACAACCAAACCAAAAAAAAAAGTTGTGATAATATCTTCCCATGTGATATATTATAGTTAACTTTATACCTTATGAAATATTTCAAGTTTTATTTATGTAATAAATCTATTTTAATATGTTAATACAATAATTGAATTGTATAACTGCTATATTTCATTAGAAATTAGAATTTTTATTAGAAATTTATGATTTTAAAAAGAGTAAGTCACAAAGACCATAATTTGACTATGAAAGAAAGAGCTGACTTTACAAATTCAGACTGGCTGAGAAAATCAGACCTTGACTGTGTAAAAATAAGAATGTTTGTCTGATGCATGTAACATATGGGTGCTCATAGAAGAGATGCATATTTTCAGGGGTGATTGTATTCATTGGCTGAGAGAAAGTGACGTAGGACATATAATTGCCTGGCCCCCTTTTGTGCCTCCTATTGTGAGTAGAAGAGAATCTTCTAAAAAGATAAACAAAAGTTATTTACTTCTGTTCAACTCACATAATTTTGCCTCAGGATGATTCATTTTTTTATAAATATTACGAGGCTTGGGGTGTCAGATTAGTCACCATAGTAAGCACAGTAAGCATAGTAAGCATGATAGCTTGCTCTGTTTATGCACTCTCTATAACAGTCACTATACATAGTATTTATATATTATCCATTGTAAAGAATATCTGGGTAATATTTAAAGAAAAAGCATTTCCTTAATAACTCAAAAGACATTTAAGTCCTTTAGAGTGTGAGGTAATATTGAGTTTTAAATACATGAACTACATGTATATGGAAATGTACATGGAATAGGGCTAGATAGATTATTAAAATTTTGAATTAACTCTAAAATTTAGATATACTTAAGCGAGATCTAAATTGACACAAGTTTTTGATCTTTAAAGTGGGAACAGTATTTACCTCATGAGGACTTTTGGAGATACATTAACATGATAAAGAGCTTAGAATAATACCTGGTAATATGGTAGGTGTTTAGACAGCATGTTACAGAGGAAAAAGCATGAGCTTTGTGGGTTGGAGGTTGGGTAGTAGAGAGTTAATCTTACCTTGTTTAGACTATATCTCCAACACCTGCAAACTTGCAATCTTGGCCAAGTTCTTAAAGGTTTAGTCTTTTCATCTGTAAAATACAACAGTACAACAGCTCATAAGATATGTGTGAGGATTATACAAGACCTAGTAGGTGATCACTCTTCTCTCATAGCTTAGTCTTGAAACAAGAACTATGGGATCAATTAAAATAAGGATTACACATACACACAGAATGTTGTCTGAGGCCATTCACAGCTCTTCATTTAGCTATTCTATTTACTGTCCTGAGGAATCTTTAATGTAATTACTATGTTGGTTTTGGGCTCTACACATAGCAGTAGGATAAGAGAATAGTCTTTGGTGTCAAGTAGATCTGATTTCAAATCCTCATACTGTCATTCAGTATCTCTCTTCCAGTTTTAAAGATTATCCTTGTAGTTTTAAGAAGCATGCTAAAGTTAAAATTTAAATGATTAACATAGCAAAAGACCCAGTGCTCTATTCTAGCAGACCCTGAGAGCTTCCTTCAGAGGTAGATAAAATCAAGTTTAAAGCATCAAGAATTCATCAGCTAATGCAGTCAGTTGTTAGACTTCTAAGACGCCCCCCAATACTCCCTGCTGCCTGGTTGCACCTGCTGTTCTGTAATATCCCCCCACAGTGTGTTGATCTCTTTCTCTCATTCTTCTCTTTTGCTGCTGTGATGAAACAAGCTGCCGTCTTGTGAGCCCTTACCTTGGTGCAGGCTTGTGAGTCTAGATCCCTGACCCATAGAAACTATGAGATAATCAATAGACTTGTTTTAAGTCTATTGATTAATAAATTTGCAGATGATTTGCTATGTAGCAATATACAAATAACACAGATGAGTAGGACAAGATGACTAAAATTAGGCTGGAATTCATAGACTAAAACTGAAAAAGTGAATTATTTGTTTTGTTTTCAAATACAAATCAAACATAAACCTTTTACACTGCCATGAAATTTTTTAGACCATCACAACTACTTTAGTGCCTTTGCCCAATTTTTTTGAGCCCTTAATTTAACAGTTATTTGTTCCCAAAAGTTTTACTTAATTTGGAAATTCTTAAATATCTCTCTAAGTTGAAAATGAGAAGCCAATAGAGACAAGTCACACTGAAGAGCCTTCAGTCCCCATATAGTATCTGTACCATCAGCAACAGCTGCAATAGAGAGTCTAATAGCATAAGGAGCCATTAAGACAGGCAGATATTTTGTACTTTAATTAGGAAAAAGTTCATCTTTTTTTTTCTTTTTTTTTTTTCGGTACGTGGGCCTCTCACTGTTGTGGCCTCTCCCGCTGCGGAGCACAGGCTCCGGACGCGCAGGCTCAGCGGCCATGGCTCACGGGCCCAGCCGCTCCGCGGCATGTGGGATCCTCCAGGACCGGGGCACGAACCCATGTCCCCTGCATCGGCAGGCAGACTCTCAACCACTGCGCCACCAGGGAAGCCCTCATCTTTTTTATACAGCTCAAAAATCTCATAAAAGACAAATAGAAGTAAATCTAATGCTGAAATTATCATCCTAAAATTGACAAAAATTGTTTTAAGAGATTTTTCATAACCCCTTTCCCCAGTGTAGAGAGTTTTTCTCATTCATACTGAGACAAACTAAAACAAATCAGATTGCTCAGTGTTGTGTATTACAGTGAAATTGCCAAGCCCTTCGCTTTCACTGGATTGGCACTGGCAGTACTCTCTGCTCCCAATGATCCAAAAAGCTTCCTGTCTTGCAAACCACAAAGTCTGAACAAATGCCATTTTGCCTCGGAGAGCTTCAGAGTCAACATCTCAGAGAGCAGATTAATTACCCTGTGGGGCTCCCAGCCTCTCCTTGGCCAGGTCTCGAGTCAACCAGAGCAGAGCAGCCCTCATTTAGATCATCAGGCTTTGGAAGTGGATCTTTGAAACTTGCTTGGGTTTGCACTCTAGTTTGTAGTACTCATGCTATGTATATTTAAATGAATATATTTCAAAATTGTATGTCTAAATTTATTTATTTATATATATACATTTTTTTCCACTCTGATCTGTTTTCAAAGAATTAATGGCACCCAATGTCCTAGCAAGAGCAAGAATATTCCAGAGCCAGAATCAAGTCATTAGAAATTGTTCTCCTCTAGCAAATATATTAACAGAGAGTCACTTCAAAGGGATATATCTACCCAGACTTAGAGCTCTACTCTATGTCATACTGAAGTTTCTGTCTGAAAAATGTAAAAGTCAGTCATTCATTTTTTTTTTAGGTATTCTAAGTTGACCAGAGCACTGCACTAATTGACAGCAAAATGCTGGACTTAATACCTCTGAGGGCTCCTGGATTCCTTCTGTTCTGTGGCCGCAGACTGAATCCCTAACTATAGCCAGATGTTTTATCAATGAGCGAGACCACAAATCTATTACCAATACTACAAAAACAATCTCAGTGTCTGATATATTTCAATACTAATGATAGTTCATAAATAGCATCTTCAAATGCAAAAAGAAAATTTCTTTACAGATCTATTGACTGGTTTCATTTACATTTTCATGGTACTGATTGGTTTACAGATTTAAATGAGGACTTCTTTTAGTCTCATGTTGACATGCCCCATTTCCCCAACAGCCAAAAAAGTCTAGCTCACATAAACAAGAAATAATTCCTAGCTTTACATAAATTATTATATAGTTATGCATTCATGAGAATACAGCAAAAATATAATTTCAGTCTGGTAAAAACCAATTTAATTTTTATTTACTTCTGTAATATTTTACAGGTATTTCCATTCTTCCACTTATTATATTGAAAATATTAAAACTGATATTAACTACATTCCCAGTTAGCCTTTATCACACTTCTATGTTTCACTCAGAATATGTCAAGGAAGAAATATTTTGGGGGAGCTAATGTAATGATATTTGAAAATTATCTTCTTTACATAAGAATAAAGTATAATTTATTTAATTTCAACTAGTAGAGCCAAATTTTGATACTGTAATGGAAGAGTAAAAGAAGTTTGGGTAAACTAGAAGCTTCAGAAAAGTAGCTTTATAAATAACTCAATTTCATTTCTTTTTATGGCTGAGTAATATTCCACTGTATATATGTACCACATCTTCTTTATCCATTCATCTGTCAACAGACACTTCGGTTGCTTCTATGTCCTGGCTATACATATAGCTGGTTCACTTTGTTGTGCAGCAGAGGCTAGCACAACATTGTAAAGCAATTATACTCCAATAAAGATGTTTTAAAAAAGTAGCTTTATAATTTATTTTAATATCTGCAATAACTTGAAGTACAGTAATCTACAATATTTATCTCCAAAATCACAATGATTCATCATGAAGAAGAAACTGAGGGGAAAAAATTTTTATTGGTGCCAAAATAAATGTTTTCTATGTTTTATTCTTATATCAAGAGTCTTAACAATGTTTGCACCATCTACTTCTGAGATTTTATACCAAGAAATATAACCTAAAGTGAGAAGGAAACTACCCAGATTTATTTGATGGAAAATTATTTATAATAGAATAAAACAAATTTAACTAAATGTTTAATAATTGGTAGATAGCTAAATAAATTGAGATAATATGCAATTAAATTTTTCCCCACAGATATTTACTTATTTCCCCTTATATGCCAGGTATCATGCTTGTCCCTGGGTATACAGCTGTGAACATGGAAGGCTACGATCCTAATACCATAAAGCTTATTTTATTAAAAATGATGTTTATGAAACTTTGTACCAAGGTGAAATGTGTAGAATGGTTAGTAAAAAATTTATGTAACATAAAAAACTGTTTATGTAATATGATCATAGCTATGAACAAATTAGGTATAGAAAAACATTAAAGAATATAACTGAAATGCTCATTGTACATTTCTTTGTGTAACTGGATTTTGAGTGTCTTCATTTATGTTAATATCAATTAATAATAATATCCTAACATTCTTGTAATAAATTATCATGTTTATATCAAAAAAGACTGTGTCTTTTTTGTCATAACAAAGTCATAACAAAGTTTCTTGGAAAACTTCAAAACTGAATTCAAGGCAATTGAATAGATCTCTAAAAGTTAAAAACAAGATACAGAGGGTAGAAAAACATGCAAATTTTTTTTCATTTTGTTATTTGTTCAGTTTCATTGGGGTACATTTAATATTTAAAATTGCACTTATTCAGTTCATACATTTTGATGAGTTTGGACATATGCATATACCCATGGTACCATCATCACAATCAAGGTAATAAACATATTATTACATATTAAGTGGTAAGAACACAACATGAGAGCTATCCCCCTAACAAGACTTTACATGCACAACACCATATTGTTAACTACAGGCACTTTCCATCACTCTACTTTTCTGTATTTGCTGGATTCTTTTTTTTAAATATAAATTTATTTTATTCATTCATTCATTCATTCATTCATTTTTGGCTGTGTTGAGTCTTCATTGCTGCCTGCGGGCTTTTTCTCTAGTTGCGCACAGAGGCTACCCTTCATTGCGGTGCATGGGCTTCTCATTGTGGTGGCTTCTCTTTGTTGCAGAGCATGGGCTCTAGGTGCGTGAGCTTCAGGAGTTGTGGCATATGAGCTCAGTAGTTGTGGCTCGCGGGCTCTAGAGCATGGGCTTAGTAGTTGTGGCACACAAGCTTAGTTGCTCCACGGCATGTGGGATCTTCCCAGACCAGGGCTTGAACCCATGTCCCCTGCATTGGCAGGTGGATTCTTAACCGCTGAGCCACCAGGGAAGTCCCTGTATTTGCTGAATTCTATATAATGAACATATTTTACATGTGGAAAATAGCATAACCTTATTTCTAAAACAAAAATAATAACTGAACTTGAGGAATAACTGTTCTGCTTCACTCTCATCTTCCTATTGAAATATCGATGAAATCCTGAGATGTTGGAAGAGTTTCACAGCACAGCAAGCTCTGAGCAATGATTCGTTAGTTTATTTGCATCACACATCCACCCCAGCCTCACTTCCACTAACTGAAGGTCTTTGAGGCAGAACTGCGGGGTTTCCACCTACTCTGAACTGTCTCCATCTACCTCAGAAACATAAGGCTTCTGCAAGAAAAGAGGAGAGAAAACATCCTCTCTATAATTTTCTGAGGTTCCGGAGCGATCTCAGCCTCCATCTTTTAGTATTTATTTTTCCATATCTACTTCTGAAGACAAAACTTGACATGTGATATAGGATTGCATCCTGGGAGAGAAATTCAGTCCTCTGAAGGGACAAACACGGGAGACTGTAAGATTGGACATTGTGGACCTCTAGTTCTACAGTCTCTCACCCGCAGAGGACAGAGAGGAGTACAGGGAGTATTAATGTGTTCAGGAGGAGATCATCCTGAGCATCACCTCAGGAATCTTCTCAGCCTAGGAGAGCCATGCCAGACAAATAAGGCCTGAGCACTGAAAACCAGGCTTGACATATGCATGGTAAGCACTTCTCCAAGTTCAAATCAGAGAGTCTATTAATCAAGCACGAAGACTGTAAAGTATACCAAAAGAGCCATTTTTTTCCTCATTCAAATATGAAAAAATAGCAAAAGAACAACTAAAAAATTACCACACTTATACACACACACACAACTAAAGAAAAGATTCTAAGCATAGAATAACGTGGAAAGTAGTGACTATTCAGAAAAGAATCATGTTTGGGCAGAGTTTAACAACAGAAAACAAAGCTAAATTGTAGAAAGCATCTTTTTTGTGTTGCTGATAACATTCAAGAAAACACGATCACTATAAAGGAAGAGATGAAAAATCTGATCAAATGAAAATAATTCATTTTGAAAAGGCATCTAAATGTAACAGAGTTAAAGTCAATTAGAAGTGTAAAGTTTAAGACAATTAAAATCTGCATTATAAGAAATAAAGAGCAAAATTAAAACTGCAGAAAATTGAATAAGAATTTGAAAGTTAAACATAAGCAGTTCCTCAAAAATGAAAGAGACAATGGCAAAGAGATGAAACAGAGAGATGGGGACAGAAAGAGAGAGAGAGAAAGGCAGAAGGGGAGGGAGGGGGAAGAGAGAAAGAAAGAGTGTGAGAGAGAGAGAGAGGGAAAGGGAGAGAGGGAGAGCAAGAAAACAGATGCTTAACCTGGAAAAATTAGTAACCCTGATAAGGTCATAACAAATGGAATACAAGTCTTATTCTTTGAATAAAAAGTAGAAAAGCTTTCCTGAGTCTATAGTTGATAATACAGACTAGAAATATATAGTTTATAGATAATGTATGTTAAGATTATTATATAGGGGCTTCCCTGGTGGGGCAGTGGTTGAGAGTCCGCCTGCTGATGCAGGGGACACGGGTTTGTGCCCCGGTCCGGGAAGATCCCACATGCTGCCGAGCGGCTGGGCCCGTGAGCCATGGCCGCTGAGCCTGTGCATCCGGAGCCTGGGCTCTGCAACGGGAGAGGCCACAACAGTGAGAGGCCCGCGTGCCACAAAATTAATTAATTAATTAACTAAATTTAATTAAATAAAAATATATATATATAAATATTATATAATATTATATATAATATATTATCTATAACAATATTATATATATAGTTGATATTTTGTCTACTGAATTCCAGGCAAAATTATTTGTTTCATTTAATCGTGTTTAATCTTTAATCTATGTGGAAAACTATGTGCATATATTTTAGGAGTTTGGGATCTGTTTTTCCCCCAAACAAGTAATCAATTTCCCTTTCTACTATTTCTTGAATAGTCCATTCTTTCTCCAATAATTGTAACAAAAACAACATTAGGACCTTTCCAAACCTGGCCCATAGTAGGTAATAAATATTTGTTGAATTAGTGAATAGTAACAATAGCTAAATTTATTGAACATCTTTTTTGCTCAGGTATGTGTCATACAATAATTTACAAAAGTTAATTTATACAAAAACTTATTTAATTTTTCTAACAATACTGTAAAGTAAGACTTTTATTTCCATTTTATAAATGAGGACAAATTATTTTCCAGAGTCTATTGTGCATCTGATGGGTGGGGCAAGGAATTTTAACCAATGAAGTCAGACTCTAGAAACAGCTCTCTTAAAACTATGCAATACAGCTCCCCAGAAATATGAAGTCCCACATGTTTTAATTCATTTAGTTCATACATACATGTGAACATATAATCTATTTCTATGCCTATACCACTGTAGCTTTTTGGTGTTCTGCTACCTGCCAGACCAAGGCTCCCTTTATTGTTATTTTTGTTTCAAAATTCTCTTGGCTATTCTTACACATTTTCTTTTCCAGGTAAATTTTAAGATTAGCTTGTTGGATTTTAAATTTTTAAAGATCCTATTGTGATTTTAATAGGTATTTAACATGTATTACATGGGATTAGGATTGAACTAATAGATTAAGGTCAGGAGAAGTAATAACTCTCCAGTATTGAGCATTCCCTTGCTATATCATGGTGTGCCTTGCCCTTCATGTCTTCTCTATGATTCAGAGGAGTTTTGTAGCTTTTATCATCTTCTAGGTTTGCACAGTTCTTTTTCAGTTTATCCCTAGATACTTTGTGTTTTATAGCATATGGCTACTTTTTTCTAGTTGGTTATTTCAGAAATGTAAGAAAAACTCCAATTTTTGAATAGTGATCACCTTATTGAACCCTCTTTTATAATATTGTTTAGTTGATTCCTGAATAATCCAATTGGATGCTCTTTTTTTCTACAAAAGATACAGTTTAAAATCTTACATACCTCCAAATTATTTTTTTCTTTCTTACTTCATTGCCTAAGATATCAAGTGTTAAAAAATAAAGGTCTTCATTAGTTTTAATTTCCTTGTTTGTAATATTGTTATTTTAATAATAATGATAATAATATCTACCACAGAGTGACAGTGAGAGGAGTAAATTAGACAACACAGGAGAAAATCCTTAGAGCAGTACACACCAGCACAGTTTGCCCTCTCACTGCAATCATCACCTTTACTATCATTTTTTAAATTTAATTAGAAATCTTTCTAATTTTCACCATATTAGTGAGAACTCTCTAACAGATATTCTTTCTCAAGTTAAGGGAATTTTCTTCTGTTCCTATCTCAGGAATAACCTGTTCAGAGTCTTTCAAGTTGATCATGTGCTTTTTCTTCTATAATCTGTTAAGGTGGCCAACTCTATTTTAGATTTCCTAAGCTTAAATTATCCCTGTTGAATTCTACTTCATCATTATGTATACACTGCTGGGTTTAGGTTGGTCAGTTTTACTATTTTAACACTTTTCACTCTATGCATAAGTAAGATAGATCTTTTTTTTTCCTACAGTCCTTGTCTAATTTTAGTATCATAATAGTTTTGTCTTATAGAATGAGTTGCAAAACCTTCAATCTGTATCCAAGAGCTAGAGGGTTGATGGGATAGAAAGGGCTTTGGTAAGTCTTATAGAATGTGGCTGGTACTTATTCAAGGGCAGATTTCTGAATAGCTTTTTAATTTCTTTTATGATTATTGATCTAATCAGGATTTCTGTGTTACTTGGAGTCTCTTGGTAATTTGTATTTTCCTGGAAAATGGATTTTCTTTAAAAATCTATTCTATATCTATCGTGCTACTCTGTTCTTTGTTATAATATTCTTTTTAAAGTCAGTTTTTCTTAATCAAATTTACTAAAAGTTTGGTCTATTGTTCTTTTCGAAAAGGCAGCTTTTAGTCTTATTAATCAAGTCTACTTCCTCATATCTAGTGGTTTTTGTTCTATTTCATTAATTTCTGCTTTTATCTTCATTAACTTCTTCCTACTACTTACATTTTATTTACATTTTTACCTTTTCTAGCTCCTTGTGTTTAAAACTTGATTCATTCAGTTTTCGTCTTTCTTGTTTCCTAATTCTACTTCATCATTATAATAAATGAATTTAAAGTCGTTATTTTCTTCTCTTAGCAATCATTTTGGCCAAATTACAGGGTTTTTTCTTTTTTTTCTTTTTTCTTTCTTTTTTTTCTATTTTTAATGCTCTCATCACGCTTCACTTCAAAATAATTTGAATTTTTATTTTCTCTTTAACCCAAGAATTATTTATGGGGTGTTCTACAATTTTAAGTGGATTGATATTTTTTATTTCTCTTTGTTCCTAGTTCTTAATTTTATTGCACTGTGGCCAGACATCATCCTCAGTATGATTCCTGTTTTGGATAATTTATGGAACATTTCCTTGTGGCCTAACATAATGGTTAAGAATGCAGGCTTGTGTTTAGAATGGTGCCTCACACACAGTAAATACCATGAACTCAAGGTCAAATATTATGTAATTTGCACACACATTTGAATGTGTGTACATGATTTATTTATGTATATTTATTTGTATTGATTTTGTTAAATTCTAAATCCTTATATTTGTGAACTTGATCTTCTGAATACTCAGAGATCCACGCTCTTTGAAATTCTACATTTCTCCTTGCATTCTAACATGTTTCTTTGTACATTGAATGCTATATTATTTTCTGCACAGAAATGTATTATTTTATCTGATATCTCTCTGGTATATTTTTATTATTTCATAATATATCTACTTTCTTTTTATTAGCATTCTCCCATTTATTTTCAAACTTTCTATGTCATTTAATTTTTTTTTTTTGTTTTCAAGCAAACTTTTAATTGAAATGTAATGTCTTTTCTTTTTGGTGTATCTCTTCCAAATTGTATATATGTGTGTATGTATGTGTATTCTCTTTTACCCAGAGCAAATATGTATTAAACATTAAAATTAATCTATTTACAATTACTTTGATTATTGATGTTAAATTTATTTTTGATATCATATTACTCTTTAAATTTTTCACACCTTCTTGCTATTTCTCTTTTATTGCCTTAATAGCAGTTTTCTATATAATTCAAGAAAGATTATTGAATCCACATTTATTCCTTCAGTAGCTTGGATATTTTATACACTGTCAACATTCATTATGGCTCTCTACCTATCCTTTCTAAAAGAACCCTGCTTCAATTTAAGTATCCATTTTCTTTTGCACAACCATGTGTGTCAGGGCAGGCACTTCCCATAGGGAATTATTTATTAATTGCTCAAGTCAGTTGTGGAAGTCTCACCTCTATTAACTGTGAATGGTTTAATCATGGTCATATGATATAATTTCTATGTAATGAGACTGCATTTACTTGGGGGTTATTGGGAAATATTTTCTGGATTGATTAAAAAATTAAAAAACACACATAAGGAGACACAGACTCTCTTCTTCCACTGTGTGTTGTCCTAAATAGATGTGATAATCCAGAAAAACTGATGCCATCTTCCAGCTATCTTCTTAACTGAAGATAAGCCCCTCTCTGAGAAAAGAAGAACGGAAAACAGAAAGAAGCTCAGCCTATAGGTTATGTTTAAGTCACCAAACGAACAAATCAAGGAACTGCTGTACCTTGGAACTTCTCTACAGAGAAGGAGGAGAATTGATTGCCACTAAGGTTTAAGCTATCTTGAGTTATATTTTCTGTTATTGCAGTTGAATCATCCTAACTCTTGCAATGTTTAAAGTCAAATTTTTCTATCAATATCTAGATTGATAATCTAATTAGTCTCTACAGCTTCTTACTGGATTAAACACTACTAAACAAAATTTCACTTCCCATAAACCTTGCCCCCCTAATATCCCAACTTTATCTACTTATATATAAATTTAGTTCCATATTCTTTTAAATTACTATATTATTCTGCACTTTCAATTCACAGTAACTATCTTAAGCCTTCAGGCATCTTCCATTATTTATTTATACTTAGAAATACGTTTTATTCATTTCTTTGCTTACCTCTTTTCTTGAATTCTCCATATTTTTCTTTTGCAGTTTTATTTTTATTGATGTAAGAACATCACTGAGTAATTCTTTTAGATCGCTATTGAGTTCTATTTTGGTCAGACATAAAACTCTAGTTTTATAAAATACCTTCCTTCATAACTTTAAAAACATTCTCTATTGTCTTTTTGCATCCTATGCAAAGAAAATACGTTAATAGCTTTTCTCTGATTCTTTATGAATTGCCTTTTTACCTCTGAAAAATTTTGTATGCCTTTCTTTTTATCCTTAAGTAAATTTGCTTAGGATATTTATTGATGTGGGTTTTCTTAGTTTGTTTTGTTTTCTTTGCTTTTTAGCTCTTGTTATCATTTTAGCTTTTATTTTAATCCTGCTGTGCACTCTAAAAACAAAGATGCCTTTCTTTAAGTCAGAAAGAGTTTTCTTCTAATATTTCCTTGGTCATTCCTTTCTTTCCATTCTCTTGGGTTTTTCCTGTTAAAAAGCTGTTGGAACCACTGGCTCTAATTCTTTCTCATTTTCCATATATTTGTCATTTTGCACTTTGTCCAATCTTATTCTGTACATGTCTTACCTCAATCTTGCAGTTCTCTGTCTTTAGCCATGTATTATACATTTTGATACTCAGCCCCAAAATAGGGTATTCTAGCAAAAATATTTCTGATTTAGAAGAACTCAGTTTCCTTTTCACAGCAGTCTTCTTTTTGTAATAAATGCAACCGCATGTTAAATCTCTAGCTAATATTAATACGATTATTTCAAAGTTTGATTTTATTCCCTCTATTAATGCTCATAATGGAGGGTTCACTCTATTTGTTAAGTGTGTTTCTAATATGTTACTTTTCTTCAATCGTTTAATGTTCATTGTCGTCTGTTCATATTTGTAGAAGTGAATTCACATTAGCAGCTGTAACTTTTTTATTTGGTACAAATGGGAATTCCTGTTTGCCTGAAAATAAATGCAAGATCTGATTACTGGTGTCTGCATTGAGAAAGAGTGCAAAAGAGGGGACAGTGTGTCAATAGATAAAATTTACTTTTTGATTCTGTGGAAGTATATCCTTGAAAATTTTTTTCAAGAATTTAGCTCATGGTACTTGCAAGTCAATCAGACATTGCCCCATTTCTATGGATCGATTTAAGAGTATGTCTTATCAGAAATCCCACTTCAGAGACATATCTTAACACACTGCAACTTTGGAACACTTGAAAATATTCAACTCACAGATCAGAAAGTAGGAAATTTATAGACAATAAAAAACATATGGAAAGAATTTAAGGTTAAACTAAACAGAACTATTTTTATCTTGAGTATCTTGAGGTGACTCTTGGGTTCTTCTGAGACTAAATTACTTTTGTCAGATTTTAGGGTGATGAGTTTGACAGCTCACTGGGTACCTTCATGGCTTTCCAATGCTGCAATGATTTTTTATTTTTATATTGTTTATGGAATTTAGGGAGGAAAGAGAGGCACACCAGCATGTTCAATCATGTATTTTGAATCAGACCAGGCTAAACCATCATTAGTATAAAAAGTGAAAGGATTCAATAAATAGTACACAATGTTCATAACAAAACATAGGTATGTATTGCTGTATTTTCAAGTAAAGTAAAAAGCATAAAGTAAAATATATTACAAACAGAATAAACAATTCACCTGTAAAGTGACAAAAAACAGAATGATCTCAGACTTCCTTACCATATATGCTTCCAGGATAAAAAGAGAAAAAGCTTGAAAACAACTGCAACAGCATGTTGCCTACAGATCCCAGAAGTTTTGTGATGCATGCCTAATTTAACAGAGACATTACTGTAGTTGCATGGACTCAAATAAGTAAACCACTCATACCATTTCTGAATTGGTTATTTGAAAAAAGTATTTTTTAGAAGTGATGTATCAAAACAACTAATTTACAGATTAAGAAAATGCATTGTGAAAAGATTGTCAATGGCCATTGAAACTCGTTATATAGAGAGTTTAAGAGGAAAGTGACAAAAATTATTGCTGAGAGATAAAATCAATAATAACAATTTGAAGCTAAAATTTCTATATTATCAAAATAAAACTCAGGAAGGGATTGGGTTGATAGGGTAGAAGAATAGATAAACCATTCTAATGTCAAATTAGGGCAGGAAAAGTCACTGTGTAGATACTGTTAATATTTTACACTGATAATCAGAGGTTTCAATGTTTGGATATGTATGTATGTGTTTTAAAGGAAAAACTAGTAGAATTTCAAATGAATATTCCAAATGACAACAAAAATGTAAAGCAGCCAAGTTTTCCTAATATAGAGGTTATAGATTTGAATAAACTATCAAAGATTGTGTATTGGAATACAAAACTGGATGTCCAGTAATTCTATATGTATTGGGCCTAGCTCTTTCCTCAAGCCTACTCATTTTCATGCAATCTGATACATAAAGCATAATTACTCTTAATCTTTTAGTGTGACAAAAATGTGTCTTTCACTCTTCTTTCAAAACTTTTATTATAACCTATTTCATGTCTAAGTGCCTAATTAGATTTGATAGGATTCAGCACTCCTATATGGTTTTCAACTAAACTTATTTTTGTCTGATTTTCATTAACCAGAATTAGGCAATCTCTTTATGCATAAATCACATTATATACATCACTTGAGTAACAACTCCTCTAACACAAAACACATAGACAACTGTTTTCTCCAGAGCCCTGTTTCCTTTAACTAAAAAATAGCATCAGAAATCACAATATGGACACTAGATATGCATGTTAGACTCTATACATGAGATTTTATATGCGAGATGTGTACATTAGATTTTATATATGAAACCTGTATGTGAAGCAGTGGATAATACTGCTTCTTGAACACTTAAGTATCAGTGCTAAGGATAAGAACTGAAACAGTTCTGTTCTGACTACGCATTGGTTTCCAATTCCAAACTTACAAGTATTTAAGGCTTTGTATTCTAATACCAAATCTGTCAGTTTATTGCTTTTCAACTCCAAGTTCACCCTTCATTGTCTGTTCTTAGAAAATTGTAATGGGTCCTTTAGCTATCCTTTTCTTTGTCAATTAGCATGAAACTAAACTTTGCTAGTAGAGAGCACTAGAGAAACATTGCGGGAAGAAGTTTTCTTTACTGGTTTTGCTGGTCTTATTCAGCCCAGCTTTTGCAGCTTGGGAGGCTTCTGCAGCACCCAATTCTTGTAATACATGGTGGCCAGAAAACCAGTGGCCAGCCCTTCCCCTGGTATCCTACTTGGGTGGTTTTGTATGTGCCTCGAGAGAGACACTACCCCAGGGAACAGCTTTCCCCATCACCTAAGAGGGTAGATTTCCACAAGTTCCACCAGTGTGACCCCAAAGTTATTTCTCTGTCATTCAGTGATTCATGGCCTTAACCTCTCCAAGAAGGTTTGAATCTCAGCCCCCAAAGGGACAGGGGGAATGTGTGTATGGAAATATTGCTGAGCTAGTGACTGCTCCTTATATCTACTATTCCTATATTCTTTAGAATTCTTGTTAAATCTTACTAACCAATCTCTTGTTACTCTGATCCTCTGTAATAATTAATAATTCTTTAAATTAAACTTTCCCTTTCAATTTACTGTGTAGTTTCTGTCTTTTGATCAGACCCTGATAGATGCAAAATTTAGTCTATATACTTTCCTCTCTTTCCAGACCTATCAATTTATCTCCTCTCTATCATAAACAGCATCATTCTAATAACTAATAAATTATGCCATTATTATTCCAAACTAAACGCATCTATTTAGATCTTCGTCCCCACACACTGCCTATAATTTTACTCCCCTTTCTTTTACAATCTATGAATATGTCACATCAAATACTGTCACTTATTAACAATAAAAATTTGATAACACTATATAATCCATGAGTAAACTCTAAACCCAAATACTAGTTAAATACTAATTAGAATATTTACAATAGGGGGCTTCCCTGGTGGCACAGTGGTTAAGAACCCACCTGCCAATGCAGGGGACATGGGTTAGAGCCCTCATCCGGGAAGATCCCACGTGCCACAGAGCAACTAAGCCCGTGCACCACAACTACTGAGCCTGCACTCCAGAGCCCATGAGTTACAACTACCGAAGCCCGTGTGCCTAGAGCCCCTGCTCCACAAGAGAAGCCATTTCAATGAGAAGCCCACACACCACAATGGAGAGTAGCCCCCACTCGCCACAACTAGAGGAAGCCTGTGTGTAGCAATGAAGAACCAACACAGCCCAAAATAAATAAAATAAATAAATTTATTTTAAAAACAATATTTATAATAAAAATAAGATACTACCTATTAAATTTTGAGACTGAATCTACATTTAAAATAATTATATTACATTACTTTAAATGTTTTCATTTTTAAGTTCTAAGAGTAAAAAGTAAATAAACTTTTAATATCCAAAATTCAACTTTTTATTTTAATAGAGTCAGGAAGAATACCATGGTGATGATAAAAAAAATTTTAATACTACTGGAAACAGAAAAAGAATTGACATACCTGTAAGTTGTTTCTTTGGGAAAAAGACATAAAATACTTCAAAGTAGGTAAATAAAGAAAAAAAAGTAATATAAATATGTAACAAAAGATAATAGGAAAGAAGAAAGAATGGAAAGAAGGAAGGAAGGAAGGAAAGAAGAAAGGAAGGGAGGGAGGACCAAATAATAGAAGTAAATGGAATGAAAAATATGGAGATAATTTTTATAAATAAAATTCAACATTTATCACTAAATAAAACTCTTAGAAAATCAGAAATAGTATATTCCCTTAGCATGATTAAGAACACAAACTTAGGAGGAGCTTCAAGATGGAGGAAGAGTAAGACGCGGAGATCACCTTCCTCCCCACAAATACATCAGAAATATATCTACACGTGGAACTGCTCCTATAGAACACCTACTGAACGCTGGCAGAAGACCTCAGACCTCCCAAAAGGCAAGAACCCCCCCACATACCTGGGTAGGGCAAAAGAATAAACAGAGACAAAAGGATAGGGATGGGACCTGCACCAGTGGGAGGGAGCTGTGAAGGAGGAAAGGTTTCCACACACTAGGAAGCCCCTTCGCGGGCGGAGACTGCAGGTGGCAGAGGGGGAAAGCTTCAGAGCCATGGAGGAGAGCGCAGCAACAGGGGTGCGGAGGGCAAAGCAGAGAGATTCCGGAACAGAGGATCGGTGCCAAGCAGCACTCACCAGCCCTAGAGACTTGTCTGCTCACCCGCCAGGGCGGGCGGGGGAGGGGAGCTGAAGCTCGTGCTTCGGTTGGATCGCAGGAAGAGGACTGGGGATGGCGGCATGAACACAGCCTGAAGGGGCTAGTACGCCACAGCTAGCGGGGAGGGAGTCCGGGAAAATGTTCTGGACCTGCCGAAGAGGCAAGAGACTTTTTCTTGCCTCTTTGTTTCCTGTTGCGTGAGGAGAGGGGATTAAGAGCACCACTTAAAGGAGCTCCAGAGACAGGCACGAGCTGTGGCTATCAGCACAGACCCCAGAGACGGGCATGGGACCCAAAGGCTGCTGCTACAGCCATCAAGAAGCCTGTGTGCAAGCACTGGTCACTATCCACACCTCCCCTCCTGGGAGCCTGTGCAGCCCGCCATTGCCAGGGTCCTGTGATCCAGGGACAACTGCCCGGGAGAACGCACGGCGCGCCTCAGGCTGGTGCAACGTCACGGTAGCCTCTGCCGCCGCAGGCTCGCCCTGCATACGTACCCCTGCCTCCCCCTGACCTGAGTGAGCCAGAGCCCCCGAATCAGCTGCTCCTTTAACCCTGTCCTGTCTGAGTGACGAAGAGACGCCCTCAGGTGACCTACACGCAGAGGCGTGTCCAGATCCAAAGCTGAACCCCGGGAGCTAGACGAACAAAGAAGAGAAAGAGAAATCTCTCCCAGCAGCCTCAGGAGCAGCAGATTAAATCTCCACAATCAACTTGATGTACCCTGCATCTGTGGAATACCTGAAGAGACAAAGAATCATCCCAAATTGAGGAGGTGGACTTTGGGAACAACGAAAAAATCCTCAACAAAATACTAGCACACAGAATCCAACAGCACATTAAAAGGATCATACAACATGATCAAGCGGGTTTTATCCCAGGAATGCAAGGATTCTTCAATATATGCAAATCAATGTGATACACCATATTAACAAATTGAAGGAGAAAAACCATATGATCATCTAAATAGATGCAGAAAAAAGCTTTTGACAAAATACAACACCCATTTATGATAAAAAACCCCCAGAAAGTAGGCATAGAGGGAACTTACCTCAACATAATAAAGGCCATATATGACAATCCCACAGCCAACATCGTGCTCAATGGTGAAAAACTGAAAGCATTTACACTAAGATCAGGAACAAGACAAGGTTGCCCACTCTCACCACTATTATTCAACATAGTTTTGGAAGTTTTAGCCACAGCAATCAGAGAAGAAAAAGAAATAAAAGGAATCCAAACTGGAAAAGAAGAAGTAAAGTTGTCACTGTTTACAGATGACATGATACTATACATAGAAAATCCAAAAGATGCTACCAGAAAACTTCTAGAGCCAATTAATGAATTTGGTAAAGTAGCAGGATACAAAATTAGTGCACAGAAATCTCTTGCATTCCTATACACCAATGATGAAACATCTGAAAGAGAAATTAAGGAAACACTCCCATTTACCATTGCAAAAAATAAAATAAAATACCTAGGAATAAGCCTACCTAAGGAGACAAAAGACCTGCATGCAGATAAATATAAGACACTGATGAAAGAAATTAAAGATGATACAAAAAGATAGAGAGATATACCATGTTCTTGGATTGGAAGAATCAACATTGTAAAAATGACTCTACTACCCAAAGCAATCTACAGATTCAATGCAATCCCTATCAAACTACCAGTGGCATTTTCCACAGATCTAGAACAAAAAATTTCACAATTTGTATGGCAACACAAAAGACTCTGAATAGCCAAAGCAATCTTGAGAAAGAAAAATGGAGCTGGAGGAATCAGGCTCCCTCACTTCAGACTATACTACAGAGCTACAGTAATCAAGACAGGTACTGGCACAAAAACAGAAATATAGATCAATGGAACAGGATAGAAAGCCCAGAGATAAACCCACGCACATACGGTCACCTTATCTTTGATAAAGGAGGCAAGAATATACAGTGGAGAAAAGACAGCCTCTTCAATAAGTGGTGCTGGGAAAACTGGACAGCTACATGTAAAAGTATGAGATTAGATCACTCCCTAACACCATACACAAAAATAAGCTCAAAATGGATTAAAGACCTAAATGTAAGGCCAGACACCGTCAAACTCTTAGAGGAACACATAGGCAGAACACTCTATGACATAAATCATAGCAAGATCCTTTCTGACCCACCTCCTAAAGAAATGGAAATAAAAACAAAAATAAACAAATGGGACCTAATGAAACTTCAAACCTTTTGCACAGCAAAGGAAACCAAAGACGAAAAGACAATCCTCAGAATGGGAGAAAATATTTGCAAAGGAAGCAACTGACAAAGGATTCATCTCCAAAACATACAAGCAACTCATGCAGCTCAATATCTTAAAAACAAACAACCCAATCCAAAAATGGGCAGAAGACCTAAATAGACATTTCTCCAAAGAAGGTATACAGATTGCCAACAAATACATGAAAGAATGCTCAACATCAGTAATCATTAGAGAAATGCAAATAAAAACTACAATGAGATATCATCTCACACCGGTCAGAATGGCCATCTCCAAAAAAATCTACAAACAATAAATGCTGGAGAGGGTGTGGAGAAAAGGGAACCCTCTTGCACTGTTGGTGGGAATGTAAATTGATACAGCCACTATGGAGAACATACGGAGGTTCCTTAAAAAACTAAAAATAGAACTACCATATGACCCAGCAATCACACTACTGGGCATATACCCTGAGAAAACCATAATTCAAAAAGAGTCATGTACCAAAATGCTCATTGCAGCTCTATTTACAATAGCCAGGACATGGAAGCAACCTAAGTGTCCATCAACAGATAAATGGATAAAGAAGATGTGGCACATATATACGATGGAATATTACTCAGCCATAAAAAGGAACAAAATTGAGTTTTTTGTAGTGAGCTGGATGGACCTAGAGACTGTCATACAGAGTGAAGTAAGCAAAAAGAGAAAAACAAATACCGTATGCTAACACATATATATGGAATCAAAAAAAAAAAAAGGAAAAAACAAAATGGTTAGAAGAACCTGGGGCAAGATGGGAATAAAGATGCAGACCTACTAGAGAATGGACTTGAGGATACAGGGAGGGGGAAGGGTAAGCTGGGACAAGGTGAGAGAGTGGCATGGACATATATACACTACCAAACATAAAATAGTTAGTGGGAAGCAGACACTTAGCACAGGGAGATCAGCTCGGTGCTTTGTCACCACCTAGAGTGGTGGGATAGGGAGGGTGGGAGGGAGGGAGATGTAAGAGGGAAGAAATATGGGTACATATGTATATGTATAACTGATTCACTTTGTTATAAAGCAGAAACTGACACACCATTGTAAAGCAATTATACTCTAATAAAGATGTTTAAAAATAATAATAAATAAAAATAAATCTGATGTTAAAGAAAATTAAAAAAGTGAACAGAAGCTTTGAACAAAAAAAGAACACTATCTTAGGTCATTAGTTAACATTATGTTTGAATATAAAATAATATAAAAATTATCTTAGAGTCATAAAACATTATAGGTTTAAAAAGGAAAAGTTTACAAAGGAAAAAAACATAGTATGGTCTCGGTATTTTTATATATATTTATATATTTACACACCACGCATGTATGTATGTATATATTACATCAAATTATTAACAACAAATTAAATCTATAACTAGCTGTTATTTTTCACTTAATAAATTTGGAAAGATGATTAAAGTCCTAATGATTATTAATACCAGGGATGGTGTGATGGGACTGGCACTCTTACACAATGCTCGGAATGTAAACAGAGTATGTTTTTTGGAACATAATAGAGTAATAAGTATTTGGGATCCTGCAAAGGTGATATATTTTGATCAAAAATCCCACACTAGAAATTTAGCATAAGGAAATTAGAAAGATGTCAATTAATCATATATAAAGATATTTATTGCAACATTGTATAAAACCTTATGCCATAGAAAAATGCTCAACAACAGCAGAATGTTTAATCATACTATAGCCATGCTATAGAAACATATGACAGTGCTCTAAATCATTTATAAAATAATAATTAATGATGTGGAAAAGTACTCGTGATATAATTTTAAGTGATAAAAAGGTACTAAATTACATCCACAATATGACTCACTTTTATAGATGGGATGAGGGAAAGAAGGAAGGAAGATACGGGAGGCACAGAGCAGAAATGAGGGAGGAAGGGAGGGAAAAAGTAAAAACTAGAAAAATACATTGAAGTGTTTTTTTGATTATATAAAACTAAATAATTAAGGACAATTTTTAATCATCTCTTATTTCTACAATCATTAGCTCTCTGTTTGACAAGCAGGGAAAATAATTTACATTATTTTTATGTTAAATCCCTAGTTTCTAAAATAGGGTTATCACATTTTAGGTAGACTCAAAAGTTAAAAGTTTAGTTAGACAATGACTATCATTGGGTTTTCATGAAAGCCAGATTATTTTTGTTTCTAGAACAGTGTCTTTGTTTTTCCAGAAGTCAAAAGACAAATGAAAGAAACCAAGAAGGAAACAAGATGCTTGGAAGACTAACTGGGATTTCCCCCCTTATAAGCTATTAATAACCACTGAAATATTTATTCTGCCTGAGAAACCGAGCTTTCTTCAAGGGTTTTTGAAATGAAAATCTTCTGAAATGGCTGGTATGTGAAACAAAGCAACCATAAAATCACAAAAGACTAAAGCTCTACTTTGGAGGGACACATTACTTTGTCCTTCACCCCAAGTTTTCATTCCTCTATTTGTCCAGTTATCAGCCAAACATTTAGCCTTTTCTACCTACTAAAGGCTAGAATGTACTGTAAGCTAGTTTGCTAGGATACAAAGGGAAATAAGAAATGGACTTTGGTTACAGTCTAGCAAGTTAACCTTGTGATCTACTCAAGGCTAGTTACAAGTTTAGATTAAATATAGAAAGAATAGTTAAATCTTACTAAAAGAAGTGCTAATTATTCTTAGATATTTCCTTAAATAGTCCTTAATATGTATTATATTTTTAAATGTAAAACTTTATCATCATTAAAATTAGGCTGTTTTAACAAAATACTTTATTATTAATGAAAAGATATAATTTGTAGAAGATTTGATATATTCTTTTGAATAACTTATATCTATAGTTGAAAACCTTAATAATTATGAAACTATTAAAACCCCTCCTCAGTGAAAATAGTTTCTTAATCAAATTGAAGCATAGGAACTAGTAGAAAAGAAACAGCTTCATTCAAACTAGTTCTGCAAACACAAAAACCATAAATAAATGGTGTGGTTGTCCTCCAATACCCCATTCTCTTCTCTCCTCAGTAACAGGATTCTCAGATTAGTTCATGACCACACAGTTTCTTGCAGCTAGTATGACCATGTGACCACATTCTGACCAACAGAATATAAGCAGAACTTATATGGTGGACACAACTGTCTGGAAGTATTCTAAAAAGGTGAGAGCATACCTTCTCCCACCTCTTTTACTCCTTCCTGCTAGAATGTAGCAGAATGTGGATGGGATGGTTGGACAGAGAGCAACCACCTTGAATCACAAGATGGAAGTTGGGTGTGATAAGTGGCAGAACATAAGACAGAGCGAGCCTGAATCCCCAATAATTTTGGAGCCAAGATATCAACTCTAGATGAACTACATTTATATGAAGAAAAGCGTACTTCTATCTTTTTAAATCCACTGTTGTTTTGGGTCTTCTTTCACTAATGACCAAATCTCATCTTAACTATTACAAACGGCAAACATCCTAGCCTAGCTTCTCTAATTCTACTTCCACTCAGATATCATGCCTGCTCCTTGCTCACTGCTAAGAACACCTCTCAGCATGATCACATCCATAGCCCAAGTTAACTACAGCCTTTTCAGTACTGTTCAGCTCTTAAATTTTTACAGGACTTGGAACAGAAAACCTGCCAGGCATTTTCAATGGGATCGTGGGTAAATCATGTAATGCTACTGTCCTCAGTGTCTTTATTTATCAAATGAGTACAGTAATTCATACTGTGATAACAATAAAATCCATTTATAATTCATGTAATGATGTTGTGAGGCAAGTATTACAATTGGCAGAGTTTCAGAGAACTTAAGCTAAATTCTCAAGATTACATCTTAGTAGCAGAACAGGTATTCAAACTCAGGTAAGTCTATTCTAAATACTATAATCCATCAGATACACGTCATTATCCTTTACCTTTTACCTTGGGAATAGTCACTGAGGCAACCTGTCCAAAACAGTTAGGTTACCTGTCACACAGCAGATGCACATTAAGTGTGAATTATCTCCCCTCTGCTCTGTCTTACATGTTGGTAAAATGAGAGCATTTTGCTTTCATTCTCCTCCATATATAATCTCACATGAGGACAGCTCTGTGAAAGAATCAATCTGGATGAATTCCACTTTTAAATAAAAGTATCATGGAATACAATTTTACACTTGAAAAATCCCAGGCCCAGTAATTTTTCAACAGATTGAATGCATTAAGCTTTTGTATATACGTAGACCTATACTGGAAGATATACAAAGTTAATCAGAGAGTAACAATTCCTGTCCTCTAAGAATTTATAACCTAAAATATGCCACATAGATGTGGGCTCCAATACACAAATTCAAACAAACATCAACACATGAATAAAAAAGAACAGTACGACCTTTCAGTCCTGTGTTGAACAGAATTGTTTTTAATATACACATACAAATTAGAATAATACTTAAATGCAAATCAGAACCCTTGTGAGTGGGAAGGATGAAGAATTTGTCTAAAAGAAGGCATCCTCCCAATTAACTTCACATACCAGGGTTTCTCTAACAGATATACAATGCTAAGAAAATAAGCTCTGAGATGCAGGGGTATAAAGGCATATTTGCACAAACTAATTATTAAGCAAAACGGTCCTATAAAAGTGAAGGTCTTTTTTTAAGACAGGAAAAAAGAAAAAGTTCCAAATGATTTTTTCAGCATAAAAAAGTGTAATATAGAAACACAAAGACAAGGATTTTCTTTCAGGTTTTGACATTTAGAAGCCCTCTACCCATAGATACTTACAAATTGGGAAATTCATTTAGGATAGAAAATCAACACAGAATAAGGAAACCAACAAGCCAAAAATGTAAGTAGCCTTTACTGTATGATGGTAATGATGCAGCTAGTCAGTGTTTCTTCATGGTATTTTTGCTTTTTTGAATGAAATACTTTCTTGCATAACTTCTGGAAGGCCTAAGATATACTTCCCTTAAGCAGTGGACCTCTATGCTGGTTAAATCAAATATGGCTTCACCCCTCTCCCACTTCTCATTCTCTCAAATTCCCTTTCCCAAAGCCTGAATTTCATTTTGGAAAAACTTCTCACAATACATTTAAGTTAGGACAGCTCTGCTCCTCTTCAAACCTTAAAAAAAGAGCAGTTTCAATTGCACCCCTGGCCAAATCTACCACCTGTGTATTGAAATGATTAAAAAAATTCAACATTAAAAAATAAACAAAGCAAAACTCTACTTCCATTCCCACTTATGAACTGTGTCTGGCAGGTTAACCTGAAAATTAGAGTGGGAAAGATTCTGCAGTGATTCTATTGCTGAATACAAAGACAGCCCCAAGCTGAGGGTTTTCATCTTCACCTGATTTATCCCTTCCTTTCCTCCATCTATTTCATTCCCAAGGCAGAGACTCAATCTTTTCTCCTACTGAAGTCATTGAAAGAGTGAAATCTATCTTATCCAAGCAAAACAATTTCATTCATCATATTGCAGTCTCATCGATTAGGAGTTAACAGGTAAAATAAAACACCAAGAACCTCTCTTTTGACCGATGAGATGTTTCCTAAATATTCCTAGTGCCCTGGGACAGCTCAATCCAACCTCTTTAGTATTTCTTTATTTGTTTATCAATCTATTTAACAAATATTTATTGAATGCCCATTGAGTGACCATGGCTTGTACAAGATATTTGCTTTTATTTGATATTCAGCTGATGTAGACATATATTGATTGAGCCTTTAAACCTCTTACCTCCCAATTAAAATATAATCTCCTTGATTGGGATGAGGGGTCTTACTTTTCTCCTCATTGCCCAGTAGACAGCCCAAATAGTATTTTCTCAATAATTAGTTTGTATATAGAAGTATCAGGTTTAAGCTACATGTTATTTCTGCTTTGAAGTCCTATAACTCGAGCCATTGTATCCCTTTCTCAATTAAAATTTTTGAAGTTTCTTTATGGTCTGTGGACTGTAGTGGGTACTGTTCACCTCTCTACAAGTTAGGAGAAAATTGAATTTCCATCTTTGGGGATTCACCTGCATTTCAGACACTGCCCGATGTGCTGGTTACACATGGCTGCTTTGTGAATACAATGAGCTCAACTTATTTTATTGACTACATTGAAACAATGACTAATTTTATTCCAGACTCCACACAGTGCCACAAAACTGTAGCTACCATAATGGTACTATAAAAGAACTTTAATACTTCAGTGCAAGACTTGCCAACTAGAAATATGCCTTCAGTGGTGTGGATTGGCTAGAGATTGTTGTTGGAAAGGTCTTTTCAATCCTTTAATCGTTCATTTTACATAGGTATATAATTACTCTTTATGCCCCCAAAATATGTGACCATAAAATCAAGACATCTATAATATTTAACTAAAATGCACATGTTATAGGATGTGAAGTGTGATGCTGTTATCTCAGTTGTTACTAAGTGCCCATTACTGAGAACAAAATGTTAGGTTGTTAAGCGTTCGTATCTTCTATGTACCACCAGAATAAACATGCAGGACATTAAAATGATAGACAAAAACTGGTTCTGCCACCCTTAGCCTATCACCTACCTCAAGACTATATAAAAGAGACATGATAAAGATAGATGAAAATGTTTCAATTAATAGGAATCTCTAAGGAACAAGTTGCTGGGGTATTTGGTGTTTCCCTCACTCCTAAAGAGGAGAAGAACTGCTTGCCGTAAACTTCAGACCCATTTGGGGGAAAGGAAGAGCTTTAGGAACCTCCTAAAGAGTTTGAGATGAGTCTTCCATGATTTGAATAGTGGTAATTGAGTCCAACTTAGAACTGAGGCTGTCTCAGATGGTATAATAAGAAGAAAAGCAGCTACGGTGTGAGAAAAATGTCAGCTCTACCAGTGCTGGACAGAAAGAAATCTCTTGAGAGGGGTTGGCCTTGAGTCAGATTAAGTCATTAAATCTGAATGCCAGAGCTAAAAGTCACCCACTGCGCCCCCGACTCCCAAATAGAGTCTGTGAAGTTTGTGCCACCAAAAACTGAGCTAAAGAAGAACTTACAAGAGGCCAGTTGAAGATGTATCATTTGCTTCAAGGAAGAGTGCAAGAATCCCCAGTGATGGTGGGTATTCTAAAAGGCCACAAAATTGCCCCAAAAGAGAAAGAGCAAATTTGGCCATCTTTCAAACCCAGAGATCACTAATACCAGATTACCACCTAACCAATCAAGTAATATGTTCTAATTTCTCCCTCCCCATACCCGATCCCAAAGGGCCAGAGGGAGCATAGTAAATGTAATATAATTTCACCTTGGTTCTCTTGGTATACTTACTTTTGAACTGATTCACCATGTAGTGAAGAAGTCTAAACAGGATGAGGAGAGTCCTATGTGGAGAGAAACCAAGCCCTGGCTGAGTTCCCAGACAAAAGCCAGCACCTGCTTGCCAGCCATGTGAAAGAGCAATCTTGAAAATGGATGTTCCAGCTCCCAACTGACTCATCTCAGCTAACATATGTGGGGAAGAAATTAGCTATCCTCATCTAGCCTTGTCCAAATTGCAGATTGATGAGAAAAATATACTACCATTGTGGTTCAAACTCACTAAGTTTTGGAGTAGTTTGTTACTAGCAATTGTAACCAGAACAGATTACCAAACCCAATGTGTATTCAGAGAAGGTAGACATTGGAAGAGATACTGAAACTCTGATAATAGATGAACTGTATTTTATCACACCGGAAACTGTTGTTTGAGAAGAAGCACTAATGAGACTCTGGAACCTGCTTGAGATGTCTGGAGATGAGAAGGGAACCCATCCTACCCTATCCCACTAATTTGAAAGTCAGTGGTGATAAACAATAAAGCCAAGTCTTTAAAATTGTTTTCTGCTTGTACCACACAAGTCATTTCTTAAGTAAATCAGTCACTAATGAAACAAAATGATGCTGATCATACTATAATGTTTGGAGGGGGCTGAAGAGCAAGCTGGGATGACAATGTAGCTGCAAGAGTGGCACTGTATATAAATGCTAGCTGAATATGATGTGTAAATTAGAGTGGCCTTTTGTTGCTTTCGCACAGCAAAGGAAACCATAAACAAAACAAAAGGACAGCCTACAGAATGGGAGAAAATATTTGTAAATGATGCTACTGACAAGGGATTAATTTCCAAAATATACAAAGAGCTCATATAAAACATATGAGCTTAATATAAAAAAAGAGATTAATATAAAAAATATGAGTTTAATATAAAAAAACCAATCAAAAAATGGGCAGAAGACCTAAACAGGCATTTCTCAAAAGAAGATACAGGTTGCCAACAGGCACATGGAAAGATGCTCAATATCACTAGTTATTAGAGAAATGCAAGTAGAACTACAATGAGGTATCACCTCACACCAGTCAGACTAGCCATCATTATAAAGTCAACAAATAACAAATGCTGGAGAGGGTGTTGAGAAAAAGGAACTCTCCTACACTATTGGTGGGAATGTAAATTGGTACAGCCACTATGGAAAACAGTACAGATGCTCCTTAAAAAACTAAAACTAGAACTAGCATATGATCTGGCAATCCCACTCCTAGGCATATATCTGGAGAAAATCTAATTTGAAAATATACATGCACCCCAATATTCATAGTAGCACTATTTACAATAACTAAGACATGGAAACAACCTAAATGCCCATCGACAGACGAATGGATAAAGAAGATGTGGCATATTCATACAATGGAATATTACTCAGCCATAAAAAAGGATGAAATAATGCCATTTGCAGCAACATGGATGGACTCAGAGATTATCATATTAAGTGAAGTAAGTCAGACAGAGAAAGACAAATATTATATGATATCACTTATATATGGAATCTAAAAAGATGATACAAATGAACTTATTTACAAAACAGAACTAGACTCATGGACATAGAAAATAAACTTACGGTTACCAAAGAGGTTGGGGGGTGGATAAATTAGATGTCTGGGATTAACATATACATACTACTAAATACAGAATAGATAAACAACAAGGACATACTGTATAGCACAGGGAACCACATTCAACATCTTCTAATAACCTATAGTGGAAAATAATCTGAAAAATAATAGATATATAGATGTATAACAGAATCACTTGCTGTACACCTGAAACTAACACATTGTAAATTAACTATACTTCAATTTTTTAAATGGTTTTAATAAATAAATAAATAAATTTTAATAAAAAGAATGGCCTTTTGTGGAAAAAAAACAGAAGCCACTAGGTTCAGCTTAAAACAAATTTGAAACCTGTCAGCAGTAATATTCAAAGTGAGCATAAGATCAAACGGCTTGAAGGTGTGTATTCTTCCCTATCTCCAGCATTAGCACAATGACCAGTAAGTGCCCAATAAATACTGGTGACTGAATAAATAAATGAGTGACTCTTTGTCAGAGAAGTAACCTGTGCCCATGGTTGGAAATTGCAATGCTGAAATTAGAGAACTATTTCCATTCTTGAATACATCCTTGGTTCAAGATGCAACGGGTTACTTCCACCAGATACGCTTGTCCCAGTACCATCACTGGCTAGGTTTGTAGAATATCCTTGCAGCAGTCAGAAGAGGCAGCATTTTACTATCTACTCACCAGGCAGGAAAGAATTAGACTGAGGCAACTAGTAAGTTTTTTAATAATATAACTATGGTACAAATTATTTCAAAATAGAAGAGTTGTATTTATTACAAATGTTATTATTGAGTGTTTCTTACTATTTAAATGCCTCAAAAACACATGTGCTTGACTATTTAACAAGCTTATTTAAGAATGACTTACAAATAAATGCATTGCATTATCCAGTCATTCCTGCCATTTTAAGAGTTCAGTGTATCATAATTTATGGTAATACAAGTAGAATCATGAAAGGCATGAGTCAAAATGACATAAAGATTATCTAATATAACCCAGTAATTTTATGGTTAAGGAAACTGAAATTCTAAAAATGTTGTTATTTATCCAAGATCACATACCTTAAAAGTGCTGAAAAGACAAAACCAAAGATCTCTTCATTTCTACTCCAGGACTCTTTTCTTTATATATTCTGTATCTGATATTCATAAAATATAAAACTTCAATAGATATAAAATTGTCTAGACATGTAAATGATGTTAAATATATAAACAGATTTACCTATATTACAAAGCTATAGTAACCAATACCATATGGTATTGGCATAAAAACAGACACTAGGACAATGAAACATAACAGAGAGCCCAGAAATAAACCCATGTATATATGATCAATTAATTCTTGACAAAGAAATGCCAAGAATATACAATGAGGAAAGAATAGTCTCTTCAACAAATGATGTAGGAAAACCTGGATAGCCAAAAGCAAAAAAAAAAAAAAAAGAAGAAAAGAAAATGGACCTCTATTTTACACCATACACAAAAATCAATTAAAAAACATTAAAAATGGATTAAAGACTTGAATGTAAGCCATAAAATTCCTAGAAGAAAACACAAAGGGTAAGCTCCTTCGCACTGGTCTTGGTAATGATTTTTTGGATTTGACACTAAAAGCAAAGGCAACAAAAGCAAAAGGAAACAAGTGGAACTGCATCCAACTAAAAAACTTCTGCATAACAAAGGAAACAATCAACAAAATGAAAAGGCAACCTAACAAACCAGAGAAAATATCTGCAAACCATATACCAATAAGAAGTTAATATCCAAAATATACAAGAAACTCATAGAATTCAATAGCAAAAAACCATATAATCCAACTTAAAAATGGACAAAGGGCCTAGACATTTTTCCAAAGAAGACATACAGATGGCCAACAAGTACATGAAAAGGGGCTCAACATCACTAATCATTAGGGAAATCAAAACCACAATGAGATATCACTTTATACCTGTTAGGATGTCTATTGTCAAAAAGATAAGAGATAACAAATGCTGGTGAGGATGTGAAGAAAGGGAACCCTTGTGCACTGTTGGTGGGAATGTAAACTGGTACAGTCACTACAGAAAACAGTATGAAGGCTCCTCAAAAAATTGAAAATAGAACTACCACATGATCCAGCAATTTCACTTCTGGGTATATATATCCAAAGAAACTTCAATCATTATCTCAAGAAATATCTGTACTCCCATGTTCATAGCAGCATTATTCACAGTAGCCAAGGTATGGAAATGACCTAAGTACTCATGTCATCTATAGATGAATGGATAAAGAAAATTTGAAAATACGAATACACACACACACACACACACACACACACACACACACACATCCCAAATGGAATTTTATTCAGCCTTAAAAAAGAAGGAAATCATGTCATTTGCGACAACATGGATGAACCTGGAAGGCATTATCCTCAGTGAAATAAGCCAGAGAAAGACAAATATAGAATGGTTTCACTTACATGTGGAATCTAAAAAAAACAAAACAGTCAAACTCATAGAAACAAAGGGTAGAAAAGTGGTTGTTAGGGGCTGGGGCATGGGGGAAATAGGGAGAAGTTGGTAAAGGGTACAAACTTTAAGTTATAGTATGAATAAAATCTGAGGCTCTAATGTATAACATGGGGACTATAGTCGATAACACTGTATTGTATAATTGAAAATTTGCTAAGAGAGTAGAACTTAAATGTTCTCACCAAATACAAAAAAAAAAGGCAAATATGTGAGTTGTTAGATGTGTTAATTAACTCAATGGTGGGGAAGGGAAATCCCTTCACCATGTATACATATATCAAATCATCACATTGTATACTTTAAATATGTTACAATTTTATCAATTATGTATTCATGAAGCTGGAAAAAATACATAAATATGTTTAAATGGGATATCAGTGTTGAAAAAAGAGTATTATTTTGAAACTTCTCTATAGTTAATGTATGTTTCCAGTGAAGAAGTATTTTCAACCATCTATGAATATTAGTTTAGAATTACAATAATCACAGTTTTTCATGTATAAATAGCACATTTCATAACTTTTCATTCATTCCATAAACAATTGGATATTTACAATGTGCTAAATATTGTACTAGGGGAAAGGCACACAGTCCTGAATAAGATGAAAATTCTAGAATTTGGAGTATTGTAGAAAACAGAGATATTATAAAATATTATCCTAAGTATGATGTGTAATAAAGGAGAACTTGCTTTGTATAAGTTTCTTAATCTACTCAAACCTCAGTTTCTCATCTATAAAACGAGGATAGTCATAATCATTTTCTCATAATTTCTGTGTGGATTAAGTGAAGTAAATGCTCTAGAATACTATGATTCCTCAATAAATGTTAGCTCCATGCAATTTCATTATGGTTACTGAATGAGAGGGGAATGTATAACATGGGCATCCAAACCGTTCTGAGGGGTCTCAGAAGAATTCCTCAAGGAAGTGATAAAAAAAAAAAGTAAGAACTAGCTGAATAAAATAGGAGGGGGTGTCCTAGGCAGAGAGGACACACATTTATGAGCTTGAGGAGAGGGAAATGAGGAATTATGCACCACATTTGATGAAATATAGCTGTAAAGTCTAATACAATAGCCACTAGCCACATGTGGCTATTTAAGTTTAAATGTAAATGAACTGTAATTAGATGAACCTAAAGATGTAATTCTTCAGTCGCACTAGCCACATTTCAAGTCCTTGATAGCCACATGTGGCTCTTCAGAACTAAAGTTAGAAAGGCTTGAATTTAAAGAACCAAAGAGACAATGATGGCCCATGAGGCTGGAGAAGCAGGTAGAGCAAGAGATTATAGTGGACCTTGTGAGCTATATAACTGATTTGGGATATATTTTATTTTATTTTATTATTTTTTAACATCTTTATTGGAGTATAATTGCTTTACAATGGTGTGTTAGTTTCAGCTTTATAACAAAGTGAATCAGTTATACTACATTCCCATATGGGATATATTTTAAAGGCGATGGCACAGCAAAGGAAACCATGAACAAAAAGAAAAGGCAACCTCCTGAATGAGAGAAAATATTTGCTAGTTATATAACTAATGAGGGGTTAATATCCAAAATACATAAAGAATTAATATAAATCAATAGCAAAAGCCTCCCAAATAATCCAATTTTAAAATGGGCAGAGGATCTGAATAGACATTTTTCTAAAGAAGCCATAAAGATGGCCAACAGGTACCTAAAAAGGTACTCAACATTATTAATCATCAGGGACATCAAAACCACAATGAGATAATTACCTCTCACCTGTTAGGATGGCTATTTTATTAAAAAGATAAGAAATAACAAATATTGGTAAGGATCTGGAGAAGGGTTGTACACTGTTGGTGGGAATGCAAATTGGTGCAGCCACTATGAAAAACAGAACGGAGGTTCCTCAAAAAATTAAAAATAGAAATACCATATAACTAGCAATTCCATTTCTGGATATTTATCTGAAGAAAACAAAACCACTAACTGGAAAAGATATATGCACCCCTGTGTTCATTGCAGCATTACTGCATTACTTACAATACCCAAGACATGGAAACAACGTAAGTGTTCATCAATGGATGAATGGGTAAAGAAAGTGTGATGTGTTTGTGTGTGTGTGTGTGTGTGTGTGTGTGTGTGTAAAATGCAATATTATTCAGCCATAAAAAAGACAGAAATCTTGCCATTGGGACAACATAGATGGACCTTGAGGGCATGATGCTAAGTGAAATAAGTTACACAGAGAATGACATATACCATATGATCTCACTTATATGGGGAATCTAAAAAACAAACAAACAAACACAAAAACCCGGATCTCATAGATACAGGGAAGAGATTGGTGGTTGCCAGAGATGGGGGATGTGAAGTGGGGGCAATAGGTGAAGGTGGCCAAAAGGTAAAACCTTTCACTTATAAAATAAACAAGTCAAGGGGATATAATGAACTACATGGTGACTATAATTAATAATACTGTATTGTATATTGGAAACTTGCTAAAAGTGTAGATTTTAAAAGCACTCGTCACAAGAAAAAATTATAAGTGGTGAGATGTTAAGCAGAATTATTGTGATAATGATTTTGCCATGTATACAAATATCAGATCATTATGTTATACACCTGAAACTAATATAATGTTATATGTCAATTATATCTCAAAAAGAAAAGAAAGAAAGAGGAAGAAAAAAGAAAAAATGAAAGTTGGAAGGGAGTGGGGGAAGGAAGGAAGGGAGAAAGACAATGAAAATCTTTCCTTAACAAATCATCTATTTTTCTAAAGTATATTAAAAATATACTATTTTCTTCCCAAATGCCTTACTTAAATTGTTTGTTGTTTTCACAGCACACTTTTACTATATGCTTCTTTTGTAAGAAAGTGAAACTGTTTGGATTACATTCATGTTTAATACACTACAATTCTGTGACTTGCCCCAAATCCAATAGCAGTTAATTAAAGCTCAAACTAGAATCCAAGTCTCCTGCCTTTTACACAAGAGGGAGTATGACTAAATATAACCACATTATCTACTTTTTCTTACTTTCAGAGAAATGTTTATAAAAAATACTTATATTGCTGTCTATAGATTTCATTTAAAAAATAAGTCCATATGTCATAAAAATGTGGAAAATGCATTTTTTTTCCTTGGGATACCAATTGATATCAAAAGCAAATCTTTACTATTTAATTTGGCCAGTAGAAAAACAGAAATCTAAAATCATGAAAAATATGGAGTTAACTCATGAATAGGGTTTTACAAAAGAGGAAACCAACAGAAAAATTGTGTATTACAGGTAGTTGTATGTCTCCTAGATGGCAGGTCTCAGTAGTCTGAATTCCTAGCTTGAATGTTTTTGTATCTGTTACTATCACTTTCTATTGATTTATGACTTTTTCACTCAATCTCATTTGTGTAATTCCAGATTGTGAATATACAAAATCAACCGACTAGACCACATCCAGGACAAATCCACCAGGTAAACCACACTAGCAGTTTACTTTGATGGATAAACCTGTAACCAAACATACCTTGCAAGAAAAACTGATGCAAAATATAAAATTAAAATGACAGAGAAGAAGAGAAAGAAGAGAGAAAAACAGAAGAAAGAACAGGAGAGGCTCCAAGATAAAGTCAAGAATTCCAACCATTTAAATTGAACATGCAATTAGGAGACAGGAAAATACATTTTTAAAAGGAAAGAATTTTTTTCCAAATTGACTGTCTACAAATAGCCTATAATTTTACCTCTGTATTGTCCTATCCAAGGAAAGTTAGAGACACTTCTATATGAAAAATCATGTAACCTTGAGAAAGGTAAATTGTTGTCACAATTGTTAAGAGTGGCATTGAGAACTAAGTAGAAGACACGCACGAAACTCAACTAACACTCACATTGACCTTGTATGATGGGCACCACCACAGCTTTTAAAATTATGATGGAGTCTTTTATTAATGAACTTTGCAATATTAAAAAAATTGCTGCTATTCTGTCAGCAATGTGCATTCCTTGCAGTATTAATCTCTCTAACCCCTTCATGTCCTTACTATCTAACTATAAAAACAGTTGAACAAATAATAGAACCCAATAAAATCCTTCATTGCAGAATCTAAGAAGAATGCTACATGAGGTCCAAGACAAGAATAAAAACGTTTCCTATATTCCAAGGCAAACAGCATTCAGATTAAAGCCAATTTATAGTGGGGTGGTTTTATAGGGCTTTGTTTTTTACTTTAACTTGGCCTTCTCAAGAGCTTGTGAAGGTTACGATGCTTATTCACAAGAGACTCTTCATTATAAATGGAAAAATATGTCAGGACCAACAAAGCAAACTGCAAATTATTACGCATTATATTTAGCCACGTAGTTATAATGTATACCCCTCAGAAATGTTGAGGATGGATGGTGTATTCAAATGAATTGATTAAATAAATCATTTACTAGCTGAACTCTGATTTCACAGTATACTTATTTCTTTCAATTTAAAGTTTCTTAACTTTATGAAAAGCTCAAAAGTGTAATACCTGGCCATAAGCAATTATCAAATTCATTTAAATTTACTTATTCAAATTTTACCAAATCTATTATCTTTCAATCCAGTATATTTATTGTTCTATACCTCTGGTCACAGATATCTATTCCAAGGTTTCTAAATAAGGATGATTAATTTTAAAAGGAGGCCAAAACCAGACTGAGTTAAAACCTTTGCGGTGCACTATTCCACAAATTCACATCATCATCGATTCTCTACAAAAATGAGTCCTTCTTATAATTATGCATCCATGAAAACAGCCTAGAACTTTGGAACCCAGAGAGAACTCTCCAGCAGCTGTCATTGGGGAAACCCACAAGTCACCAACAGAAGCTGGATAATTCCACACTCCAAAAACCTAAATATTTCACTTGAAATTTGTTTGCCTTAAGTTTTCAGCTAAAAGAAGGAATACTTTTAAGAATTCACATTCAAAAATTATGCCTATGCTAATTATATCTTCAGATTCATAAGGTAAAATCAGGGAATCCAGAGTTCACAAACAAATGAGTTACAAGGCAAGTAGACTGTTGTCAAGAGGATGTTGAAGGTTAAGTAGGAACCTGCCTGTCCATGAGCATCATAGCAAAAATCTAATCCCTACACATTTTCATCTATCATAGTTCAAATCCAGGTTATGATTCTGAAAGTCACAAAAAGATTCTATGGAGTTGTGTCCAGGAAAAAAAGGTTTTCATTCATTCATTTAAAAATGTTATTCTTTTACATGTAGCTGTCCAGTTTTCCCAGAAATTAGAACACTCCCTAACACCAGACACAAAAATAAACTCAAAATGGATTAAAGACATAAATGTAAGGCCAGACACTATAAAACTCTTAGAGGAAAACATAGGCAGAACACTCTATGACATAAATCACAGCAAGATCCTTTTTGACCCACCTCCTAGAGAAATGGAAATAAAAACAAAAATAAACAAATGGGACCTAATGAAACTTCAAAGCTTTTGCACAGCAAAGGAAACCATAAACAAGATGAAAGGACAACCCTCAGAATGGGAGAAAATATTTGCAGATGAAGCAACTGACAAAGGATTAATCTCCAAAATTTACAAGCAGCTCATGCAGTTCAATATCAAAAAACAAAAACCCAATCCAAAAATGGGCAGAAGACCTAAATAGACATTTCTCCAAAGATATACAGATTGCCAACAAACACACGAAAGGATGCTCAATGTCACTAATCATTAGAGAAGTGCAAGTCAAAACTACAATGAGGTATCACCTCACACCAGTCAGAATGACCATCATCAAATAATCTACAAACAGTAAATGCTGGAGAGGGTGTGGAGAAAAGGGAACCCTCTTGCACTGTTGGTGGGAATGTAAATTGATACAGCCACTATGGAAAACAGTATGGAGTTTCCTTAGAAAACTAAAAATAGAACTACCGTATGATCCAGCAATCCCACTACTGGGCATATACCCTGAGAAAACCATAATTCAAAAAGAGTCATGTACTACAACGTTCATTGCAGCTCTATTTACAATAGCCAGGACATGGAAGCAACCTAAGTGTCCATCAACAGATGAATGGATAAAGAAGATGTGGTACATATATACAATGGAATATCAGCCATAAAAAGAAACGAAACTGAATTATTTGTAGTGAGGTGGATGGACCTAGAGACTGTCATACAGAGTGAAGGAAGTCAGAAAGAGAAAAATAAATACTGTATGCTAACATATATATATGGAATCTTAAAAAAAAAATGGTTCTGAAGAAGCTAGGGGCAGGACAGGAATAAAGACGCAGATGTAGAGAATGAACTTGAGGACGTGGGGAGAGGGAAGAGTAAGCTGGGATGAAGTGAGAGAGTGGCATGGACTTATATATACTACCAAATGTAAAATAGATAGCTAGTGGGAAGCAGCCGCATAGCATAGAGAGATCAGTTAGTTCAGTGCTTTGGGACCACCTAGAGGGGTGGGATAGGGAGGGTGGGAGGGAAATGCAAGAGTGAGGGAATATGGGTATATATGTATACGTATAGCTGATTCATTTTGTTATAAAGCAGAAACTAACACACCATTGTAAAGCAATTATACTCCAATAAAGATGTTTAAAAAAATAAAAATATAATTCACTGGGTATCTGTCTTGTCATGGACTGTTTGGGCTCCAAGGAGAATGAGAAAACAAGAAAGACAAGATCTCTGCTCTCATTAGCCTAAGGTGAGTAAGAAAAACAAGTGTGTCTTAAAAAGGACTTGTATTTGATCTTTCATCCTGTGAAGCAGGCAGTGTAGTTATTTCTAATCCTAGCTTACCCATTAGGAATCCAAAACCCTGGGAAGAAGAACTACTTGTTCTTCAACTCCATTATTACTTGGAACAAGTTTTACTTGAACAAAATTCTTCAATATTATTGTATATGTCCCTGTAAGTTATCAAGCTTAAAACTAGATGATGTGTAAATGTGCTTACTATTAAAGAACCCATAGAATTTAAGAGCTAGATAGAAATTTACTTACACAATAGTCTTGTTATTTTACAGACAGGGAAACTGAGGGCCAAGAATGTGATCAAATTACATTGGAAGTAAAATTAATATGGAAAGTAAGATCTCCTAAATATATTATTGATTTTTCCAGATACTATATTATTCCCCAAAGTTTTATGCTTTCATAGATACCAGGATGTTTTCTAAGATGACAAGACAACATTTGTGTCCTCTCTGGAGAAGAATATTGCTTTTCATAAAGTCTAAAATAGCCTAGAATCTCCTTTGAAAAGCAGGTGAAAATAAAATTAAACCCATTAACTGGAAGTAATGTATTTCTTTAGCTAAAACAAAACAAAACAAAACAAAATACCAATGACAAAAATCATTTCACTTGCACTGAAAGAAATAAAATATTACTCAAGTTGCAATTATCTGTGAAGAACAGTGATTCCCTAGCCGGCACCTTAGGAGAAATTGATTGCTTTTTATGCCCTTTGTTTATTCATTTTCTAGACTTAATGGCTGACAAATGACCATTTCATTATTATAGGATGCCTCTGCTCTTTTCCAGAGTTGATTCCGCTCTTCTTTGTGCCTAACAGTAGCAACAGTGTGCATACAACTTATTTCAAGTACTTAGATGTACCTTAATTTTCAAGCCCAAAGTGGCTTTGTGGTTGGTTTCCTGACAGCATTCCAGTTTCTCGAACATTTTGCTCTTGGTAAGAGATCATGTACATTTGCTAATATGCATATCACATCTGTTTGCTTTGTTTTCGCCCAGTGGTAAATAAAGAATATGTCTGTCCTCACAGGTCAAGAAGAGGAGAGGAGAATCATGGTTATGTACACCTTAGATTTATGGATCAAGGAACTTTCATCTGCATAGTAATATTTTGGTCTGGGGAAGGCCCCTGTTAATACCTCTTCCTTTTGCCTGGACCTAGGCCAAGCTGTACAAATATCAATCTACTTACCTGCACAAAATGGAAGCTACTCAGGAATTTTTTTAAATGACACAGTGCTTAAGAGCATAGATGTGGAAACAAGACAACCTGACTCTGAATGTCAGCCTATGTAACTTTATGCAAAATTCTTTCCTTTTTTGCATCTCACTTACCTATCTTCAAAAATCTACATATTAGGTGTTACTGTCTTATAGGAGTGTTGTGATAATGAAAATAATTCAAGTAAAGATTAAATTATATTTAATTTGGGGCTTAGAACAGTGCATGTCACACAGTAAGGACAGAAAGCAAGTTAGCTCTTAGCATTGGTTCTTATCTTTTCATCTGAAAAGCTTTCTTTCACACACCCATCGTTACATGCCTTGTCCTCAACTTGGCTTAATAGTTTTACAACTTCCAGGACCATCTACCCTCTCTAAGCTATACATAAAGTGAATAATATCCTAGAAATAAAGAGACCTACTTGTTACTTTTGAAGGACAGGATTTCTCTCTATTGCTCCCTCCCCATGATTAGAAAGAAGCATGGCATTCTTCACTATCAAAGCAGCATGGTGAAACTCAGGCAGGAGAGCATAATAGAACAGTAAACAGTGTACCTGTTCTTTACCACATGATAGGGGCTAGTCTAAGCACTTGACTCATTATCATGCTATGAGACTAACAGGAATAGCATCCCCATTTTACAGAAAAAGAGTGAGAGGCAAAGCTTCTTACCCAGGGTCACAAAGCTGAAAATTTAGAGAGCCAGGATTTGAACCTAGGTATCTCATATTCATAGTCTGGTTCTTTGTCACTCTGTTATATAGCCTCTCATCATAAAAGGTCTCAAAGTCTAGGATATTTGGATACAAAATAATAGTCATGAATATAGAATGCATGAGTTTTTATGTATACCTCAAAGATTTTCACATTTAATCTTCTTAATGGGGAGAGTAGTTCATAGCATATTTATTGAGCCCCTACTATGTACAGGAATTGTTCTAAGAACTGAAAATAAAACAATTAAGAAAAAGTCCATTCCCTCATAGAGCTGACATGCTACTTGGAAAAATATATACAAATCAAGTAAATAATATAATACCATAGAAAAAACAGTATAAGAGGTTAGAAAGTGAATAGAGATGGTATGCTAGAATAGTAAAAGAGATATCTTTGATTGTAAATACTCTAGAGGAAAAGTAGCCATAGTCCACAAAAACTCTCACCATTTCTACTTTATCCTTCCCTATCCAGAGCACCAGAGTTCAAATGAACTCAAATGAATCACTAATAAATGAATCAACTAGACATAGACCACCCAGCCTTTCTGTTAGTACAGGAGTAACTGGGTAGAAAAATATAGTTTACTCATGACCTAAGATGATGAAGTTTGCAAGATCCCAGTAGGCACTGAAGGGGTTGTACACTTAATAAATTCAATAACGAAATGGCAGGGCGTGAGAAGGGAATGACAAGGATAGAGGATGGATTGGGGTCAAAGAGAAAAGGCATCAGAAAGAGAATCATAGAGAAAGAAAATGGTAGGAATCAATACAGAACAATGCTCAAAAGTCTGGGGAAGATTGTTGACAAATTATATATACCTATGTTTCTTTGAGTGTAATTCAAGCTCCCTGGACGTCCCCAAGGCACTTTCAGGAAGTCTGTAAGGTCAAAACTATTTTCGTTATAATATTAAGATGTTGTATGCCTTTTACACTCTCATTTTTCTCTCACAGGTGTACAGATTCATTGATATGGTTTCAGATTCTACACTGTAACTGACCTTTAGGAAACTGGTTCTTGCTGAGTTTTGGCATAGTATCAAAGGAGAATATCCATAATTATTGGAAAAGGCTACTAAAATACACCTCCTTCTTTCAACTACATATCTAAGCCCAGATTTCTCCTTATACTTCAACCAAAATAACATTTCAACATATTGAATGCAGAAGCAAATATGAAAATCCAACTGTCTTCTCTTAAGCCAAATATTAAAGAGCTGACAAAAATGTAAAATAATTGCACTACTGTTAGTAAAACATTTGTTTGAAAAAGGTTTAAAATATTTATTCATTAAAAATAATTATTCTATTACACATAAATAACATGTTTTCTGAAAAAGAACTATTTTCAATATCCTCAGTTTTACTCTACTGCAGTAAATATAAATAGGTATAACCCACATAAAATCTCTTTGAGGTGCACAATAATTTTTAAGAGCCTTTAGAGGCCCTGATACCTAAAATTTTGAAAACTGCTTGTCTAGACAATTTGCTTTCCGCTTTGTTCAACATAAGGGATTGAGGAAGCTGAACCAAGTATATAATGTTTGGAGCAATTACTCGATCCCCTTCACTAAAAATCCACTAAACCCTGCAACAGACTGAATTTTCTAAAAATGGTCCCACATGCTACTCTAAAATTTTGACACTCCTCCCATTAAAAGGTAAAATCTAGTTCCCTTCTCTAATTTGGGTCAGTCCTAGTGGCTCATGCCATCGTGGAGGCAATGCTCCATGCCCTCTGAGGGTGAGTGCAAAGGTCAGCACTGTTTCCATCTAGATCTCTCTCTGTTAAGATATGTGCCTTGGAAGAGTATAGCCCAGAGGTAAGAAGTCTAGTTAACCCAAAGGTGCCGTGCTGGAGAGACTATTTAGAGAGATTGCATAAAAACAGAAAGAGCTGTCTGAGGATCCCTATCTGTTCCTTATTCTAACTGCTCAAGTCCTCTCAGCATTCACCTCCAGACCTGAGAGTAACTAGCCTTCAGGTGATCCCAGGCCCTATCCTTCAAGCCACCCCAATTGACCCAGATGAGCAGAGAGGAGCTATCCCTACCAAGCCTTGCCCAAATTGCAAACTCACCAGCAAAATAAATGTTGCCATTGTTTTAGGACCCTAAGGTTCAGAGTAATTTGCTATACAGCCAGAGTAATTGGAATAAGCCCTCAACTGGGAGCAGTGGATTTGTCTTAGGGAAAAGTGGTATAATAACTACAACAGGGAGTAAATGGGTGTCCACTTCTTCCATGATCATATCCTCACTGAGAAGCACAAAGGGAAGAACTTCAGCTCATAGACAAACACACAGATGAAGAAACAAGGAAGTATATTGCACATCTTCCCCATCTATGGAAGATCACTGGAAACTTACTATGTAAAATAAATAAAAGGAGACCCATCAAATTGGGTTACAGAACTAATGAAGACGATATGGTGGAAGAAAAGGAAAAAGGCAACAATTAGAAGGAATAATTATTTTAAGGACTCACTTTAATAAAAATTATATCAGTTATACATATTACTTTATATATTATTTTAATTATATTATTATTTTATATATATAATATTAATAGCCAACCCTATTATGAAGGTACTATTATTATTCCTATTTTGCAGATGAGAGAACAGATGATATTCAAGAATGTTTATCAATTTGCCTAAAGTTACACAGCTATAGATCAAACTTGGGTCCATCAGATTCTGAGACTAATAGCTGCTTTCTTCCATTTGAAATTCTGGATTTTTCTGCCATATTAAGATCCCTCCTTGCCCTCAATATAATAAAGCTGCTGGAAGTTTTTATGCTCTAACCTGAGATACAAGGAGAGAACAATATGGCATACTTTAAAGGTAAGATTTCCATTTTCTCTCAGGAGAGAATTGTCTTTGTAGCACCATGTGAAGCACTGGTTAATGGCAGGTGGCGTTAGGGACAAGATGGAATGAAGAGAACACTAACAATTTACTACAAATGATTTTTCAATTGAAGAGAAAAAAGGAAATATGCCAGAAGGCTGTGTATGAGAGGTCAACACCTGCTCCTACCTCCGTGTGTCCACAGATTCTGACATCTCATCTGCTGGGAAATCATATGAGCTGAGATGCCAGCCAAGCCAGGGAGCACCAGAGCCTTTCTGCCAGCAACTGCCAGGTCTTAGTCTCCTGAATGCCACTCAGCGGCATCATGCTCCTTGAAATGACTCACAAAACCCCGTACACTGTGGCAAAATAAAGGCTGAGTGTGACTTTACGTGACGAGCAGATGCCACGATGCCTCACTGGTGCACATCATAAATGACATATATTGCTTCATTGCTAATGTGCATTCACAGTAGTCTTAGGGAGTGGAGTAAAGAAATGTCCCTTTGTAAAATGCTTAAACATTCAGCAAATATTGAGTACTTAATTTGGCTAGGAGCTGTTGTTTACTGATGAAAATTGACTAGGGTTCTAGTGCCTAGTGGATGATTTCCTTTTATCCAAAGTCCTAGATGAACAACAAGCTTTCTTACTGCCTTCATAGGCCTGCGATAGAGAATTTTCTAGTCCCTAGTTAATTGATAGGAAGTTCTTCCTAATTCCAGCCTTATATTAGTAGCTCAAGAGCTTATGGCCTATACTGTTCTTCCTGAATAGAAATAAAAACTGAAGGCCATAAACTTTCTTATGTCTATTTCCTAAATGCCTGTGAACTGTTCAGCTTCAACCTCTCTCTTATTCTGAGGTAACTCTATTTCTCACTACTATACATTTCCCCATCTTGATTTTGAGCTCAATTAATTTATTTTAAATTTTATTTAATTATTTAATAATTTCATTATTCTTTAAATAATTTTAGTAAGCATTTGGAAAGGAACTTTATACATTAGCTCAGGCTGTCTCAAAAGGGAGGTTATATGGAAACTCTGTACTTTTCTTTTTTTGCAACTTTTCTGTAAATCTAAAATTATTTCAAAGTTAAAAATTTTAAATATTTGCATTTTGTTTTGTCTGGATTTCACATGTTATTTTAGAAAAAAGATCATAGGATTTGATATCAAGCAGTCTTAAGCCTGGTTTTACATCTTATTTGTTATGTTAATTTGTACAAGTCACTTAACCTCATTGAGCCCTAATTTTCTCTGTTGAATAGACAACCTATTTCACGGGCCTATTACAAGTTGAAAATTAGGCTATATAATAGAGTCAACATATATCATTTCTTCCATCTCCAACTCCTATTTGCAAGGCTGATAAATTGAAAATCACTGCTTTCATGTGATGCTTAACCAGCATACTCTCTTATTATCCATAGTTGTTTGTTGAACTTAGACACACTAAAAATCTAAAGCTAATTCTCATAAATTAAGATGTACATGGTAAGTATTAGAGCAATTGCTAAAGAAATAACCCAAAATATACCGTAAAAAAAATCTAACTAAAATGTCATACTAGAAAATAATTAATGTAAAAGAAAGCAGCAAAGGAGGAACAAAGGAACAACACAGATATGAGACATACAGAAAACAAAAAGTAAAATGACAGACATCTCTATCAATAGTAACATAAACATAAGTAGATTATACAATCCAATGTGAAGGCAAAGACTGTCAGGCTGGATTTAAAAAAAAATAAACTATATTCTGTATACAGGAAATACAGTTTAGATTCAAAGACACAAATGAAAGTAAAATGATGGAAAAAGATATAACATGCAAACAACAACCACAAGAAATTTGGAGTGACTGTACTGATATCAGATGCAATAGGCTTTAAAACAAAATATGTTACTAGAGATTTTTAAAAATTATAATGATAGTTAATCCATCAGGAATATATACAAATTATAAACATATATTCACCTAATAACAGAGCACCCAAATACTGAAGCGAAAAGTGATAAAAATGAAGGAAGAAATAGACGATTCAAAAATAGTAAGTGTACACGCAAAACCCCTCTTTCAATAATGGGTAAAATAACTAGGCAGATCAATAAGAAAATATAAGACTTGGACAAAACTATAAGCCAACTAGACCTAACAGACATTTATAGAACACTCTACCCAACAATAGAATATACATTCTTCTCAAGTAACATGGAAAATTCTCCACAGTAGATAATTTAGTAGGGCATAAAACACACATCAATAAATTTTAAAGTTTTAAAATGATTCAAAGTATATTCCCCAACTACAATGGAATGGAATTAGAAATCAACAACAAAAAAATTTGAGAAACTCAAAATTATGTAGAAATTAAACAGTGTACTCCTAAATAGCAAATGGGATCAAAAAAGAAATAAAAGGGGAAATTACAAAATACATTGAAGTGAATGGGAACATATCAAAACTTACATAATGCACTTCTTAGAGGAAAATTTTTAGCTTTAAATGCCTATATTACTAAAGAAAAAATATCTCAAATCAATAACCTAACCTTAAACCTAAGGCACTGGAAAAGAAAAGCAAACAAAACCTAAAGAAAACAGAACAAAGGAAATAATAAAAATTAGAATGACAATTAATGAAATAGAAAATAAAGAAACAACAGAAAAAAAATCATTGAAACCCAACCTTGGTTTTTTGAAAAATCAACAAAATTGACAAATATTTAGCTAGGTTGACCAAAATAAAAAGAGAGAAGACTCAAATTACTGATATCTGAAATAAAAGGGAGGACATTATTATTTACCTTACAGAAATTGAAAGGATTACTATAAACAATCATACGTGAATAAATTAGATAACATTTAATGGACAGATTCCTGAAAAGAAAGAAACCACCAAAACTGACTCAACAAAGAAATACATAATCTGAAGGACTTATAACAAGTAATGAAATTAAATTAGTAATAAAAAAAAGTCAAATAAAGAAGAACTCAAGGCCATATGGCTTCACTTGCTGAATTCTACCATTTAAGAAGAATTAATACAATTGTTCACAAATTCTTCCAAAAAATAGAAGAGAAAACATGTTATAACTCATTCTATGAGGCCAGTATTACAATGATGCTAAAAACATACAAAGACTTGGGGAAATAAAGGAAAACTACAGACCAATATCTCTTATGAATATGGACACAAAAATCCTTAACAAATTACTAGCAAACTGAATCTAGCAAAACATAGAAAGAATTATATAATATGGGGACTTCCCTGGTGGTCCAGTGGTAAAGAATCCACCTTACAATGCAGGGGATGTGGATTTGATCCCTGGTCAGGGAACTAAGCTCCCACATGCCGCAGGGCAACTAAGCCCACGTGCCACAACTACTGAGCTCGCGTGTCTCAACTAGAGAGCCTGCATGATGCAAACTACAGAGCCTACGTGCTCTGGAACCCATACGCCACAATTACAGAGCCCAGGTGCCCTGGAGCCTGTGTGCCACAACTAGAGAAGAGAAAACCCGCATACCACAACTAGAGAGAAGCCTGCGTGCCTCAAAGAAGATCCCGCATGCCGCAACTAAGACCTGATGCAGCCAAAAATAAATTAAATACATAAATTGCAAATAAATCTTAAAAAAAAAGAATTATACAATATGGACAAGTGGGATCTATCCCAGGTATGGAAGATTGGTTTAACATTCATAATGTAGTACCCCATATCAATAGAATAAAAAGCAAAAAAAAAAAAAAAACCCATATAATCATCTCAATAAATTCAGGAAAAGCATTTGATGATATCCAACACCTTTTCATAATATAAACACTCAACAAACTAAGAATAGGAGGGAACTTCCTCAACCTGATCAAAGGTAACTATGAAAAACCCACAGCAAACATTATATTTAATGGTGAAAGACTGGCTGCTTTCTCCCTTATATCAGAAACAAGGATATCCATTCTCATCACTTCTAATCAAAATTGGTTCTAGCCAGAAATTAAGCAAGAAAAATAAATAAAAACCATTGAGATTAGAATGGAAAAGTATAACTATCTCTACTTGCAGATGACATAATCTTATACATAGAAAATATTCCTAAGAAATCCACTTAAAAAAAAGCAACCTATCAGAACTAATACACAAGTTCAGCAATGTTGCAGGTATCAACGTACTAAAATCAACTGTATTTTTACATTCTTAATGAACAATCCAAAAATTAAATTAAGAAAACCAACTTGTGATAGCATCAAAAAAGAATAAAATATTACTAAGAAAAGAAGTACACAACCCAGACTCTGAAAACAAGAAATATTGTTGAGAGAAATTAAAGAACATCTAAATGAATGGAAAAACATCCCATGTCATGGATCAGAAGACTTAATATTGCTAACATAGCAATACTCCTCAAATTAATTTACAGATTCAATGCAATTCTTATCAGAACCCAGCTGACTTCTTTGTAGAAATTAACAAGCTGATTATAACATTTATAAGGAATTGCAAGGAACCAAGAATAACCAAAAGGTTCTTAAAAAAGAAGAACAAAATATGAAAGACGCATACTTCACACTTTCAAAATTTGTTACAAAGCAATGGTAACCATGACAGTGTGGGACTGGCATAAGGGTAGACATATAAATTAATAGAGTAGAATTGAGAGTTCAGAAATAAACCTCATTTCTATATGCTCAACTGAATTTTGACAAGGGTGCTAAGTCCATAGTTAAAATATCTTTTCAAGAAATAGTGCTGGGATAAATATATAGCCACAGTTTTTTTATATTTTTCCATTTGTTCGACTGTTGGTTTAAAAATGGAATAATAGGAGATGTATTATGTCAGGGGTAGGCAGACTTTTCTGTAAAGGGACAGTTAGTAAATATTTTAGGTTTTGTGGGCTATGTGATCTTTGTTACAGCTATTCATTTCTGCTATTAATAGTGTGAGAACAATCATAGACAATACATATAAATAAATGATTGTGGCCATGTTCTAATAAAGCTTTGTTTACAAACACAGGTAGTGAACTAGATCTGGCCCATGGGTCAAAATTTGCATATCTCTGTATTATATTTTAAATTTAGATATGATACTTTATCAGCAACTAAACAAATATTTTAATGATAGATCAAGGACCTCCTAATTTTTTAAATCTTTCAAGTCAACATGTTTCTAAGCAATACTATATAAAGTTTCAGCATATATTAGAGGAAAATGTTTCAAGATATTTTGGACACCATTTATGAAAATCAACACTCCTCTAGATGTGAGTTTTAAGGATGAGAATGAAAATTAATTAATATTGAAAATAAAAATACCTTTGGCGTTTTTATATTCTAAAACCACATATAACATACTAAAGTGACAAGCTCTTTTCACATGGTACACAATTCTCTCCATATCAAGGCATCTATTAGAAATACAAGTAAATGGTCTAATATCCCTTAGCCATGTGACCTACAAAGGCATGTCATAGTACCAATATTAAAAAAAACACACACAGATGTTGAATTTTCTTAATTTAAATTTTGTAAAAAAGGCACATAGATAATATATTATGCTACAGATACCTTTTATTATACACCATAAATATTTAGATAATTAACAATACATGTGTAAAGTATAATATAAACCAATCAGTATTACCAGGAGAGCTTTAAGATTTAACTTTTATTCTTCTGTCATTTAATTTTCAATCAAAAGTTTACCTAGGGGCTTCCCTAGTGGCGCAGTGGTTAAGAATCCGCCTGCCAATGCAGGGAACACGGGTTCGAGCCCTGCTCCAGGAAGATCCCACATGCTGCGGAGCAACTAAGCCCGTGCACCACAACTACTGAGCCTGTGCCCCACAGCCCGTGAACCACAACTACTGAGCCCTCGCGCCACAACTACTGAAGCCCGCACGCCTAGAGCCCATGCTCCGCAACAAGAGAAGCCACCTCAAGGAGAAGCCCGCGCACCACAACGAAGAGTAGCCCCCGCTCACCGCAACTAGAGAAAGCCCACATGCAGCAATGAAGACCCAACACAGCCAAAATTAAATAAATAAAATAAATAAATAAATAAATAAAATGTTTACCTAAACACAGTTTTCTGTAACTAATGTGCTAAAACACATATTGAAGGTACAATGCATGTCAACCTTGATTTTTCTCACTCAGTGACACGGTCTGAATCTTAAAACCTCACAATGTGCAACTAGATACATTTGTGTAAAAGCCCCACCCATGATGTTAATGGCACCATTTCCATGGTAACTTTAATGCTTAAAAAGGAAAAAACAGAAGGAGTCAAGAAAACTGTACAAAGTGAACAAAATAAATTATTAGATTGAACATATGTGGCATAAACAAAATATGGGGTGCAGTTATTAAAAATAAATTGCCTTTTAAAAATGAAAACAAGCATAAATCAGACATGGAACTTCAACTTATGGGAAATGTGGTCATCCTAAACTCATAGCAGTAAAATTATCCTAGTATGTCGGATGTCGCCAAATTGGGAGCTCACAAACACATCAACGTATTCAATCATCCTTGTATTGTGGAGGTTCAAACTTCCATGTAATATTGACATTATTAATGAATTAAAAATAAAAATTGATGTGCAATCATTAGATTTATGCCAATAATAGCAAATAGCTAATATGTGTATTATGCATTTCAATATTATTGTATAAATTATTTTCTGTCTTCAAATTAGAAACACAATGTCAATTTTATACAAAGAGGTACATTTAAAACATATTTTCATTGCAGGAAATCCTAAGTGTCTCATTTAAGTTTGATATTTTTAAGATAAGTCACTGACATTGGAACAAATTGCAATGAAATAAACAAGCTAGTCACTGCTACAGAACTAAGAACACAATCCACTTTATTCTTAAGTGAATTATTTCATTGTTATACAATTGAGTCATCTAAACTAAAATCAGGCCATTTTTTATTTTTCAAAGTCATTTATTTGCTCACAGAAGAGTACCTTAGATTTTATTAAATCTATTTTGTTAACTCTACTTCATTAAATCTTCACTACCCATTTCTGCCTTTTTCAAGTCTGTCTTTCTATTTCTATCAATTCTGAACATTTTGGTGAGTGAATTATGTACTCACTACCAAACATCTTTGGAAGAGAAGTGATATAGAATCACTGAGAACTCACTTGGCCTACTTCATCATTTTGCTTTAAGTTGGCTCTACCAATATTGATGCCCTAAACTGAAAACTAAAATTTGATTTTCAATTGTTCAAGGCCTCTATTCCAATATAATCATGAATAATAACATGTGATGTCTTCAGAATTATGAGCTAAAATTTGATTTCCAATTATTGTTTCATTCAACCAATGAATGTATTGAATGCCTACTATGTGAAAGGCGCCATCCTTTGCAGTAGGGACACAAATACAAATCTGGAATGGTACAGCCCACAGGAGCTGATTTTCTAGTGAAAGTGAGAGAGAAATATACTAATAATGGCTTACAGTATGATAAAAGTGGGTTTCCTCAGGGTGCTATGTTGTCTAAGTTTTTAAAAATCTGAATATAAGGAATAAAAGAGATGGTAGAAATCATCTAGTCCAACTCCTTTCTTTCACTTCTAAAGAAAATGATTACAACAGACTATGGGTATATGCATATGGGTGGGTGTGTGTGTGTGTGTGTGTGTGTGTGTGTGTGTGTGTGTGTGTGTTTCCATGGTCCTGTAAAAATATAAAGAAAAAATGTACAAAGCAGGATCTCATTGAGGTAACCTGTATGCACATATATAAAAATATATGATATGATATGGTATAAAAGAAGGTGCACTTGACTGGAAATCTGACAAGGCTTCTATTTGCACATTGCTGAATTTTAGGTATATGACATGGATAAGATGTTCAGCAGTTTCTTCATCTATATTATGAATTTAGTTCAATCTCTATCACCGAATTCTCCAGGTTGTTGTGAGGACCGAATGTAGTAAAGGGTACAAAAGTGCTTTGTAAATTAAAGCACAATAAAATATAATATTTGATAGTATTTCATATAACAAATCTATATATAAATAAGATGATTAGTTTAATTGTGGGTAATTAATTGGATTAACAACATAACGTGCTTAGTTAATTGTGAATTAGAAGAGAGAATGAAGGTTATTTAATTCTTATCCATTCATTATTTATTGTCATATTTGAGATATACAAATAGTTGAATCAACGGGGAGGAAAAAACAACTAGCAAGTTTAAGAAGTTTGTTTCTATGTCTTCTTCCATTCCCAAGACAGAGCATGGCACTTCTGTCCTGATAAGAACAGTTGGTATATGAAAGTTTACATGCTAATAGATCAATGCTGGTACATACTGCACTCACAGTTCCTTCCAAGGAAAGATGCCCTACCCATTGCCCTCACTGAGGAGGAAGCTGTGAGTATGCGGGTTTGATCCTACATATTCTCTTCCCTCAGCATCCCAGCTTATTGAAAAACTGGTAAGTGCAAGAGCCAAACGTAGCCAATCAATCGATGGCTATTTAGATGGTATGACATGGCCTAGATGAAAGTCTCTTTGAAGAATTTAAACTTTGAGATATTGGGATATTGAAGCAGTTAACCGTGAGAGACTGAGGCTGGATGATGCATAGAGAGAAACCATGACATAGAGTCAGGGCCATAAAGGCTAATGGCTTTTGTATCAGGGTGATGCTGGCCTCCTTACAGGCCAATATCACTGATGAACATAGATGCAAAAATCCTCAACAAAATACTAGCAAACCAAAACTAACAATATATTAAAAGTATCATACAACATGATCAAGTGGAATTTATCCCAGGGATGCAAGGATTTTTCAATACCCACAAATCAATGTGATATACCACATTAACAGACTGAAGAATAAAAACCATATTATAATATCAATAGGTGCAGAAAAAGCTTTTGATAAAATTCAGCATCCATTTATGATAATAACTCTCCAGAAAGTGGGCATAGAGGGAACCTACCTCAACATAATAAAGGCCATATATGACAAACCCATAGTAACAGCATGCTCAATGGTGAAAAACTGAAAGCATTTCCTCTAAGGTCAGGAACAAGACAAGGATGCCCACTCTTGCCACTTTTATTCAACATAGTTTTGGAAGTCCTAGCCACAGCAATCAAAGAAGAAAAAGAAATAAGAGGAATCCAAATTGGAAAGGAAGAAGTAAAGCTGTCATTGCTTGCAGATGACATGATACTATACATAGAAAATCCTAGACACCACCAGAAAACTGCTCATCAATGAATTCAGTAGAATTACAGGATACAAAATCAATATACAGAAATCTGTTACATTTCTATACACTAACAACAAAGTATCAGAAAGAGAAATTACGGAAATAATCCCATTTACCATCACATCAAAAAGAATAAAATACCTAGGAACAAATCTACCTAAAGAGACAAAAGACCTGTACACCAAAAACTATAAGACCCTGATGAAAGAAATTGAAGACTACACAAACAGATGGAAAGATATACCATATTCTTTGATTGAAGAATCAACATGGTAAAAATGACCACACTACCCAAGGCAATCTACAGATTCAGCACAATCCCTATCAAAATACCAAGGCCATTTTTCACAGAACTAGAACAGATAATTTTAAAATTTATATGTAAACACAAAAGACCCTGAATAACCAAAACAATCTTGAGAAAGAAGAACAGAGCTAGAGGAATTACACTCCCTGGCTTCAGACTATACTACAAAGCTATGGTAATCAAAAGAGTATGGTACTGGCACAAAAACACATACATAGATCAGTGGAACAGGATAGAGAGCCCAGAAATAAACTCACACACTTATGGTCAATTAATCTATGACAGAGGAGGCCAGAATATACAATGGAGAAAAGACAGTCTCTTCAATAAGTGGTGCTGGGAAAAATGGACAGTTACATGTAAAACAATGAAATTAGAACATCCTCTAATACCATAAACAAAAATAAACTAAATATGGATTAAAGACCTAAATGTAAGACTGGATGCTATAAAACTAGAGGAAAACATAGGCAGAATACTCGAGATAAATCACAGCACTATTTTTTTGGATTCATCTCCTAAAGTAGAGGAAATAAAAGCAAAAATAAACAAATGGGGCCTAATTAAACATAAAAGCTTTTGCACAGCAAAGGAAATCATTGACAAAATGAAAAGACAATCTACTGAATGGGAGAAAATGATATGATCAATAAGGGATTAATACCCAATGTATGTAAACAGCTCATATAACTCAACATAAAAAAAACTAACAACAACCTGATTAAAAAAGGGCAGAAGAACTGAATAGACATTTTTTCCAAAGAGGAAATGCAGCTGGCCAACAGGTACATGAAAAGATGCCCAACATCACTGATCATCAGGGAAATGCAGGTCAAAACCACAATGAGATATCACCTCACACCTGTCAGAATGGCAATCATCAAAAAGTACACAAATAACAAATGTTGGCAAGGATGTGGAGAAAAGGGAACCCTCGTACACTGTTGGTAGGAACGTAAATTCGTATAGCCACTGTGGAAAACAGTATGGAGGTTTCTCAAAAAACTAAAAATAGAACTACCATATGATTCAGCAATTCCACTTCTGGGTATATATCCAAAAAAAGCAAAAACACTAATTTGAAAAGATACATGCACCTGAATGTTCATAGCAGCATTATTTACAATTGCCAAGACATGGAAGCAACCTAAGTGTCCATCAACAGGTAAACGGATTATAAAAGATGTGGTATATATATACAATGGAATACTACTCAGCCATAAAAAGAATGAAATTTTGCCATTTGCAGCAACACGGATGGACTTGGAGGGCATTATGCTAAATGAAGTAAGTCAGACAGAGAAAGACGGATATTGTATAGCACTTACATGCGGAATCTAAAAAATACAACAAAGTAGTGAATATGACAAAAAAGAAGCAGACTCACAGATATAGAGAACCAACTAGTGGTTACTAGTGGGGGGGGGGTGCAATATACAGGTTGGGGAGTGGGAGGTATAAACTATTGGGTGTTAGATAGGCTCAAGGATGTATTGTACAACACAGGGAATATAGCCAATATTTTGTAATAACTGTAAATGGAAAGTAACCTTTAGAATTGTATTAAAATTTTAAAAAAATTTTTAAAGAGCTAATGGCAAACTGAAACCATGAGGGAGCAAAGTCCATGTAAGGTAGAGAAGAACACAGGTGTGTGTGGTGAGGGGTTTGGGAGAACAATCAGAGACAGATAGAAAGCAGCCAGTCTCTAATGTCGCCTTTGCTCATGAAGGATAGCCCTATTTGTATATAATAAATTCCTTAGTTTGGGCTGAGTTCCTAAAATAGACTGGATATACAAGGAAAATTTAAGATTTATTAAATGTGGAAGCCCAGCAACAGTGATTAGAAGTGATGACAAGGGCAGTAGTATCTAGGGGTGGTAGCCAGTGAAGTAAGTCAGACAATAAGCTGACATCAAGGGATTTTTTGTTTTGTTTTATTATCCAAATCATCACCAGGAGGAAGCTAGCCTTGTAGAACAGTCAAATGGCCTATTAGAGACTCAGTCAAAGCTAGGGGACGGACTTTATAAAATTAGGAGACTTATCCTGCAAGATGTGAGGAATGTATTGCATAGACATTTCTTACGCAAAATTTTCAAATCCGTCCCTTCAGTCATGCCCTTTACTTCAGCTGAATTTTGCTGGACCAACAGACTTCTCCATCAGTTGGAGTTCAACTTTCGCTGAGTTTTGTTAACTGTTTTGGAAGCCTTTAAAAAGAAAATGTGAGGGGCTTCCCTGGTGGTGCTGTGGTTGAGAGTCCGCCTGCCGATGCAGGGGACACGGGTTCGTGCCCCGGTCCGGGAAGATCCCATATGCCGCATAGCGGCTGGGCCCATGAGCCATGGCCGCTGAGCCTGCACGTCCGGAGCCTGTGCTCCGCAACGGGAGAGGCCACAACAGTGAGAGGCCTGCATACTGCAAAAAAAAAAAAAAGAAAAAGAAAATGTGAGAACCAGAGGGCCTCCCTTATCTCCTGAAGCTGCAGGAAAGAATGTGATGAAATTAGGGCTAGAGATGCAAAGAAGTCACAGGTACAAATAAAATCAACAGGTCTCTTAGCCAAAGTGGTGTCCTGAGAGAGAAAGAAAGGGGCCCTAAGACCTGGGATGGGGATATACAGCATGTATCTTAAACTAAATTCCATTGAATTTTCAATGCTGACAAAAGCAGTCTCTTTTCTTTTGCCTGAAGAGAACAGCCTTCCATTGACGGAAGACTGCATAATGACTACATCTGAGACAACAACCTCACAAGATAATGGTTGTTCTCCACAAGAGATGCTCCAGCCTCTCCTTATTGCCACCAAAATAGTGAGCAGGACTGGATGACAACACAGCTTGAGCAAGAAAGTTACCTCTTCAGAGAGTAAACAGTTTACAGATTAAAGAAATCGCATGTCTTAAACGTCTTTGGCAAGAATCAGAGGAATATGTGTTAAAGTGTACCTTAAGGGTATTGGACTGAAAAACTGAAATGTAATCACTCATCCATGATTCAGAGTGCAATGGCTACAAAGACACCATAGCCAGACCTAATATAGAGTTTTGGCCCAAATCCATCTCCTAGTAGGTTCATTGGGTCTATGTAACTATGCTGTGGTTTTTTTATGCCACTAACTGTATAACTGTGAAAGATATACCTAGTAACTAGTAGACTCTTCACATTGGTTCCCTGGTCTGTGGAGTAAATTATGCTGTGATAAGAGAGTTAAATGGAGCCCCTGAAATTTCTTTTACTTAACCAAGATAGTAAATCATAAGCGTTACTGCATTCTAGGAGGATTTGCAGAGACCAGCAACAAAATCAAAGGATGAAGGATGCTACTTCTCATCATATCCCCATTCAGTTCACCTGCTCGTTCACTACAAAAACCAGATGAATTATAAAAAAAAAAATGACAGTGGGCCACAACAAGTGGAACTGCAACAACAGTAAAGAATATGGTATTTTTACTGAAAGAGATCAACACCATCTCCAGCATTTGGTGTGCAGCTACTGAAGTGGTGAATACATTCTTTTCAATTCCCTTCAATAACAGGGATGAAAAGTATTCATTTATACATGGGAAAGACCCAATACACAATCATTGCCTTGCTTTGGAGTCATATTAACTTTATTGTTCTCTGTCAACATATAATTTGCAGGAACCCTTAATCATCTTGATATTCTGGAGAAATCATACTTCAGAAAAACCCAGAAAAATTCAGAAGTCTTCCATGCTATCAAACATTTCAAGGATCCAAAGATCTGGGCAAAACTTGGACATCTCCTCTAACGTAAAAATACAGGCTGTTGCAACTTACACTCCCTAAAACTAATAATAAGACATAATGCATTTTAAGGTCTTTTTGGATTTTGAAGGCAATACACTCAATTTTGGCTAATAAAGCAACTATCAGATAACTCTCATGTGACAGTTTTAAGTGGACCTAGAGCAAGAGAAGGCTCTATGGCAATTCAGAATTTAGTATAAATTGCCCTGCCACTCAGGCTATATTACTTGGTTGAGCAAGTCAATGGTGATAGAGGTAGCCATGGTAGATAAGGACACTTTGAGGAGTCTCTGGCAAGTCACAAGAGACTTAACAGCACATATGCCCGCATTCTAGAGCAAAGCCATGCTTCCTGCTGCAGAGACGATTCTATGCTTGCAAAATAATCCTGGTTTGTTTCTAACCCTTAATGGAGCCTGAGTATCTGACCATGAGACACCAGATGAGTATACAACCAAAGCTTCCCATAAAGAACTGGGTATTATCAATACATAGAGTCATAAGGTAGAGAAGACAAAGCAACAATATATCATCTGATGGAAATGGTACATTTGAAGTTGAAAAGGCACAAGTAAATCACATAAACAGGTAGTGAAACCTTCCATGGCATCTACCACTGTTGCACTGAGCATCTCTTCTTCAACTCACAATCCTGGGCTCACAGGGTATTTTCCCAACACCAACTGATGGAGAAGGAAAAAATTTAAGCAGGTTCACAGTTGAGTCAGTTTGGTATGTTGGTGCTGGCCATAAATGGAAATGGGTGAGAGGAAGTCCTCCCAGTGAGCAGAGCTGAAAGTAAAACATTTACCCATTCAACTACATGTAGGTGGAAGTGGCATAGTACAATTGTAGATAGATTCCTAGATTTGACTGGCTGGTTAAGGGTATGGAAGAAACAAAATTGGAAAATCAGAGTGTAGAGTGAGAAAGAAGTATGTGGATAAAATATGTGAGAAGGCACAAAGTACGTGAATCTTTTTGGATCTAAGATTAATGCCCAGAAAACAGCCTCTACCATAGAGGAATTACTCAACATCTAAGTGGACAAAAAATCCTGAACCTAAGGATGTCATCCAGCCTCTGTTCTCAGCTACCTCAGTGCTAGAACAATGGGCCCATAATGGAGGAACAATGGTGGAAGGGATGGTGGCTATCCATCGGACCAACACCATGGATTCTCTCTCACCAAGGCTAATTTAGGTACTGCCACTGATGAAAGTCCAACCAGCCAGGTGAGCCCTTGATATGGCATCATCCCTCAAGGATACCAGCCAACCACCTGTCATCAGGTGGAGTACATCAGATCCCTTTTACTATGGAGGCAGCAGCAATTTGCACTTACCAGAATTAAACCTACATCTCCTTTCTTACTCACAGTGCCTCTTCCAGCACCATCTCTTAGGGGATTACAGAATACCTGATCTATAGGCATGATATCCTGAACAACACTGTCTTTGTTTTTGTTTTGTTTTTTTTGCTGTATGTGGGCCTCTCACTGTTGTGGCCTCTCCCATTGTGGAGCACAGGCTCCAGACGCGCAGGCTCAGCGGCCATGGCTCACGGGCCCAGCCGCTCTGCGGCATGTGGGATCTTTCGGACCGGGGCACGAACCCGTGTCCCCTGCATCGGCAGGCGGACTCTCAACCACTGCGCCACCAGGGAAGCCCTGAACAACACTGTCTTGATCAAGAGAACCATTTTATGAAAAAGGAAATCAATAGGCAAATGATCACAGGATTGATCAACTGGTCTTATACAATTCATTTATAAGTAGTTGACCTAACAGAATAGCATATTAAAGGAATATTACAACCTCGATTAAGTATCTGCTCAGGAAAATTCCCTTTCATGTTTAACATTTTCTTCTAGGATATAATATACAAACTGAACTAATGGTAATATTTGGTGCTGTGTTTCCCAAACCAAAATTCATGAGCCCAGAAATCAAGGGTTGAAAATGGAATTGTCATCTCTCACAATCACCTCTTATAACCTATTTGCATAATTTGTACTTTCTTTCCCAGAAGCTTAGTTTCTGCTTGTTAAAGGTCCTGGTTTCCAAAAGGCAATCCACATGGTAACAATGCAAGAGTTCTACCGTGTTTGAAGTAACTACTACCATTCAATCATTTGGGGCTTCTTATTACAATGGATGAAAGTAAATAAAGGTCTTTATTACTTTATTTATTATTTATTACTTTATTAATTTATTTATACAGGGAATAACCAACCTTAATTACCATGAGCAACTAGAGCTACTGCTAAACAACGTGGTTCAGAAAGAAAATGTCTTGAATTCAGGGGATTTAGTGGAATGTCTGTGGCACTTCCACAACCCATGTTAATGATGAACGTAAAGTTGCATCCACAGCTTAACGAGGTCTACGTGCTCAGGCTGCCAACAATAAATATCTGAATCACTCTATCACGCAAGCAACTTGATTAACAAACATTCTAGCCAAGGCTGAGAAAAATCTAGAATGACTGATGGAGGGGTGAGATGATGGATACCAGTTACAGCCTCAGAACCAGCTTCAACAGGAGTGACTGTAACCTGTTCAACTAACGTTCTTGTTTAAATATTTGCAGAGACTGCATCAGGCCAACACTTTGAAGAGAGATGTAGACACACTTTGAAGAGAGATGTAGACACACTTTGAAGACACACTGGATTTGAGAACACAAGTACATCTGAGTGGTACAAGGAGCAGACTGTACTGGACACCTTTGGTGCACCATTTCAAATTTCTCAGTACCATCTCCAACAGCACTGCTGTACCAACAGCACTGCTATAGCAACAAGGTCTGTATGGCCTTTGACTAATTTTTCACAGGTGCAATCTGATAGTACTTTATTTGAGACCTATGATGCATACATATCACTGCCTATCTCAGAGCTCACTGAACGATGGTATAAAACACCCACAGAGATCTGCTTAGAGTTATGCATGTGAAGCCTAGAAATGTAGTAAGATGAATGCCATGGGGTCACCCTTGACTTACGGGAGATGGAAGCTGAAAGATAAATGCTTTTCCTTTTCTTCCTTTAAGACACATTTCTTAAAAATTCACAGATTATCCCTCAGAAGCAAGCACTAGTCATATGGATCAGTGGCCAAAACATGTTTCTTTGTATTTGCTTTTCCTTCTTTGCTTTATTCCTCAATCTGCACTTCTCTTCCCTGGGATCACTTTCCAAATAAACAGCCTATGATCTTTTTTCTTTGGCCTTACTTCTAGGAGAAGCTAGGCTAAGATAGGGAGAACACTGAAGTGACTAAGATTAAAACCCAGCAATGGAGATTTTTATCATTCTTTGTGATATCTAATAGAATAAGACTAGAGGACTTCCGGGAAGATGGCGGAAGAGTAAGATGCGGAGATCACGTTCCTCCCCACAGATACACCAGAAATACATCTACGCGTGGAACAACTCCTACAGAGCATCTACTGAACGCTGGCAGAAGACCTCAGACCTCCCAAAAGGCAAGAAACCCCCCACGTACCTGGGTAGGGCAAAAGAAAAAACTAAACAGAGACAAAAGGACAGGGACGGGTCCTGCACCAGCGGGAGAGAGCTGTGAAGGAGGAAAAGTGTCCACACACTAGGAAGCCCCTTCGCGGGTGGAGACTTCGGGAGGCGGAGTGGGGGAGCTTGGGAGCCGCGGAGGAGAGCACAGCAACAGGGGTGCGGAGGGCAAAGCGGACAGATTCCAGCGCAGAGGATCGGGCCGACCGGAACTCGCCAGCCGAGAGGCTTGTCTGCTCGCCCGCCGGGGCGGGCGGGACTGGGAGCTGAGGCTCCGGCTTTTGTCGGAGCGCCGGGAGAGGACTGAGGTTGGCGGCGTGAACACAGCCTGCAGGGCGTTAGTGCACCGCGGCTGGCCGGGAGAGAGTCCGGGGAGAAGTCTGGAACTGCCGAAGAGGCAAGAGACTTTTACGTCCCTCTTTGTTTCCTGGTGCACGAGGAGAGGGGATTAAGAACGCTGCTTGAGAGAGCTCCAGGGACGGGCGCGAGCCGCGGCTAAAAGTGCGGAGCCCAGAGACAGACATGAGACGCTAGGGCCGCTGCTGCCGCCACCGGGAGGCCTGTGTGCGAACACAGGTCACTAGCCACACGCCCTTCCGGGGAGCCTGTGCAGCCCGCCACTGCCAGGGTCCCGGGATCCAGGGACAACTCCCCCGGGAGAACGCACAGGCGCGCCTCAGGCTGCAACGTCTCGCCGGCCTCTGCCGCCGCAGGCCCGCCCCACACTCCGTGCCCCTCCCTACCCCCGGGCCTGAGTGAGCCAGAGCCTCCGAATCAGCGGCTCCTTTAACCCCGTCCTGTCTGAGCAAAGAACAGACGCCCTCCGGCGACCTACACGCACAGGCGGGGCTAAATCCAAAGCTGAGCCCCTGGGAACTGTGAGAACAAAGAAGAGAAAGGGAAATCTCTCCCAGCAGCCTCAGAAGCAGCGGATTAAAGCTCCACAATCAACTTGATATACCCTGCATCTGTGGAATACCTGAATAGACAACGAATCATCCCAAATTAAGGAGCCCTGTGGATGAAAGGCGCTTGGTGCTGCAGCCAGGAGTCAGTGCTGTGCCTCTGAGGTGGGAGAGCCAACTTCAGGACACTGGTCCACAAGAGACCTCCCAGCTGCACATAATATCAAACAGCAAAAATCTCCGAGAGATCTCCATCTCAACGCCAGCACCCAGCTTCACTCAACGACCAGCAAGCTACAGTGCTGGACATCCTATGCCAAACAACTAGCAAGACAGGAACACAACCCCACCCATTAGCAGAGAGGCGGCCCAAAATCATAATAAGTCTACAGACACCCCAAAACACACCACCAGACGTGGACCTGCCCACCAGAAAGACAAGATCTAGCCTCATCCACAAGAACACAGGCACTAGTACCCTCCACCAGGAAGCCTACACAACCCACTGAACCAACCTTAGCCACTGGGGACAGACACAAAAAACAACAGGAACTACGAACCTTCAGCCTGCAAAAAAGGAGACCCCAAACACAGTAAGATAAGCAAAATGAAAAGACAGAAAAACACACCGCAGATGAAGGAGCAAGATAAAAACCCATCAGACCTAACAAATGAAGAGGAAATAGGCAGTCTACCTGAAAAAGAATTCAGAATAATGATAGTAAGGTTGATCCGAAATCTTGGAGATAGAATGGACAATAGAATGGACAAAATGCAAGAATCAGTTAACAAGGACCTAGAAGAACTAAATATGAAACAAGGAACGATGAACAACACAATAAATGAAATTAAAAGTACTCTAGATGGGATCAATAGCAGAATAACTGAGGCAGAAGAACGGATAAGTGACCTGGAAGATAAAATAGTGGAAATAACTACTGCAGAGCAGAATAAAGAAAAAAGAATGAAAAGAACTGAGGACAGTCTCAGAGACCTCTGGGACAACATTAAACGTACCAACATTCGAATTATAGGGGTTCCAGAAGAAGAAGAGAAAAAGAAAGGGACTGAGAAAATATTTGAAGAGATTATAGTTGAAAACTTCCCTAATATGGGAAAGGAAATAGTTAATCAAGTCCAGGAAGCACAGAGAGTCCCATACAGGATAAATCCAAGGAGAAATACGCCAAGACACATATTAATCAAACTGTCAAAAATTAAATACAAAGAAAACATATTAAAAGCAGCAAGGGAAAAACAACAAATAACACACAAAGGAATCCCCATAAGGTTAACAGCTGATCTTTCAGCAGAAACTCTGCAAGCCAGAAGGGAGTGGCAGGACATATTGAAAGTGTTGAAGGAGAAAAACCTGCAACCAAGATTACTCTACCCAGCAAGGATCTCATTCAGATTTGATGGAGAAATTAAAACCTTTACAGACAAGCAAAAGCTGAGAGAGTTCAGCACCACCAAACCAGCTCTACAACAACTGCTAAAGGAACTTCTCTAGGCAAGAAACACAAAAGAAGGAAAAGACCTACAATAACAAACCCAAAACAATTAAGAAAATGGGAATGGGAACACACATATCGATAATTACCTTAAATGTAAATGGACTAAATGCTCCCACCAAAAGACACAGATTGGCTGAATGGATACAAAAACAAGACCCATATATTTGCTGTCTACAAGAGACCCACTTCAGACCTAGAGACACATACAGACTGAAAGTAAGGGGATGGAAAAAGGTATTTCATGCAAATGGAAACCAAAAGAAAGCTGGAGTAGCAATTCTCATATCAGACAAAATAGACTTTAAAACAAAGACTATTAGAAGAGACAAAGAAGGACACTACATAATGATCAAGGGATCGATCCAAGAGGAAGATATAACAATTGTAAATATTTATGCACCCAACATAGGTGCACCTCAATACATAAGGCAAATACTGACAACCATAAAAGGGGAAATCGACAGTAACACATTCATAGTAGGGGACTTTAACACCCCACTTTCACCAATGGACAGATCATCCAAAATGAAAATAAATAAGGAAACACAAGCTTTAAATGATACATTAAATGAGATGGAGTTAATTGATATTTATAGGACATTCCATCCAAAAACAACAGAATACACATTCCTCTCAAGTGCTCATGGAACATTCTCCAGGATAGATCATATCTTGGGTCACAAATCAAGCCTTGGTAAATTTAAGAAAATTGAAATTGTATCAAGTATCTTTTCCGACCACAACGCTATGAGACTCGATATCAATCACAGGAAAAGATCTGTAAAAAATACAAACACATGGAGGCTAAACAATACACTACTTAATAACCAAGTGATCACTGAAGAAATCAAAGGGGAAATCAAAAAATACCTAGAAACAAATGACAATGGAGACACGACAACTCAAAATCTATGGGATGCAGCAAAAGCAGTTCTAAGAGGGAAGTTTATAGCAATACAATCTTACCTTAAGAAACAGGAAACATCTCGAATAAACAACCTAACCTTGCACCTAAAGCAATTAGAGAAAGAAGAACAAAAAAACCCCAAAGTTAGCAGGAGGAAAGAAATCATAAAAATCAGATCAGAAATAAATGAAAAAGAAATGAAGGAAACGATAGCAAAGATCAATAAAACTAAAAGCTGGTTCTTTGAAAGGATAAACAAAATTGATAAACCATTAGCCAGACTCATCAAGAAAAAAAGGGAGAAGACTCAAATCAATAGTATTAGAAATGAAAAAGGAGAAGTAACAACGGACACTGCAGAAATACAAAAGATCATGAGAGATTACTACAAGCAACTCTATGCCAATAAAATGGACAACCTGGAAGAAATGGACAAATTCTTAGAAAGGCACAACCTGCCAAGACTGAATCAGGAAGAAATAGAAAATATGAACAGACCAATCACAAGCACTGAAATTGAAACTGTGATTAAAAATCTTCCAACAAGCAAAAGCCCAGGACCAGATGGCTTCACAGGCGAATTCTATCAAACATTTAGAGAAGAGCTATCACCTATCCTTCTCAGACTCTTCCAAAATATAGCAGAGGGAGGAACACTCCCAAACTCATTCTACAAGGCCACCATCACCCTGATACCAAAACCAGACAAGGATGTCACAAAGAAAGAAAACTACAGGCCAATATCACTGATGAACATAGATGCAAAGATCCTCAACAAAATACTAGCAAACAGAATCCAACAGCACATTAAACGGATCATACACCATGATCAAGTGGGGTTTATTCCAGGAATGCAAGGATTCTTCAATATACGCAAATCAATCAACGTGATACACCATATTAACAAATTGAAGGAGAAAAACCATATGATCATCTCAATAGATGCAGAGAAAGCTTTTGACAAAATTCAACACCCATTTATGATAAAAACCCTGCAGAAAGTAGGCATAGAGGGAACTTTCCTCAACATAATAAAGGCCATATATGACAAACCCACAGCCAACATCGTCCTCAATGGTGAAAAACTGAAAGCATTTCCACTAAGATCAGGAACAAGACAAGGTTGCCCACTCTCACCACTATTATTCAACATAGTTTTGGAAGTTTTAGCCACATCAATCAGAGAAGAAAAGGAAATAAAAGGAATCCAAATCGGAAAAGAAGAAGTAAAGCTGTCACTGTTTGCAGATGACAAGATACTATACATACAGAATCCTAGAGATGCTACCAGAAAACTACTAGAGCTAATCAATGAATTTGGTAAAGTAGCAGGATACAAAATTAATGCACAGAAATCTCTGGCATTCCTATACACTAAGGATGAAAAATCTGAAAGTGAAATCAAGAAAACACTCCCATTTACCATTGCAACAAAAAGAATAAGATACCTAGGAATAAACCTACCTAAGGAGACAAAAGACCTGTATGCAGAAAATTATAAGACACTGATGAAAGAAATTAAAAATGATACAAATAGATGGAGAGATATACCATGTTCTTGGATTGGAAGAATCAACATTGTGAAAATGACTCTACTACCCAAAGCAATCTACAGATTCAATGCAATCCCTATCAAACTACCACTGGCATTTTTCACAGAACTATAACAAAAAATCTCACAATTTGTATGGAAACACAAAAGACCCCGAATAGCCAAAGCAATCTTGAGAACGAAAAATGGAGCTGGAGGAATCAGGCTCCCTGACTTCAGACTATACTACAAAGCTACAGTAATCAAGACAGTATGGTACTGGCACAAAAACAGAAATATAGATCAATGGAACAGGATAGAAAGCCCAGAGATAAACCCACGCACATATGGTCACCTTATCTTTGACAAAGGAGGCAGAAATGTACAGTGGAGAAAGGACAGCCTATTCAATAAGTGGTGCTGGGAAAACTGGACAGCTACATGTAAAAGTATGAGATTAGATCACTCCCTAACACCATACACAAAAATAAGCTCAAAATGGATTAAAGACCTAAATGTAAGGCCAGAAACTATCAAACTCTTAGAGGAAAACATAGGCAGAACACTCTATGACATAAATCACAGCAAGATCCTTTTTGACCCACCTCCTAGAGAAATGGAAATAAAAACAAAAGTAAACAAATGGGACCTAATGAAACTTAAAAGCTTTTGCGCAGCAAAGGAAACCATAAAGAAGACCAAAAGACAACCCTCAGAATGGGAGAAAATATTTGCAAATGAAGCAACTGACAAAGGATTAATCTCCAAAATTTATAAGCAGCTCATGCAGCTTAATAACAAAAGAACAAACAACCCAATCCAAAAATGGGCAGAAGACCTAAATAGACATTTCTCCAAAGAAGATATACAGAGTGCCAACAAACACATGAAAGAATGCTCAACATCACTAATCATTAGAGAAATGCAAATCAAAACTACAATGAGATATCATCTCACACCAGTCAGAATGGCCATCATCAAAAAATCTAGAAACAATAAATGCTGGAGAGGGTGTGGAGAAAAGGGAACCCTCTTACACTGTTGGTGGGAATGTCAATTGATACAGCCACTGTGGAGAACAGTATGGAGGTTCCTTAAAAAGCTACAAATAGAACTACCATATGACCCAGCAATCCCACTACTGGGCATATACCCTGAGAAAACCATAATTCAAAAAGAGTCATGTACCAAAATGTTCATTGCAGCTCTATTTACAATAGCCCAGAGATGGAAACAACCTAAGTGTCCATCATCGGATGAATGGATAAAGAAGATGTGGCACATATATACAATGGAATATTACTCAGCCATAAAAAGAGACGAAATTGAGCTATTTGTAATGAGGTGGATAGACCTAGAGTCTGTCATACAGAGTGAAGTAAGTCAGAAAGAGAGAGACAAATACCGTATGCTAACACATATATATGGAATTTAAGAAAAAAAAAATGTCATGAAAAACCTAGGGGTGAAACAGGAATAAAGACACAGACTTACTAGAGAATGGACTTGAGGCTATGGGGAGGGGGAAGGGTAAACGGTGACAAAGCGATAAAGAGGCATGGACATATATACACTACCAAACGTAAGGCAGTTAGCTAGTGGGAAGCAGCCGCATAGCACAGGGAGATCAGCTCGGTGCTTTGTGACCGCCTGGAGGGGTGGGATAGGGAGGGTGGGAGGGAGGGTGACGCAAGCAGGAAGAGATATGGGAACATATGTATATATATAACTGATTCATTTTGTTGTGAAGCTGAAACTAACATACCATTGTAAAGCAATTATGCTCCAATAAAGAGGTTTAAAAAATAAATAAATAAATAAAAAATAAAAAAAAATAAAATGAATAAAATAGATGACTAAAATCTATTTTATAAAAAAAAAAAAAAAAAAGAATAAGACTAGAAATGTCCAAAAACTACTCTTCGAGGACTCCCAAGCTTCCAATAAATGATAATAAAATATGCTTTGGCAATAAAACAAAAAGTACCTAAAAACCCACAGAAATACCATATAAAGAAAGCAAGACTCTAAACTGGCTGGTAGTGTGTGTAATGAAATAGCAATTTTTCAAGAGACTTGAGGTTACAGAAAAGGGACAAAAGAAAAAAAATAGAGAAAAGATAAGAGAAGACTGTAGCAGCTTTAGTAATTAGAGCAACTAGAGTGGACAAACCTAAGAAGAGGCAAATAACATAATAATGGGGAGGAAGAGTTAAGGAAAAAAGAGGGAAACTGTAGTAGCAACAATTATATAGAACATACTACACGCTAGGTGTTATTTAAATGTCTTACAAATGCTAATTTAATACTCGTAACAACCCTATGAGGTATCCCCAGTTTACAGATAATAAAACTGAAGCATATACAGTTAAAGTAACTTGCCTAAGGTGACTCTACTAGCAAGTTAACAGTTTTGGGATGTGAATGTTGGAAGCCGCACTCTGGAGTTCACATCCCTAAAACAGCCTCTAATACCTTTTTTTAAATTGTGGTGAAATACACATAGTGTAAAATTTACCATCTTACCTATTCTTAACTGTACAGTTTAGTGGCATTAAGTACATTCACATTGTTGGGCTATCCTCACAACACTCCATCCGCAAAACTCTTTTAATCTTGCAAAACTGAAACTCATACTCATTAAATAATAACTCCCAATGTCCTCCAACGCTCAGACCTTGGCAACCAACATTCTGTCTCTATGAATTTGACCACTCTAGGTACCTGACATAAGTGAGATCACACAATATTGGTCCTTTTGTGACTGGTTTAGTTCACTCAGATTCATCCATGTTGCAGCATGGAACAGAATTCACTCCATTTTGAAGGCTGAATAATACTCCACTGTATGTATATAACACATTTTGTTGATGCATTCATCCACTGATGGACATTTGGCTTGCTTAAACATTTTGGCTATTGCCATGAACATGGGTATACAAATATACGTTTGAGTTCCTGCTTTCAATATTCTTGGTTACAAACACAGAAGTAAAATTGCTGGATCATATATGGCAATTCTATTTTGAATTTTTTTGAGGAACCACAATATGGGTTTCTATAGCAGCTGTACCATTTTACAATTCCACCCATAGTGCAAAAGGGTTCCTATTTCTCCATATCCTCACCAACATTGTTATATTCTGGTTTTTGGATACTAGCCATCATAGTGAGTGTGGGGTGGCATCTAAATGTTGTTTTAATTTGCATTTCCCTAATGGTTAGTGAGGTTGAACATCTGTTCATGTGATTGTTGGCCATTTATAATAATATTTGGAGAAATGTCTATTCAAGTCCTTTGGTCATTTTTTAATTGTATTACTTGGATTTTTGTTGTTGAGTTATAGGAGTTCTTTATATATTCTGAATATCAACCCCTTATTAAATATATGATTTGTAAATATTTTCTCACATTCTGTAGATTACCTTTTTCACTCTGTTGATCTTTTTATATTTTTTTTGATGCAAGGAAGTTTTAAATTTTCATGCAGTCCAATTTAACTATCTTTTCTTTTGTTTCCTGTGCTGTTGATGTCATATCCAAGAAATCACTGTCAAATCCAATGTTACGAAGATTTTCCCACATATTTTCTTCTAAGAGTGTTATAGTTTTAGGTTTTATATTTAGGTCATTAATGTATTTTGAGTTAATTTTTATGTATGATGTAAGTTAAGAGTCCAACTTCATTCTTTGCATGTGGATGTCTAGTTTTCCCAATACCGTATGTTGAAAAGACTGTCATTTCCCCCGCTGAATGGTCCTGGTACTACTATCAAACACTATTTGCCCATTTATACGCAAGTTTATTTCTGAGCTCAGTTTATTTCTGAGCTCTCTATTCTGTTCTGTTGGTATAGATGTCTGTCTTTATGCTAGTACCACAACTGTCTTGATTGTTGTTGCTTTGTAGTATGTTTTGAACTCAGGAAGTATGAGACCTCCAACTTTGTTCTTCTTTTCCAAGAAGTTTTCTTAGCATTTAATGTATTAATGTCATTTTTTGTGAATCTCTAAGAGAGGGAGAAAATATGGAAGGTTTTATTTACCCAGAATATTTTATCAGATTATCCTAGGGAACACATTTTAGGAAATATTGCTCTGCATAATTCAGATTTTTTTTTAAAATTCTGACTGATAGCCACTGACACACAATTTTCAAAATTCACTGGGTTTTAATAACCCAAAATAATCATTTTCTTTTTAAAATAAAAAAATTATTTCAAACTTTATAATACAAATTCAAATGCTTATAAACAATAATTATGATGAAACAATGGTCTTGAGATAGTTAGCTTTAGACTTGCCTGAGAGAGACAGAAAACACAATGATGAATTAAATAAGAAAGTATAGTTTATTTCTTCCTTGTGTCAAAATCCAAAGGTCAGTGGCCCAGGACTGGGCTAGAGCACACGGTGTGTATCCTCCCTTCCCAAGATCACCTCATAGTATGTCATGTGCTGATGGTGATAAGATGCAAAACAAAATATTTGAAATGACATAAGAGGTAACATTATTTGAAAATTCACTTAATAGCAAGATGATTCTGTTACTCTGAAACAACTCTTAAAAGTGAGAATACTAGTTTTGTAGAGGAAGGTGTTTACAGGGCTAAAAACTCACTTGCATTGTGGATATATATATTAAATACAAAGATCTCTCAAGTTGAAATCTCACAGTGATCTAGGTAAGACTAAAAACATCACTGCATTTCAGTGAATTTAAGAGCCTCTGGCTACATTCCATCTGATGTTTTATGCTCTCTCAAGAAATCTACATCTGTCTAGCAATTTACACACATACACTTGTATGGCACCTCATGCCCTATAAAAGAGCAAAGTCCATCATTACTCCAGGAACAGGTGTGTGTCATTCTATATAAATTCCAAAAAGAGGATACACTCACTAGAGTAGCAAAGTAATTTTCAATTTCAAAATGATCACTACTTTGATTGGTGGGGCAAATAGAACACTTTCACACTACAATATATTGCATAATATTGCATATGAGCTAACCTTCAGGGCTTATGCTGTACATTAGCCTACTGTTGATCATTAGCTGCTATGCATTTCCACATGCACACACATTCACACACAAACACGCCTACTACATTCCTGCCATGTTCTATCGTTTTGATATTTGGCAAGAGAATCTCTTTAAATTCAAGATTGTGATGTCTGGTGAAAATCAACTCTTCTTTCTGGTCCTGTCTGTTCCTCTGGGCCTTGCTCCACAATTATGCTCCCTCAACTCTCTTGTCTTCTGCCAGCCTTTTCCTCTGTGTTGGCACCTCTATTTTCAGTGATGAGCAATCCAAGTCTCTCCTGTTTTAACAGTAAAATCGCTCTCATGATCTTATATCCTCTTCCTCATATTCCCCCTTCATTTTCCTTCACTTATCATATACATTTCTCATAATACAAATCTATTTTCTCCATCTCCATTCTCTCTTCAATCTGACTAGAATATATTCCCTGAGACACACAAGTCTCTTAATTACCAAACCCAATGGGTATTTTTGAGTTCTTATCCCAGTTACGCCTCCTGCGGCATTTGATACAGTTGGCTATCTTCTCCTAATGAAACTATTCCTGACTTGGTTTCTATGATGTCATACTCTGCTAGTTCTCCCGTATTTCTTCATCATTCTTTCTTAGTCCTTTTCAAATTATTCTCATCAGAATTTCCCAGAGACTCAAATTTGATGTTTTTTTCTCAGTTTAAATGTCATCCCTGCTTTAGTACTTTATATAAAGAGCCTCTGAGTTCCCCACAGAACTGCAAACTCAACATGTCCAAAACGAATACCTTACCTTTCCCCGAAATGCTCTTCCTCATGTTTCTCTGATAAGCATCAGAGATACTTTCATTCTTTCAGGTACCCAAGTCAAAATTCAAGAGCCAGTTTTGACATATCCCCTTTTCTCATCCACCATATCTAATTAAATAAAAAATCTAACTGATTTTATTTCCAAAATGTATCTCAAATCCATCTGAACATACATCTTTTAGTCTAACTTGTCATATTCTTTTGTCAGAACCATGTAATAGACCACTAACTGATCTCTCAAATTCTGCCTCAAATCTGTGTCCCACACTGTTACCAAAAACCTCTACCTAAAATGAAAACCTTGCCATGCCTTCCTCCTGATTAAAATCTGTAGATGATTTCCAGGAAAAAGTTTCCAGCACATTGACATAGGCTACATGGTCCTCCACAATCTGGTTCCTGCCCAGGCTTCCCACTTGCTGTCAACCACATATTCTAGTACTTCATGCTCCTGCAGCACTAAATTACTTATAAATTTCTGGACTCACCATGGCCTTTGTCAATGTTCTTCACTCTTCATTCTTTGCACTCCATCTGGTAAATCTACTCACCTTTCAAAACCTTTCCAAGCATCAGCTTCTCTAGGAAGATCTCCCTAGGGCTCCAGGTGGAGTTAATTACTTTCCCATCTACTGTTTCTCTGTATCTTTTTTTTTTAAATATATCTATGTAGCTTATTTATTTTATATTATTTATTTATTTTCAATTTATTTATTATTTATTTTGGGCTGTGTTGGGTCTTTGTTGCTGCGTGCAGGCTTTCTCTATGTGCAGTGAGCGGGGGCTACTCTTCATTGAGGTGCGTGGGCTTCTTATTGTTGCAGCTTCTCTTGTTGCGGATCATAGGTTCTAGGCGTGCAGGTTTCAGTAGTTGTGGCACATGGGCTCAGTAGTTATGGCTCACAGGCTCTAGAGCTCAGTCTCAGTAGTTGTGGCGCATGGGCTTAGTTGCTCCGTGGCATGTGGGATCTTCCCGGGCCAGGGCTCGAACCCCTATCCCCTGCATTGGCAGGTGGATTCTTAACCACTGCACCACCAGGGCAGTCCCTCTCTATCTTGTATGTATTTTTATCATTGCACTATTGCTCTCTATTATAAGTATTTATCAGCCTGTTTTATCTTTCTCCAATAAATTGTAAGTTTCTCAATAGCAAGAATGATGTGGTATTCATCCTTTTATTTCCAGCGTCTAGCATAATTATTCCCACTGCCTTGGAATTCAGGAAATGTTGGTAGAACTGAACTGAAGTGAATTCCTTGTTCTTAGAGAACACTTTGTTTTGTTTCCTTTATAGAAATAATATATTTTAAATCATATCATAAGGTTTCCAGTTCAAGATGAAGAATAAACTCACATGTTCCTTTTCAAAACCTTTTCAAAGACATCACAATGCACAAATGGAGGATGAATTAAGAATTAAACAGAAGATAGGAGGCAGAGTTCTGAGAAAAACACATATTTTGACTAATTTTTTGAATATTGAAAGTGGAAAGGATCTATTGGAGAGTAAAAAAGCGGAAGCTGTACTCAGAACACAAGTAAGACTTTTTTTCTCTTGAAGGTAGAGCCGTATTAGAATCAACAAAGAGCAGATTAGGAAATAGAGCAAAAATCTAGGAAATTATTTGTAGGATTTTACGAAACACTTTATGAAGTACCTCTAACGTGTCAAGGCTAAAAACCATAGAACTTATCTCTAAAGAAATAGGTACATATGTCTGAGAAAGAATATGGTGTCCTTAGAGACGGTGACATCCCACAATGAAGCTCTCTTTATTTGGGCTTTGGCTGGCTGGGGTGCATCCAACTTAGCTGCCTGCCTGATTCTTGCCAACTTCTTACCCACTCACATCAAAGAAGCTTTTCTGTTGACACATATTGCAACCGCCCAAAGCTCACAATCAACCCTTCCATCTCCCTTCCAGGAGAGAGATCTGTTAGGAAACAGAACTTCACAAGACAAAAAACTAAGTTAGCTTCCTATATTTAGCAACTTATTTATTTACTCGTATTTAATAACACATAAATAAACCACCATTTTTTAAGGAAAAAGACAACAACAGAAAAAAAGAAGAAGGAGGAGGGAAGACCAAGAGAAACAAACAAAACTGACCTTAGGGTAAGTAAAAAACAAAATAGAATTTTTCCTTCCAAGTTCTGAAGGAAAACGATATTGAACCTGCAAATTTTTAACAAGCTAAACAACCAATTAACAATTTATACAGTAGGAAGTCAAGAGATACAGTCTAAAGTTGATGGGCCAAGATGCAGAAGTTTAGCTATTACTCAAAGCTATAAAGATAGCTAACAGAAGAACCTGAAAACATGTGTGGCAGAAAAAAATTCAAGGAGAGCAAGCATAGGACAAGTTAACTTGAATGTATCATATCCAATGCAAGTTATAAATAAATAAAATTTAAATTTGATGAATGAAGGTAGAGATGCATAAGAGTTATAAATAGGTAAGAACAGTTTACTCTGGGTACTGAGTTAAAAATGAGGAGTAGAGAGAAAGAGGGATTTAAATAGATTTGTTTCTCTTTTTTATTTATTTTTTTGCCTGCTGAAATGTTTAAATTTTGTTAACATGTCGTTAATCACTACTCCCACTGTGATAGCATGTTTCCAAACATGGCCACTATCAATTCTTCTCCTTCCTGTACATGCGTGCCACTCCTAAATCAAGAGGTAGAATATATTTCTCTGCCTCCTTGAATCTGGATTGACTCTGTCTGCTTTGACCAATAGAGAATGGTGGAAAGGATGCTGTGTTAGTTCTGAGCCTATCCTTTAAGAGAACTCGTAGCTTCTATTTCCAGTTTCTTGGACTCCTGAGCCACTCCTGACAACAACTGAGTGAGAGACTCCAAGAAAAAAACCATTCAGTTGCATGGGGTAGTTTGTAATGCAGCAATATACATTAAAGATAGATATGAGTGACTATCATAGGTTATGTTATTGAGGTATAAAATGGAAAACTAAACTTAGGTGCATAATACCTACTCTTTCTCAGTTTCTTTCTAAAATAGCACTCCCACCCCCACTTATGGTACAGAAAGTTAGCTCTACTTTTAGATACTAGAAAGGAGTCCTACTTATATATCTGAAATGTTAAAAGATTGAATGAGAAACAGTGCAGGTGAGAATGGTGCTGATGGAGGGAAACTCCTGATATCCACTATACTCAAGGAGAAATTTAAGAGGAGTTAGTAGTGTAGGTCCAAGAGCTAATTTGGGACCATTCTAAGTCTCTACTTCTTTGCCCACTATCATTAACTGAATGTTTGTGTTCCCCCAAAAGTTATATGTTGAAATCCTAACACCCAATATGATGGTATTAGGAGGTGGGGTATTGGGAGGTAATTAGGTTATAAGGGTAGAGCCCTTGTAAATAGGATCAGTGCCCTTATAAGAAGAGACACAGACATGAGATTTCTCTCTCTCTCTTTCTTCCTCTTCCCTGGCCCCCTTCTCTTTGCCATGTAAGGATATAACAAGAAGATAGTCATCTGCAAACCAGGAAGAGTGTCCTCACCTAACACTGGATCTGCCAACACCTTGATTTTGGACTTCCCAGCCTCAAGAACTGTGAGAAATAAAATTCTGTTATTTAAGCCACCCAGTCTGTGGTCTTCTGTCATAGCAGCCAAGGGAGGGCAGTAGTTAAAATATTCCAAGATTCTTGTTTTGTTTAAGATAAACTTATAGATACAGTTTTTTTATAGATATTTATTTTTAATATTTATTAAAAATTTTTAAACTTTAAAACATTCAAAGTAAACCATAAGAATACACAAGAATCGGACTTCTCTGGTGGCGCCATGGTTAAGAATCCACCTGCCACTGCAGGGGACACAGATACGAGCCCTGGTCCAGGAAGATCCCACATGCCGCGGAGCAACTAAGCCTGTGCGCTACAACTACTGAACCTGCACTCTAGAGCCCGCAAGCCACAACTACTGAGCCCATGTGCTGCAACTACTAATACCCGCATGCCTAGAGCTCGTGCTCTGCAACAAGAGAAGCCACTGCAATGAGAAGCCTGTGCACCACGATGAAGAGTAGCCCCCGCTCGCTACAACTAGAGAAAGCCCACGTGCAGCAACAAAGACCTATCCCAGCCAAAAATAAATAAATTTTTAAAATTAAAAAAAAAGAATACATAAGAATCTATAACTTTTAAGACATTCAAAGAAATGAAAAGAATAATGGATAATCAATCAGTACCACTAAATATAGGAAAACAGAAACAAAATAACATAAACCTAAAGATAAAATAATTCAATAAAAAATAAAGCCAAATATAGTAGTGAATACTCCAAATACAAATGAGTTAATTTTCCTATTAAAAGATGGAGTGGTATGTAATCTTTGATGATGATGAATATCTATCATATCTATCAATGATGAATATCTATCATTTTAAAATAAAAATAAAACTATTTTCATACTTTAAAGTAAATATATTTTTAAAGACTATTATATTGGATCAGAGAAAAAAATTCAGTAATATGCTAGTTATGAGACTATATAATAAAACAAGCAAAATTATTGGAAATAGAGGAATAAGCCAAACTGTTCTAGGAAATTTTAAGTTTTAAAAAAAATAATACCAAGTAGAACTCAATGCATAAAGCATTAAAAGAGTGGCAAGAAAGTGAACAATAAAACAAAAGAAAATGGAAGAAAGGAATTAATGTGAAAAAAACTCTAATTTATTAAAAGACAAAAAAGAAAGGGATTTTAAACAGGCAAGTGATAAATGAAACCAAAACATTTGGTGATTCTCTCTAGAGAAAGAGAGAGATCAAAAATATTCTTTAATGAACCCCATGAGAGGAGGAGCCCTGATTGCCTTGGTAATGGTTGTATATTGATGCCTCACACAGTGCCTGGCACACAGTCAAAACTCATTATTATCCAGGAATGAGAATAAATTCTAATTTGGAGATGACTTAGGAAATAATAAAAAGTTTACAAATCAAGCAAATAACTCTAAAAGACTAAGTGAAATACACATAAAACTTATCAGATCCACTGAGTAAGAGAAGGAAAATCAGAAAAACAAAAGATTTTTTTTAATTGTTAAAGAAATACCTCTCAGAAAAGATGTCAGGCCCTTTTAGTTTTACGGGCAATTTCCATTAAAACACCAAGTGAAAAATTATCTGTTTAAGGTATTCCAGAACTTAGAATAGAAAGCTTCCCAATTCACTTCACAAGTCTTACATAACCCTTACAAAAATATTGCACACTACTAAAAATAGAAGACTATACTTATGAATATGGATACATAAATTCTAAATACTATATTAGCAAATTGAATGCAGTGGTATATTAAAAGAAGAATATACCATGACTAAGTAGACTTATTCCAGAATGCAAGAATGGTTTAATATTAGACATTCTATTAATGCTGTGCATTATATTAATAGGTTAAAGAAGAAAAACCATATGTGTTATATTAATAAATGCCAGAAAGTTTTTTTTTAATAATATTCAAGCTGAAATCTTAAAAAACGTTTAAAAACAGAAGGAGACTGCTTTAGCTATGTAAAAAAGGAATTAGAAATCAACAATAAAATTCACACTGAATCATAAAAATTTAGAGGTACCCCATCAGAAAGAGAAAGAAATAAAAAGATGTGTTCAAAACACTGTTCTCTAGTTAAGACAATAAAGAAAAATGAAATGAGGTATACATTACCAAAAAGAATATCATTTGAAATGTTTTTATCAGTACAGAAAAACAAACATAAACAGGCTTAAACAATACATACGTTATTGTCTTACATAAAAGAGGAGTCCAGCAGAGGTGAGTATCAAAATAAAGCAAATTTTAACATCAGAATCAAGGAATGCTATGGGTCAGTGTTAAATGGAGGCGATAGCTAGATTGCAAGATGGTGGGATAGCATCCCCCTGCTTCAACCAGAGGGAGGGAGGGAGAACACAAGTGGGAAAAAGGTTAAAGGGGTTGTGGACTCTATTCTATGCCCTCACTAATCATTGAATTCACCTCCAACTGCTAACACCCAAATAAATCCTACCTTCTGTTGTCCTACCTTCTAGCTTATCAGTCCTAGAAGATGGGATAGCCAGTTTCCAAGGCAGAACGCTGACTTCAAATCATGATTCTGCTATTTACTAGCATTGTGACCTTGAGCAAATTACTTAATAGAATTAAGTTTCTGTGTCTGCAGGTACACTATGGGATATCAACCATACATAACTCTTACGGGTTTTTATAAAGCATAAATGAACTATCATGGTGCTTGGCGTTTAGTAAAAACACTCATTATGGAAAATATCATTCACCAGAATTCCAGGGCCTGGGATGCTACTTCTTCACATGAAGAACCATCTGAGTGAAAGATAAGCTAAAATTTCCAGGTATCAGGTATAGCAACTAGGGATATCCTATGTAGAAAATCTGGTTACAAACAGTACAGAAAAATGGGAGAAGAAAAAATAAAAAATGAAGGGACCATTTGAATGAGAAAGGCTTTTGGAAGCAGCAATCAATTAGAAACTCTGGGTTGAGAGAGGTATATATTGTCTCCTAATGGTTGTGATATGTTAAATCTCTGAATCCTCACTTCAGGGAAAGCTACAGTAAAGAAACATGCTCCTCACTGAGGTTTCTGGAGTTAGACTGCAAATTATTTAAAATCAGACACAATTCATTGATTGAACCATGTTGAATCCTGGGTTTTGGGGGAGGGTTAAAGTAAGCTTTCATAGTTGAAAGCTATTATAATTGCTATTTTTATGCCAGTTTTCATGAATATATACACATATGTATATATTCATGAAAACGATCAATATATACGTATGGGGATATGTATATATACTTATTTATACTTACAAATTCACCAACTCTATTAGGAAGCTCTTTCTTCCATGTTTGGATCTCATCCTTCTTTGCTCTACCAGTTTTTCCTTACAGCCTTCTCCAAGCCTCAGCCTGCTGTAGTACTGCTTCTCTGTTTCAATTTAAAGTTAACCTCCCTTATAAGCAAGGCTGCACAGGGTCCTGTTTTCACTACTTCCAGGACCCAAATCTAATGACCCTTTTGGGTAATCTGACCTTGCAGCAGCAAAACTCTGACAAGAATAAGAGAAGAAAGTAGAAATATGTCCACATCACAGAGTTGTAAAATGCTAGTGTTATAGGAAATTATCAAACCAGTAGGAGATAAAGTAGTCTTTGATGACCAGGAAATCAAGGGCAAGAACTACAGGGGAGATGATGGGAGAGGCAAAGTGACATCTACATATTAAAGAAAATAAGCAAGAAATGAATGAGGCTATAATTCTACCCTGGGGGTTCTGGTGACAAACCACTCGGATTCTGACTTCATGGTAACATGTCACCGCCAGCACCCCTCAGTGGAATTATAGCCTTGCCATTACAGGGTTGCTTGTCTGTTATTATGCTCAGAAGAGTTTAGAAAATATGCCCAGCGCTGCGGAAATGAAAAGTGGAGGCAGCCAGGCAGAGCTTGCAATCAAGTTCTTCCTGAAAATGTTCCAGGAGAGCTTGATGCGCTGAAGTGGCTGCCGCATGGCCTTGTTGGTAGGCTGTTTTCAAAGAAGCTCATCTTCCATCAGATTTCTTCTATCCCTCACTAGCCCCACAACTGCAATAGCCTCTAATTCCCTGCCACTAAGCCGTGGGGTGTTAGTGACCAACCTCATGGTAGTGGCAGCAGTCTTAGAAGCAAACTAAACTAATAGCCTTGGATACAAAGGTCTCGTGAACTGCCCATCACAAAAGGGCCACGTGCTTTGAAAACTATTCCTTTTTGAACAAAGCAAAGTAAGGTTCAAAAAGGAATAGTTTTCATTCCTAATGGGAGAGTTGTGAGGAGAGCAAGGAAATTATGGCTAAAACGGAGATGGACCAAGTTTGAATCTTTTACAAAGATTTTCTAAGGGTATGGAAATCCTGGATGTTCTCTTGTCTGGAATCACCTAAGAATGAGAATAGTTTAGCTACAATCATAGCTCTTGTTTTCATTTAATTACAGTGAGCATGTATTTAAAGCAGTAAATTATGGTACCCTCTAGGTATTATGCAGTAGAATGTGTAACCAAATAAACGTAAACTATTTAAAAGTGTAAAGGTATAAAACCATAGGAAATTCTTATCAAATTAAAACCTGAATTGGTGTGTTATTCCTCATTATTCCTCCACCCGTCTCAAACTCTTAGCATAGTATTATAAACATAACAGTTACTCCAGAAGCAAAAGAACATTTAAATCTGTTTATCTGTATAAATGGATAGATAGATGGATGATGGATGGATGGATAGACATTTCAAGTTTATAATCAAAATCTTCAACAAGGATAGAACACTGATGGCTACCTCATAGTCAAAGTCCTGTTGCAGTTGCATCCCCATATCCTCACCTGTGGCAGACCTTTTTATAGATCATGGCATTCATTTTACTGAGTACCTTGGAATCTTCAGAATAAAGATCTCCAATCATACAAGGGCACTTAAGATGAATTCTAGAACTGCTAATATCCTTAACCAACATTTTGCCCCCTGGTCACATTGCAGTAATCCAATTTAGAAATATGCTGAGTGGTGAGATTGGTTGGCTTTCATGATGAGGACACAGTTTCCTTCCCACACACAGGAGCCTGGCTGTGTTTTTTTTTTTCCCAACTAAGGCTGTCTGTGGTACCTGAAAAATGACTCAAGCAGAGCTCTCATGATGCAAACAGCCCTAACATCCTACCAAAAATAATCCACTATATCTTCTGAGGCTTCTGAATCCAGTCCTAAAATAATTTCCTTTTTCTATTACTTGTGCCAGCTTAATAGAGGGATAGGTGTCAAAGAAGAAATAGGTGACTAGGGGTTGGATTAGGCAAAAAGGAGGCAAATTACTTGGTATCATTTGTTGAACAGAAAATAAGGTAATTTAGTGAAAATAAACAGCTCTTTAAGTTCTTTTTTTTTTTTTAAATGTACAGTGGGCCAGTCCAGAATAATTATAAACATTGTAAAAGTCTACACTTAGTATTTATTTTTAAATTTAGGTAACTTTTTGTGACACCGTTTTTCAGGTTTTAAATTATTGTATAGAAGCTCTTTAACTTCGTACTCACTGATTGAATTCTTAAAATCAGCAAAACTAAATACTTGGGCCCCTCTTCTGACCATTAGAGTCAAGAGCTTCACCTCCAGAGCCAGATAAAAAACTCTGAAGCCCAGCTATACATCCTTCATTTATGATCCCTGTTGGGCTTGATTCCTATTTCATACTTTATGTTGCATTTTAAACAGAATATTTTTCTCATTGTATCCATGATTGCTTTTTATTGGAATGTAAGAAAGCTTGCAGTTTTTTACTGATCACAGTACTCTTACGACAAAGGTTTTACAGGTGATTCAGATTTTCTAAGTGGGTGATCATTTTATCTACAAATGATGTTTCACTTTTCCATTCCAATAATTATATCTCGTTCTTCCTCTTCTTGTCTTAATTGCATTGCCTAAGATATCTAATACTGTTTTGAAAAGTAGAGATCCCTTATCAGCTGTGTGACCTTGAGCAAAGTACTTTAACCCATTTCTGTCTCAGTTTCCATATCTGTAAAATTGGAATACTACTATCATTAACTTAACAGGGTTGTTATGAATCATAAAGCTCTTAAAGACTATAAGTGCTTACTTATATAGCACTGTAATTATTTTATCTGTATCATAATGCACATTAGCAATTTTCAAATAGTGATATATATAGTGTTCATAATCATCATTTTAATGGTATATAATATTCAATTGAGTTGACTAGTTTTCATTTTTATTTATTACCTGCCTATTTATTCAAAGTATTTGAAGTGTTCAGAGAATGTAATACACATGACATTCAAACTATGAGTTCTGTAATGCTAATGATCTTGCCTAATAGTCCTTTCAAATGACTTTCATAAAAAAATGGGTTGAAAAAGAATAGACATGTGTATATGTATAACTGAATCACTTTGCTGTACACCTGAAACTAACACAACATTGTTAATCTACTATGCTTCAATATAAAATAATTTTTTTTTTTTTAAATGGGTTGAGAGTCAATTTTAGTGGGTCCCAGATTTAGGATAAAAATGGTCACTTTTGGAAAAAGTACCATAAAAATTTTCTGCTTTCTGTGTGTATCAGTGACAAATTCTAGCACTGGTCTACCCCAAAGCAATTTTTATAAATAATATAAAAAAGGATATTAATATAATATGAATTTTGCATATAGAAGAGACTTTTCACGATATATATATATAGTCCAATCTTCCATTTTTTACAGGTGGAGAAACAAACAGAACAATTCCTTGAAATTTTGTTACATTGGGGAGGAAACTATCAAACACTTGATGACAATACTGTGTTTAATTTAATCATAACACATCATTAATTTATTAATATTTATTGAACATTCATGATCTAAAAGCGCTGCATATACAACAGTGAACAAAATGATCCAGTGAACAGGAACAATATTTGAATGTTAGAAGCTAATAAAAAGCTCTGTCTAATAAAAAGCCTAGACCATGTGGAGGGAATATTGACCAACATTTACACACTAGAAAATCAGAAATCAAAATAAGGCATTTACCTCATATATACAGTCAGTAGTCACCTTGCCTATTTTAGTAACATTACCAAACCTATACCCTAGTTCAAGCTAACATTTACCCTGGATGACCGCAACAGCCACCTACATGGTCTTCCTGCCCATACACAGCTGTCAGAAAGATCCTTAACACTACCCTGATCAGATATATCACTACCCTACTAAACTGTCAACTGGCTCCCCCTATGGTACTAGGGTTTTACGGTGACATAATAATGACCCGTAACCTTAGTATCTGAAAACAACAACCATTAATTCTTTATCATGTGTTTATAGGTCAGTTGGTCAGTTCTACTTGATTCTTTCATGTGCCTGCAGTCAGTTCAGCTAGGAGCCTCTAAGCTAGGATGGCTTCACTTACTTATCAAGTAGGTGGCTGTCTGATGG